>NC_046315.1:37732862-38332862 GCF_009819535.1 Lacerta agilis | reverse complement strand
AAGAACTTGAGCCCACATTGCATGTGTTTGAATTAGAAACCTAAATAGAAATTCGTAGGTTGAGGTAAACACTGATGACCTATAGAGGAACATTAGAGCATTTTCAGTAGGCCGGTCCTCTGAACCATCGTTATGAGGATTAGGCATGACCAACTTCCATTCTTCAGCAATATAGCTCTGGAAGTGTGTTTTGCCATATGGACTAAGCTGGTATGCACTGACAGACATTATAATACTCTGCACAACCCAACAACAATGATTTCACCGAATCCAGTATATTTATTGTTTTCTTATAATTGTGGGAAAGAGAACCATTGGTAGGTCACATTCTAACACAGGAACAACACTCCTACAAACCAAAATGCTTAACCAATACTTGATAATTCCTTAACCCTGTTTATTTATTACAGTAATTTATGCTATACCTTCCAGGACACCGAGGCAGCTTACATGTAACATAAATGAGTACATATTGAAATAATCATGCACACAAGCAGTAACATATGGGAAATCATAAGAATCTTCCCCAATGGATCTGCCTAGCATGCAAAGTCTCCAATCTGTTCCCAGGAAGTTGCATGTACTGCCTGCTGCTGTGTCTCAATGCTAGAGAGATGAGAGTTTCTCATAATTATCTGCTGAATACAGTGTATTTTTGTTCCAATCTGTCTGGGATGTGCGGATAAAATAACTAGCAAATACTGTATTACCCTTAGTGGGCTAGAAGCTTCCCTTTTATAATGCCTGTCATCTGACAGTCTTTAGGTTCCTCTTTTTGTTAGACTGTCCCTGCTTATTGCCTAATGGGTATCAAGGGCAAAACAAGAGGGGAATCAGAATAGATTCTAAATCCTATTAAATAAACTAGAGCATATGTATTAATTTTACCATATTGCTGAAATATGAAGGGGGTCACAGCATAATTGTGAACGAAAGGATGGGGTCAACGAAACAGGAATGTGTGCAGGAAAACCTATAGTTCAAAAAGATGCTGTAAAGAAAATGTTTTGGACCAGTCATTTGCCTTTCTGCAGTGCTCAGCAAAACACAGGAAATGCAGTGTCTGGATTGTGTGTATGCTTCTGTAGAAGCACAGAGTAAGCACAGAAGGTGGTAAAGGGTTAGTCAGCTCAGCTTCCTGATAATCTGAGCTTCCACTTAAAACATACAGACACACAATCAAGTTTCTAGCCTTTACACTGTGAAGATAAAATGCTTGAAAACATGTGGGTAATGCCTCATGAGGTTTCAAAAGCTGTCCAGGTAGTCAGGGACAGGACTGCACTGAACTACACATTGTTTTCTCCTTCCGGTAGCTTTTAAAATTGGAATGAATGATGCACAACAGTAACACCGCAAAATATATAGGCTGCATAATTAAAGTTTTTCCCTATTTCCTTTGGTACAGTATAATTAGTATGCTAAACATATGTTTTTCTTAAGGAAATCAGAAAAAAACAAGACACCCATAGTTCAGTATGAAGTATTTCAGCAACCAATGGAGACATAAGAAAAATTATTTCAAACAAAAGCTCTTACCAAATTGTGTGTCTACCAATATTCAATAATCACTTACACAAATATTTCTAGGTATTCAATAGTTATTCCTATTAAGTATGCACTATTTTTGATTAATATGATTTTTATGTTAATAAACATTTAAGTAACTTGTTATTACACTGTACATTCTTTAAATCAGAATATTAGATTTACAAATTATGATTGTTTTATTTAGTTACTGGTGATCGATCTTGACAGCTTGCACTCACTATTGTCACTTTTTCTTCATTTAATTCATTTTCTTAATTTACTTCATGTTTACTTTACTTCAAACTTTATGTTCTGGTATTATACAATGCAGACTCCTTTGTGTCTCCATCTATTAATATAGCCTACTGCTAGATCATATTAAGATAGTTTGCCAGATTTATTAATAACAAGACAAAATATTGTCATAACTTTTTGAGCTTTTAAAATTGATTAATAATTAATATGAGAATGCTTGGTAATTACGTAACACTTCATTCGCAGTGCTCGGTTGCTTCAGAAACATTTTATCAGTTAAATGGTTTCAACAACCTTGGAAGTTTTTTTACAGATAGGAAGGGTGTATGTGAAAAATATTGGCTTGCCTGTGATATCCATTGAGGCCAGGGCAAAGCCCAGATCAGAACTTGATATGCAGTTGTTAAAGCCACTGTCTGACAGGATAAATTAACCATTCATCCTGCAGTGGCACTGAGATGCCACTGTCCTTGAAATTAATTCTTATAGCTGGGATTATTGAAACACACACACACACACACACACACACACACACACATGTTTCAAGGAGCATATATTATTTTAAAATAAAAATATATATAATACTAAAAATGTGAATGTTTCACTAGTAACATGGTTTTTATAAATGATAATCAGAAACCTGTGTTGTAGGGTGTGTGCACCTTTCCTTTCCATGCAGACATTGTGGAAGTGGGAGTTACTGGGTATATTTCTAGACAGTTTCACTGGATATAGCAGTTTTTGCCTATGCTGCCTGCTCACTGCCCACGCTGAAGTGCCCTGAAGCCACTGGTGCAGTGTCCTTGGGCTCAGCGGCTCCCTTGAGGACTTCTGGTATTCACAAAGCCTCCTCCACTGCAACTTAGCAGGCAGAAAGAAAATAAATGGTTGTTTATGAAAGGGAAGTATTTAAGTGATAGAGTTGTTTTCTAGAGAGGAGTTTTGGAATATTGAGAAAGATTAGAAGGAACTGGAAGATCTTTAAAGAATACCTGGAAAACTATTGTAATAATAAACATCTCCTGGCAGAACTAGATTGATCCTTGTAAGATAAGAAACATGTTTTTGATATATGATAAAAATAAAGAAATACAGTAATTTGGAACTGTGTGTGAAAGAACAATAGAAGTAATAATACAATGAGTCTAATTGGAAGTTACCGGTACATGTATTTATTCTCCTTTTAATTTTTTTCTTTATTAATTTCTTTCTTTTCTCCCCCTCCCCCCTTTTTCTTCCTTTCTTCCTCTTTTAAATTTTTCTTTCTTCGCACTTTCTTCTTTTAGTCTCCTTTTTCTGATCGGCTAAGAAAGAGATAAAGTTAAATATGAAAAGTTGACTAACCAGGAGTGATGTTTTGTAGTTTGTTAACTATTGTTAAAGATGGTCAACTGTAATGAATTGATGTATTAGTTACTATTGATTTATTGTTATTGTCGAATCTTAAATAAAATTTATTTCCTAAAGAAAGAAAGAAAGAAAGAAAGTGGCTAGCTGCACTTGTCTGGAACAATAACAGAAGAGACCATCTACATCTGGGGAAACTGTGAAGCTATTCCATTGAGATACAGAGGAAGAAAAGGTCAGATTTCTCTGAGCTCTGACAAAAATGGAAGAGAAACTGGACTTGAGAGGAAGGGGTGAAATTAGAGAAGATGTTTTGTTCAAGACTTTGTGTGGATGCCCTGTGAGTGAAGAAAGTGTGGCTCTTCCACAGTCAGTGCCAAGAGTAAAAGTAGCCCTAGGAAGCAAGCTGCTACCAATCTCTGTCTTCACACTACCTCTTTTCAGAGATGCTGAGTATGTCAAATATACCATAAAATTCCTTCCACAGTTAGGAGTATGCATTGTGTTATGACATGGACTTCCTGGGATTTCACTTGACCCCCAAAGGGATGGAGATTTCTAAGGTCAGCAGTGTGGCATCTTGGCAGGCACCAAAGACTAAGAAGGATTTGCAGAGGCTCTTGGAGTTTGCAAACAGCTCCCCTCAATGACTGCTTCATGGGGGCAGGACCTACTGGAGATGAGTTGCTATGCTCACTAGGTATGACATTCTGTTTAGTCTGTGCAGATGTTTTTGCTAATAAATAATTAACTCTAACTGGCATAATGTGATTTACTGCTGGAATGCTCCTGACACATTGCTTATAATATTTTTACCTGGTGTTTGTGTATCTTTATCAGGAGAGGGAAAAGTGGTACCTGCAACAAAAGGTTGCAGTGTGGAGTATTTGAACCCCTAACTCTCCTCCAAGGCATAAATGGAACAACATTAAAAGGAAACCTCTTTATGATAGCAACTGTCCTGCTTTGGTGTAGGAACTTTATACGTTGGTGAATATACGAGTTACCAAATTATACTATTTGCTAGCTAATGTTGTGGCACAATGCTGACTTTCCTCATACTTATATACACTTTGGGAAATACTCCCAACATTATTTGGTTGACTGTATGTGATGTCAGACACCAAACTTAGTGAAAGCAGCCTGTTAAACTCCGCACACAGTTTCATAGAACTTAATGGGGGAAACTGGTAATATTTTCAACTAGTATTAAATTATGAATGCAGCGATATGGGCCATGAACAGAGCCAAGAGGGCTTCCGCATGTCAGGCTACGGGAATGTGCACAGATGTGAGTGGAGTGGCGTGGAGCAAGTCCCTAAAACCCCCCAGTAAGGACAAGATCCACGGTGAGTGACGCCTTATTACTACTACTGAGCCGGCGTCACTGGAGCCTTTCTATCGGAAACGGGCCATGGCAAAGCGACCGCTGTGCAATCGCCCAGCCCTCACAATAAAGCCCCAAGGTAGCTTTCAGTCACGTGACAGGCGCCCAAAGGGGGCGGGCAGCTTCTCTTTTCAATGGCCCGCCCATGGCTGAGTGAAAACCCGAGCTCCCAATGGCTCTGCGACGTGAGAAGTGAAGGGCAGAGCCTGGCCAGAAGGAAGACGCTGGATTCAGGAGGTGTGCGTGACTGACAGCGCTCCGGCTCAATACCGGCGTGGAGTTTCCCTTCGGCTCTCCCACCCCTCTTCCAACCATGGGCGGGGGTGGAACAATGAGAGGAAAAGGAGGTGGAGGCAGGAAAATGGCAGCGGCGACCGTGGCGGTGGCGGCGTTAACGGCGCCAGGAGGAGGCGGCGGCGGCGGCTGCAGTCCGAGGCAAGGCGCTGCTCCGCTCGCCGCCTGGCTCAGCTCGTTGCTGCTGGCGGCGGCTCTCGGCTTGTGTGAGTGGGTTTCCCGTGTCCGGGTCGGCGCGCCTGAAAGGGAAGGAGGGAAGCCAAGGAGGGAGAAAGCAGGGCGGG
Source organism: Lacerta agilis (assembly GCF_009819535.1). NCBI lineage: Eukaryota > Metazoa > Chordata > Lepidosauria > Squamata > Lacertidae > Lacerta > Lacerta agilis. The sequence continues at coordinate 38,327,765 of NC_046315.1, read as the reverse complement.
AGAAAAGCCTTTCCTCTTCGCTGAGCCCCGCCGTCTCTGCCAGAACTCGGGCGGCGGGGGAAGCGGAGCGCTCGCGGGAGACGAGTCGTCTGGGGCGTGTGAACGCGACGCTGCGGCGGAGCGGAGCGCTGTTTTCTCCGCGCTGTTGGGTGTTGGCGGGGGATTCCAGGTCTCCCTGAGCCCCCCTCGCAGCCCCTCCCTGGTCTGTCTCCGGTAAAAGGAAGAATGGGTGGGGGTGAGCTAACGTACGTGTCATGATGGTGGCGGGTGTACGTGTGAATCGCTTTGCAGAAGAGCTCAGGGCGGAACAGAGACCAAGGAAGAGCAGGTGACCTCTCTCTCTCCCTCTGGTACTCCGCCCTTTGGGTCTTTAGGTTTAGCTCTGCACAGATAATAATAAGGGTAAGTGGTGACCCAGGCAAGAGGGGAAATCGCTGCGTCCTTGAATCCATCTCTTTCCTCTCTGCTGGTACCAGATAAAGCGCCCAAGACGTCGTATGTCTGAGATTGGTGTTGCCATTGTTTGGCTTTGGGTTTCCTGCCTTCATTTGTAGCGCTGCTTTCTTAAAGCAGTGTACTATTCTTACTAGTCGTAAAGCAATGGATGCGATGAGGTTGTCTGGTCACGGGAACAATCCCACAAACAGGTATGGCGATATACTGCTTCATTGCACATGCTCAAGAGTTAGCCTGGGTCAGTTCAAGTCAAATGTGTGTTAACTCAGAGTCATTAATGAAAATCTGTTCTAGGAGGTGTTGCACACAGTTTTTACACGTGTCTTTCAGAGAAATTGGCTTTCTACAACCTGGTCAAACTGACTTAGATCAGCCTGAGGGTGATCAGCTTGCAGATTCCTTCTGAGGCACCAACATAATTATTAAACACAGTTTGCCATACAATTTCATTTTCTTGGGTAAATTGACTCATCTCACAAATGTACAATATTGCCTTGGCCATTGCTCTGTTATGCTCTTTGAATATAAAATGTACTAATATGCAAAATGGCTACTGGCTAGCTACATTAAGTAATGTCCTGTTATTCTGCAGCAATGAAATCAATCCATCTGTAAGCTGGGCAGGCCTCCCCCCCATGAACTAGCAGTGCTTTATTTTGTTAAAGGATAGTGGTTTGGACTTATGGAATATTACCTGTTCGAAACTCCCTTTTGTTCCTTATTGCTGAGCTATGTTAGAATGATGTTTTTGGTTTTAATCCCCAAGTAGCTGTTCTCTGGGCTTACAGAAGTAACATATTCAATAGAATCAATATAAGCACATCTTCATGTGCTGCTTAATACATGAGGTGATGAATAACCTGGCCTAAATCAGTGTTAGGAACTCAGATGTATAAGCTAGGTGCCAAATGGCTTCTTCAACCAAGGTTAGTCAACAAAATGGAATGTTTAGTTGCCATTTTGGGGCAAGACAGCTCTGAAGTCTTATTTCTCAGACGATGCACTGACTGTGATTCTCAGTTAAGCATCAGGCTAGTTCAGATAATAACCTTGAGCTTTGATAACTCAAGAAAGAAATGTCATTTGATCCAGGGACAGTCCACACATATTTTGGTCTATTTTAATCTCTTTCTTAATGGTGACTGCTCCTGCTCAGACTGCACAGAAAAAGCATTTTGGTTCCAGAAATTCATTCGGATTGTGCTGATAAAATATAACTGATAGAATTCTACAGGTTGGGGTATTAGCAAGGCCTTTTTCAGTCAGAACTTGGTGGAACTCTGTTCCAGCACCTTTTAGGTGGGCACCATTGCCATTATAAGAAAAAAGGAGACATTCGTGGTGAGTTCCAGCATTCCTTTTTCTAGAAATATACCACTGGGTATTAGTTTGTGAAAACAGTCCAGATCCAATGATCCCCAGGCATGCACCTACAGATGGTAGAAGTGTCAAGTGCCATCCTATCATCCAGGCATATTCACTTGGTTGCAAGTGGTTGAAAGCAAGGTGCAAAATGTGGCTGGCTAATTTCAAACACTGGCTTAAGTGTATTGGATATGAATCCAGCCGGTCACGGGAACAGCCCCACAAACAGGTCTTGTGAATGCCTGTATAGTAGTACCTTGGTTCTCAAACTTAATCTGTTCTGGGAGTCCGTTCGACTCCCAAAATGATTAGAAAACCAAGGTGCGGCTTCCAATTGGCAGCAGGAGCTTCCTGCAGTCAAGCGGAAACCGTGTCAGACATTCGGCTTCCAAAAAATGTTTGCACAACTGGATCATAGGAGAAAAAACTGGCAGTGGTAGCACTAATGGGATTATTGGAAGTGGTAAAAAATGAAGACAATTTTGCTTGTGGTTTACTGAAATATCATGCCTAAAGGAGATAGTGAATTGTTCCCTTTTTGAGCGCAAGTTTTGTTGTGTGCCCAAATATATTTGATTTGCCTCTTCCAGAAAGTCCATTGAGATCACTTTCAGGATCAGCAAGCTTTAGTAATAGAAATAGGTCAGCTTTTGTTTTTCCTTTCTGCTTGGCAGTCTTCAAAAAATTCTATTTTTGTGTTGCATCGATGCCATGGATTGGAATTGGCACCACAGAAAATTAGTGATATTACTAAAGTAAATTGTACATGTCGAATTTGGAACTTGTGAGTCTGGAGTCTTTATTCTGAGGACCCACTACATGCCTCCTAGACTTTAACCAGTGTGCAGAAATGAACTAAGAGTGCTCCTTCAGGCCACAGTTTAGAAGCCATTACAGTATTTGTTTGCTTCAGGATGGAAGGTTTTTCCCCTCCTCAGATTTAGTCATATACTGTACTTCCTTCCCACACTTTACAATTATTGAGCAAATCAAAACAAAGGCACTTGTATTTCTTTTCTTCCATTAAATGAAGTGCCTTAAGACACAACAGAGTGAGAATAATACTATTATTAACAGTAGTCCATTATGGCATGGTTGCAGAGCTCCAGTCAGATAAATGGCCATTTCAGAGTCTAATCCTGTTTCTAACCTAGCTTCAGTTTGAAGGAACAAGATTATAGATTGCTACTTTCACTCTTTGTTCAGTAAGATAACTGACTGGGTTCCTGAATCTGTATTTTTTATTTTATTTTTGCACCATGTCAAACTTTTCAACTAAACGTTCTGACTTCTGAGAAATATAAGCAACAGAGATAGCTAAAACACATGCTGAGACAGGAAAAGAAAATTATTCACAAAGCAACAATTAAGGTTTGTGCTTACATGCTTGTTCTGTATACGTATCTTTGCCAGTTTAAGTATATAGCTGGACTGGGGACATAACTTACCATTTTTTTTTAGTCTTGCATGGATTCATGTTCAAATCTTACATTTCAGTTGATTGATACAGAATATAGTTTCATTTCTGACTGGATAGTTGTTAATGGTTATAGATTGTGGCTGTGGTTGTAGCATTGTTGTGAAACTTTGTAATATTGTTCTCCTCAACGATAACTTAGAAGCTTTCCTCAGTCAGTTTTTATAACTGGACTGAAGTATACATTCTCTCCCCCTTGCCCCACCTTAACTGTTAGGGGAAACTGCTACTGACTGGTGACTCTTTACCTACATGTGTAGAAGTCAGCAAATATTTGTTGCAAATTACAGTACGGTGATCCTTGCTTATGTGGAGCTGTTGAAAATAATCCCCATGACCTCCTTGCTGTGTTTTGTAATTTTCCAAGCAAGACCGGGCTATTTCAGTATTGAAACATCTTCCAAAATGTTGCAATACTGGCTCAATAGAGCTGCAAGAATGTTTAGCAAAGGTAGTGTACAGAGCTCTCTGATGACACATTTCCAACATCCATCTTCTAGCTTTTCTTATTGCATTTTTTATTGAGTGCACTGTTGGGAGGAAATAGACCAGGGATGGGGAATTTGTGACCCTCCAGATGTTGTTGGTCTCCCATCAGCTTCAGTCAGCATAGCCAATGGTCAGGAATGATGTGAGTTGTAGTCCAACAACATATTGAGACCTACTACACAGGGTTCCTTGTATACTGCTGTCTGTGTGTTGTGCTTTTGGGTTCATATTAGAAACCATACAACTCAGAAGGCATGGTTTGTTCCCTAAACCAATGAGATAAGTTACCGGTAGGTAGCTGTGTTGGTCTGCCATAGTCAAAATAAAATAAAATAAAATAAAATAAAATAAAATAAAAAATTTCTTGCAGTAGCACCTTAGAGACCAACTAAGTTTGTTCTTGGTATGAGCTTTCGTGTGCATGCACACTTCTTCAGATGGTATCTGAAGAAGTGTGCATGCACACGAAAGCTCATACCAAGAACAAACTTAGTTGCCCAATGAGATAAGTTTTTATTGAGAGCCTTCTGTTGGTACTTGAAATAGTCTTAGTGTGGACTATTGCTGTCTGTATGTGTAATTTCGTTTATCTAGCTCTGTGTCCCTATAATTGGTGTCTATGGACTTTGCACAGGCTTCTTTTTGCTGGAAGCTATATGAACTCTGAAACAGACATTGAATTGCAATTTATTGTTGTTTACTCCTTTTAGCAGTTTCGCTGTTTCGTAACAGAAAGTATTGGCTTGGGTGTCCCTGAATAAGTGGTGGCAACAGTATTTCTATATCCCCTTTGTACCCATTATCTGTAGTTCTCGGTTGTGTTATGAGAAATAATTCCACAAGGGAATGTTCTTAAGAGAATCTCTAATCTGCAACCTGAGTGGCTTGCCAATTATCTCTTGATCAAAATCTGAAGCAGCTTTAGACTAATCACAAATTGTTCTAATGTTGTAAGTATCTTGACTTGTCCTACCCTGCTGCATGACAGTTAACTAACACATCAACAAAGCCGAAATAAAGACAGGGAGATCTTCCATGATGTGTACTTATTTATCTGTTAACACACAGAGAGAAAAACAGAATAAATGCTGAACTGTGGTAGGTACCCCTGCACTTGATGGACTGTTGGGAGTGGGGTAGCTGGTGAAGGAAAATTAATACCCAGTACCCCCACATGCCCTCCCTTCATGTGCTTGTCCATTGTGGCTGCAGTCCAATGCCTTTGGAAAGTTAAGAGGAGGTTGCAGTCAGTGCATCTCCTCCAGTCCCACCCAGACACTTTCTGCAAGTTTGTTTGCCCACAGCAGGGAGGAAGTTGTGGCCATAGGTCTACATGTTTGCTTTCTGCTTATCAAATTATACAAAATGTTTTTGTTACATTTTGCTGAGAGTTGTAATGCTGCACATTCTCAGGGCATTTTTTTTTTTGTACTCCACAAAACCTTATGCCATAAATAAATTTGTTAGAAGATAGCATGAGACTTATTGTGTAATATCAGATGTTCCTTTTTAGGAGAAGAGGCCCCTGTTTTGGAAATTGCATCAGGCTCACAGCCACTTTAACCCAGCCTTGATTATTGCATAAACTTAATGTATTACAAAGAATGATGCATCCAATTAAGTGGACTCTAGCCCAAGAAAGCTTATGCCATAATACAATTTTTAGCCTTTAAGATGGCAGTGCTGTTTTGTTTGCTGTTCTGCTAAAATTGTACTGTGACGTACTTTACAGGGTTGATGTGAGGATAAAAGAATATACAGTAAAACACTTTGGCAAATCTAAAATGCTATTACAGAAAGCTGCAGGGGATGGTTCAGATGAGAATGCAGTGTGCAGAGCCTACATGTAATATGGGAGCATGGGTTACAACCTGCCTGCATAGTCCATCCCAGGCAAGCCGGTCCCAGCAGGCAGCCACGCTGGATTTGCTATCCAAAGTTTTTAGGACTGAATATTCTGGTTGTGTCCCAGATTCTTTATTCTTTAAGTTTAGGCTTTTTCATGATTCCAAATCTCCTCCTCCTCCTCCAGTTCAAAATCAGCGACATCAGGCTGGATATAGGTGTGTGTATTCCAAGACGTTCAAGTCTCCTATGTGAGGTACCGGTAGGTTAGGGTGAGAGATGGTAACTAGTGAGCTTCATGGCTGAATGATGATTTTTAACCCTGTTCCCCTAGGTCCTAATCCACTTAATTTCCCTGCATTTTATTCCACTTCTTGAGAAAATATGTAGAAATGAAAAAGCAGAGGTAGATACGTGAAGGCCAAGGAAAAAAACCTGGAAAATTTAGGGGGGGAAATGCTTTTTTCCTGTTTCCCCCTGTATTGTATTGTATTGTATTGTTTGCTTGTTTATAAAACACTTTCTTTTAGAATGATGAACAAATGTTTGAGACAAGCTGTTCATATAATTAATCCCCCAAAATGATTTCTAAAGCTGCATAGTACAAAGACTTTTATGTACGGTTTCAGATTGTTACAATTCCTGTATATGAAGGCAAGTCCTGAGTTGTACATTGAGAGTACAACACCCAAATGAATGAGCAAGATGCATTTCTGCCTCTTGGAGGGCACTGCTGTTGTCTTAAGAGAAGGAAGGAGGATTGAATGTTTTCTTTGCTTGTGGCCTTTAACTTGTTGGCATGGTTGGTGGATCTGTTTCTGACCCCTTGACTATTCCTCAAAGGACTGGGAGTGGGAGAAAGTACAGAGCAGTGTAATTTTGTTACCTCTAATTCACACTGCTGCAAATCTGTTGGATCCAAGATTCAAAGTTAAGCACAGCTTCTGCATTTGACAGGATTACAAAACAAGCAGTATGCTTAGGGCTTGCTGTTGGAAAGGTACTTTTAAATGTTGCAACATACAAAACATATTCAGGTATTTGGCCACGCAATGCAGTCTAGGATTCTGCCAAGCATACCCTACTGCAAGATTGTGTCAAGGCCTTTGCACAGCACAGCCTCTGACACCAACTGTTTCTTAGCCACGTCAGATACTTTCATCTCCTGTAGTATGTGTGTTTGTGGGGGAAACTGGTCTGTGTTTGGAAATACAGTGGTACCTTGGTTGTTGAACATTTCGGAAGCCAAACCTTTTGGTTTCTGAACATCGAAAACCCGGAAGTGAATGCTTCCGCTTTTGAACGCGCCTCAGAAGTGAAATAGTTTCTGAGGCGTGTTTCTCCGTTTTCTGAATGGAATTTGCCGACCCCACATTGCGCCTTAGTTGTCGAAAGTTTCCGAAGTTGAAAGGTCTTCTGGAACGGATTACATTTGACAACCAAGATACCACTGTACACCAAATCAAGAAATAAACTGAGATGTGGAAGAGTTGAAGTTTGTTTCGGTTTGGATAAACCTTCAGTTTTTAGAAGTCTGGAAATGTTTACCGGTAATTTCTGAGCTGCAAGGGGCAGAGGAGTAATATTTCTCCATAAGGTCTGAAAATATATGGGGTTCATTTTTAACAGTCCAGTGTGGCACCTTTAAGACTAACCAATTCAGGCTGCAGTCATTTACATACTTATCGCTTCTTATTACTTCTATGTTATGTACACTAATCATGGCATGGATGCACACTAGAAATTGTGACAGCAAGGGCCCCTTCTGAATGAACCAAGGTAAGACACTTAGGGGCTATGTATGCATACATGCTGCTGCAAGGAGAAATTTCAAAAGTGCTCTATGAGCAATTGGCGGAGTAGACACATGCATTATTTCAAGCAAAGAAAGCTGAGGAGAAGATTGTAACTAGATTTTATTTATTAAACTTAGTTCCTTAAAAATTGAGGTCTCAAAGGATCGGAAAGCTTTGCAAAACCACCACATATGTATGAAGGAGCCAGTCTCCCCACATCTGCTTCAGCAGTGATGTAAGGGTTCTGCTGTGGTTCCTCACGAGTAAAGAGGCTCGACTCAGGTCCTGTATATTTACAGGTTTTATTGTGCAGATATGTACAGTGCAGAGCTACAAAAGTCTATGACCAGCTTAGTCACTTTCAGATCCCGGAAGTGGCGCTTTTCTGGAGCGCCCCCAACACAAGAACTTGGGCACCCCTAGTTTCCTCCTTCCCTCCTTACGTTTCACACCCCTGTGTAATTGGGGTGCTGGAACTGTTGTTGCTCCCTCTAGGCTGGATCTGCTGGGGGGCGTTGGGTCTCTGAAGCATACCGCAGCCCTCTCTTCGCTGGGCTGCTTTCCTTCCTGTTGTTCCTGCTGGAAAACCCCCTGCTATCCCCACAGTGCTGTGGCTCTTCATCCCTTGACAGCCCCTGCACCGCCACACTGGGCGCTGACTGTTCCCTGACAAGGGAGGTGGTATACCTGGTATCATATAGGATATTTGCAAAGGAGAAAGATACCACCTAGGTAGGAGCTTCAATTATATTTCTCTCAATTGAGCTAAGACTGATCTCAGAGGTTTCCCCTGCCCCCAAAGCTTGTTCCATTTTTCATTAGGCATTTCTGTTTGAAGATCTGCTTCCCATGGGATTTTTGTAGCCATAAGATGGCCAAACTTCATCTCAATTAACATTTTCCATATAGATGCAACACTTTTTGATGCAGCGAAAAGATTGACCACAAGTTGTTCTAAAGCAGACAACTTTCAGGCTACTCTGTTTTAACAAGGAAAAAAATTAATTAAAATTAAACCATGACCATATTACACTAGGGACTTTAGACAGAATTTGTTTTTTACATAAAAGGACAACTGTTAATATAAACACCTCTGAGCCTATACAAACTGGCTTGTTCCCAGCCTTTGCAGTCTAGCATACCTCTTGCCTTGCAGAACATCTGGTGGTACCTGAGTGGGATCAGCGGAGAAACTGGGGGAGCAGTTTTCCTGCACACCATTTACTAATCAAGAAAGGATTTTCCACTCTGTGGATTAATTTTGGAGTGATAGTGAGAAGGGGCCATGCCCTGAACTCCTGATCCCGCAGTTCTATATTGACCCATGGCTTCCAGAGTCTAGTCTTAAAAATTAAAACTGGATGCTTATTTAATCCAAATGTTGGATAATCTATGGAGAGACTCAGCACTATGTATCAGATGTAACTATGGAAAGCCCACAAGGTTTCTCCTGTTTCACTTCATTAGCATCCCTTTAAGTAGAAGTAAATTCTGTGTTACGTAATCAAATACAGAATAATTTCATGTAATCGAATACAGAATTGTTCTTTGACGAAAAAGGTTGTAGATGTTTTCAGGAAATATGGTCATGACTCATTTCTGTCCATAAACCAGCTCTTAAAGAAAAGTTCAGATGCTGGAAATCTATTAATTTGGAAACCATTAACTAATTATATAAGATAATTTATTTCAATGTGAACTGCTTTTCCTATTTGTTACATAGAATTTATAACATTTCTTGGCTCCTTTGGAGAATGATGCAGGTTAATCTAATAAAATAAAATTTCTATTGTGACATTTTCCTACAGAAACAAAATTCAAACTACTATTCTGAGGGACAGGGATTAAACACATATTTCCTCCGTCTTCATTTAGGAGCAGGCTTAAGACCTTCTCAATATGGTCATAATCACATTTAGAAACCGGGTCAATAGGACTGATTGTTGCCCATAATTCACCAGTGGAAGAACATACTGTAAGCCACCTTACTTTGCAAATTCTTGATAGTTCCAGGAACACATAAGGAAACACTGCAACTATTTTTCTTGACAATGTCAGCTGCAGTCTGACAGCTTAGCGGTTTAGACAAAATGAGGAACAAAAGGGTTTTAAAGTCTTTAATGAAGAAACGAGAATGCTGTGGAAAGAAGACATTAGTTTGACTTTCTTTCCACTTTAGTATGCTATGCTGAGGATAACTGGCATGTGTAATAATGAAATATCAATTATTCTGGAAGGGGTTAATTAGCTAACCTATATATTTACCTGAATGTATTGTTAGTCCAGTGAATGTATTAAGTATAAAAGTGCCCCTGTTAAGCTTTTCTGTATGAAACTGCTCTGTAAAGCTGTGAACTTTGATCTGCATTGTACTTCTCTCTGGCAAGCTTTGCCTTACTAAGTGTCTGGAGATAAGAACAGTAGACCTTACGCAGAGAGTACTGTAGCTGTCCTTCATTGAGAGGAACTGTTGTCTAGGTCAAGAGATAGGATGGCCTTGCTGGAGTGCGCATGAACCAACTCTGGCTAAATGTCATTTGCCTTATATGTACAACAGGAAATGTTCCTTATATGGACAAGAGGAAGTTTTCCGAAGGTGGGGGGAATGAGTTGGAAAACTGTATAAGAACTGCTGGTAAACTGACTAACTTTTGTACTTGCTTGGCTATCTAAACACCGAAGTACCTCTGCATGCAGAAATTAAATCTCTCTCTCTCTCTGAAGCCAGAAGCCTCAGGTTTTTTTTACTTCCATGTTCTCTCACCGGGCGCAACAATGGGAACCCGTAGGGGCAAATAAGGCTCCATAACGTGGTGCATTGGCCGGGAACCCTTCGCTGTTCCCCGGGATTGAGAAAACAGGGAGTCCGAGGCGTCGCTGCACAGCAGAAAGGCTCTCCTGGTCTGGCGTTTGCTGGCCCCAAGCGCGCTTCCTGCCTGTTTGTGGGAAGGGACTGGCTCACCCCAGGGGGAGAGCCAAACTGCACCGTGGCGACGGGAGAAAGAGAAAGCGGCCGCAAGGGGGGAAGGGAAGTAAGATCTGCAGAGGACAGGTAAGCTCCACAGGGGGAGCAGCTTCCCAGGGAAGGGGGAGCGCAGGATGCGATCGATCCTGCAGCGGCAGTGTGTCGTAGAGGACCGCCGCTAAAATCCGGTAGTGTGCAATAGAGTTGCCACCGGAGCCTGGCAGTGTGCAATAGAGTTGCCGCCAGAAGCCTGGCCGTGAGCCGTGGAGGGCCGCCAGGAAGGGGGAAAAGAAGGGGGGTGCCCTCTCTGAGGAGAGAGAAGGGGGTTAAGAATTTTTCAGAGAGAGAAGGGGGTTAAGAATTTTTCTGTGATTTTACTCTGTGTATGGGAATGGTGTGTGGGGACGCTCCAGTGGATGTATTGAGTGAATGAGACGCAGGAACTCAGTGTCCCTAGCGAAGCGGAGAGTGTGTGCATGGAAAAAAGTCTGGTTAGGTGGAAGGAGTGTCCCACTGCCCCAGGTTGAACCTGAGCTTGCTGAGATGGGGAATTGGAATTTTTGTTGCTGTGTAAAAATTTATGACTTGTAATAATTTTATGATTTTTCCTTCACTATGTGTGTGTTGTATGAGTTCTGTGTTTGCAGTAATTGTGCAGTGTGATTTTTGTGAGTTTGTCTGTATCTGCAGTGCCTGTGTGTGTGTGTTGGTCCCTGTTTGAGGCTTATGCTGGAAAGGTGGGGCAGAAAGCAGCCCTAATCTGTGTGTTCCCAAACTCTGTGTTCCCAAAATTGTTTCATTTCTTGCTGCATTGCCAATGAAGTCTGGGAAGTCTGTTTTTTTTCCGTGTATATGTGGCTGCACAATTTGTATTTGTTGTTTTGTTTTGTTGTCCCTTCAAGGAATCTGTTTGAATCCCAGGGTTAGGTGAGTGTGTTTTGGAAATTGTTTGTGTGCCAAGGCATGTGTCTTTAATAGAATGGGCTGTAAAAGTATTTCTCTGCAATGTTAAGGTGAATGTAAAAGTGTGTCTGAAGCATTGAAAGGAGGGCTGCTCTTGCAATCAGGAATGTTTGTTTTTAAAGCTGGTACAGTCTTATTTTGTTTCTTAATTGACCTTTGGTAAAGCAATGAGAGTGGGGAGATGGACAGAAATGGAGAGAAGCCTTAGTTTAAACAGCAAGGATTTTTCTCTTTGCAGCAGTGAATCTTGCAAAGGAAGGGAATTTGCCACCCACAAGGGGGGGAAGAAGATTATGTCTTCTGAGCAGTTTGATTGTTTCCAACAGAAGTTGATTAGAGGGAAAAGTTTTATTTTATATCCCAGGTTTTAAGTTTTTCAGGGAAGGTTTTGAAATAGAAGAAATGGCTTCTTAGCAGAATGTTTTTGGGAATGTAGATGTAGGTTTGTGGGATGTAGAATGAAGGAGAAGAGAATGTTGAAATAGAATGGGAAGGGGCTCATGGTTAGCAACTGACAGTGTAGCCCTGACAGTGTAAGTTAGGATTTGGAGTAAGTTTGAACCTCAGGAGGAAAAGGGGGCAGGAATTTTGGAATGATTGGAAGAAAAATTGATGATAAAGTGAAGGTATACATATCATAGAATCATAGAGTTGGAAGGGACCCCTAAGGGTCATCTAGTCAAACCCCCTGCCCAGCAGGAAACAATATTGAAGGCAATACACCACCCTTCATGCCAAGGTTGCAGAGCACATCTAGGGGGGTGAATCCATTGTCCAAACCATGGAGAGGACCGCCAGGTTGTTGCCATGGAAGCATGAGACAATGAGAGAGGCCTGAAGATGGCTCTGCTTCAGAGGTGGTATATATAGTAAGCCCTTCAAAGATTGTTTTAAAAAGGCAGGAGTTTTTCCTATTGCCTGTCCATAATTTGTTGTTACCTAAAAGAAACCTGAAAATTGTCACTATTTGAATGAGCACATCAAGGGTTCAACTCCATTGTCCAAATGAAACACCGTTGTGAGGAGTTAGCAATTTTGCTAAGCTGGCCGCCATGTGTGAGATGATGAGAGTGACCAACCGATGGCTCTGAAGCAAGATAAATAGGCCAAGTTCTATTCTGTCTGACAACCCAACTCTGTCAGAATTTGTTCCCTACTGCCCTGTTTCCACCTTAAGTACTCCTGAGGGTCAAAAATAGGTTGGTGGTGGTAAGTTAATTCTTGGACACGAGGTCCTGATAGGCTTGGTGAGGTGATAAGTAGAAAATTAGGTACTGAGGATCAATGGCTGGTGCTTGGATGCAGGAAACAGAAGAGGAGGGAAAGTTAGTTTTTGATATGGCTGTTGGAATCGGTAATATAATTGGGATGGAGAAATGGAACATTAGGAAAGAGAAGACAGTAAGGAGAAAATAGCTATACCCAAATACCCTAGATCACTTGTACAATGTTATATTGGAGAGGATTAGTTGCTAGGAGAATGTTCTGAAGGATGTCCAGATAGTGAGAATTGCAATGGCTCTAGTAGTGTGTCTGGAAGGTGATGTTGGAGAAATGGATCTTATTTGGGAAAAAATTGTATCTTTCTGTTCCCTGACATTAGCAGAGTTTTATGTTAAATTGGTCTGAAATTGTGGTGATAGTATGATTGTATTGTGTACTTGTTTATATTTGTGTGTATTTTAAGTTTAGAGTGTTTGCATGGATTGGAAAAATGAACTAAATTATTATTCTGGGCCAAAGAAGTAGACCAAAGAGCTATGGGATAATCATTGCGGAAGAATATTGTATTTCGAGGAGATAGTGATCCGGCATGGTCAGTAATATCTTGTGAGTGTATGGGAGGCTGTCCTTATTTGATTGGGTTATTCTAGCTTACCTCCAACAGGGAGGAGGACTGAGGTGTGATCAATATCGATACCTGTGAGGTTAATCTGTGAGGCAAAAGAAAGGCAGGAGGGGCCCAAGACACCACCCTCCAAGGGCAGATATAATCTCTGTAACTATCTTCTATTCTTTTAGCAGGTGCCCTAATGCCATGTAGCTTTGCTAAGCCAGTTTTATCCCTATGCAGAGACTCTGAAACCTAAGTGGCATAGATCCTACAGTCTTTATGACAACACTGCCAGTGGTGAAAGTGGCTGGTGTCCGCCTCCTCATGTAGAGACAGGACCTGCCACAGTGTGCTGAAACATCCCTTGAAGCTGAAGATCCAGGGAAGCAACAAAGGCCAAGAAGCAACAAACCTGCTGCCAATGCACAGGGGAGGGGCCATTGGCCCTGTGCACGCCAATAGAAGAAAGGGAAGGAAAAGAACACTGAATGGGAGGACTGAGTGATCATATTGCCTTAATTTGTGTTGACCAGTTACCAGATAATGTGACCAGTTGAACAGTTTCTGTAATTAGTGTTAGGAATATTCGAAGTAAAAGATCCTTAGTTGTATTTGTTGTATCTGTTGGTATTGTATCCCCCATTGTTATTTTGCTACTATGCCTTTGTATTTTCTGTTTAATGCAATGCATGCATATAAAGTTGTGTCATGGATTCTTTAGCTCATTGCCCTTGCTAGAGAATATCAGTCATTTCCCAGGGACGCGCTGGAGAAAGAATTCCAGCGGTCCGAAGAAGAGGAGGGAATGGAAGGGGTTAATTAGCTAACCTATATATTTACCTGAATGTATTGTTAGTCCAGTGAATGTATTAAGTATAAAAGTGCCCCTGTTAAGCTTTTCTGTATGAAACTGCTCTGTAAAGCTGTGAACTTTGATCTGCATTGTACTTCTCTCTGGCAAGCTTTGCCTTACTAAGTGTCTGGAGATAAGAACAGTAGACCTTACGCAGAGAGTACTGTAGCTGTCCTTCATTGAGAGGAACTGTTGTCTAGGTCAAGAGATAGGATGGCCTTGCTGGAGTGCGCATGAACCAACTCTGGCTAAATGTCATTTGCCTTATATGTACAACAGGAAATGTTCCTTATATGGACAAGAGGAAGTTTTCCGAAGGTGGGGGGAATGAGTTGGAAAACTGTATAAGAACTGCTGGTAAACTGACTAACTTTTGTACTTGCTTGGCTATCTAAACACCGAAGTACCTCTGCATGCAGAAATTAAATCTCTCTCTCTCTCTGAAGCCAGAAGCCTCAGGTTTTTTTTACTTCCATGTTCTCTCACCGGGCGCAACAATGGGAACCCGTAGGGGCAAATAAGGCTCCAATTCAGTAGGGAGCTGTGTTGCCAACTGGTTGTCACCTTTTCCTAATCACCACAGTATTAAGTCTGTCTCAGGATTTGATGCATTTTCTTTACTAGCTTACACTGCTGAGAGCTGTCCGCTTGCAAATACAGTATGTGCTTTTGGAGAAGTTGTCTTGTGTTGCAATCTTCCTTGGCTGATGTCCAACTTGGACAGGCCTCTTTTGGAAGATTGTCTTGAGCATCCCTCCAGCTCATTCTTTGTAGCCAGATCAGCTCTCTTTAAGTGAATGTTTTTAAAGAGCCTTTTAATTCTTCAGATTAATTTGTTCCCTAGCTACTCAGAGTAAGTGATGGATCATAAATTAAGCACAGCTGCATTTTCATCATCTTTGTGTTAGTTGGTGGACCACAATCCCAAGGCTTCCTGTTTTAGAAAGCTGCTGTGATGACAAACCGTGTGGGTAGGCTAATATGGTATGGTATCTCTCTTCACCCATAGCTTTTTAGTCTGGATCTCTTGGCAATTAAATAGCAGTTATGAATTCTCCCTGTATAATATTCTTGGGTAACAAAACTCGCAGAAGGACAAATGTGATACAGTGGAACCTCAGTTTTCAAACGTATCCTGTTCTGGAAGGCCGTCCGACTTTCGAAATGTTCGAAAACCGAGGATCAATGGGTGGTCGGCAAAATACATTGAAAAAATTGAGAAGCGTACCTCAAAAGCTGTTCCATTTCCAAGGCGCATTCGAAAATGGAAGCAATTACTTCCAGGTTTTTGGTGTTCGGGTTCCGAATTGTTTGGCTTCTGAGATGCTGGAAAACCGAGGTTCCACTGTAACAGAATACAAACAGTACTGGTTGTGCTCAACCAGTAAACTCAGTGGGGACATGTAGATGCACATGTCTTATTTCTCAGCTTGCTTGTGGCTATTGTGAGAAGGATAAGCACAGAAAAAGACTGTTGGATTCCCAGGGCCTATGCAAAGCCACACCTAGGGTCCCTTGTGCTCTTGGAAAGGAGCTAAATTGTTGCGCGCGCACGCACACAGAGAGAGAGAGAGAGAGAGAGAGAGAGAAAAATAAAATCCGAGAAGCAGGTGAACTTGTCTGGACAGGAGGGCTAGGCAGGTTGCCTGCACTGCTCTTTGCCTGGGAGCTGCTCTGAGGACCGCTTTCCATCCCCTCCAGCAGCAGCAGCAGTGGCTTTTCCTGCTGGAGATACCAGAGGATTCCTTTTGTGGACAAAGCAGGTGCTAGAGTGCTGAGCCGTGCATGTGCACGATTGGTGCTCCAGGTGTTGTGGAAGGACTCCAATGCCTGGTAGCTTTTGCCAACACCAAGTTATGCTTCTGGGCCTATAGGGGTAGAAAGACATCAGCAGCTGCCTTTGCATTAATTCATAGATGCAGGGACTCTGTACTGTACCCTCAGGATCCTTCTTCAAAGCAGGTTGCTTTGTGACCTCTATCATGTCCCCTCTTAGTCTCGCTTTTCTACCTTAAAAGCCCCAAATGTTTTAACCTTTCCTCGTTGGGGAATTATTTCAGCCACATGGTCAGTTTTGGCGCTCTTTTCTAAAACTTTCCACACTCTTTTGAGTTGCGGTGAGCAGAACTGTAAGTGAAAGATTTAAGTGCAGGCGCCCCATAGGTTTCTATATGGCATCACCATTTGGGCAATTTTATTTTCAGCCTATTTCTTTATGGTCGTTAACATGGAATTTTTCAGAGTTGCAAAATGGGTTGGCGGTTTCATCAAGCTATTCAAGTTATCCTAGTCAATTCAGACCCCATTAGTGTACATGTGACATTTTTTTGGGAGGGGGGAGAGGATGAGTTGCCCCTATGTGCATCACTTTACATTTGCTTACAGCGAATCACATTTGGCATTTTAGTGCCCGTTCACCAGGCTTTGAGTGACCCTTTTAGACCTCAGAATCCCTTTTTGTTTTAACCACTTTGAACATTAGCAACTTTTGCCACTTCACTGGTTAACCCCCCAAATTCAGGTCATTCACGAATAAGTTAAAAACAGCGGTCCCAGAACTGATTCTTGGAGAGACCCCACTTCATTCATTCCTGAATTGTGATAATTTATTCTGATTCTCTGATTCTTGTTCTTTAACCTCCTTCTGATCCCTAAGAGAACTTTTCTGTTTATCTTATGATTGCCAAACTCACTCAGGAGTACTTCAAAGTCTGCAACAATGTGTACTACATCTCTCCTGTCCATATGCTTGCTGTATGCTTGAGTGGTCCATATGAGGACCACTCAAGACCTATGTAATACACAGAAAACACGCTTACAGAAGCCATGCTTATTATTGAAGAAGTCTCGTTCTTATATACTTTTTGTAATTTTATCTTTAATAATGCTTTCTAGCAATTTTATTGGAACAGGCATTAGTGTAACTGCCTGTAATTTCTCAGATCTCCTCTGGATCCATTTAAAAAAGACATTCAATTGGCCACTTTCCATTCCTTAAGTATGGAGATGGATCTTAGGGATAGCATATATAATTTTTATAGGCCAGCAATTTCACATTTGAGTTGTTTTTTGAGGCTTTGAATATTGTCTGTCATCATCTGTCTCTGCACCTCAGGCACCATCCCAGGAGAGCTTTTTGAGACACAGGGGCTTGCACAAAAACTGCTTCAGTGAAGACAGATGCAATCTCATTTTGCTCCTTTAACACACATTTAACTCCCTTGATGTCCAAAAAAGGGCACAAACATACCCAAGTACCCATCAAATAAAGAGCAAAAAGCTAGGGTAATAATGCTTTTGCCTGGTCTCTTAAAACAGTGTTTTTCAACCTTTTTTGGGCAAAGGCACACTTGTTTCATGAAAAAAATCACGAGGCACACCACCATTAGAAAATGTTAAAAAATGTTAAAAAATTTAACTCTGTGCCTATATTGACTATATATAAAGTAATTTTTCAATTTTTCCCACGGCACACCAGGCAACATCTCGCGGCACACTAGTGTGCCGCGGAACAGTGGTTGAAAAACACTGTCTTAAAACACACAGTGATAATGCTAGGCATGCATTCCTAGGAAGAGCATTCCAGAAATGGAGCCACCACTGAGAAGGCTTGTTCTCATGTTGCCTCCCTCCACATTTTCCTGGGATGGGGGGAAATAGAGAAAGGCTTCAGATGTTGAACGTGAGGTGTGGGTTGGCTTGTGTGAGAAGAGGTGGTTCTCGACGTATTGGAGTCCTGAGCAACACAAAGCTTTATAGGTGAAAGCCTATAATATCATGGCAGGTTTCTATAAATGCAGGCTTCTATAAATCTTCATTACTTGCATCATAGAAATGTGAGTGGGTTTTCTTAAGCACATTTAAACATTTAACTCTGAGTGTCGTAGCACAGCAGCAGTGAGGTGGGAGACATTGCTTGCACAATGGTGTAATGGTGAGTTTCCCACCTAAGCAGTATTTTGCTCTATTCTACCACATGCTGGCAATGCCGTGAATGTGGAGGTGCCAAGGCATTTCCCCACAGCGAGACTGTTCTATTTCCTGTTTTGGTAGTACTCTGTTCCATCAATCCCTGCTGCTTTGTTTGCTTGCTAGCTACACCTGGTGTGGGTTGAGCTTGGGAAAGCTCCCAATTTTTATTCTTGTTCCCAACAAGCAGCTGAATGGCTTTTCACAAGTTTTAGGTCTTGAGGTACTTTTTTAAAAAATTCATGGGGAGCCCTGACAAACTGTGTAGTACACAGAAGCCTTCCCAAGGATTCTCTTTCTCTTCTGTCCATTCAGTAAACACATTTGCCTGCTTAATTTCATTATGTGTTTTTGTGTTAAAACAGAGTTGGACTGTCAGGAATCTGGAATCTTTAGCACAGCCTGTGAAGGACAGCATGGATATTGCAGCATATGAAATAACCTTGTCTCTGGCCATGAAACAGCTGCTGTCAATGTGCTCCTGCCAGGATTAATGCAATACCATCCCACTTTTGTGAGCTGTAGAAACTCTTAAGGACATGTTAGACTTTTCAGTGAAGGCAGAAAGAAAGCATTTGAGAACAATGTTGGCAGCAAATTAAATATATGCTTCAGGACATGTATGTAAAGTGGGGGCAGGCAGGCAGGCTACACTGTGGCCTTCCAGATGTGTCTGGGTTACAGTTTCCATCAGCCTCAGTCAGCATCACCAGTGGTCAGGTAGAGTGGGAACTACAGTATAGTCTAGCAACTTTTGGAGAATCACAGTTTAGCCACAAGGACTACTTCTTACTTTTGGAGAACAACTTGTTGTTCTGACTGTCTACAGCTTGCATATGAGTTTAGTTCATGTTTGCTTATTGTAATTACATGGTGCAACATGTGTATTCTGGTAGTGCACCTGCCTGGATTTCGGTAGATGTGGTATGGAGTTCACCAGGTTTGTGTGAACTGACTTTAGGGCTTGGATGGTGTTTTGCCAAAGGCAAAAGGCTTCTTTTTAAAGGATCCTTGAAGCAAAGACAGAGCACTAGTGGAGAAAGGCTGAATTTTATTGAGCAAAATAGGACTTTACAAAGGTACAAAACCTTATCCAAGTTCAAATAACAATTCCTCCTTTGCCAAAGGATGGCTGGGCAAACAATACACAAGAACTTTCTACCCCTTCTTCAGTCATTGGAGGACGTTTTAACTTACCAGTCTTTTACTAGAACTGTTTCTTAGATGAGCTGTTATTAGTTGCCCTTGACCAACATTCAACAATTGGGTAAATATTCAGTGATCAAGTTCGTAGAGTATGTATTGCATTCAGGATGAAGTTTATACGGTGACCAATCTCACACAAAAGCAGAAATAACGCTGGATGTTTCCAGAGCAAATGGACTAAGTGCGACTCAACGGATATTTGATGGGGCATTTATTCTGGGCTATAAGATATCTAATGTAGCTCTTCATCTAGCTCTCTTGTGTAAAGCTATCATTTCATTCTGCATTGCTTACAATGGGTCCTGCATCCTGATTTTTGTGGTGTTTTTGACAGCCCAGGTTTCAGCTGTGGAAGTATACACACCAGCAGAACTCTCTGTGGAGAATGGGACAGAAACAAAGCTTCCATGCAGCTTTTCATCCTCAGAGGTGATCAGCAGTGCCGCTACTGTTACCTGGAGCTTTCAACCCGAGGGATCAACTACTACTGTGTCGGTAAGAGATGATGTTTGAAGTAAGATGAGAATTGAACAAGAGCCTGTGATAAAGCAGATTAAACATTTCCCTGCTATTTCATACCTGTCTGCTCCTGCTCACTTTTATCACTGGTAAGAGTACATATTTAGGCCGCCTTGGAATGCCAGTTGATCCTATTATGTTTGGTATTGTGGATAGTCCCTTCTGTGCTTGCTCCACAATACTTCAGTGGCAAAAGTATTATTAAGGTGAGGGATTGTTTTGGGCTAGTGACACATGTGTTAGCCACCTATGTACTGTATTCTGATTTTGTTTAGTGAGTTTATTTATTACCCACACTTCACCATAGGTTCCTGTTTTGTTAGCAGGATATGTCAAGTTTAAAGGTGTATGAGGTGGTGGTAATAATAGGACCAATAGTGATCCTGTAACAGCAGCTGGAAATTGGGGCGAGTGAGTCAGAATAAGGTCTCACCCTGAGCAATTGTAGCTACTCCCAGACCTCCCTTTGTGGGGGAAACTAGGATTTTAACTCTGCATCCTGTTTTGTGTTCCCGATTACAGTTCTTCTATTATTCCCATGGCAAATCATATCCTGGGAAGGATACACAATTTAAGGACAGAAGCAACTGGGCAGGTGACCTTAACAAGAAAGATGCATCTATCAGTATATCCAACATGCAGTTCCGGGACAATGGCACTTTCATCTGCGATGTCAAGAACCCTCCAGATATAGTTGTCACACCTAGTGAAATCAAAGTCAGAGTTGTGGAAAAAGGTACCGCTGTCTCTGGATACAAGAGTGCTAGTAATGATGGTTGATAGAATGCTTTTGTGAAATATTTAATTAAATTGCTCTACAAAAAACCCATCACGTACAGGAGTATTATTTTGGCTGTTCTTGCATAACTTGTATTTTATTCAGAGTGTTTCTGTGAAGAAATTGAACTGTTTTAAAATAACTAAAAATCTTGTATGTAGTTAGGTTTTGGAATTATGGTGTTAATTTGCTTCTTAGAGCCTGCCTTGGCTGTTTGGTAAACCGTTTCGAAGGTGCTACAAATTTATAAGAAAAGTTTGGTTTATATTGTAGTCTGTTGATAGGATTAAGTCAGCTATGCTTATTTTACGGTTGAAGTTGTTTGTGGGCAGAGATAGAAAAGATAATGTAGCCCAAGGGTATAACTAAGGAAGTGATTTGAAATTTACTCAATCTGGGTGGATTTCAAGATGACGAAATGTTCAATAGGCAACTAAAATCACTTCTTTTATACAAATGGCATTCACAGCTAGAGAATAAGGTGTTCTCAGCAGTTCAAAGAGATAGCAGTGGTTCGTTTCCATAGTTAGGCATAAGTATATATGCATATTATGTTTCTTAGATGTGCCAAGTTCGCTTTTGTTCTTCTGTGAATCCTGAGTCTTAGTACAGTATACATGTAGTTGTTCCCTTTGCTCCAATGCTCTGAAGTGCAGTCTTGCCAAGAGGCAACAGTTACAAGTTTATGATTATTGTGATTAAGGTGTGAATTGACTTTTGATTGTGGTGTTGAGGCAGCTTCTCAAATGTGATGGGTGTGCATCTAAAACATGGCAAATTCTTCATGAAAATGCATGGAAGCAGGGGCCAATTATTTCCTGATTGGCTATTCTGAGCATTTTAAAGCACTGGCTCTTATGCAGATGCCTTTTACACTCAGCAGGAGGTTTGTGTTTTTTGTATGCTTGTATGCATAGCAGACTACAAAATTTTGTAGTGAAAATTGGCCTTCAGGGGAAGTCCACTTATTGTTCAGCCTCATCTTTCCCATGGGGCTACTGATGGGCTAAATGAGAGATTAATTGTACTTGGTATGCTGTAAAAATGCTACTGAAATCTAATGAACTTAACACCACAGATCATGCACATGAGTTTTACTTGAGGTTCGGGATATAAAAAGACCAAGGAACATGCCATTACTGAGACAGATGCACCCTTAACTTATGCATATAAAAAACAACGCCAATGATATATTAATAAATGTAAAAGCTAAGCAGACTGGACTGAAACTTTTCTTCTCTCCTCAGGTAACTTGCCTGTGTTTCCCATTACTCTAGTAGCAGGGGCATCCATTGGTGGAGTTCTGGGCTTAGTTTTGCTCATCGTTCTTATTGTGTGTGTCGCATGCAGAAAGAAGAATTCTAAAAATCATTACTCTGGGTAAGATGCTCCCCTTGTTCATTTATTTAGGTGTTTTTTTTTTTTATTAAGGCCGGGGTAGCTGAACCTGCAACAGGAATCAATCATATATGTTTTGTTCATAGTACTAAATTGACTCTGGCCACTAGGACACATTCCTCTAGTCCCAAACTATTAATTGTTGACTTCATTGTGCATACACCTTTCAGGGTGTATAAGTCCTACTAGATATCCTTATACATGTTGGAAGGGAAGCGTGCAGCATAAAGCTGTCCAGAGAGGCAGCCCTACACTTGTTTTCCAAAAATAAAGGGGCTCTTGCAGCTCAGGATGTAATGTAAGATAAAGGCTGGACAACTCTGTACATCTTGGATTGTACAACTCTATTTCTGAGTTTGGAATGTGGCTCCTTTTACAACAGTCTGCTTGCCAGAGGTTTCCAAACCTAGCTTTGGGAAAACAGTTCCTCTACTATCTTCACTGGCTTCACCATCTGCATGACTTCCTTTTATTCCTTTATTCCTTTTTTTGCACTTAAGGTACCTTTTTAATTTGCATTGAATAACTTCTGTTGGAAAGTATTTTCAAGGTAGAATCTAGAGCTTTAATCCAGAGCTTTTAGAATGCCAGGAAATGTTTTGTTGGTGGGTTCCTTTGAGGTGGTGGTGGGACTTTTATCTTGTTTGCTTTACCACTTAACTCCAACAGAAATGCAGCCCTTGTACACAAAAACCTGAGCACAAGTGTTCTGTGGGGATTGTCATTCCACTGCCCAACTCTTTCCTGCTTTTTGTAGATCCAGCGAATGCTACAAACAAAGCCTTCAAAAGTCTAGTTTCTTATGGGTGTGTTTAATTGGCAACTGATCCCACTATACCTTATTTTCAGCTGGAGATTTTAGAGAGGGATTGCAGTAGGAGTCATTGGTAAGATTGAGCAAGTGCAGTGAAATGTGCTGTGTAAGCTCCAGAGTTCAGTGTGGAAAGCACAGTTTCCTTTCTGCATGTGCTCTTTCAGTAACCACTTAAAGGCAGCTTACACTGATCTGCACTAAAGGATCCCAAGGCCCAATATGGGTATTTAACTCCCTGTCCAGTGTGTTATTGCTGAAAGGTACTTAAAGGTGCTGGATTTGGAACAGTAATATATTTGCATTTCCTCTACAACTAAAATCAACCCCCAGCAATGTAGAAATGGGTAACGTTGCTTTCACTGACTGCACCAGCTCTGTGTTCCTACTGATTACTAAGTGGCAGGGTGTGTTTGTGCTGTAATTGCTGAGCAGGGCCACATAATTTTGCGGGGTCTAATTCCAGATGAAACTAACACCAGCATTATAATGGATTGATTTGGGTGGTGGTGGAAACCCTTGCATGGCAGTGTCACAACTTCTGTTCTTATTCTGACATTTTGGTTTTTTCCTTCCTGCTTTGGTGTGCTGGGATCGGATCCTGCTCTTACCTTCCTCTGCTTACAGAGATCCTGATATAGACGCAAGATTGGGAATGTAACAGGGCTGGGTCTCCTCTTCTGGTCCCACTATATACCATGGTAACTAATCACATTGGTGGTTGCTCTTTGGTACTTCGTGTGTGTGCGTGTACACATTTCTGCCTCCTTTGCTGACTACCCGGCTAACATATCCATCACTTGTGCTGAAATTCTGTTTTGTAGACTGTTGGTGAAGGGGCAGCACATCGCATCTACTGCTTGAGTTTTGTTGTCTCATTTCTTCAGTTGTGACGGCAATGCTCATTACCTTCAGAATCAGTATTCCATCTCTTGCCAGCAAGCTCATGTGCATGAATGAGTGTGGGGTATCTGGACTCTGTACACTGTGAGAGGAGAAAATCATTGAGTCAATAACTGAATTTTCCATGCAAAGACCTTTAACTTAGTGTTATTTTAGATCCAGGTTGCATGAATTCTTGGGATATACTCCAGACATTTTATTAGTCCCTTGGCCACCTTGTGTGCTGTGATTCAATCCCAGTAAGAATGGAAGCCCATTTACTGGTACTGAAATCTCTCCACCCCCACCCCCCGTACTATATTTCCCTATGTACTGCTGCATATCTCATGTCTGCTTTTTTAAATGTATAAATATTCCTGTTGGATAAGAGAAAATAATGGTTTGCAGGGAACTGCATTCTGCTTAATGTCATTGTCACATTGTCATGATCCATGTCTGCCTGTATATGCTGTATGTGTGTTGTATAAAGGAAACAAGACGATTGAGAGAAAGGGTGGTGAGTATTCCTCCTAGGCCAAGTTAGGTCCTATACACATTTCCACAATGGCTGCTTTTTAAACAGGAAAAGCCATTCTCAGAGGGATGAGGAAGGAAGCTTAACTCCTTTTCTTCCCAGTGATTTCTTCCCTCTCCAAATTATTCCCTGCCTGTTGGTGGTACACAACACGCGTTGTGCTCCCACATCTTCGGTATCAGCCGCTCATCTAGAATAGACCTTGTACCAACTTACATACAGATACATAACAGTATTGTTTGGTCCTCAGATGTCTGTGAGCATGCATGTTAGGAATTATTGAGATGCTTAGTCAATTTTCAGTTTAATTGATTTTGAAATGATTCCTAGTTTGTTTGTTTTTAAGCAGAAGTGAGAGCGCATCAGTTCAAGGACAAAGCTGACATATCAGTACCTCAAGCCCTTTCTAAATAGACGTTCCCCAAGTTTCCGAAGCTTTGTACACATAGTAGTATCAATATATTAACAGTGAGTGTTCCAGTCGATGGATGCTTTCTTTGCTGCAGGCATTCCATTTACTAAAACGATTGGACTGAAAAATTTGGTGGTCAAGAACTATTCCTTGACTTCAGCTACTGCGAAGACATTGTTTAAGGCATTTATATACTGCCCTTAATAATATTTATTCCAGAGTGGTTTGTAATGCACATTAAAAGAGACAATAGACATAAAATATACAGTAAAACAAAATAAACAGACAAGAGAAATCTAAATCTAAAACAGCAGTGTAAAATTCCAGTTCCAGTGGCCTAAAATACTGCATCCCTTCAACACTGAAAATACAAACTGTTAATATGCATGAGAGAATGCAAATGTCTTAACTGGACAGCTAAAATATAATACAGTGGTCACCAGGCAAGCCTCCTTGGGGACAGAGTGCCATAACCATTTGAGGACATGTCATTGCTGAGCGCCTGTTCTGTTGTGGCACTTGCAAGATAGGGTGCAGTCACTAGAAAAGCAACAATTTTCCGCCTAGTTAGAAAGGAATCCATCTTCAACTGTACATTTATGTGTAAGTGTATTCTGATGTCTCAGGTAGAGACAACAAGGAACTACTTCCCTAGATCCTGAGGCAGGGTCGCCCATGTGACCCTGTTAGCAAGAAACTGGTTCTTGTGGAAGCTGCTGGCCTCTACTGGGGATGGTTTCTTCTATCCCAAGGCTGGGTTTGATGTACATCAGAGAGAAGAAGAGGTTTAGGAGTGCAGTACTGAGCCAGCACTAGGGAGAGGATGTATGTTGTGTTGTTCACCAAGTTCACCCTTTACTTTGGCATAAGTTGCCACATCATCTTGCCATCACTTGCCTTTGTTTTTGTTTTGTTTTTTTGTTTGCCTCTTGAACATTGTCCTGCAAACTCTGCTCTGCCACCTCGTCAGCTGCAGTACCTCTGAGAGCTTGGTGTCTCCAGTTAAGCAGGCTCCACGGAAGTCCCCCTCCGACACAGAGGGTCTGGTAAACAGCGTGCCCATCCGATCACACCAGGTAAATGGCATCATGATGCTTTGGGAACTCTTAACTTGGAGACCTTCAGTGATGGGAAAGGTGGTATTCTTGTTGAGGGGAGGGAGACTTAGAGCAAAGTTAAAAGTGTTACAAAGATAGACATGATTGTCCGGGATGGTTTCAAATTGGATGGGGGACCACGTGTTGAGATTCCTGCACTGCAGGCAGTTGGACTAGGGGACCCTTGGGGGGGGGGTGTCCCTTCCAACTCTACAATTCTATGATTCATTTTCAATGATGTAGGATGTAGTTTTCTGCAGTCCTTTTCTGTACTTGACAGCTTCTGTACTTTCAGGATAGTGAAAAGATTCAATAGGGCTAGTCTTTGTAAGTAAACAGTTGTTGCAGTGAAAGCAATTATTGTGCCACAATATCCTAGCTCTGAGGGAGCCATCTGACTCACATGAATTGATCTGTGTTAGGTTGAGTGAATTGTCTTTCTTTGTGGTATAGGTTTTCACTAGGAAGCTCCCTTATTTTTAATTCTATGATCTTGGCAGTGCTGAGTATTTATTGTTCCTGGACTTCTCTTTTAGCCCCCTTGCTTCATTGTTCTGTATATCTCCTTATCCCCACAAAGTGTCAGGTAAACATATACAGCAGACCATTGCTCCCCACTTGGAAATACTCATTCTAGATAGAGTATTGCCCAACAGGAAGTGAATAGTGCTTTCTTTTCCTTTGTTTTTTTTAACCTATAGACTGCTTTATGAGAAAGCTCTGTACATAATAAATATATCAATAAAACAGATGAAATCAACCAAACCATTAAAAAAAACCTATAGCAGATTCCATGGAAACATAGGTGAAAAACAGACATTTTGAGAGCAGGGATATATTAGTTAATGTTGACAAAGATGAGGAAGGAAATAGCCAGATTTCCTTTCTTTTGTATTTAGTTATTTGATGTGAAGTGTTGGGTGGAAAAATGGAAACTAGATAATGGAAACGACTAGCTCTCCAAATTGTATCAACTTGAACATCTTAGTCTGTCAAAATATGTTGAAAGCTACGGGTATCATAATAGAGCTTCTGTGGTGAGGCTGAGATGCTTCAGCAGGAAAGGATTTTGTTAAAAAAATATATATTGAAAATATAGGTTTTTTATAAAATATTTATAAAACTATTTGAAAATGAAATGGCTAGATGGCAATATAGACCTTTCCTTCTGCTAGTTTGAGACATTACTATACAAATTAGCATTTCAGTTTAATAAAGCAGGGTAAGGAACCTGCAACCCACCAGATGTTGTTGGACTCCAACTCTCATCATTCTTGACTATTAGCTGTGTATGCTGGGAGTGATGGCAGTTGGAGTCCAACATCTAGAAGGCCGCAGCTTTTCCACCCCTGTAATAAAGAGAAGTTCTTAAGGAGTTCTTAAGGCATAGTTCATTCCTGGCGATCCTCTTCACTTGGTTGAAGCTGGTGGTATTAGGTGCTCTTTGAAAGGTGCAACAATATTGATAGAAGCCACTGGTTTTTCCTTGTTGCTTCCAGGACAAGCAAGTCTTGGCTGTTGGGTGAAGTTAGTTCTGGTTCAGAGACTGTTTTTGCCAGCTATCCACAATAGGGGAAGCATAGGATTTTGAACGCTGTAGGCCTGCTTCTTACAAACTTTAAAACAAAACAAAAACATTATTGTGTAGACTCTTACAGAGTCAATAGCCCCACGAAGACATGCCTTTCAATACAGTGGTGCCTCGCAAGACGAAATTAATTCGTTCCAAGAGTGTTGTCGTATAGCGGAAATTTCGTCTTGCGAAGCACGGTCGGAGGAAGTGCGGTTTTATGGGGGGGAAACCCCACAAAACATTTTTGTTTTGCAAGTTGCGGCCATAGGAAAATTTGTCTTTCGAGTCACCCTTTCGTTAGTGAATGCCTTTTGTCTAGCAAGTTTTTCGTCTAGCGAGGCATTCGTCTTGCGAGGTACCACTGTAGTCTTATCTGGGGAGGTTGTGTGCACGTGAAATTTGCACATAGCCATGCATCTTACAAGCTATTTCTAATGTTACTGTAATATGGATATGACAGGAGCCACAATAAACAAAATCTGGCAAGTGGAAACACTTATTTTTATTCTAGCCTAAACAGGAATATACAGAGGTTCACGTGCCTTATTTATTAATGTGTTTGGGACTAGTAGATAATGTGTGGGGAACATGGAGATAGATGGAAGTGCTTTTGTTGTGGCACCATTTTTAAATATACCAGAGTGAGTTGACTTTTATATGCAGAAATCTGCTTCTTTTCTTACTGAAAGCACAGTGGTGGTATTGTGGAATATTTTTTAATATATTGGAGCAAAATTAGAAGGCTGCTGTAAGAGGAGTGTCCTGTTTCCAGGAAGTACTCTTGGTTTGCAGCTTCTCTATAGGAATGGGATATTTACATTGTTGAAAAGATGAGAGGTTCATTCGTTCTTATTTATTTATTTATTTATTTATTAAGTAGTGGAGGAAAGGACGGAGAAATTAACATTTCATTACAATGGTTTACTTTAGAAACAGGGCAAAAGATACTATCCAGTCTATCTGTCTAGTCTACCAGTTTGCTATTTCCTTCCTACATATTTTAAATCCTGAAGTTAATGTAATGGTTGTGAAAGCAGGAAGTTTGTTGCCTGAGGTTGTGTTTCAAACAGCATGCATCAGAGTTGTCTTGTTTGGCTCACTGCATCTTGAGGCTGGCTGATTGCTCATTGGGTGTGCTTTCACTCTTGTCTTTACCAGTGAATTCATTTGAGATGTCATCTATTTCTCACAACTGTGCATGTCTGTCTGGTACCAAATGTCCTAGTGGTTCTCATTCCTCTCTGTTGTTTGACTGTACAGTGTTTGCTCATTTTGAATGTGATAATTGTCAATGTTTTCTTATTTCTAGATCTAATGCATAAGCGGCTGGTTATCTAAGTTATTCCATATGTATAACTGATAAATTAGAAAGAAGACTGTATCCCTCTGGTGTCCTATTCCAAAGAGTGCTTTTGTACCTGACTTTATTAACCTGTGCTTCTCCTCTGATAGGCAGATGCAATTTCAGATGTAAAACTTTCTACTTCTAACTTCTAAGCCACACATCTGATTCCTTTCTTCCGATACTTGGATAGCCTGCACACCATTCAGCGCTTTTGTTGTATGGGACACATATGCCTGGTAAAATCTGCATATTGCCCTGTGTCTGATGTATAGGAGTAGACAGACATTGGAAAGCTATTGGAACAACTTAAAAAAAGAAAAGGTGTCATTCCCAGCGAGCAACTCTTCAGAGAAATACTTCCAGATGACGTTTTCCATCAACTAGCTACTATATACAGTATACTTAATTGAATTATTATTATAGTTAGGTTCACAAATTTGTTCTGAATTCCTCTATATGGACAGTGATCTCTTGATATTTTCCAGGCAAATATGTCATTATCCGAATCCTCTCTTCCCCCATTATCTGAATCCTCTGTTGTTTTGTAGGAACTAGCAGACGGTCTCTAAACAAGGAACTTTGTATTATTCAAAGGAAAAGCCTTTTAAAAAGGCCAGTACTTTGATATAGAGGAAAGACTATTGTCCTTTGTCTTGGCTGAGTTCCAAGAACTTGGGGCATTAGCCTTTGGAGTAACATCTGTTGACATGAGAGAGTTGTGGTCTTATATGAAAGAACAACAAATTCATTTGTAAAGCAAACAGGAATAAAAACGTGCAGAGCATGACTCATTCATGTGGCTTCCACAAGAAGCTGCCTTAGATCCAGTACAGTGGTACCTTGGGTTACATACGCTTCAGGTTACAAACTCCGCTAACCCAGAAATAACGCTTCAGGTTAAGAACTTTGCTTCAGAATAAGAACAGAAATCGTGCTCTGGCGGCGCAGCGACAGCGGGAGGTCCCATTAGCTAAAGTGGTGCTTCAGGTTAAGAACAGTTGTTTGAGGTTAAGAACGGACCTCCAGAACGAATTAAGTATGTAACCAGAGGTACCACTCTAATGGTGTTGAAAACCTTTGGTGAACTGTGTGGCTAATGGAGGAAGCTTGCTTTACATACTGCAGTTTTGTATGTTCAATAAAACATTTATACTTTTGGCCATAACTTCACTGTCTGCAGCTGAAGAATATGTGTCTTCCCAGCTAGCCATTCCCAACTACTTTCTTCCTCTGAAATGGTTCCTAGAGTGCTTTCTTACTGCAGTATTGATCCTTTAGTCTTCCTTATAATTAAACTGTATTGACATTTTTAAAATGCACATTTCCAAAGAGAGTTGTTATGGCTGATTGTGGGAAAGAATGGTAGGCCAATTAAACATTGGTGAATACAGTTTTAGATTTGAGTGTTGCCAAGATCATGCCTCCTTTAAAGCTTGATTCCTTGTGGGCTACACAGCCTTATTGAACATGAAAAAATTACAGATTATTCTTCCTACTCCCTGTTGGTTTCTCGTTTGTTTGTTTTTAAATACTCCACGAGCTTTGCTGCCATCTAGAGGTGTAAGAGTTGCTGGACATTCTTTGCTTTTGGTTTTTGCTGAAGAACGTCTTGTATTGTAGTGTCTTTGTGGACACTGCAGACAGATGCAGAAAAATACTGAATCACAAAAAGCCGGTAGTATTTCTGAAAGACCATTTTTGGATGATCGTGATAATAACTTAAGATGGGTGTGTAGACACAGCTTCTTCAATCATCCTTATGCAAGTTGGCAGCCAGGAAGTCTTCCATTAAGTTTCCCATTTTGTCTGAACCAGAAATTTCTGGTTAACAGATTCAAAACAAGCCACAATATGAAGTTGGCTAGTATCCTTCTTGTTCTGAAGCTGTTTCTTTTTTCATCTAAAACAGGATATTACGATTAACTGTAGTTAATGAAAGTCTTCCTGGTTTGTTTGCCAGCTTCTGCTAAAAGAAAAGGAGCTTTGAGTATGTATGCGCCCAAAGCCGATCCATTGTCAGTGTGAAGACAATCTGGATGAAGTGCAGTTTGAGGAGCACAATTTTCAACCTATTATTTGCTCAAGGTGGTAAATGAAATTTAAAATTCCAACCCGTTGTCTTAATTTAGTATATTGCAACAGCTCCCAAGAAAAACGTTGCTAATGCGACACATCCCTGTCTGATTCAGCACAAATGGAGCCTATTGAATGAGCTGATTTTAGCCGGACTGTGAATTCTTGATGTACTCTCTCAAAATATCAATCCATTCTCTGCTCTGTTGTTCGGTGAATTGTTCTGAAGGGCTACAAGCAATTCCATCTTCCTGAAGAATGAAGTGCCAGATTTCTATAAGAAAATATTTGCAGATTCTTTTGCAGGACTTTATCGCAGTAGATTAATTTCTTTAAAAAGTCAACTTGACTTGCATAGTTTATAGGTAGACCCAAACAGATAAAAGAGGGGGGGGGATGTGTGTCTTGTGTACATTTAATAGAGTTTTGTCTGCTTAATGCTCATTAACTTCCTAATCTATAGATTAACTTTGTCTTTACACTGTCTGCCAGCAATGTACTGAAGGAACCATGCTCTTTCATCAGTTTGCTTACATTGTATTTCTTTTTTTTAGGGCCCAGTAATTTATGCGCAGTTAGATCACTCCGGAGGGCGTTACAGTGACAAGATCAACAAGTCGGAATCTGTCGTCTATGCTGACATTCGGAAGAACTGAGGAAATCCCAACCAACCCAAAGCTAAACAAAAATTCAAACTGGAATCGCTTGAAGAAGATTGACCCAGAGAACTCACATGTGGCCTTTGATGCCTAGGCTAGGACCAATGCATGTGCATACAGAGAGAAAGAGATTATATATGTATTGTGTGTAAATAGTCTATTTAAATCGTACAGAACTGAGACCAATGTTGCATGTTGAAATATGATAAGAATTCTGCTTATAAATTGCTAATATTTTTTTTTGTATCTAGGATAAGAGGAAGAAAGCAAATATTCATATTACACCTTTAAGTAATTTGTCTGTTCTATGGAAAAACTGGAAAATTCCTGGATAGTCTAATG
Source organism: Lacerta agilis (assembly GCF_009819535.1). Classification (NCBI taxonomy): domain Eukaryota; kingdom Metazoa; phylum Chordata; class Lepidosauria; order Squamata; family Lacertidae; genus Lacerta; species Lacerta agilis. Next base: position 38,296,123 of record NC_046315.1, on the reverse strand, counting down.
AATTTGATACTTTGTTTTTTACAGGATTGATTTCTTTTGATGAAATGGACTTGAGGATAAGTGTTTCTGCATGAGGATTCTCTTTTCCTAATCTGGTGCTTTCCACACTGTTTCATACAAATTCACTCCTGTCTTTCATTCCCAATTCCCATTTACCTCTTTCTACAGTAGGGTAGGAAAGCCCTCCCCTGCTTTCAGTTTCCAGCCTGGTCCTCTTATTGGCTGAAGCCAAAGTTTTTATCTTCAGGGCATTAACTAACCTTTGTCCCTTTTCAGTGCAGCGCGCTCCCAACCCCAATAGCTTTTAGACATTTTCATTTGGTCATTTCAATAATGAAGCATTAATAAGAAGTTCTTCTAATTTTTATTTCCCTCTGGTGATTTTTCTGCAATAAAAGTGGTATTCAGTTTTGTCTTTGAAGAAAATAGGGTAGTGAAGTGCTGAATCAATTTACTCAGTCTGATCCTAATTTGGCTTTCTAGAATACCCTTGCATTGGGCTGCTTTTAGTAAGGCTTATTGGGATGTAGCTGTTGAAGAAAGAAAGTTAGAATTTACAAGTTACCTCTTACGGTTTTATCTAATTCCATGGAAGGAAGTGCTTCATGGAAGCCATATATGATAGAATAGGCCAGTAGTACACTTCCTGTTTCAAGAGGTGAGGGCCAAGATTCTATTGTTACTCATTCTCACACTACAGATTTACCTTCAAACAGAAAGGACCGTGGATTTCTCTACTGTGGGGTTAGCTCTACTCTGTTGCCGCTCTGTTCTTGTAAGGGCACACAACCACCAAATCATCTGCTGTTCTCTCCTCCCTTCCTGCCTCAAAACATTGTTTCAGACAGGCTGTCTGGTTCTCTTCTACTTCTTCTTCTTCCTCCTCCTCCTCCTCCTCTTCTTCCCAAGGCCCTTGCATGTTTATCTGTGCAGTGGAGTTTTCTTAAAAGTGTAAGAAAGTGTGAATGGTAGCAGATGAAACTTGATGATTGACCCAAAGGCTGGCCAGTCAGCACTCTGCAGGGCCAAACAAGCAGGCTTCCCCTAAAGCTTGGGCCAAGAGGAGGGAAGTATGTTGTAGTGGTTAAGAGCAGTAGACTTGTAATCTGGTGAACCAGGTTCACGTCTCCACTCCTCCACATACAACTGCTGGGTGACCTTGGGCTAGTCACACTTTTCTGAAGTCTCTCAGCCTCACTCACCTCACAGAGTGTTTGTTGTGGGGGGAGGAAGGGAAAGGAGAATGTTAGCTGCATTGAGACTCCTTCAGGTAGTGATAAAGCGGGATATCAAATCCAAACTCTTCTTCTTCTTTTGCCCAAATGTGGTGAGTGCATTTCCATAGCAGAATCACTGCTAAATTGAGGTATGCCTGTATGAGCATTAATCCCTTGTTCCTTAATGGATTCCCCCCCCCCAATAGAAAAATTAGAAGGCTTTGATTACCGACTCTTCTGTGCTAAGGCCATCTTTACTGCTATCTCCTGTGATCTCAGTAGACTTAGGCTGCAGTCCTAAATCCACTTACTAGGAAAGTATGTTCTATTGAACTTTGTGGCACTTGAGTCTAAGAAAACCTGAACAGGGCTGAAGTGCTGGTGTTCACTGACACTTTATTGGAGTTTTTCTCCTTTCTAAACAGTGAAATTATGCCATTGTACACATGCACTCATTCATCATAGATGCCTTGGGTACTGCTTGTCTTACTTTCTTTTACCATAAATGAAATTGGCCATGCCATTATTAGTCTCACCCACCTACTGGTTTTTGCATGCAGTACATCATTTACTGGGGCTGGCGGGTTTCCTGCAGGCATCTCATTGGCCACTGTGAGACCAGGATGTTGGGCTACATGGGCCGCTGGCCTGACCCAGTAGGCTCGTTGTCTTATGCACAACTGCACATATTCATCCTAGAATTGCACTCCGCCCCCTACAAAACAAAAACGTTGCAGGAGTGTAGATGAATGAGCAACTTGTGAAGATTTGTCTCGAACAGTGAGGGACAAAAGTTAATGAAAGGTGACACTTAATGGTAATCTGAATACACCCATGTGCCATTTTAGAGGTTGATTACTTTTATGAGGCTGTTCTTTTAATGCTCATTTAATGTCACTGTTGAAAGGAGCCTGTTGAATTCCTTTTGACTTTTCAATCTTTATTCAGTTGGGGAATGAGGGTGGGACTGAAAGAAACTTCAGGTGCTTTTAAAATTTTCTCCAGTACTGCACTGGTCTCCTTGCCCTCTTCAGAACAGGGGTTGGCAGAAGGTAGATTGACAGATTGCAGTCCCTTGGTGGCCTGCAAACTTCTGGTTGACCACCTAGCACCTGGTGGGTTACTGGGATGTTTTGTGTGCGCAAAGAATGTTGGACTAGGTGGATTGTGGTCTGATGGAGAACATCTTATGCTGTTAAACAGGAGGACTACATAATGCAGATAAGCTATGCCTTAACGGTTACGACACCCTGAATATGCACTCTTGCTTCATTAATGTGAAACACATCAGTGGATCATAAGGATTCTACCTAAAAACAAATGTAGACCGCACAAGGTAGAATTTGGGCCACCCTGCTTTGCATCTACCTCTTGTGGTGTATACAGCCCAATGGGAGTGTGCGTAGTTTGTCACTAGGAGGAGCAATAAAAGCAGAAGAGTGGATTTCTTGCCTGCTGCAACACAAGTGTTTGTCATGGCTCATAACCACTTTGTAACTGTTTCTGCTTGGTGTTATGTAACAGAGACTTGGTTGGATGAAGCAGATGGGCCTGTTCTTGCCGTTGCTTGTCCACCAGGTTTCTCTTATGCTCAGCAACCCAGGTCATATGGGGGGGGGGGGTTGCACTGATTTTTAGGAAGTCATTAGCTTGCACCAGGCGTCCTATTGGGAAGACCCAGTTTTCTGAGTGCATGTTCTGGAATTTGGGCACTAGGGGCAGCAAAGGATTTATTTTGGTGTACTGATCTCCCCGCTGCACCAAGGATTCCCTGCCAGAGCTGCTTCAGGTCGTGGCGAATGTTCTCCTGGAGACATCTCTTTTGGTTGTCCTATGGGATTTTAACATCCATGCCGACACGACCTTACAAGGGGCCGCTCGGGACTTCGTGGAAAACATGACCTCCATGGGGCTGTCCCTGAATTAGTTTGGCCCAACTCATAGTCGTGGACATGCCTTAGACCTGGTGTTCACATCTATGGATGTGGGTGATCTGACACTTAAGTAAAAGCAAAACTAAAGAAGTGCCATGGTCAGATCACTTCCTGGTGCAACTGGACTTCTCTGTGACCCTTGCCTTCTGCAGGGAGGTGGGACCGATTCAGATGGTCCGCCCCTGCCACTTAATGGATCCAAATGGTTTCCAGAGAGTGGTAGGGGATGTTTATCCCATGTTGATGGCCTTTCAGGTGATTCCCTGGTGGCCTTCTGGAATGCGGTTATCCAGGGCTATTGACTGTCTGACTCCGAAGCGCCCCCTCTGATTGCATGGAGCCTGGACATCCACATGGTTTTCTCCAGGGCTGAGGGCGATGAAACAATCGCTGAGATGGCTGGAGCGCCGGTGGCAGAAAACTCATTCTGAATCAGACTGGACACAGGTTAGAGCTCAGCGTTGAGCCTATCAAGTGGCGATAGTGACGGCGAAGAGGACCTTCTTCATTGCCTCTATTGCATCTGCAGAAAACAGCAGCAGGAGACTCTCTTAGGTGGTTCACAATTTAATGGAATGATCTTCGCCATCAGGGCCCAGTAAGGACCCCAAGATCTCCTGCAATGATTTTGCAGGTTTTTTTGCAGGTAAAAGTCACTGAGATTCAGAAAGAGGTAGACAACCGTGGGAGCTGGGCCAGGGCGGGAGAGAGCTAGAGTCCTGTCTATTAAAGTTGCATGGGATCAGTTCCAATCTGTTACCTCCGACGATGTGAACAGGCTGCTTGGACGAGTGAAACCAACCAATTGTCTCCTTGATCCTTGCCCATCCTGGCTCATGAAAGCACGCCGGAAAGGGCTGGACGATGGACTCAGTGGGATCGTGAATGCTTCTCTCTGTGGGGGAGCCTTCCCAGACCCGTTGAAAGAGGTGGTCATTAAACTGCTTCTTAAAAAAACAGATCTTTAGAACCGGCCAATATGGCCAACTATCGCCCAGCTTCAAATCTTCCATTCTTGGGCAAGTTGATTGAGTGGGTGGCTGCTGAACAACTCCAGGCATGCCTGGAGGATGCAGACCATTTGGATCCCTTCCAGTTCGGATTCAGGCCTCATCATGGGACTGAAACTGCCTTGGTCACGCTGGTTAATGATCTCTGGCAGGCTAGGGACCATGACATCCTTCTGGACCATCTAGAGCAAGGGTCCCCAAACTAAGGCCCGGGGGCTGGATGCGGCCCAATCGCCTTCTAAATGCAGTAGAATGTGTCCTTTTATTTAAAATGCATTTCTGGGTTATTTGTGGGGCCTGCCTGGTGTTTTTACATGAGTAGAATGTGTGCTTTTATTTAAAATGCATCTCTGGGTTATTTGTGGGGCATAGGAATTCGTTCATATTTTTTTTCAAAATATAATCCGGCCCCCCACAAGGTCTGAGGGACCGGCCCCCTGCTGAAAAAGTTTGCTGACCACTGGTCTAGAGGAGCTGGGGGCACTGTTATACAGTTGTTCCGCTCCTTCCTCCTGGACCATGTCCAGAAAGTAATGTTGAGGGATGAGTGTTCGGACCCCACGGCTCTCACTTGTGGGGTGCCTCAGGGTTCCGTCCTCTTCCCCCATGCTTTTTAACATCTATATGAAGCCGCTGGGAGAAATCATCAGGGGGTTTGGGCTGAATGTTGATCAGTATGTGGATGATACCCAGCTCTACCTCTCTTTTAAATCAGAACCAGTGAAGGTCCTGTGTGAGTGTCTGGAGGTGGTTGGAGGATGGATGGCAGCTAACAGATTGAGGTTGAATCCTGACAAGACAGAAGAACTGTTTTGGGGGGACGGGGCGGGCAGGTGTGGAGGACTCCATGGTGCTGAATGGGGTAACTGTGCCCCTGAAGGACAAGGTGTGCAGCCTGGGAGTCATTTTGGACTCACAGCTGTCCATAGAGGCGCAGGTCAAATCTGTGTCCAGGGCAGCTGTCTACCAGCTCCATCTGGTACGCAGGCCGAGACCCTACCTGCCCACAGACCGTCTCGCCAGAGTGGTGCATGCTCTAGTTATCTCCCGTTTGGACTACTGCAATGCGCTCTACGTGGGGCTACCTTTGAAGGTGACCCGGAAACTACAACTAATCCAGAATGCAGCAGCTAGACTGGTGACTAGGAGTGGCCACCGAGACCACATAACACCAGTCCTGAAAGAACTTCATTGACTCCCAGTACGTTTCCGAGCACAATTCAAAGTGTTGGTACTGACTTTTAAAGCCCTAAATGGCCTCGACCCACTATTTTTGAAGGAGTGTCTCCACCCCTATCATTCAGCCGGACACTGAGGTCCAGCACTGAGGGCCTTCTGGCAGTTCCCTCACTGTGAGAAGTGAGGTTACAGGGAACCAGGCAGACGGCCTTCTCGGCAGTGGCACCCGCCGTGTGGAACGCCCTCCCATCAGATGTCAAAGAAATAAACAACCACCTGACTTTTAGAAAACATCTGAAGGCAGCCCTGTTTAGGGAAGTTGTTAATGTTTGATCAGTTTTATCGTGTTTTTAATATTCTGTTGGATGTCGCCCAGAGTGGCTGGGGAGGCCCAGCCTGATGGGTGGGGTTTAAGTAATAAATGAGAAATGCCAGAAAAAATAACTTAATGGAAAGACCTGCTTCAGTTATAACAAGCAACTAATCACTACTCTGCATACTTTGATCTGATGCAAACTACAGCTACTTGTGAATGCTTGCAGCCAAATGAGCTGTGTAGGAGTTGGTTACAGTCCTGAGGAGAAAACAATTTATTCAATGTTTTTAGAATATTATAGAACTTAACCTTTAATCTTTTAATTCTAGCACCTTATTACTAGAAAAGCAAGTCACTATTTTTTCTTTCTTCTTTGCCTGATACTCTTGACACTTTGCTTCATCAGCAATTGGAGCTGGCAGCATGATGACCCTTTTGTTTGTGACATGCACCTGTTTTTCAGCATTTCGAAAGGAGCCTGAATATGGTTTATAGCGCAGGAGAGAATTTGGGTTTGTTGTCTCTCATTTGCTTGAATCTGTTGCTCCTCTTCTGAGTTTAGTAGTAGACAAATTGGCAAGCACAAGAACCCTAAAGGGGCTATATTTCCCCTGACAGAAGTTATGTGGCTTGAACAGTAAAATTGGAACAAGTGTGACTTTTCCTAGTAGCTGTTCAAGTTGAAAACCTCTATTCATGAGAAATTGTGGCACCTTGAGGATTTACATCCCTTAACATGTCTGAAGTATGATCCATGTTATAATCTTATTTGTAAATAGTATATTTTCTAACTTAAAAGTGTGGTCTAACCCTGTTAAAAACCAGTTTGCCATCAATTTTAGTGGAGGTGCAGTGCCCTTTTTTTAGAGAGACAAGGCAAGTAGAGGCTAGTGTTGCTACTAGGTTTCAACTCCTTAACAACTGTACCCTTCATATTTCATCTCAGTAGAATATTGTTCAATAGAAGTTCTTCATGGCAGATAACCATGTTTGAATAAGTAGAGTGCTTTTATTCCAGTAGGGTTTGGGGAAGATCGTTCAGACTGTAGGAGTTCTATCTTATTTGTTCATGAAGCTTTGTCTCTTGCTAGAGTGCTTTGTGGGTCTGCAGTATCAACATTTCAGTGTGAATAGGGAAACTATAAAAAAGTTTTGTCTTAATTTTTTGAAGTAGTTGAGGTGATCATCTGTCTTGTAACTTGCTCTGTATTCACAAAACTCCAAAGGCTTTCCTTTCTGTGTACAGTCAGTTGTTCTGGTGAAGTGAGCAGGTGTTCAAGTCATCAACAGATAAGCCTTGAAGTCTGTCTGTCAAGTCTCATTCAGAGTTTTACCTTATTCTTGTATCTACCAAGCCTTTTAAAACCACATTTTTCTATTTTTGTGTTTTGGGTAGAAGTTGCATCCCCCCCTTATTAAAACTGTTTCCTAGTTAAAATCTAGGAGATGCCTCAGCGAAAGGGCAATTTTCCTATGGTGCTCAATTTAGAATTAGAAGCCCTTTTCTGTGAAAGGCAATCAAGATCTAACAAAGGACTCCCACTTGTGAAACTTAGCTCCCCAACCCTTGGACCTTCTTCTCAAGATCTCCTTTGGCTCTATACAACTCCACAGAATGCAGCTACTGAGCCCTTTTCTACCTTGTTTCTGCACTTTTAAAAAACTGGAATTGCATTTTGTATTAAGTTGTACAGTCTCCTTTCCTTCCTTCCCTATGTTCTCAAATGCAGCTGCTGCACAGGCAGTTGGCTACCTTCTGGAAAGCACCACTATGAGGGCACCACACTATGATGCTGCTAGATTGGAGGGGTGGGGTAAAAGGGGTAAACACCTATAAAATAGGTGTATAATTTTGGGCAAGGGATTGTTCTACAAGGTCTCTGTAAAGTTAAAGCAGGAACTAGTGGTAACATACTTGTTTTGACTTGATTCTAAGTTGGACACACATCACATTGGATATTTACATGTTTTCTATTGTACTCTTGTGAATATTTTAATACACTTTTTCCATTAGTGGTCTGTTGTGTGTTTCATAATTTGTCAAGCAGGAGATATTGAATTGCCTTTGCCTTTCACATAGTTCTGCTACAAAGCCAAGATTCAACTTTGACTGTAAGTGCTCAGTATGCTTCAGGAGTAGCGCCCCCCACAACTACTCTCATGCTCTTCCATTAACCTAGCCATTACTAGTGATGGGCAAACTGACGCCATCCAAATTCACTATTTGCTTGCTAACTTACAAAACCAATATTATAAATTTGGTCAAAACATTTGTTACAAGATTTCCAGGTGTTTTCACATTTAAACTTACAGTAATATAGCATGGTCTGTGTATTTTTTTTAAAGTACCTTTTAAAAATTGGAGTTAAAGGCATGTTTTGTGTACACTCCCCTGGAAACAAAGCTACATAGCCATGTACCACCATTTCCAGGATGCTTTTCAGCCCCATTTACTAAAGCACGTGGTAGGAGCCACACTTCCTAGCCTCACAGAAAAGCTCTTACATTTGAGTAAGTTTTTACAAATCAGCTTATCTCAACCATAGGTACCACAACTCTCATAATCCCTGACCGCTGGTCCTGCTAGTGTGGGATGGAGGTGGACTCCAAGGTTGAGAAAGACGTTGCTGGGCTGCAACTCTTATCCTTGACTATGTTGACTGGGGCTGATGGCAACTGGGATCCAACATCTGGAGCCCACTGCATTGCTTACCCTAATTCAGCTGAACAGGTCTGGTCAGTTATCAATACTTTTTAACTTTTGAAGGACTAGAGTAAAAGTTGTCTTCAACCTTTTTAGGCCTGCAACCCACAGTGAGGCCAAACTGGTTTGGGATCCACAACTTTTTATCCTATGCTTAGGTAGGTGTGGTGCTGCTGTGACATACCTTAGATTACTGTGGCCCAGCAGTGGGCATTTAATAATGGTTAGGCCCCCCACCCCCCAGTATAGCTCAGCACTGATTATGCTTCAGGAAACTGGCCACTGCTCCAACAGTTCTGCCATCTGAAGATACTGATTTTAATCTAAAATGTTTACCGTCTATTTCAGGTAGAGGGACCACACAAAGCATATTACGACATCTTCAACATCTTAGTCATGACTTAACTGTGGCATGAAAAATGTAAATCAAGTTGGTCGAGTAGCACCTTCATGCACAAGGTAGTTCCTCTTGCCAAAAAGATAGGTGTATGCCCAATTATCACCAAACCTACCCCCAACAGCTGCGACTCCATACACTGCATCAAATGCTACAGAGAGGGCTGGTTCCCTTATCCTCAAGAGCAGCTTTGGAGGAAGGGGTATTCTACAACCAGAACCACTGCTCACAGCCTTTAAGATCATGAAAAACCTACTGAAGTTACGTAGCTTCAGGTTTTATTGTTTAGTAGAAGGTTTTATTTCCATGTAAAGAAACTGCTTTCTAAACTTATAGAAAAAAACATGCTCTACCAACTTTAGTAAAAATTCACACAGGGCAAAATGAACAAGATTAAATCTAGGTCCCTTGGGAAGTTGCTTTGCAGATGAGATCTGAGGAGCTGAGCTTGAATTTCTACTTCTCCAGTTCTTTGGCTTTTAGGTCTTGGTTATATCTGTCAGAAAAAGAATAGTCAATTATGGTTACAATTCAAGGTTTAGGTTACATACTTTAGCTTTGCCAGACACAATCTGGGTGCATGTGCTTCCAAGGAGGGGTTGCTCTTTGCCAAGGTTAAGATATAATATACCACTATTGACGGGGGCAGTGACAGAAGCAGCTTTTCCCTCCTCCCCTTAGAAGTTTTCTGATCATTGTTGACTTCTTTTATTTGGGGGGGGGGAGGTATATTTCAAGGAATGGTTTGCTCTGTTTACAATCAGACACAAAGTGAGGGAGCACTTACGGTTGCAAGGTAGGATATCTGCTTTTGAAACCCTGCCTCTTTTACAACTTCACAAATATTTGTAAGCCAACTTTTAAGATGTAAATCCCTTTTAAGCACTATTTGAAAAGTAGCTTAATTATTCTATGTTAAAAGTTGGGAGAAGGTATATAGGTAATATTACAGCTGATCTGATCTGCACTGGTTTTTAAAAGTGCCTGCAGTGCAACTCAAGGTGTTCATTTGCCATGGACCGAGTCTCCTCTACCCAAAGACTCCGCTCAATCAAGTAAAGAGGCAAAAAATGCTCCTGCTTAACTGTCTTAGTGTCACCTAGAAGCTGGAGGAATAATCACTGTGTGCCAGGAGCAGCCAGGGGCACTTACCTGGCCACCCTGCACTGGCAACACTGTGGTTTGTGGGAAAGGGAGAAAGGATAAGGAAGGTAATTGGTATTCACACTGTTCCAACCTCCCCACCACTACACCCTTTCTCTTCCCCTCCCAGTAATTTTCAGCGATGCTGGTGCCAGGAGGCCAAGTAAGCATTGCTGCCCACCCTTGCCAAACATTTTTGCTGTGTACACAAACTAGCCTTTCTAGAATTTTGAACCCTTAAGAATGGAAACTAAACTTGGGTAGATTTATTCTAAAATGCTACTAGGAAGCTTTAGATTAGGCCATATTTAAACTAGCTACAAATGATGCTTATTCTTTATACCTAACACTGTTTGATAAAGTAGCTATAGGATGGCTTCTGCCTTTACAACTGTTGCAGTTCCAATACTCAAGACAGAATACAGACTAGCACAACACCTGGCGCAAATTGACTGCTATACCCAATTGTGATCTATTTTACCAGGATATTAAGTATAACCACTGGTGGTTTGGATCAGTCAGGGATAATGCTTAAGAAGCTTCTACATCCACTCTACAACTATGTTTTGGCAGGAAGGCCAGAGCAACATTTGCATGGCTTCAAAACAGTCAGAGGAGTCGGGAGTCAGAGGGCTATCGTGTTATATCTTACCGAAGCAGTCAAGGCTAAGGATCTGACGGTGTGGGATATGCCACAATTCCTAAAGGGAGGAGAGGGTTGCCAGCTCCCAAATTCATATAGGATAGTTACTGCAGGTGCTGAAATGGAGCAGGAAGCAGGTGGAAGAAGAATAGTGCAGAAGGATTTAAGAGCCTGGCAGGGATAGGCAGGGGGATTTCCACTGCACAAGCCAAATAAAGCTTGAATATTGATAAATATAATGGTTTAGACTGGGGACTGAGAAGTCTCACAAGGAAAGGGGTGGGAACAACCCTCTTGGTTGCCATGCCTTGAGTAACACGGCAGCAATGAAGTTTCTCCGTCATCACTTCCCATGACAGAAGATTGGATGTTTCATGTACTGTTAAAGCAAATGAGTCATGCCAGGAAAAAGGTTGAGAAGCCCTAAAGTGAAGAAAGCGGCTCAGCCAGTCTGAAGAACAGATCCTAGAATAGGCTACAACTTAAAGTCTTCTGACCTACTTGCCATACCTACCTCCATATACGGTATAGCTGAGAGCCTCCAGCACAGCCAACAAAGAAGTTAACTGTAAAGAGACCCCAGTTTTTAGGAATAATAACTAGAGAATATCTCGACCAGATAAGACCTGTTGGATCATAAAGAAAGCAAAGGTTTAATATCAAGTAGATTTATTAGTACCAAAGGTCAACAATGATTGCAGTATCAGATGTTCAGATTTGGAGAAAAGTTGCATCTAAACATGATAGAAAACTTCATGCTTATGCCATTCAAGTTGAGTGTTCTCAGTTATTTATGAGGCAACCTGATTACCCCCCCCATACTTATAGAATGGAAGATGGCAGCACTAGGAACTGGCATCCCAATCCATAATGTGTTACATGGAAGCAATAACTGGTTCTTTCCTCCACAACTTCTATCATCAGGTAATGATTTTTAAACATTTAATTAAAAGATAGTTAACAGCAAAGTGAGAATAAACATACCTGTGGCCGTTAGCACAGCAGATTGTGATGTGCTGAGTTTATCTGCTGGTCTGGTCATATCAGCCATTCCAGCACATACCAAGCCCTATAAAAGGAAGTAGCAGCCAGCTTTAGTGCAGTATTATAGCAGTGTGTCTTCATTAATTAGAACCTAATCACTGGGAGTTATGGGGTGTTAGGGGAGGGGTAGCACCTCTGGTGAGGAAGACTGTGCACATTCTGGGGTAGTTTGTTCATCTTTGGTCCCCACCCTGCATTCAACTCTCACTTGTGGCTCATAGCTGTCGGAAATATTCTGGATCGGTGTTCATTGATCCTGAATTTTATTTGCCTGGAGCATTTGCCAATGTACATCTTTTTGCAGGGACAGATCCATACACAAATACAGTTTTTTGCATTGCAATTATCTCATATATTTGTTTATATAATTTTTAGATAACTTTGGACTGTTGTGGATATAATTTACATAGGGTCTCTTATTGTTGCAGCTGAAGAAGGAAGAATTTCCGAAACAGGGCCTTTTCCTGGTGCTTGGTTTCTACTCGACACACAAATACTAAGAAATAAATTTACAAAAGACTTGTAAAACTGAAATTAATCAAACCATTACTGTGGCCTGAGTTCTTGTTACTCCATTATTTCATAGAAGCTGTCAGCATGCAACAGTAGCCACACCCTCGGAATGGCTTCAAATGGCTGGCTAAACCAGGTGAAGGTAGCCAATGAGTCTCAAACCCTCAGTGTGTTAGGAACTTCCCCTGTATGCAAAGACAGGCTCTGGTAGATTGAGCGAATGAGACCAATAGTGGGTCCAACGGTCAAGAAGGTGGATTTTGCATGTACTGGAGCGGGAAGTGAGAGGGCAGATGGGGTGTGTCAGTCTGGGAAGGTAGCCCATGTAGGAGAAGGAAAACTCTGATCCTATACCTCTGCTGCTTTGTGGGATATCTTTGCGAGAAGAAAAGGTTAAGCAGTAAACCCTACACAAATTCAGAGTGGTGTCCCTAAGACGGTTGGATGGCACCTTGTATACCTCCTTCCGGCAATTCTAGCAGCCAAGCTGGTGCCAAACATATTGTTCTGCTTTCCTTTGGACCACATCAGCAAGGCAAAGAGGGAGGTCTTGTTGTCTGGGCAGCCCAGGACCTCCATACACACTGCCCAGGCTTATGCTCTAGGGAGGTCAGCTGGGTGCTGCTAACACAGCAGTTTGACTTCACCCCCGGAGGCGCACTCCAGTGTCTCTTGAGACAGACAGATTCCAGCAACACCGTTACTATAGTTCAGGCATGTCCAACAGGTAGATCGTGATCTACCAGTAGATCATTGGACATCTGCAGTAGATCACCGGTAGATCATTGGGTGCCCCCAAAGAAGCTGAACAACTGTGACTCCCCTAAAAAAAGGTCAACATTTTACCTCCTCCCTGAAAAAACTCAACAACTTTGACCTGAACCCCCCAAAATGGGCCTTTCTCCTTCCTAAAAGAAGCTCAACAACTTTGACCTGAACCCCCCAAAAGGGGGTAGATCACTGCCAGTTTTTAACTCTGTGAGTAGATCGCAGTCTCTTGGGAGTTGGCCACCCCCTGCTATAGTTCATGCACTTCACAATTTAAGAGCTAGAGTAACTCCCATGTTTAGGGGGCATGTTACATGGGAGGAAAAGTTGGTGGAGACAAATAATAAATTTTAGCTGTTTTGGACAGCCAGCTGAATCTTGTGATTCTTAATCCTGTTGAGTGGATTAAGTAGGTGAGGTGCAAATAGTGGCTTGTACTACTGCAAATGAAAGAGCAACAGTTCTTGCTGCTTTCAGAAAGCCTTCAATGATAAGGTTTTGCCTTTTTCCTGTGCTACACAGGTCAGAAATATGATTGCCACTGCCCAGTGTATCTGGTATTATTAGGCTTCAAACACTTTATAACTGATTGATGAAGCAGCTTTGCCTGTTTTAACTGAAAAAGTGCAAAGAGATTCGTCTCTACAGGAAAAAGATGGCAATTATACAACGCTGGTCCCAGAGACACCCAGCTAAGAGTTGTTTGAATTAATTAACATATTGGGCAGGAAATATTTTCTAAAAGCTTTGGGACTTGCTAGACAAGACAATACAGATGTCTTGTCACTTATTGAATACTTGGGAATTAATAAGGAGAGGGTGTTGCAGAATAAAGGTGCTACAGCTGAAAAGACCCTGCACCTCATGCTCACTCACCACGCCTCAAAATGTTAGGACACTGAGCAGGAGAAAGATCATACTACACAGGAAAGTTCATGTGGAAGCAAATGGCCCTTGAAATATCAAGGCCTGGGTATTTTAAGGGCTTTGTGCATCAAAACCAAATGCAACATTTAAGAACTGGAAAGTTGTGTTTCCCGATTCTAATAAGCAGTCTTGCTGTATTTATATTAAATGTATGTCATACTGATATTAGTGGCTTCCAACTAGTGACTATATAAAGTAGCCAATGCCATGGTTGTAAGTGCAGGTGCAACAAAACAGCACTATGCTAGTTCAGAGAGAAGATATGCAGTGTTAGTACCTAGTTTAGTAGAAATTTTTGCTAAACTGTCAGATGGCATTTCAACACAATTAAGGTGGGACTTATTTCTACATCTTTCTTCGAACATATCCAAATACTTCTCATGGACCAGCAGAATTCAGGCAAGAAGAAAGAGTTGTCTGTCTATATATACAAACAACATAATATAATTATTTTTAGTCAGGTTCAGTTAAAACACATGCACCACAATTTAATTTATTCATGTATAGCTTGCCCGTCTCCCACAAAGGGCTCCAGGGTGGAAACAGACTGGAATACATTTTTTTTTGGGGGGGGGGAGTCTTGTGGCACCTTAAATACCGACCAATTATTTATGACATAGGCTTTTGTAGACTACAGTGCACTCTTTTCAGATGTATGATATGTTATCTTGAGCTACATGTATTAGATGTGGGAGAAGTGTAAAACAGTGAGGTCAGAAGCAAATGAAATGCAGTACAATAGTGATAATTACTAGCAGTAGCCAGTCACAACAAAAAATTGTCAGTAGTACAAACCTCTTCGCAACTTACCCATTTCATAATAGGGGCCCAGAAAAACACTGTTTTAGGACCTGAAAGAGAAATATTTCATTAGCTACATGATTCTGCTGTGTGCCGATTTGCACAAAACCACTGAATTGTGTGAATTATTAAAACAGCAAGTAGCCTTGATGCATATGCACCAACAAAATGGTTATGTTTTATACTACAGCACAGGGGAGAAGTGATAAAAGCTCTTCTGCTGAGGTGCAATCAAATATCTGAAAACAAGAAATGGGAGTTATGACACAAAGGACAGTTTTACCAAAGTGGTGGGAGAAAATGCAGATGACACCCACACACATAAAGAAATATAATCCCCTGCCTCTGGACTGCTACATTTGTCCAGAGGTACCAGGCATCACTTTCTGCCATGATTAGCTGGGGGCCCCATCATTTGTGGGGCAGGAACAAATGTTTCTGTCTCTAGTACAGTACTTGTTAACAGTGCAAAAACTAAAACAGATCCACAAAGTTGCTTTTCTCCTGCAACATAGGTTTTGCAATTGTCTGTTGATCCCTTTTTCCTTATGTGCAATCATAATACTTACACAACTCTCTTCAAAGCACTTCATGAGGAATCTGACACCAAGCTGAATGCATATTCTGCTTCCTACCTTCTGTTGTCTGACCTGTTCAAACTACTTTTGTACCCTTTTCTTTTGTAGCACCTGAAGGATTTGTTACAAACACTTTGAGGTGTAATTAAAAGAAATGCAAAAAACAGTGTTGCTCCAATGGAAGTGATGGCCAATTTCAGGATTCTCTGGAGCCATTCTTCTTCAGAGATTAAACCAAGGTCTTAAAGAGTATTTTGCCGTACAATGTGACCTTTTCACAGGTAGTGGGCTCTATAGCAGCTTCATTAAGTGTGCACCCCAAAATTGGGATTCCCTCCAATCCCGTGCCAATTTTTTGCAGTCATTTTGCAGTGCGAACGCTGCATTACCGAGTAATTGCTACATGAATTGGGGATCATAGGTATCACCCGGAAACCCAACATTGTTTGAGTCACTCCAACCCTTTTTGTAGCAAAACCCTCACATTTTGCAGCACCTCCAAAATTAGGTTACTGTCTTACTCATTGTGGGGCCATACTAGAGTTACTGTTCTTCACCTTTGTTTTTCAATGAATGTATGAGACTGGTGCACAATCACTAAACAACAAGAGAACTGTCTGGCAAGTTCACATTGTTGGTAATACCCCACCTCTGTTTTTAGTGTATATTAAGTTTAAAACATACTTAGAAGATGCCCCAAAGAGCTCACTAGGATTGCCTTCTGAGAAGCAGAACTTGCAAGTCAACAGTTACTCACTTGTGAAGGTGCAGCAAGATGTGGGCATTTCCCCACAAAAAGGTTGCAAAACCATTGCAAAACTTAGGTACTGATTTGAAGAGGAGCCCAAATTTCAGGGCTTGTACTTAATGAAGCTATCTGTAGGGTTTGGTGCCACCTAACAATAAATCTAATAGTTAAGGCCAGGGCATTGCATATGAAACACAAGACATAGATCACACAGCGGTACTATCAGAGCAGGACTTTGGGGGCAGAGGTCCAGGGTCCCACTCAACAGAGTGATCAGAAGGGCCCCCAAATGCAGCAGGACTGATTTACCAATGTGTGAAATAATACAAATTGCCTTCTAAAGGTGGCAAAAGTACCATTAAGTCCGAAGACTAAAATTATGCAGCAGCAGCAGCAGCACAGATAATATGTATATGTGACCTTTAAGTAAGGAATATTCCAAACAAGGACAAGTTGGTTGTGTTTTGCAAGCAGCTGTGTGTCAAATACACCAGTAGAACAGGAACCTAGCTGACCAATTGCTAAATAAATTACAAAGTAACTTTTACAGCTTTAATTATCCACTAGAGTCATCATTCATCCCCTTTAGGGGATGAACCACACTGTGGAAAGGACCGAACGGACCTGCATAATATTGGGATTAACTGCTAATTGGAAAAGGAGGAAAGCAGCAGTGGGTTTTATGTGCTTTTAATTTTAATCCACAAACATGATACAACAGCTTTTATGGAGCTCATTCTATATACTAAACATTCCAAATTGACAGATTTTTTGGTAACACAGAGGTGTCAGGAATGCTGTATAGAAGTTGTTCTAGAGTTATAAGCTATACAACTCAGAGAAACATTGAGAAGTCAGGATGTTATGTAGGTAAATGAAGATGCTACTTTCACTGATGGGATTATTCAGGTTGGTGGTTTTTTTTAATCATTATTCCTAAATATACTTAAATTTGTTGCAATCTGTGCATTTCTTGCAAGACAGCAGCACAGTTATTCTTGATGCATTTGAGGAATTCTAAAGAGCTTTCTATTCAGAGGAGCTACACAAAGAACAAATGGAAACCACCAAGTCATGTGGTGCTGCTGCCAACACCAACTTTCTATTGCATAGCAACAGTCACGAAAAGCAGAGATGGCTACTTTTCAGAACTTTCATGACCTTTAGCAAGACTGACAAACTACTGTGGAAGACAGAAAAAGTACTGAAATAAGTATAGATAATTAGGGTGTTTCACAAACCAGATGTGACAGGATTTTCCCCAGCTACTGCAGCTTGTATTCTAGGTAAAATGTCACTTATCAAATTAGGCCATCAAACTGACCTGCACCATGGACATGACGCAGATTTGGAAAATATGCCTGAATGCCAACAGCAGTTCAAACTTGGACACTCAGTTCAACAGGTATGAAACTAAGCCACATGAGCCAACATTTGTCAGAAGCTCTTGAAGAAATGCTTTTTGGAATAAACCTTTTCCTACATGTAGACAGTAAACTATTATTCCACGAATCCCCTTTTCCAGACAGTGAAGATGACCTTGTGAGGAAAGGCATCTGCAACACCTGACAATAATTTAGTGTAGTCCTTTCATTGCTTGACCTTACTTTAGAGCCTTAATAATACAGCAAATACATGAACTGCTCATAAGGTATGTTTCACAAACATTATGTCAGTAATCCTCAGCACTAATACAGCAAATACATGAACTGCTCATAAGGTATGTTTCACAAACATTATGTCAGTAATCCTCAGCACTATTAAGTTAGAGCAGCACTGTAATTTGCTACCTACAGAATCCTGAGCAAACACTGAATCAGACAGTTCTCAATCTAAAGTCAGGGACTATACCAAAGTCATGACATGCAAGACTAATTTTAAATTTGCATAAATGTGAAGTAGAGTCCCAACTTCCATTTTAAAGTACAATATGACAAGTTTTGCACTACTATAATTCAGTATTTGTATTCACACTTCCTTGACAGACAGTGGTTTATTCCTTCTGCAAGCTTCTTTCACAAGAAATAAATGTTTCTGCCATCAGGGCTTTGGTATCAGTTGGATCACCTTTCATGCTCCTTGGTATTTTTATTTGTGTAACAGGTATAGTACTTTGCTGAATCCAAGTCTCCCAATAAAAGCTGAGACTATAAAGTAGCATATTGCAGGAACATGTTATGTTCTGCACAGAGAATTTACATCCACAATTAAGTAATGCAGTTACTGAAGTATAGATAAGATCAGCTTTTGCAACTACCAGAAAATCTTATGACAAGGATTCCTCTGTCCAAACACCACAAACCGGCTTGCACTAAAGAGTGGCAAAGGAAGAAATAATTTTGTTAATTGATTTTCGTCTTTTTATAAAGCCCATCTACAAATGACCTCTAAAGGTTTCACGCTGGAGAGATAGTGAAGCCAAAGAAGCCAGTTGCAGATAAAAAAGGAAAGATAAAGAGCTTCATGTTTAAAAATGGATTATAAGTAACGATAAGAGATTACCAGTACTTTCCCCAGTGATTAATCAAAGGGTGATTATTCAGTCTAGAGGAAAAGTCAGCAACAGAGCAGGAATCTGTAATCAAGTCTACCAGTTCCCTAATTTTTAGACTATTTTGTTATCCAGTTATGTTGTTGTATGGCTGCTGACAGCCACCAAGAATCACAATGTTTTAGGAAGTTTTAAGAAAAACCTAATGGCAGTTTCCACTGAAAACCTATATTTCAAAAGCCCCTTGAAAGAACTGAAGAGAGTCTCCTGACAATATGATAATTGAGGGATGGTGTGTGTGTGTGTGTGGGGGGGGAATTAATTCCTAGAACTCACTGCTTTTCTTTCAACGTGCATGGGAGTAAAGTAGTCAGCTACCTTTCTAGGACCTACTGTATAATTTCTGCTGTTAGGGAAGCATTAAGGATTTTAGTGGGCCCTAGGCAACAGAACTGCATGGAATCCTTTCTGAAGATGCAAGTTTTTGAGGAGCTGGTGCAACCTAAGCAGCATCCCTTCACAAGAAAATAATTTTGTAAAGGAGCAAACAGTTGCAAGATTGACCCATGCCATGTAGGAAAGCCCCAACTTTATCCTCTAAGCTGACTGGCTTCAGTGAAGGACAGGCATCTTGAATTTTAAATAGCAGCACAGAAAGAGGACTTTCAGCAGGTGCAGCTTCTCTTACCCCTATATGACAATTTCTCTTTGCATCTGGTCACCATATTAAATCTCTCTCACCATTCCTAGTGAAAGGCAGAGTTTGTTTTCCCAGAAGAATCTGTGTCAAAGAGGACAAACAGAACTTTGACTTCTATGCAGCCTTTGTTAACGACGACAATAACAATTAACCAGCAGGAAGCAGCAGCATGGAAGGACTGGTCTCAGGCTGTGCAAAGCAGGCCAAAAAACTGCAACTCAGACCTCCACAAAGCCCACCCCTCCCATCACCATGGAAGAAATGCTACCACCTTGCAGGAGATCTCAAGGACAGAGACTAAACCATCTACTTTGCCATGTCTCCAAGTACTAACCAACTCTGACCCGGGACTTTTAAATTTTATTTCTACCCCACTTTTTGCCAAAGAATTCTGCCCCCACCCTGGCCTTTTCCTACCCTCCATAATCCTGTGAGGTAGGCCAGTATGAGAGATGGCAACTGGTACAAGGCCAACGGCCATGAGGAGATGAACTCCAGTCCCTGGTCTGGAGCGAGCAGAATGACCAGATACAACACAAGTGCACATTTTTCACTACTAGGGTGGCCGTGGTCTCTCCGCGTTTATAAGCGGGGAATTGAGGCACTGGAGGGTGGGAGGGGGCTCGGTTTTGTTTCCACGCATATATTATTTGTTTTCATAAATAAGTGCTCTCTCTCACACGCACACCATTTCACGAGTTATCCCCAGCTGGCGAGCAAGGAAACGACCTTCCCCATCTCCTCCTTCCCTCAAATACCTGCCGGGTGGTTGTACAAGGGACGCAGCCGGGGCGGCAACATGACCTCGATTCGGTCCAGGAACCGGTGGTAAGAGGCACGAAACCCTGCGGCGGCGGCCGCCATTCTGTGTGCGGATGACAGCGGCTGATGCAACGAAGCCCCCGCTCGACCTGTCGTTGTCCTTCTCCTCTTCACACCGTCTGAGCAGAGGAGGGGGTTAAACACAAAAACCCACAACCCCTCCTCACGCACAGAAGCAGGGTGGTGGGGCGAGCCGCTGTTCCTGATTTTGATTTGTTCACGCACGGAGCAAGAGGCGGGGTTTAAACAGCTGGCTTTCGCGTTACTGGCTAGCTACTCCATTACCGGCTTTGCCATCCGACGTTGATGACATTCTCGCGGTCAATTGGCGTCCTCTTTTTATGACGGTCTAAGCGGCGGACGAAGATTGATGACGATTCAAGCAATGATTACGGGGACCTGGCTCCCAAAACAAACATGTCCGCCTTCAATGTTCTTTTGCCCTCACCCAGTATGAGTTTTGTTTTAAAAAGGCTCGTTAAGGGTGGTGGTTGTTGCCCTTTTAACTCCTCTGCTGAGACATCTTTGAGCAGCCAGTGTACGGAAAGCGTAAGAAAAGACACAAACGGCCGATAAGTCGGCTTTCCCCCGGTGTCCAGGCCGTACTGAGGAATGACCGCTAAACAGCGACATGAACATCTCAATGACCATTTTTGTGACCGTGAGCTGCGATAGGACGAGGGGCCGGGTGAATTCTCGCGATATCCTTTGCGAGCGGATCCCTGGATGTGGGAGGAGCAGAGGAGCAGCGAGGGGAGGAGCTTAGGCTGCCGTTGCTGGCGCCCGACAGGGGTGATATTGTTGTTGAGCGGCGGTGTAGTGGTGGTGGTGGTGGTTACGCGCGCGCAAAGCGCGCACGCGGGTCTCCATGGTGAAGGCGGGGGAGGGGGCGGCCTCAGCAAGTGGCAGCGACTGATGTCGCTGGCGGCGGCGGCGGCGAGTCGGATCCCCCTGGTCAGCGCGCGGTGCCATGTCCCGGGACTGCTGTACCCACCTCCTGTGGGATGTGAGGCAGCGGAGTTTGGGGCTGGAAGAGCCCGGCCTGTTGCGGAGACGATACCTAGGTGAGGAAGGAGAAGGGCGAGAGGGCGGGGTCTGAGGCGCTGGGGGAAAGCTGAGGTGGTCGTGGGTCGCCCTTGCCACCCCCCACCCGCCCCTCCTCCGCGGCGCTCCGGCTGAGGGGAAGGGCGGGCAGGGTTGTTGTGCGCTGTGGTGGGGCTGCTTCGCTGACCCCCAGCCCCCTCCTCGGGTCATCGCTCGGGGCGGGGTGGGGAGAAGAGGCGGCCTTTCAGCTATGGTGGTCGGCTCAATAGCTGACCCCATTCCGTCCTTCTCCCATCTCTTGTATATACAGTACAGCAAGTTTCCACGACGGTTTCGTGAGGGCGTTGGGGTGGGAATGAGCGTCGGGTCCTTTTTGGAAAAGCAAAACCAAACTGCGACGGCACGAAACGTTCAGAAGTATTTCTAGTGTGCTTGTCTCTCTTCACTTATAATTCTCCCCCCCCCCCCCATTTGCACTACGCTCGGAGATTTTTCTGAAATCATTTGGGGAGTGGCGTTTCACCCTCTGTTTCTGCAACTTCCCCCTTATCTTTGGATGCTGAGTTGGAACTCGATAGTACTTATTCTATGATATATAATTTTTCACACACACTTGCACCCCCGGCCCCTGCAAGAAGTCGCAAAGGGAAATCAGAACGGCTTAGTGTCTCTGCCTGTCATTGCCATGAGCTAAACAGGTTGTGGATGTATTTAACTGTTGAAGGCATTTTAAAGTGTCATAAAACTGTACCTCCCAGAGATGCCCCCCCCAACTCCCTACAAAGAAGAATGTAGCACTGATTCCTTCTAGTATATTGATTCATAGAAAAGTTTGGCTGTTTTGGCTTGCATTAACAAATCTGCATACATAAATAACTATATATCATTCATGGATTCTGGGTATAGTTTTGTCTTGGGCAATGATAGCTAGTTAAATGTTGCACTTTTTCTATTAGAAAAATACTAATTTCACTGCATTTTCTGAAAGTGTTACAGTATTGTTACAAAAATTTGATTTTTTCTGATTTTAATTCGATTTTTGATATACAAACACAAATATTCTTTGGACTCAGGGACATCTTACTTTTTTACCCAATATGGGAAGTCTTCAATCTCTTCTTTAAGATGCTGCTGAATATGTTACTTTAAAGAGATGAAAATTTATATGATAACATATATTTGATAGTTTTAAAGCAGATGCACCAATCTACAAGGGATATTTGTTCTCATGACTTTCATTGATCTGCTTCCTACTGAACTTGTGTTTGGTATGGATGGAAGTGAAGCATTCATCAGTGATATGCACTAGAGCACAACTAGATTTGGACTTGTTCCACAATCTTTTTTCCACATGTTTTATTACCTCCCTTCCTCTGGGAATTGGCTTAAAAGTGAAATTTAAGACTATTTAAAGTAGCTTTCCCCTCTCTGTTCTTTATCTACGGTCTGATTGACATCATTGTCATTAGGTATAGAATCGCAGATCTAATTGGCTATAGTTATCTTAGGATGATAACTTAAGTGCTGTAACTAAGTGTAAGTGAGTGATAACTAAGTGTAGGAATGAATTGGGGAGGCTAATGCTCAAAGAAGTATTTTATTATTGCAGAAATATTGACTATGTATTCCAATTATTATTTAATTGAAGGAAAGGGGTCTTCATAGATTTTACTGTGTACACCACCAAAAACGGCTCACTTTAAGAATATTTTTTACACCTCTGCTCTTGCCTTCTTCTTCTTTTCTGTATTACAGCAAGGGCACAGGAGCAGAGTGGTGACAATGCTTTTTTTAAGTGATCTTTTGGAGAGGGTCATGGCATGTTACCTTGTTTTACTGTTTGAAAGTTTAGTTTAATTTAGAAATGAGTGCTTAAGATGAGAGAAGTCCTTTGTGTATTTTGATCCAATATAACTTTTAGATGTGTATGGTATAAAGTTTCAATGTTGTTATCTTTTATTTACAGCTTCATGTTTTTCATTACAGTAATAAATAGTACAGCTGAGCACCCTTCTCTATTGATTTGCATTAAATGGTTGCTTATACAGTCATTTAATGTTATCTTGTTGCAGGTTTAGAGTCAAAATATGTTAAAATGCTATACTTGTATATCTTGAAACATACCTAAAGAGCAACACATATTTAAACCAAGTTAATTCAGTAACAGTTTTGAAATTCCTCAGTCATTGTGGCTGAGAAATCTGTTAAAATGTACTTTATATTGACTTGTTAACATTTTGAAGGAATTGACCTTTCCCCCAGAGAACATCAAATCCTAGAGACAAGTAGAATTATATAAGTTTCATAGGCCACACTTTACTAAAGTAATCACCTAAAGTGTTTGAGAATCTGTAAAGAAAGTACCGGGTAGCTAAATCTATAAGCCTTCTTGTCCTCTCTTTTGTTCTTAAAGTGGCGAGTGGACTCATTCACCTGTGGTGTCCCCAACTATGTAGATGAAGGAGACAAAATTTGCTATTGGATAAATTAACTGAAATAAACAGTTTTGAAAAATATTTTTGTCACAACCTTTGTCAAAGAAATTGTTTCTAATTGTAGGTTATATGTTTGGGATATAAAATAATAATTGTAGGTAATGTTTGGCTATGTGATGCTATATATTTGGAGTTTAAAAGCATATTTATATTGTGTTAAGAGTAACTGATTTTGAATTAAAATAGCCACCTCTGGCCTGAGTTAAATCAGCAACCAATATTCTAGTCTGAAATTACCTATTTTATTCTTGTTGTACTTATTTTCTAACAAACCTGCATTTATAGTAGTGTGGGTATTCATAGCTTTATTTAATTTGCCACACTTTTGCTGAGCAATGAGAAAGTATGAAGCAGCTTTCTAAACTCAATCTGTGTGGGAGAAAAGAGCAGTGACGTATTAAAGCAGCTTGGGAGTACTCTAGGATCCAACTTTGTCACTGATCCCATGTGGTTCAAAGTGCTTTCTACCAGTTGAGGCTTATTGTAGATAGAAGTGCAGTAGAAAATTATCAATATTCTGGTATAATCCAGATTAGACTGCAGCCACGTGTTTTGTCTAGGACTGCCTTTGAATACTGTTAAGTAATGAGCTACAGTAGTTCAAAATACAGCTGCAGATTTCTGATAAGGACCAGCCAGTTGGACCATAACTCACAATTTCTTAGATATCTTTACTGATTATTGGTTAGACAGCTTTGGACAAGGGCATTTGGAGGATGCCTGCTGCACAGCTAGTAGGCCCATGCATCTAGATCATTGTGGGATGTGCAACTCTCTGTGTTCCCATCTTCTGAGGTGAGGGGGTGACAAGTGGGGAGAATAGGCTATTTCACTTGTGGTGTCCTGGCTTTGGAATTCTCTTCTCAGCAAGATTTGCCTGGTGGCTTTTTTGATACCCTTTTTGATACCACAATAATACATTTTCTGGGCTTTCAGTTACTTTTCTTTTGGTTTCAACTCTTTGTCTATGCTTTTTATTGTTGCTGCTTTTAGTGTTTTACCATTGAGTTGTTTACAACCTTTTTGCTGTTTTAAATATTTAAATATTTGGTACTGGCTTTGTTGTATGAGCATATTTATATTGAAGGGCAGCATATAAAATTACCAGAAGAAAGTTTTGTCATACCCGTTTACAGACATACAGACAAATTAAGCAGGTGTGGAAAAAGGCAGCAACAGTCCTAAAGCAACATCAGTGTAGTGGACTCAACTCTGGAATTCCCTCCCACTGGAAATCAGACAGGCACTGTTCCTATTAAGTTTCAGAGAACAGCTTAAAACAGTTTCATTTCAGGCCTTTGCATCATGAACATGGTTCTAATGCTCTACACTGATGTTTTAATTTATGTTTTAAGTTTTGTGCGTTGTACATTTTTTTTATTTGTAACCCTCTGAGATGTGGTGAAAAGCAGTGCATAATTTTTTTAAAAAAATAAACCATCACCACCTGTTGTATGAAGTCGGCTTCTGACAGTCCGTTCCAAAAATGTAAAATAGAATTCTCATTATTTGGCCACATTGTCCTGTTAGCAATCCTGATGGGCTGATATGCTAACACTGTCATGAAGGTGGTTGCACCAAGTTTCTTCAGAGAGATACTTTTGCATTAAACAGCAATTCTATAGCAATATCTATACATTGCAATTGCTTGTGTGTTAATTACTGGGGCTATATCCAATGCTGTAGCTCTGCTAGTATAAGGGACTTGTGTACATTGGGACTTCCATTTCTTCTCTTCCATCCTGTGCCCTCCCATCAGCTCCAGAGGGTTGGGGGATTCTGCTGGTGAGTTTCTGCTGGCATAGCATTGTGTACAACCAAATGGAATTAAATATTGGATCATAACTAAAAGCTTTAAAAAAATAAAGTCAAGAGTCGTTTTAATATTTCAAATATTTTATTTCAAAATACAGCTTTGATTAGGAAATGCATCTTTTTTTAAAAAAATAACACTCTAGTTTAGTGAGAGCAGGGAGGATGAAGAGACTGTAAAATAGACTGAAGAAGAGTAAACTAAATTTTACAGAGTATGTGGCTTATTGCAAAATATTTACCATAAACAACAGTAGTTAGAAGTATAATTGTTTAAGAATGATCATAGATTACCTATCTTCTTATAGCATAATCTTTAGTTCATAGCACTGCAGCTTTTAGTTGTGCTATCAAGTTCATTATTAATACGGTGACATTAGTTTGAAAGGGGCTCTCTAATACAGTTTGAAAAAGTTTATAAGTCTTGTGAGAGTTGTTTGCTTAGCATTTCATGTAGGATGACACAACTTCAGCATGCTTGGGAACAAGACTAGAGATACTTTTAGAATATAGCCTTGCTGGTCTCATATTTGCAGATATGTTAATTTTAGAGGTTTGTAAAGTGAATGAAGTATCATTTAGGTCATTTGCTACAATTTAAGTATAGTAGTTTACATAGCAACCTTGACAATGACTAAGTAATATCATTTTTTGTTTGGAAATAGTTCAGTGTAGTAATTTTAGCAAATATTTAGTTATTTTAACACACTGTAATTTTAAAATACCTTCTAAATTCAATGCATTCCTGCTTGTATTCATGATTGATTGATGGTGAGGAGGGCAATACCATACCATATGGGTGACTTATCTAGACATGTACCTGATATATAAAACATGGTGTGTTGCTTTGCTGCCTAAAGGCCAGTGTTATACTAAATCTGCTATTTTAGCCATGCCATACATACATGATAAAAATAATGTGTTTGGCATTCATTCCTTAACACTCTTGACAGGGTTATAGTGCTACCAAGGTAGGCGTGTTGGTAGTGTAGAGAGGTAAATATACCTGAAGGAGTGTCTCCACCCCCATCATTCAGCCTGAGGTTTAGTGCTGAGTGCCTTCTAGCGGTTCCCTCCCTGCAAGTAGTGAGGTTACAGGGAACCAGGTAGAGGGCCTTCTAGGTAGTGGTGCCTGCCCTGTGGAACGCCCTCCCATCAGATGTCAAGGAAATAAACATCTATCTGACTTTTAGAAGACATCTGAAGGCAGCCGTATTTAGGGAAGTTTTTTATGTTTGATGTTCTATTGTGCTTTTAATTCTGTTGGGAGCCTCCCAGAGAGGCTGGGGAAACCCAGCCAGATGGGCAGGGTATAATTTTATTTTTAATAATAATAATAATAATAATAATAATAATGTGGGCCCCCACCTATTTGCAGTGCAGTCTGGACACAGTGAGAACTAGGCCTAAGTTCTTGGTTTGCTGTAGAGAGCGTGAGTTTGTGCTTCTGTTAATGTTGTCTACACAATATGAATGATCACTTAAACCTATAAAAGCATATAGCATATTAAATTTTCTTTGTCATAAAAATAAAATTGCTTTTGTGAACTTAGTATTTTAAATGTTTGACTAAGTCTGTAGCTGTAACTGTTTACCTCAGTTAAAAGCTCAAGTGATTGTAACATTATCAGTGACTAAACAGGAAAGGTTATATTTAGCCATGCACTCATTTAAGATCTGTAGTATGTCTGAAAGTGTAATAAAGCTATCAGGATTGCTACAAACAAAATTCTTTCTACTTGCACAATAGTTTCCCCCCCTGTTCCTGGGTGAGAGGAAAATACATCCCAGCTATTGAAATTAAAATGGGAAGTTAATACTTAAATTTACTTATTGAAGAGTATTTTTAAAAGGTGATACTTTAATCAAAGTATAATGATTGTGGTACTCAGAATACTGAAAAGTTTCAGAATTATCACTTCCCAACATCACATAGAATACTAAAATCTGAATTTTCTTCAGCATTTTTTTAATCCTGTTGGGGACAGATGTCCTTGGTGCTCTGAGCAACACTGAAATTAACAACATGTATATTGATCTGCAAAGAATAGCCAACTGTGCTGCAGGAATCACTCAGTGATCCACAATGTATCTGAAGCTGTCACAGCTCTGGAATCACTGTTAAGTAAAACAAACTGGGAGTGTACAATTTTCTTCAGAGCTAACATGCTTTTTTTTCAGATGACCGTATAATATTTGCTAATGATTCTATGTAAGTGGAAAGGCAAATGCAGCAGCTGGTGAAAAAGATGACATAAAGTCAGACTAGAAAGGAAGATACCAGTATTGAAAACAAAATCATGACAGTTGCCTGAGAAGTCTTGTTAAAATCAGTGTTGAAGAAACTGAAAAAGTTAAAAGCTATATCTTGGCTACAACAAACACATTTTACTGGAGGGCAATAGCAGCATAAGAAATATGGGATGGGCCAGCTATAATAGATTTTCATTGCATGATGATGAGTTTCCAGTGAAGACATAAATATAACTTTACAACACAACTATCATGCCTAGTGTGATAATTTTCTGGAATAGATCTTGTATAGGTTATCTATACTATAGTACCTGTACAAGCATATATGGGTCAGTCATATGGCTTACTTTCAAAAGAGCAAATAGATTTCCTTGCCTTAATATATTTGATCTTGAGAGATCAAAAGCTTCTGCTTGGCAAACCTAAAATGCTTTTGGCCAATCCAGTGGCAAATAGAATATAACATTGATTGCATCAGGGGGAAAACAGGTGAGGATGAGTTGGATACGGGGAATTCCTCTGGTTACAGTGCTCATCTGATGTTAAGTATTAATTTCATAAAATGAAGGTTTTAATACATTCTTACTAAAAATCTTAAGAGTGGAATTCAAAACTTTTATTCACACAAGTCTCCACCTTTCACTATTTCATTCTGCAGCCTCTATGTGCCCCAAAATCTGTTCCAGAGGGTCCCACAACTTCCAGTGCAGACTTTGAGGATGTGGGGGTTGTAAGGGAGAGGAGTGGAATGCAGGCGTGTAGCAAGGGGGGTGTAGGGGGCGGGCCGCCCCAGTTTCCATAATGGAGGGGGTGACAAATTATCAAGGAACAATTACTGCCCTACTAGGGTGGTTCATAAAAAACTTTTTTTTAAAATGCCTGCTCCAAAGGTCTTATCTTACTATACTAGGGATTATATAGCTTTATATGAAATTTAATGCATATCGGTTAATATCTTGACCCCCCTCCACCAAAATAGCTGTTTACTTGGCTGTTTTCCTATGTCGTGAAGGAAGGCTGAAATTTCAGTTCCGTGGAGCACTTACTGTTCCCAACCCTAACCCTGTGGAAAGCCATCTAATTAGACTTTAAATTGATTTTGAGATGTTTTTAGGAGGTAATTTAATTGTTGTTTGATTTTATACCAATGTTACGTTTCTGATGTTAGCCACCCTGAGCCCGACTTTGGCCAGGGAGGGCGGGATATAAATAAAAGTTTATTATTATTATTATTATTATTATTATTACTTGTTATTATTCCTTTGTAAGAAAATATGAAATAACGTAAAACCATTTTTGAGGGGGGGAATCAATGGGGGGGGGTGACAAGAAATTTTCCGCACCGGGTACCACCTGACCTTCCTACGCCTCTGGGGGGGGGTGACAAATTTTTGTTTGGCCCCTGAGTACCAATTTACCTTGCTACGCCCCTGGTGGAATGCGAAATCTTACTGTACAAATGGAATGGACTTGGGCCCTACAATTTTATGATTCTGTGGAATCTGTTATGCATGTGCACAGACATTGTTGGATACAACCTTAAGTGCAACCTGTAATGCTTCTAAGATTGGTAGACTTGATTTATGTTTACATGGGTCTATTTGTAGAGAAAGCTTGTCCAAGCAATACTAGTTTGCTTTTATACGATTGAAACTCATACTGATTTGTATGAGTGGAAAGACATCTTAAACCTTTTAATTACAATGTCTTCATTTACATGATTGTGCATGCATCTTTTTCTCATGGTTTTCTTTACACAATGTAATAATTCATATATTTAAGTGCTCTTGATTCTAGATTAGGGCATATTATTGTTTTCTCCAAAAAAATCACATAACAGCTGAGCAGGCATATGAAGGAACTGATCTGTGAGAGGAAAATAACTATCTAGAACTCTTATTTGTTGACAGGTGGATACAAAGTAGCTAATATTTTATCTTAAAGTATGGGGCGAGTGTCTTACTATATCATACTAAATCTCGGTCACACAATGTTTTTGTTAAAGCCAAGAGAACTTACTCATTTGGCAGTGTTCACTCTTGTCCTTGCAGATGAAACAACAGGAGGGATCAGGGGCATGTGGGATGTGCTATTCCTCAAGGAAGGGACACCAGGGAAAACCAGGACATTTTAAGTGCTGAGGCCTGTGGGGAAATCTGCTCAAGTTTGGGGGCGGGTACGTATTGCCTCTGACATTGCACTGATTGGGTGATGATGCATTATAGTTCTTCCACCTGGACCCATTTTAGGATGGTTCAATGCACGCATGGCTGGATGGAACTGGGAAGGAGCTCACCCATCACCCAGAAAATCCCATTACCTTTAGGAAGGTTCACATTGTGCTTTAAGAATCTTAGCTGTAGAGGCAATGCAATACCTTCCATAGAAAGAAAGCAGGCACCAATGCATATATATTTATAAAACACAAATATATTTATAAAGCATTATATTTTATAAAAATATTAAAAATTACTATTGTAAGTATCTAAACCTTTTTGCTAATTTTGCTTTTTCCCCTCCAGGAAGGAGAGAATTTATCCAAAGATTAAAACTTGAAGCAACACTGAATGTGCATGATGGCTGTGTAAGTGATTTTTTTTGTTGTAGTTTAAAAAGAATGCATGCTTGAACAAGAAGTTAAGTAATAGTAACTGACATTTCCATGACAAGATGAACATGAGCTTTTAGTATTCTTATGTATATCTACTTTATTTTATTTTTTCCCTACTGAAAATTTGTTATAACACATTTTAAAAAACATGTTAGGACGTACAAGATTATTTTTTGCAAGTGTGGTAAGAATTTACTTCTACACCACCTTGTTCTTACTCAGGCAAGGGACCATCTTTTAAATAAGTCAAGGAACCAAGGAAATTAATTCAAAGCCAGCATCCAGGAGGGATCCAGTGTTTATTATAGCTATTGCAATAGGGCAGAGCTCAAATTAACGTAGTTGTTCTAGCCACTTAAGAAGAAGGTCTGACACGAGGAGCATCAGAACAAGGGGTTTATAGGCACAGCACACACAAAGAGTTATAAATATCAAAACATAACATTCTTAAGCATCCTTCTACATACATCAAGAAAGGTTACAGGTAATGGGGATGTTTAAAATGTAAGGCTCCTCTGCAGTTACCTTGGGGTACCCCAAGTGCCCAGGTCATTTTGACCTCAAATGTTGCATTTATATTCACTGTTCCCCTGGCAACCAGACCTTTGGCTGTGTTCCCCTATCTCCCAGGAAGCTTCAAGGATAGCTGATTTTACACTCTACAGTGAATTTAAGATAGAATAACATCCTGGAGGGCTATTTGTCCCACTTTCAGGGTCGGATAGGAAAGGAATGCAGCATTGGAGTCATAAAATACAGGCACACAAAATCAAGCATAATACATAAAGGTTCAATGCAATTAATATTGGAACATTTTTTAAAATAAAAAAATTACACCCTAGGTCTCTAATTCTTACATCACAAGGAATTTGATCTTGTGGAATAAAGGTTTGTTGTGAACATGATAATTATTTTAACCTTCATACATATGTTTTAAAGAGTAATCAAAATATAAAAAATAATTTTGATATTTTCTTTTATCTCTAAAATTAAATTCTCCCGCATGGTCTTTCTCCATAGACTTCATTATAGGAGAGTTTAGATATTCAGTGTTTTTATTCTGGGGATAATTGATAAATGCCCCAGTGAAAACTAGTTAATTTAGGCTGCAACCCTATGCCCACAGGGTGGATTCCAACATTATTTGAGTGCAAGTCTGTTCCACTCAGGCATGGACATTGTTGGATACAATTCTTACTCCATTTTTTGTCCCTGGCCTTGCCTGCCGCTTTTATGTGGCTCTTGGGTTGAAAAAGTTCCCCCACTTCTGTCATATGTGATGTTCTGCGGTGGTATTAACCAAGGAGACTACAAGTGTGTGAGAGAAGTGCTGTTCATGCAGTTGAATATACAGATGTGCAAGTCCTTATACAAAGTATATGCATGATTAGCTGAGCCGTGTTGTTTTCTGGTAAAGTTAGATAGATAGTTTGCATCTTAACATTGTTTGCCCCCTCTTTAGATATTAATTATTGTGTTAAATACTTGCTTACAGGTGAATACAATATGCTGGAATGATACAGGAGAATATATTTTATCTGGATCTGATGATACTAATCTTGTAATTACTAATCCATATAGTAGAAAGGTAAGATGATCTGCTGTCCCTTTATCCATTTTTCTGAATAGTCAAAATGTTATTTATTTTTTTTGTATTTGAAAGCTCTGTATGAGTTTGCATATATCATGGATTGCTTGGTTATTCTTTCAAAACAGTACATCTGTCCTGAGTAGGAGAGTTGCCACAAAACATATTAAGTCCACCAGTTCTGCACAAAAAGTTTACAGTATTATCTTGATACCATGATTTCTGCCTTATTACTCTTTATATTGTCTCACCGTCCCTCACCACCCTGCACTGTACTATTGTATTGTAGTGCAGTTGCTAGAGTTGTGCACTGGTCAAAGCCTTCAGTTATATGAAATTACCTGGGTGGTGTAGAACCATCCAGAGTGTGGTGCACCTTTTTGGTCCAAAGGGCCAGATCCTCATCTGTCTCCATCCCTGCAGGCCAGCTTTGACAGATGGCCAGGATGACGCACATGTCCAAATCCTTTGTGCAGCACTTTCTGAGCACCTTACAGCCAGTGGGCTGTCTGGACTTGGGAACCACAGTGAAAGGGGCTCTGTGCTTACTTTTTCCCAAGTGCCAAGAATAGGTATGGCAAAGTTGCTTTCTGCAAGGATTGACTGCACAATCAAGTTTCACATGGGGACCTCAGTTGCATAGCTGTGCCTCTATACCTGTCCCACATCTGGTGACAGGTGTGGGGCTGATGGGTGTTGTTTGGAGAAAACACTTTCAAGCCAGAGATTCCTTATCCTTGGTGTAGAACAAGAGAGTGGATTATGAAGATAAAATAGTATGGTAGCCTGCTTTTTAGAATAAGGTGAGAAAGATAAATGTGATCAATATTGCTTAATTAAAATGTTAAGCTAATAATCCTTGTTTTCTAGGTTTTAACAACCATTCGCTCAGGACACAGGGCAAATATTTTTAGTGCAAAATTTTTGCCATGCACCAGTGATAAACAGATCGTGTCCTGTTCAGGAGATGGAGTCATTTTTTTTACCAATGTTGAGCAAGATGCTGAAACCAACAGACAGTGCCAATTCACATGCCATTATGGAACTACTTATGAGGTACAGAAAATTAATATTTCTGTTGTATCTTATAACTATAAAATCATGAGTGCTGACTGTTGCTGGTCTATTTCCCCCCCACACTCTCTGCAGTTTAATAACCTAAAGTTTGGCCCAATTAGATAATATGGTCCAAATTTTCTTGTTTACATTCACCTCCTATTGTTTAAGAAGATCGCATGGGCATGATTTTTTGTACCTTGCCTTTCAGTCTTCTAGAGAACACCCTCCCACCTCCAAAAACAATTTTTATACTACTGTATAAGGCAGCCTTACATTATCACATTGCTTTTGTTACAACTGATTTGAAACACCCCTTTATTTCAAAATCAGCTTTCCATGAGGTGTGCAGGTGGGAGACTATTTTTCAAGAACATAATCTCAAGCCTCCTTGCATACACAAGTTGTTATATGGTACTTTGGATCCTGGCTTTTATTTTCAAGTGTTTAAGGTTGTTGCCATTTTAAAGTATACAATTTGCTTATGTTTCAGATCATGACAGTCCCCAATGATCCCTATACTTTTCTATCTTGTGGAGAAGATGGAACTGTGAGATGGTTTGATACTAGAATCAAGACAAGTTGCACAAAAGAAGATTGTAAAGATGTAAGAGACACTTTTATAAGAGGGTGTGAATAAAGAGCTATATTGTCTGGCATATCATAGTACTATAATATTGAACAGATATGAAGAACTTGATTTGGTTTGAATTCAGGCTTTTAATGAACTATTTGATATGTTACAGCACTTTGTTATGGAGCATCCTTAAACTCAATGATAATTAGATAACATAAGAATCAATCCAGCTGTGAAAATTATCTACCAAATTCTTTATGACTGTAATAGTAATAGGATTTATTTTTCTAATATATACAGATGCATACCAAAAGAGTTGCTTCCAAGTATGCATTTTACTTAACTGTTTTACCTCATTTTTATAGGCTATACGCAGTATTGTTCCTTTTTATGTTGAAACTATTTGTGGTACTTAATCTCATTGCGTTCCTCTTTACATCCAATTATCTGTACATAAATCTGTTGTAGCCCAATCCTTTTAAAGTAGCTTAGGCAATCCCTGCCCCTTGTGATTTTCTTTCTGGCCTCTTTTTATGAGAAAATCCTAGACAGATGAAAACTTTGTGTTTACAGCTGCAAGTTGATGATACTAAACAATGATTTTGTTTGCTTAGTTTTTCTGCAGTGGCCATACCCATCTGTTGTCCAGTAACATGCTTAAAATATATATTAACAAGGGCCAATTAGCTTTTTCTAAAATACGACCATATTGATTTTTTTCTAGGATTATATTAGTTGGTGTGATTTAATGCCACTTGTTCTTGTACATTTTAAACAAGTACAATATTTTCCTTTTGTTCTAGGATATTTTAATAAACTGTAGGAGGGCAGCCACCTCTGTAGCTATATGCCCTCCAATACCTTATTATCTTGCAGTTGGTTGCTCCGATAGTTCAGTAAGAATTTACGATCGACGAATGCTTGGCACAAGAGCAACAGGTAGGACAATACTTGCATGATATTGTAAAACAGCTGGCTTTTGAGTACCATAGTTGAAGACAGTGAACCTCTTAATGAGATGATTTAATGAAAAATATATTTTCTGCATAAATGCAGAACTTCTCATAATTTTTAAATTTATATTCATGAAAACTTGTATCACACTTTAGAAGGTCTCCTGTAATGTGGACTGAAAAGTATTGATGTCCTAAAGTGATATTTTGAATATGATTTAGAGGCATGTATGCACATTGGCATTATTTTATGTCCCATAGAACAATTCTTCTCTCCGACCTGCTCTTTAAAATTGACCTTTTAAGAACAGTTTTCAGGTTTGCTACAAGAGCTGCTGCAAAGTCCAACTTAAGGGGGGGGGAATGTATTCTCTCATTCAATAAATTTGAGTGAACTCCTTTGATTTGCAGCCATGGTAAATAAATGTAGAAATTCTGCTGTTCTTTCTGTTTATTGGTTTTGTGTACAGTCATACCTCAAGCTGCGTACTCTCCGTGTTGCGTACGTTCGACTTATGGACTTCCGCGACCCAGAAGTCCTTCCCAGAGCGCGTGCGACACATGGGTGTGCAGAAGCGTTTTGCGCACTTCGCGCATGCGCAGAAGCGCAAAGATGCGTGAACTTGCAGGTTTGGGGGGGCGTTCGTGTTAATCACGCCTGTGTTACGTAGCGCGTCCGGAACGCATTGTGTGCGTAACACGGGGTACCACTGTATTAAGAAATGATGGTGGTCTCATGATGCTTTTCAGAGAATATCAACAAAAGGGCAAGCCCTGACTCTGAAGATTGACAATATAAAATTTGACATGGGAGGAATATTGAGGCAAGGATAAATGGGAGAATATGAAAACAGTTAAATTACATGCATTTAGGCTTGATTTCAGTAAAGGATAAGAACTTGAGTTGTGCACTTAATGTAGCTAAAAATGCCTAGGAAAGGCTGCAGAATGTGATTTATTATTGCTCTACTCTTTGTTAGAAATTATGAGGTGTGGAAAAAGCAGATGGATAGATGGATAGGATAGAAAGTTTCCATAGGGAGAGTGAGGTTAATGTAAGTACTGTGGAATTATTTTATAGTCTCATTGTGATATTAATACTTTGAATCTAAATTTCTGTTTAGATAAAATATTCTAACTAATATTAGTACAGTTTTTGTTTCCAAATACTGTACATGATCCCAGTTGGAAATTATGTAGCCAACATGATAATGTACAACAATATCGTTTAACCAATCACATTGGATACATGGCCAGTTCGGAATGACAGCAGACAGCTTTTACTCTGAATTGGTGAATGCTTTCATTTCATTGTGCCCTCCAAAAATTGGCAAAGAGGAGATGCAGTGTATGTGGCTTTAAATTGTAGCAAAATGGCAAGTAAGGGGAAGTAAATGGGGCATGACTGAGGCTTATAAAAGAATGTAAAAAAAAATAGACGTTTTAGGACTCATATACACAGTATAGGCATCCGTTGCGTGTAATTTCCTTGCACACCGCCATGTATATGAGTGGTGCTAGGAAATAAAGAATTCAATTCAAACCTGGAAGTGGCGGGAGAAAGTTGGACAGTCCTTGCAAAGAGACCCTCCCCAGAGCCTGAAGAGGATATCAATGAGGAAGGAGGAAGCCTCGAAGAGACCTGAGGTGCAGCAGGTCCTAACAGCTGATGTAGGGGGTAGTGCAGCAGCAGCAGCTGCTTTCCCGTGCGTCCTCCAGCTTCCTGCTGTCCCAGAGCTTCAACTATAGCTGTGGATGTTTTTGGATACAGTATTTTTGGTATGGATTGAAGAGAGAGTGGAAGAGAGGGTGTTTAGAGGGTGCTCTCGTCTCTAGTCTCTATGCAATTTCAGTTATGCACATGGGGTCTTGGATGGTAACTCCCTGTGTAAGTTGGTTTAGACAATTTATAGGTAGCTTTCACTACCACAAAATGTGATGGTTTAGACCAGGGGTGGCCATCTTCCAAGAGACTGCAATCTACTCACAGAGTTAAAAACTGACAGTGGCCTACCCCCTTTTTTGGGGTTCAGGTCAATGTTGTTGAGCTTTTTTTTTAGGAAGGTGAGCCATGTTTTGGGGGTTTGGGTCAAAGTTGTTAAGTTGAGTTTTTCATAGGATGGAAAGCCATGCTTTTTGGGGTTCGGGTCAAAGTTGTTGAGCTTTCTCTGATCTGCCAGTAGATCACATCTACCTTTTGGACATGCCTGGTTTAGACGGTCCAGTTTAGATGGCTTTTAAAAGGGATCAGAAATATGTAGTAGAAGGCTCATTTGTAAAAAGGCCAAACTCACTTTCAGCTCAGCACTGGAAAGGAATAATATATATGTGTTTTTATTGATTAGAATATGTGTAATGGAAAATTAATTCAATTATTTTTTAATGTAGGTAATTATGCAGGCCGAGGTACCACAGGATTAGTGGCACGTTTTGTTCCTCCCCATCTGAACAACAAATCCTGTAGGGTAACATCCCTATGCTACAGTGAAGATGGCCAAGAAATTCTTGTGAGCTATTCTTCAGATTATATATACTTGTTCGATCCCAAGGATGACACAGCTAGAGAACTTAAAGTTCCGTCTTCAGATGAAAGAAGAGAAGAAGTAAGTGTTCCATGGTTACTGGTGTTAAAAAGACAAAAGATAGTTAATATGTAATGCTAAACTAAGCCATAGTTTAGCATAAAGACAGACCTCAGGAAAGGAGATCGTTGCCATTTTGCTTCTTCAGTTTATTATTATTTATTGAATTTATATACCACCTTATACCCGGAAATCTCAGGGCGCTTCACAGAACAAAAAATAGCAGTTTCCCTGTTTTTGCAATGTTTTGAGCTAATCTGTGGTTTGGATTACTATGTTGTCCAAACTTGGGCTTGTGGTTTGTCTCACTCCAGATAAACCACCAACCAGATTTGAACAACATGCTAAGCCAAACTATGGCTTAGCTCACAGCACTGCAGCAGCAGGACTAGAGGAGCAAAACTCGCACTAAGCCATGATTTAGCTTAGATTTATGTGTAAATCATTTCATTAGTTGTACTGGAAAATGTTTATTATTTAAAAAGGTGCTGTGTCTTAGTGCCATTTTAACTATTCCTTTATATAAGATTGTTTGAAACAAGAGATCAGTATAATTTTAATGTTAGGTTATTAGAGATTTTGCTTGTAGATTCAAATTCAGATCCTACAAAGCTGAGCAAATAATTATAAATATCTTCTATAAGATTGATTTAGTGAGAACATATACAATTATCCTGACTGGAAAAATATTTAAATAACTGTATTAAATACACCGTTAGTTACATATACTGTAGTTACATTTAAAATACACATTTTAGTTAGAGTGGATAGGTTTTCATGTAAATGACAGTAGTTGCTTGTGCACATGTTGCTTGCTGTGCACAAATTTGGCCCCTGTCAACCTGTAATATGACTGACCTTCCTTCCATTAAAACACCATAAAATTCACTAATTTAAATGACTGCTAGTATTGGACAAAGAAAATATTTCAGTTGTATAGTGTTAAATCATGATCAAATTACAAATAAAGCTGGCAGGTTTCTCATTTGCCATGGTGTTTTGGTATTCTGAATATATTCAGATGTAAACCTGCCAGTCTGTTCCAAGCTATGGCTGCAAAAACTTTCTGGACCAGTTTACCAATATGTAATTCTACTCTAGATATAGAAGCAGCCATGTGTTGATAACAGAATGTTTCCTTGAAGACAGAAATAGCAACATGAAGAGTTCGTCTGGCACTATATGTGAGAATCCATCAATAATATTACCCCTGCCCCTAAAACTGTCCTGTCCCACATATGAAAAAAGGAAGTCTGTGTTGTTATCAAGCTATATGTAAACTCTGAAGTTTTTTTTAAATATAGAAATGTTGATATATAAAAAATAGTTTATTAAATGTCTCCTTCCCACCGCCAATAATATTGATTCAATCATTTCAATAAATTCTACAAAATGTGATGGCTAGAATTCAAAAGAACCACACTAGTTTCACATGCCCTAGGGCTTAAATTTATTTAAAAATTGCCACACCACATCCAAATACCAATACTTATTTTTGAAAGTAAGAGAAGTGGGATCCTGAGGATCATTTAGTCCAAGCTCCTGCAATGCAGGAATCTCAACTAAAGCATCCACGACAAATGGCCATCCAAGCTTTGCTTAAAAATCTCCAAGAAAGGAGAGCCCACAACCTCAGGAGGGAGATTATTCCACCCACTGTCAAACAGCTTCTACTATCAGAAAGTTTTTCTGATGTTTAGTCGGAATCTCC
The DNA here is from genome assembly GCF_009819535.1 of Lacerta agilis. Classification (NCBI taxonomy): domain Eukaryota; kingdom Metazoa; phylum Chordata; class Lepidosauria; order Squamata; family Lacertidae; genus Lacerta; species Lacerta agilis. The sequence goes on along the minus strand of NC_046315.1, from coordinate 38,257,506 downwards.
ATTCTTGTAACTTGAAGCAATTAGTTCGGGTCCTAGCCTCTAGAGCAGGAGAAAATAAGCTTGCTCCATCTTCCATGCGACAGCCATTTAGATATTTGAAGATGGCTATCAGATACCTTCTCAGTCTTCTTTATTCCAGGTTAAGCATACCCAGCTCCCTTAGCCATTCCTCATAAGGCTTGGCTTCCAGACCCTTGATCATCTTGGTTGTTGCCCTCTGCACACGTAGCATGACAAGAATGTGACTTGGTGAGGCATGAGCTTGAGTATGCCCCCTTTTCCCGCTTATTGTGTTGTAGCTCTGAGGAGGAGTTTGGAAGCTTTCACTTCCATTTTTGCTTCACTACAGCTTGTCATGTGGACTGAACTTCTGAAATATGGTATGTTTCTTTGAAACAAGCCAACTTTTAACCAATGATTTCAAGTTCCAGTGACATGTCAGGTTGTGGTTAAGGAAGAACAGGAGCAAAAGCTTCTGAACCCCTCACAGCTGTACCAGAGGAATGGGGAGGAAGGGAGCTAGAGGCTCACTGCAGCTCATTCACATCATGCTAAACTATGACTTAGCAGATGGGTACCCAATGTGTTCTTCAACTCCCATCAGTCTCAGTCAGCACAGCTAGTGGTCAAGGATGATGGTAGCTAGCAATATCAGGAGGGCACCATGTTGGTTGTTAACATGATACATGAACACTGCCAGTATTTTTATTATGTATGACCAAGTGAAAATAACCCATTTCTTCGCTCCACTTCAGTGTAACTATCATGTGCTTACCTGACCTTCTGAATATCCAGATGTTCCACATGGCTGAATCTGGACTGAAAATTCCAGCAGTGTTGCAGGTGTAGCTGGTGAAAGCTATGTTAACTGATCTCTTGTTTCAACCAATATTTAAATTTAGATTAGGACCCAGTGGGTTCTATTCAGGTGTCTAAAATGTCTGGTCTGCTCATGTGCTGCGGTCAACTGCTGATACTCTCCTCTGAGTGTTCCTGTTGCTAGAGTCCCTGGCTGTCAGGTGTGACATGGGCATCGTTGGTTGTGGTGTCCTTTTGGTGCCAGGCAAATACTGTTTTTGTCTCCCAGCCCTTAAAAAAAGAAAGAACTAAATTATGTTGGTCCTTCTGCTGCTTATGATTTATTACCTCTGAGGATAAGGAAAGATGCAAAATATCCTATAATGTGATATGTACCTTGAGCATAAGATCTGCATTTTCAGGACACAGTTCCACTTCTACAATTGAGTTTTATAGCTTCCCCATATATACACCGCTTTAGTAAATGGCATTTCCGTGCGCTGCTCTGGTTCACCAGAAGCGGCTTAGTCATGCTGGCCACATGACCCAGAAGCTGTACACCGGCTCCCTCGGCCAGTAAAGCGAGATGAGCGCCGCAACCCCAGAGTCGTTCGCTACTGGACCTAATGGTCAGGGGTCCCTTTACCTTTAAAGTACCCCTTGGATACAGATCAGTTCAGATCCATTATGACTGCACTGGCATAGTTTGTTTCCTAAGCTGTATTAGTAATTGAAGCAGATTCACCAAATCAACTAATTTGAGGAAATATTTAGCCAAAATTATTGAATTCTTGCACTTAGAAAATGAGAATTTCAGCTTTGGTTTAATATTTCTACCTTTTCAGCTTATTACAGAAATAAAATGTTTACATCTTAAATGCCCCTCTTGTCATTATTTCTCTAGTTACGGCAGCCTCCTGTTAAACGACTCCGACTAAGAGGAGACTGGTCAGATACTGGACCAAGAGCAAGGCCTGAAAGTGAGAGAGAAAGAGATGGTAATATCTTGTCTTTTGTAGCTTGATATCAGTTCAAAATCTGAATCAGTGGATAACAGATTATTCTGTTACTCATTTCTGGGATTTATGTTTTAAAAATGGTATTCCTAGCTAAAAGTGAACACTGGTTGGTCAGATAATGGCACCTTGTTTTACTTGAAGCAAATTCCAACTTTCTGGTTTTTCCAGTAACAGAGCCTTTTCTTACTGCTTTTATCAGCCTTAGTTCAAGTCAGCAAGGTCACTGACCCTTACTAACATGTACAATATGAATATAGCAGCTCTTATCAAACAGACTACTCATGCTTGGTTGAATGTGGAGAGGGAAATTGTAGATGGATTGAAATCTCAAGCTGCCAGATCTTAACAAGTAGGATTTTCCCTGTCCTAGTTCCTCACTACTGAAATGAATTTGGTATTCTCTTGGCACCAACAGGAGGATAGAGGAACTGCCAGTTAAAAGCTTGTGTACAGGTCATGAAATTACTCAGCTGGGATCACTTTTCCCTGCAGACAATGAGTCAAACACTACAACTCTTGGCTGAAGCAATTATAGCAGAGAAGGGTTTTTTTTTCTCACCCCCTTTTTCTTTGTAATAGTATAGTAATTAGATATGATCAAACAGCTGAAAAAATGAAACCAGCAAAGCCACACAGACTGGCTGCCTTTAAAAAGCACTAAAAGCACTTTTAAAAGTTTGTTTACAAAACCTAACAGTTTCTGAACAATGAAGAATGAGAAAACCAATATGTTGAAAAAAAAACATATTGACAAATATTTTCACCCTTCAGAGATGTAAATATGCAAGATTTCAAGTAGTGGAAAGAAAAATGTACTGTGCTACTTCACAGTGAAAGGACTGACACCTCTCTTTATATATAGGTGAACAGAGCCCTAATGTTTCATTAATGCAAAGAATGTCTGACATGTTGTCAAGATGGTTTGAAGAAGCAAGTGAAGTTGCACAGAGCAACAGAGGAAGAGGACGATCTCGGTCTAGAGGTGAATGTTCTTAACTGCCTTCAGCATGAAATGACAAGGGGATTTTTGAAATGAAAGGTAGTAATCAACATTTTTTAAAAAATGGCACACTTGGCATAGGAACATGAGAAAAGCCATCTGAATCAGGCCAATGACCCGTTTAGTCCAGCATCCTGTTCTCCAGGTGGCCAACTAGATGCTTATGAAAAGACCAAAAGCAGCACTCCCTGCAACTGGTATTCAGACACACTGCCTCTGACTATGGAGGTAGAAGCTAGCTATTGTAGCCTAGCCTAGTAGCCATTGATAGCCTTATTGTCTTTGGATTTCCTTTCTCCTCAATCTTCCAGCTTCATCAGATATATCTTAATTCTAGTGCTATGACGGAGGGGGAAAAACTTTTCTTTAAACCAAAAAGCTCCAAATATTTCAACCTTCTTCACAAGGGACTTGCTCCACCCCCTTGATAATTTTTTCCAGCTGTACAATATCCTTCATGAAATGAACTGACAAGAAGTGAACACAGTATTCCAAGCACAGTCATATATAGGGTTGTAATATGTCCGGATTTTCCCAGACATGTCCTCTTTTTCGGGTTTAAAATGTCTGTCGGGGAAGATTTTTGAAATTTGGCAAAATGTCTGGTTTTTTTTTTTTTACTACAAATTGACTGCTCTTGTGCAGAGTAGACAGTCTCATATAATGTATGTGTGCATGCATGTGTCATATATACTGTATGTATGTATACATTTCATCCTCCGTGGCACGCACACTTCAATAGCACCCACTGTCTGCAATCTTACTTTTTTGATGCGCATCCAGGTTCTGCTGGTGTGCTTGGTGCCCGTTGTGTAGGAGTGGGTGGGGGGGTAACCCTATACCATATATTAGTATAATGGTATTCTGATATTAGCAGTTTTATTTTCAATTCCTTTCCTAATGATCCCTAGCATGGAATTTGTCTTTTACAGCAGCACCTTCACACTGGGTCAGCATCATAATCAAGCTATCCACTACAACCCCAAGGTCTTGTTCCTGGTCAGTCACTCCAGCTCAGACTCCATGAGTGTATATGAAATAAGGATTTATTTTTTTGATGCAGTGTGTATCATTTTACACTTGTTTATATTGAATTCCATTTGCCATTTTACGGCCCATTCACTCAGTTTGGAGAGATCCTTTGGAGTTTATCATAATATTTTTTTGTTTTAAACACTGAAGTATTGGGTACCATCAGCGAACTTTGCTATCTCACTGCTCACCCCTTATTTGAAGTAAATTCTGAATGTTAAAAGGTACAGTCTGAAGTGGGAGGACTCCACTTTCTACATCATCCATTGGGAGACTATCCTATTATTCCTGCTCTCTGCTTTGAGTGATTTGGCCCTCCTGATGTTCCCTTTCAACTTCATTTTTTACCAGTCCCCTAATTTTTGGGAAGTTTCCTCTTTTGAAGTCAAATGTGGTTTGTGTTGGATTTTCTTGGCAATTGTCCATTTACTGTACATATATGTAAGTTGAATAGCAGTATGCTCAGTGTTTCCAGTTGATTAAATGCAGAGTTGAAAGTGCACTGTGTTGAAGATATTATTTGTTTCAAATATGACATGGTATGAGAGTCCTCTTTTGAAAAATAAAGTTGCTGTTTTTCTTTAAAGGTGGCACCAGTAGATCCGATGTCTCTGCTGCTGGCAGTGTCTTGGCAAGTGCTGAAACAGAGGCCACAATGGAAGTAGATGGTCCTGAACAGCTGCAATCATCGTCATCTACAGTGTCAGCTCAAGCTCCTTCAACATCTTCCTCGACTGAAAGCCCCCCATCTACTTCCTTGCTATCTTCTCCTGATAACGAACAAAGGCCATCTTTGGAGACCCCTGCACCTCCTACACTCCATCAGTCTGGTATGTTGGAATTAAAGCTTCCCTGTTTGAGCACTTTACGTATCTAATCTATATAGGTTTGTTGAATGTGTGGAATTATGGAATGTGGATTTATTGTATCAACTAAGTTGTGTATATGGCGGTCGAGGAATATGTACTTCCAGAAAGAAGACACTCAGGTGGAATGACTAATCATTTAGTTGTATAAAGACTGCTATTATTTTAAATAGCCCTTCATTCAAAGCTCTGTGGTGCTGGAGTTTGGCTGTAACTTGCTACAACACAGTCAGTTATCTGTTGTGATCTGCCTCCCAAATTGAATGAAGCAAAATATCTAGTTCTCTGTCATCTATCATCAGGGTTCTCCCCCAGCATTTTAACATTTTTGAATATTACAGGGAACCTTTCCTGAATTGCATCCTATTTGGTTGACAGTTTCCCCAGCCATCTGGGACTTAACTATTAAAATATTCTGACTATAGTTGCTTTGACTAGAAATAATACTTTTTTGCACAGGTAATGTATTAAAGCTGAAGTAACTCCATTTTATAACTTAAACTAGCAAGACTAGAAACTTTGGGTGGGATACAAAAATGTGCTCAAGGGCTTGGATTTGCCATATCACAAACTGCTTTTGAAAGATTCCTCTTTTTCAAAAGTTGCTTGCTTTGTGGCATTGGGTTTACTGTTGAAGAAACATGAGTACAGTGGAACCTCGGGTTACGTACTGTCCTCCTTATGAATGCTTTGGGTAATGAGCTCCGCTAACCCGGAAGTAGGTGCTCCTGGTAGCGAACTTTGCCCCGGGATGCGCACGGAAGGCCCCATTAGCGAAAGCGCACCTCATGTTAAGAATGGTTTCGGGTTAAGAACGGACCTCCGGAACAAATTAAGTTCATAACCAAAAGTACCACTGTATAAAGACTCCTTTGACACATGCAGCTAATTGTGCTGTTCTTTGGGTTCTTGATCACTACAGTTTGCACAGTTATGTTAAGTAACCTTTCCAACAACTGTTATCTCTTTAATTGCGGTAAACACACCATAGGCAAAAATTAAACAACACATAATCATAGAGATTTTGGTTATAATAGCACAGGCGTCGGCAAGGTTATCCGTGGGCCAGACATGCACAGCGCGATGCTGGAAATTGCCTCTGCGCATGTCCGTGGCACCGGAAATTGCTTCTGCACATGCCCAGATGCCGAAAATTGCGCCTGTGCAGAAGCGATTCTCGGCGTCTGGACATGTGCAGATGCAATTTCCAGTATCTGCGTGTGTGCAGACGCAATTTCCAGTGCAAGTACTTGCGCTGCGCTGTGCTGGTGGGCCTGTAAAACGGCCTTCATGGGCCGCATCTGGCCCATGGGCCGGAGGTTGCCGACATCTGTAATAGCACTTCATTTTGTACCACTTCCGCATCTGTGTTCATGCAGTTTGATACATTTGCTGCCGTGATGTAAATAGAAAGCACTGTCCAGACCCCCTGCATCTCTTATACATACTTGAATTGGGCTTTTCTACCTATAGATGTGTGCCAACTTATCTGTGCTCTGATGACCATATCCTTTAGCAGTAGGAGATACAGTTTCTCATTTATCAGAAAGCAAGAGCTCACAGTAGACCTATTTCCCTTCAGAAATGGAGTGGCATGTGTATAGAATTTGGTAGTTTTGCTATTTGGATTGTTGGGAACTTCTTCTTCCAACATATGCCTTGGCTTCCTTTCTCAGTCTCTCTGTGCTGTTGTCAGAATACATTTTTTTTGAGACAAAAAACTGCAACTTTACCAAGTACAGTTGTAGAGAATGGGAAAGAAATGAAGCTTCTAAAGTAAGTACTGTAGGGAAATGGACTTCAGAACTGCAAGTTTTGCTTCAGAGGACGTACCAAGAGGAATAGTAGTGGAATTCTGCTCATTTCATTAGGCTGCTTCACACTTTACATTCTGTTTTACAATGTCATCCCATTGTTTAGTTATATGTTTTGGATTGGTTTAACTGTAAATTGTGTCAATTTGTTGGAAGCCACTTTCAGGACAGAAATATGATGTAGACTTTTGTATCCTATATACAGTGCAGCACGGTATAAGGGAAGCTGTACAATTGTATTTTAAAACTACTGTACATGGGGTATTTCTGTGCAGAATGTCATGTATGAAGGTGCCATAAAATTCAGATATTGAAACCCTACCACTGCCTGAAGCCCTGTAATTTTCAGTTTCAGGAATGAAACTGAAGGCTGAGAGATCAAGTAAAATTTTGCATTTAATAAGCTGGGCAAAGGCTAATGAATGTAGGAGGCCTGTTAAGAGTCATGCTCCATTGTTTCCACATTCCTCAAATATATTGCATGCTTTCCATTACAAGTCGCACTGGCATATTCAAGTCAATCTAGTTGCTGGCTACTGCTCAACTGTGTGCCCCCTCCATAAGAGATCTGGAGGGTGGCAACATGAGAATGGACCTTTACCGCTCCCCATTTGTGGAATTATCTTCTCAGGGAGGCTTTTCTGGTGCCTTCATTAATATCTTTAGGCGCCAGGTGAAAATGTTTTCTATAACCAGGTCTTTGGCTGATTAATATTCTATGACCTTTTAAATGTGTTTGTGATATGGGGGAATATTGGTTTGTTTTTGGTTTATTATGTATTTTGTGTTCTCATTTTATATTTTTATGTTATGAACTGCCCCATGATTTTCAGATGAAGGGTAGCATGCAAATTTGATTACATGATGATGATGATGATGCTAGTTTTGTGGTTCTTTGAATCCTGACCCTAGGTCTTCAGATCTTTCAGAGGAAAAATGTTTATAAATAAATAAATATGTAAGAAATAATTGCTATAGCAAATGGATTATAGAATTGCTTTCTCTTATTTTTACTTTTCTCTAAAACTGCTTTGCATGCTCATGCATAGTAGTCCTTTATGACTTTAAAATAACGCTTGTTCAGCTATAATATGGAGTTACTCCAGATAGTTACCAGATTTGTAAATGTTTAGACTTTTACAAAGTTAAAAGAAAGTAGCTATTATTCACCTAAGTGAAACTGGTTACAACTTTTGTGTTCCAGAGCAGTTAGTACCTTTGTGCTATACATTGTGTTTGCATGTAACATTGAACCATAGTATAATGCTGCATTGATGAGTCTGAACAAACCCAAGCAAAGGATTGAACGCTCTCCACTTCGTCCTGCATGGATAAGGATGAATCATTGCAAGAGTTCAGTTTTAGGAAATCTCTGCATAGCATTACATTCAAACCAGAGACATCAACTCTCACTTGTTTAGTAAGCCAGTTTCATAACCCATAGTTTGAAGTTGGCTTACTATTAAGGTATGAATTAAGAGACCCATTTTTAAACTGTTCCAATATTAATTTTATTGAACCTTTGGCTAGAATGTATTCGGCTTGATTTTGTGTGCCTGCATTTTATGACTCCTACACTGCATTCCTTTCCTATCTGACCCTGAAAATGGCACAAATGATCATGAAGGATGTTTTGTTATATCTGTTTTGAGTTAGCACCAGGGTGAAATCTGGCATCTCCTTGAAAGGTTCCGAGGAAGAGATAGGGACAGGAATGTCAACAACCCTTTCTAGGCCTGGTTGCTAAGGAAACAGTGATAATGTAGGACATTTGAGACCCAAATGGCCAGAGCAGTTAGGAGCACCCCAAGATAATTGCAGGGGTGAAGTTAACAGTATGGAGCCATTGCGTGTTTTACCTGTTACCTTTCTTGTTGTATGTAGAAGGTTGCTTAGGAATGTTTTGGTGTTTATGATTCTTTGTGTTCTGTGCCTATAAAGCCCTTGTTCCGATGCTCCTTGTGGCAGACCTTCTACTTAAGTGGCTAGAACAACCACATTAAGTTGAGCTCTGTCCTATTGCAATAGTATCTAATAAAGTCCAGGTCCCTAACTGGATCTGCTGAAGCTTGCTGTAATTCACTTGGTTCCGTGTTTTATTTAAAAGCTGTTCCCTTATCTGGGTAATGAACAAGTGGTGTAGAAATAAATTCTTACCACACTGTGAAACTGACCAGGGTTTGGTTTAAAGCAGGACCTCTGGTTCAAATGCACTGCAGAGCAGAGATTCCTTAAAAGTAAAACTAAACTCTGACAATGTCCTCCTGTCGGACAAGAAGGGGTATGGGGGGAGCACAAAAATGTTTTGCTTAGGCTCATTCATGTAGTGCTGAACTATGTTTTATTGTTGCTTGTTAGCTAAGCTGCTGTCTCTGGCAGAGTTGCTACAGTATGTGAACCAGGTAATGTAACTCAACAGAGAGAATACAATTTCTACTCAGCTTATTCCATTTGCAGATGGCATTACTGTCATTGGGGAACTTTCATGACTTTCCTTTCCCCATGCTATGCATTATGGGTGTGTGCATGCATGTTTCTTGAGACGCTTTACACTCTCATGAAAAATCAAATCCTCCAAACAATTAGACCACAGTAATAGTAATACTGTATTTTACTGTGTTGTGGCTGTTACAGGCAAACTTTTCTTTAGGCTAAATAGTCTAAACAAGTTAAGTATTAAAACCAGTTTAAATTTGATTTCCTACCATTACAACTTAAATGAGCTGGTACTCAGAGACCATTAGAGTTTTGTAAGCTTGGTTGTAAAACAGACCGATCTAATTAATAGTAAAGCTGATCTTTCCTACCTATGAAAATATTATTAAAATCAGTAATTTTAAAGAGGAACTCACTATTTTTTCTCCACCTGTGCTTGTAGTTCCTGTTATTATCCATTTTTAATCTGTTGATCAGTTGTCCATTTCAGCAAAGTTAACAATTTCAGCAAAAATGCTGCTGCTTCTTTTTAGTAGATTTTGGTAACCACAAGTTTCTCACTTCTCAAAGAATCATTTAGAAACATTGGGCTGCATCAAATAGTGCCTTTGCCTTATTTGAAATCACTTTTGCTTACATAAGTTAGGGCACCCGATTTTTGCTGACTGCTCCCTCAGTGAGGAGGACTGCTCCCTCGGTCAGGGATCCTCCTGAACAGAATGGTGTATGTCTCAGAGGTATGCATTAGTTGAAGGGAGGAGAATCAGCCAGAATCAAGTGCCCCAGCTGATGTGAGCAGAAGTGCTTTCCAATAATTTCTCCAATATTTGTCTGCCTTTGAAACACTTTATACATTATTTTCCCCCTATGCTGAGATAGTCTTCATGTAATTTATGTAGAAGTTGTCCATTCTGAGTATCTGCATTATGAAAAAAATCATGGCACTCTTTCCCTTATTACAATATACACAGATCTTTCTACATCAAGCTTCTCTCTCTGTATTGGGGGGCGGGAATAAAACCTCCCTCATACAAAAGTGTGAGTTAAGTTTCTTATTTCAGTATTAGTCTTAAGGTTACTTCCCAGTCTCAACTGTGTTTTATCACACACCTTCTCTATTTGCTACAAAAAATTACTCATAAATAGGGAACATGTGGCTGCATTACTTATGAAAATTTTGTATTAGGATTTAAAAACAGAATCTGGTCGGAAGAGTCACTTTTTAAGAACTGTGCTAGTCACACTTCAGTTGTTTCTTCTTCCTAATACCATGATGTTTAATGCAAAAGAAAACTTTTAAGAGAAAGTGTCATCTATTGCACAACAGATACTCTAGGAAAGCTCAATATGTATGTGTTTCATATCATCATGCTTTTTTGGTACATTATTATTTACTTAAATGGCTAAATAATTGGGTAATAGTTGGAGACAATGAAGCATGAATAATGAGCTTCATAATTCCTATAATTTAGAAAGGAAATAACCAATAAAACACATTTTATTTTCCTTCTGAATATTAGTAGTTTGCTTTTAAACAAAACATTTGCTGCTTTTATTTCTCTACTCAATATCTATTACCTCGCTCTTTAGTCTTTATGTTCTTTTTATCCTATGTTCTATGCCTGTTTCTTTTTACACCCTTTTTTTCCTGTCTGTCAGAATTAATGGCGCCTGAGTTAGCTATACTTCGTAGGGGCCTGCAGCGGCTGAGGCTTAAGAAGGCTGAACAGCAGAGACAGCGAGAGCTAGCTGAGGGTTCAGCACAACAGTCCTCCAGCTCTGATCAGTCTTCCCCTAAGGGATCCCCACAGGACCCTCAGCCTACAGGTTGTCATTTGTCAAGGTTTATTAAGCAGCTGGTGTAGTTACATAGTTTGTGCTGCTATTGTTTGCTGAGATGCTTCCCCTGAAGAACAAAAGAGTGAATGCAGTTGCTTCTTGCCTGTTCTTTGCATTTGGTGGTGTTCATCCATCACAGTGTTACAAAGTAACTAATACTTGGCTGAATATCTCCTTACTTCTGTAACAATATTGTTAAGTATAGTTCCTGTTTGAATAAAATCTGATCCATAAGATCGACTGCTTCACTCTGCAAAGTTGTAGAGTTAAGGGCTTCCCATTCCAGCCTGATGCACTGAAAGAAAACTAACCCTAGCACTCACCAATGTTTAACTTTGGTTTCAAATCCAATGCTTTGCCCTCCTCACAAACCTGAAATGAAGTGACATTTTAAGCAGCTCTTTCACATCAGCTAGGAGAAAGAGGCCCCTTTTCAGATGGAGTTATTTTGATTTCTATAGAATCTTGTTTGGGCCTTTTTGAATTTTGCTTTGAGTGTTACAATGACCTTAGCTGAAAATAATTTTGCCATATTTATTTGTGGGAATGATGCATCTTGGCTTCCTGTTACCCTTGGCTGTGACACATACCTCAGTTTAGGATAGATGACATTATTGTAGAACATTATTGTAGAACTTACATTTTGAGGGGTATCAACCATATTCCTGATCAACGTTATCCTTCCCCTAGTCAGACTGCATTGCCACAATACTTTCTAATTAGTAAACTGTTTCTATTGTGTTAAAATGCTGGTGCATGGCAAAGGGAAGTTTCTCAGTTCTGTTCTCATAATTTGTACTTTTTTTAGTAGGTGGTGGTAAACATTTTAAATAGACATATTAAGGGATCATGAGGCATAATTGTTTGTAATGAACTTGAGAAGTAAACTCCACTTCATCTTTATAAACATTCACATCAAAAACAGAGAGATCTGGTTCATACTCTGCCTCTGCATGTAGATTTTATAAGTGTAGGAGCAAGTTTTGGCACTTCCTGTCTTATACCATATGTAGAAGCTGAAGTTTAAAAGGCTGAATGCTTGAAATCATAATATAAGTAGACCCACTTCATGCAACTGTGTGCTACAAAAGGACTATGGGCAGATTATGTAGATTTTTATGCTACATGTGTAGATTTTTATGTAGCTCAAAGATTTTAATACATTTAGGCTTGATGGTGAAACATTTGTGATCTTAAAGCTTGCTGCACACCCCCCAGAGCCTTATACCTACACACTAAGAATATATGCAAGTAGTTAGGTGATATGTTTTCAAGTGTATGTACTCCAGAAGTAAGACCCATTGAATTCTGGAGGATTACCGGTAGCTTCCCTGAAAGTTCATACAGGATTGCTGCTTTATTGCCTTACACTGGAATTATTTTGAATAATTTGTTCTCGGTTCTTTGTATGTGTGATTTTAACTTTACCACTATCTCACTTATACAGGTTTGTAGCTGAGGTGAATTTAATATATTCGACTAAAACTGATTGTAAATCAGATTTTCTCTCTCAAATCACTGGTCTACCTGAGACTGGATTGCTTGTGCATTGTCCTATAGAAGAAATATAGATACATTTTGAATATGTTTTGAGTAATTCATACTTGGATCCTATGATTTTGGAAATGGAAGTACAGCCATCAGTTTTCTCTCTATAGATTTGGGAGCTGATTAATGCAGGTTGCAGCTATGCAGGTTTTGCTGACTTGCAGATTGATAAGGTAGCAATACAACTTATGTTACACTGCATTGCAATTCTGTGAATGGTATATACTCACCATCACTTACATGTACTCGGTACCAGAAGTGCCAACTTGGCCCCATGACCATTGGTGCCCGGGGCTGTGGGTGCCATGCAGCATGCATGGCCCTGGCACATAAATTTGTGGGTGCCTGACCCCTTCATGGGGAATTTTGTGGGTGCTTGGGCACCCAGGGCCCCAGGGAGTTGCACCTGTGCTCAGTACTTTTGGTCTCATAGGACATGGTTTTGCAAAAGAGAGACAAAGCTTCTGGTGCAAATCACAACCAGTGGAAGAGAGCTACCATTGCAGAACTACTTGCAATTACATTAGAAACAATGTACAGTCGTACCTTGGAAGTTGAATGGAATCCATTCCAGAAGTCCGTTTGACTTCCAAAACGTTCAGAAGCTCCTGCAGCCAATTGGAAGCTGTGGAAGCCCTGTTGCACATTTGGCTTCCAAAAATAGTTCGCAAACCGGAACAGTCACTTCCAGGTTTGCAATGATCGGGAGCCAAAACTTTCAAGAACTAAGCTGTTCGAAAACCAAGGTACGACTGTATTGATGCAGAAGATAAAGCTCAGCTTAGAGAATTGCCTTGGAGCAATGATACCAACAAGACAAAGACAGAAGAGGCTTCCTTTCTTTGCAGAGCTGCACTTCCTAAAATTATAGATTGGGTTGTGTTGTTCAGTGATAGTTACAGTGTGTGTGTGATCACTAAAACTTTCAGCTATTTTATATATCAGGAGTTGGTTTTGATTGGTTCAGATGTCTTCTTTGTAATATTATGTACTATATAAGTTCAGGCATCTGTAGTCAACCATCTTCCACCCTACATAGTTTGTTCCTGTGCACCCCCCCCCCTTTTGGCCTTTTTATCATTTTTGCTTATCTTGCACCAGAGAAGAAAACTACTTATTGAAAATAGGTTTTAAATTTGTCCCCAATTGCTCTTGAGTTTTGAAAATCTGTATTTCCTCAGAGAAAACTGAAAGGTAACACACAGATACTAACAATCTACTAATAAGAAAATGAAAACAGAGTCTATGCTTCTACTATTATTCATGTTGGTTGTTAACAACTCTTGTTAAAAATGCTTGTTTGGTTATTCAAAATTACACAAAGCTGAATTACGCAGTTATAGGAAAACCCTTGTTGGTTAAGCAATTAAAAGAGTTGGGAACATTGTGTTGAAATCTAATGCTTTAAGACTTCATAGAGAGACAAAGGCACAGGCAGGTTGTTCAGGCAGGCAGCAAGGCGCAGATATACAGGGTGGAGCCTGACATGCACAGCAGCAACAATTTCTAATTTAAGAGCAATAGAAGGCAAGGTTACCAAAGCACTCAGGGCCAAACTAGAAGTGTATTATTGAAGGGTTTTTCCCCCAGCCAGAGTTCACAGGAGAGAAAATGCCATGTTCCAGAGTCCTATCTCGTCTCCATTTCCATCTTGATTTCCCTTCCTATTTGGAAATCCCTTCCTTCCTTGCCTCATTTTTATCAATTCCTAAAAAAGTTTTATAGTAATAATTATAATTAGTATTTATTAGATTTCTATACCTCTCTTTATCTGAGGATCCCAGGGTGGTTTACAATATAAAAACACAAAAATATGTAATGTAGTAACAAACAAAAACAATAACCCCCATAGATTTGTAATTAGTCTGGGAGAAGAGGAATGTTTTTGCCTGGTGCCTAAAGATAAGTAACAAAGGTACCAGGTGAGCCTTCCTTAGGGAGGGCATTTCACAGTGAGGAGCCACTGCAAAAAATGCTTGTTCTTGAGTTGCCACTCTCCAGACCTCTTGTGGAGGAGGCACATGAAGAAGGGCCTTTCATTTAGCAGTGCAGACATTTAGAGGAATATAATAGGTAGCACAAGATCTCTTTGTTTTATATAATTTATATCCTGCATCTTCAGTTCAAACTAATTAATATATCCTAGGTTGCAAGTACAAATATATTAAAACTAATTTAACAATTTTAAAATCCAATGAAGAAGCAGTAACAATGAAAACAGCAACATCATAGGAAGCTATTTTAAAAGATTTGAAAAAATAAAAATGTCAGAAAGACATGAAAGTAAAAGAACCAGATGAGCCTTCTGGTGAGAGTATTTCACAGTAGTGGCACTATGGATGAAAAGATAATTTCCACAATTGCCACATGATTAGCATGTAGAGCAGGGCCTCCAATGACAGTTTTAATGAAAAGGCACAGTTACATGTCCTTCACATGTAAGACATGCTGATCCTTAAGAAAATTGTTTTGTTTGCTGTAGCTGTCTTCCAGAAAACATTCATATTTTCTATACTTTAATAGAAACTATTTCCAGAAACATACCAAACTCAACTTTCAAAGAATAATTTTTAATTATCCATTGTACCTACTACCATCCCATGGAGCAACTAAAAAAAAGAAGTCTTTCCTTCTTTGGATATTCAGCTAATTTGTTCAGGATTCCCGTGTATTGCAGAATGACTAATGTAGTATTGGGCGCTTCTGGTGCCTGCTTGTTGAATCGAAGAGGCTTGCAGGAGACCTCAGGTCAGAAATTCAACTAATTTTGTAATGAATGCAACTCTCCCAATGCCCATATTATTTAAGACCAGTCTTGATCGACATGGTCCTAGCCTTGATTCATACAGCTTTAGTAATTTGTAGGCTTGTGAACTTAATTACCTTGGACACAAATTAAAGGAAATTGGCCAGAACAATATCTGCTGGTACATGCAGCCTGTTGCAGAAACATTTAAATGTATAATTGTGCTCAGTTTTGTGTGTGAAATGGGATAAATTACTAGAGTTTGTTAAAGCAGATGAAACAGGTTACCGGTATATGTATTAAGAGCAGGGCTTTTTTCAGCTGGAACTCTCCCGAACTTAGTTTCTGCACCTCTCAGGTGGGCACCATTGCCATTCTAATAGAATGAGGGATGTGTTCATAGTGAGTTCCGGCACCTCTTTTTCTAGAAAAATAGCACTGATTAAGAGTACCAATTTTGATCTTTTGGTCTTCAGAATTTATTTACCACTCAGTTAAAAATGGTTAAACACATTTACTGGAAACATTACACATTTGTAATATTTAGACATTAGTCATTTACGATAGATAAGGCTCTGCGTAGATGGCATATCTTTGATTCAGCAGAAATGTTACATGCATTTCTAAATCTTTGTTTTCCACTTCCCCTTATTGCTGTTGTGTTTGGACCTTTGCCCAAGAGTTACAAGGTGATCATACCTAATACTTAAGAGTTTAACTCTGCACAAGCTCCAAGGTTCTACTTTTAATGAAGCTATTACTAAAATAAACAGAATTGCCCTCAGAATTATGATCTCTTTACATATGTGGTATGTTCACACTTACTAACACTTTGTTTTCAGATGATGAAAAGGCAAGTCCACATCCTGGAACAAGTGAACCTGTTTTAAGTTTACATTATAGTACAGAAGGAACAACTACAAGCACAATAAAATTAGACTTCACTGATGAATGGTAAGAGTGCACTACTTTTTCCAATTTTAGCTATGACTTCAGTTGTAGCATTTTGGGGTGATCAATGGGCCATTTAAATAAATGGACTGTATTCAATACTGTCCATGTGCAACCAGAACAGACTTCCACTTGTGGTGGGACTTTGCCTTCCTTGTCTTCACTGCACAAATCTGTTCTGGAATGGTGGGGGACCTTCTAGAGAAGATGGGGGGAATTTAGGGGGCTATGTGGGGAGGAAAGGAAGGTTATGTGAAGTCTACTTGCACAACACAGGATACTGCCCAATGGATTTAAGTTGTATCTTGGTTTACTCTGAGTATGGTTAACATTAGATCTCACACTTGAACTTTTTCATTTAATAGCTTTCATATGCTACACTGCCAGAATAACTTAATTAGGAAAAAGTGCTGAGTTAGACCAGAGAAATATTGTGTTAGGCTAGATGCAAGTTTTAGGAATTGTATGAAAAAATACATTTGTTTCATACACCAAAGCTTTACAAGGTGCTTTCAGTATTTTAAAATAATTATGAAAAGTCTTTCAAGCATTATTTCATTACATTTACTGGGATAGTAAATCATACTGGAGATCATTCCCCCCCTGGGATTACAAATAAAACACTTTTCAGTCTTACTATATGAATTGAATATCAAATTTAGCAGAGTGGGGTACGATAATTGCAACAATAAATAACAATATTATTTATTGTGAAACAATAAATAACAATATTAAAACACAGAGAGCAGCTTATTCTATTATTATAACAGAGCAGAGTTGAGAATTCATAATTGCCTGAAAAATAGCAAAGTCTTAACCTTGTGGTGAAATTGATCTTAAGTTGGCGTCACATGGACCTCAGAGGGAGGGAATTCCATAGTCAGAGAACCACTGCAGAGAATGTGCTCTCCTGTGTCATTGCATAATTTCCAAATGTGAGATGCTGAGCAGGGCATCCCTGGAAGGGCTTAATGCCTGTGCAGGAAGACATTGAGAGAGTGATACTGTCAAGTCAGGACAGTTACATGGCTCCAGTGAACGATTCCACTCAACAGCCTAGCAAGCAGCAATCTATAGTAGCTGCAGCTTCCAGGTAATCTTCAAGGGCAGCCCCAAGTATTACAGTTACCCAACTGGGAATCCAGTTTTTATAGCCTAGTATATGAAGATCCTTCATGTATATGATCCTTAATGGATCACTGCCTTGTCGTGGCAAGGGGGCTTGAATAACTCAGAGAAGCTATGAGCTATGCTGTGCAGGGCCACCCAAGATGGACAGGTCATAGTGGAGAGTTTTGACTAAACGTGATCCACCTGGAGCAGGAACTGGCAAGCCACTCCAGTATCCCTGCCAAGAAAACTCCATGGACAAAGACAACAGGCATATAAGTAGTGATGTATGGAAGTGAGAGTGGGACCATAAAGAAGACTGATCGCCGAATAATTGATGCTTTTGAATTAGAGTGCTGGAGGAGACTCTTGAGAGTCCCATGGACTGCAAGAAGACCAAACTATCAATTCTTAAGGAAATCAGCCCTGAGTGCTCACTGGAGGACAGATCCTGAAGCTGAGGCTCCAATACTTTGGCCACCTCAAGAGAAGAGAAGACTCCCTGGAAAAGACCCTGATGTTGGGAAAGATTGAGGGCACAAGGAGAAGGGGATGACAGAGGATGAGATGGTTGGACAGTGTTCTCAAAGCTACCAACATGAGTCTGACCAAACTGCGGGAGGCAGTGGAAGACAGGAGTGCCTGGTGTGCTCTGGTCCATGGGGTCACAAAGAGTTGGACACGACTAAACGACTAAACAACAACAACATATGAAGAAGAAAGTATTATGCACCAGATAGTGTAATGGTCATGACCCACACAGCAAGAATCAATACAATATTCTGTTACAGAGCAAAAACAAACACTATTTTGGATATAAATATTTATAATTGCTTCAGTATTAGTATGTATACACAAACTCTTGTTATTTCTGAACTACAATGAAAATTCCATGCAGTTTTTTCCAAATGGGAATTGAAAGTGTGTGTGTGTTTGTGTGTGTATATATGTATGTATGTATGAGGAAGACATCTTAAAGCAACATAGATTAAATACATATTTAGATTTTCTATATTATTAATGGTATATAAAATATCAATTCATTAAAATCAATATTATATATTTAGATACCGTATATTGTACTGCTTCTACAATACTCAATGTAAAGCACAAACTATTTCAATTAATGTTTTCTTATCTTTGCTTTTCATTTCATTCTGATATGTGTTAGTTTTCCCATGTCCACCTTTTATTGTCATTTCTTCATGAAGCATATTGTATATAATCTCCAGTTTTTTTATATAATACAAGATGCTAGTTTTTAACATCCTTTAGAAACAAACAGATCCATATAATTTTAAAGGTAATAAAGAGGATCTAGAGAGATTGCATATCATAGTATGCTTTCTGTAATTCTCTTAATAATTCTCCAGTAAAATTTTCTCTGCAACATTCACAGCAAAAGAAGTTTGCTTCCTTTTCACGCTGTCAATATTTTTGGGGGTAGTTCTTCTTCTTATTACTATTATTATAACAGGGTTAATATACCATCTTGTCATTACCATATAACAGTTCTTTCTGATTGCTGTCATTAGTAAAATTTTATGGTGCTTATTACAGAGTATTTCCCATATCTCCATAGTGATATATTTTTTGCCTACTTTATAATATTATTTAACTAGCTCATACTTCAATAAGACTAGTAAATGGTTTTTATTCTGCGAATATATTTGAAGGGCAGGATATAAACATCTAAAATAAATACATGCATCTGTTGAATGTTCTTGTTGCTAGGAGCAGTACAGCTTCAAGTTCCAGAGGGAGTGGAAATTACAGCAAACCTGAAGGTCAGGAAGAATCCCTGAGAACTCAGAGTTCAGAGACACCAATATTAGAGAGTTCAGAATCAA
Organism: Lacerta agilis; assembly: GCF_009819535.1. NCBI lineage: Eukaryota > Metazoa > Chordata > Lepidosauria > Squamata > Lacertidae > Lacerta > Lacerta agilis. The sequence continues at coordinate 38,238,497 of NC_046315.1, read as the reverse complement.
GTAAGATGTGAATTTGTTGCCTTTATAGCAATGATATAGCCACCATATATACACATATATACACACACTTTTTTGAAAGATAAAAAGTAATGTGTATATAATTGTAAGTGCACAGTGTAAGATAACACTTTAAAAAGCGGGGGGAGAAAATGGAAAAGGGGTGGGGATAACACCTATATACAAAAAAACTAAAACTAAAGGAGAACTTATAAACATTACAAGATTGTTATTGTAGTTAACCTACATTTAACCTAATGCAGTGTTTATAGAAATGAATTCCAAATATTGTTAAATTTGTCCATGGCAAGTCTACATTTATATGTGATTTGTTATTGTGTTGCAAGTTTGTACATATCTTCTATCAATTCATCAAGAGATAATATAGCTTTATCTGTTAGGATGTTCAGTGGTTGCTTGTGAGTAACATGCCAGAACGCAGAACTTCTAAAAACTAAGTTCTTTATTGTGAAAGCTATGTACAGTGCAGCAAAACATCAAACGTCCATCTCCTCAGCAGAGTCCAGGAATGAAGTCTTCCGGTTCTTTGTCCAGCAAAAAAGCCGCGGGATTCTGAACCCCCGCCTCCCTCTCCCACGTCCTTCCTGCATCTGACCTCGGAGCGTGGGAACTTGACCCCGCTCCCCACTTTCCCTGCGGTGCTGAGGCTCTCTGACCCCTTCCAAGCCCCTGCACCGCCTTTCTGACTCCACCTCCCCTTCCCCGCTTGAGGAATGGTCGCTTCCGGCCAAGGAGGGGGAGGAGGAGCTCATGAACAGCGGACGTGGATCCCTGTATGCTAAATGCTCCCGCGACGCCGGCAGCCGCGGGGAGGGGGTTTTCTTGACAATATCATTCTTGTTCCTGTTTCAAGTTTATCAAATCCACAACCAGCCTGATATTATCTGTGGCTTGTCTTCTCTTTATAGAGCCTATTTGGTCATTTTGAATAATAGTATTACTATTTGCAGCCTACTTGTCAATATTGCCATTAAAATGTTTGTATCAATATTAATCAGAAAAATTGGGCGTTGGTTGGTGCTTTGGTGTCAGGGCTGGTCGATTCCTCTTCACATTACCACACAAACGTCTCTTGGTCTTTATAATTTTTATTAAGAATTCACAAACAGTATTTATAAATAGTTCTTAACTTCAACTATCACTCCACATAGTCATTCAGTTCAGATACCTTCTGAGCTCTGCTTCTCCCCTGACCAGCAACTCTCAAAAGGCTTTTCCCGCTCTTTTTCTAACCTCCTCCTCGTGAGGACTGGCTTGTACCTCCCCTCCCCCGAGTTGGAGTCATAACTTAACCCTTGCCTCTGTGAACATTCTAACTCTCTTTCTAACTCTACTCTGACATTTGGCATAACAGTAATGTATGCCTGATTAAATAATGTTGAGCTAATTCCTTCTCTGAATATCTCATCTCATCATATAATTGATATAATCTAGGTGCCTAGAGATCAATGTATGTTTTGTACCATTCCACCAGGAATCCGTCTAGGCCTGGTGCTTTACTGTTTGCCATGTTTGAGATTATTCTCAAACATAATCTCAGTTTCTGATATTAGGGACATTAATAATTGTTTTTGCATAGATTCTGAACCAGGTAATTCTTTATTTTTTTAAAAAAACTTCTCCATCACCTATTCCAATAGGCCTCTTTCTGTTGGAGCTATATACACATCATCTAATTCACCTCTAATTTGTGAGACTATTAACCTTTCTTTCTTTTGCTTAAGTCAATTTGTCGGAATCCTACCCCCTTTCACCTGTTCCCCAATACTTTTGTCCCATATACATAAACATTATATCTACTTGTTTTGATAATGTATTACTTAGCTCAAATTTCTTTTGTATTTTACTATGCAGATTAAAGATTTGTGGCCATTAATACTTATTCCTTAATCTCAGTTTCTGATATTAGGGACATTAATAATAGTTTTTGCATAGATTCTGAACCAGGAGCTATATACACGTCATCTAATTTACCTCTAATTTGTGAGACTATTAACCTTTCTTTCTTTTGCTTAAGTCAGTTTGCCAGAATCCTACCCCTTTTCACCTGTTTCCCAATACTTTTGTCCCATATACATAAGCATTATATCTACTTGTTTTGATAATGTATTACTTAGCTCAAATTTCTTCTTTCTTATTTTACTATGCAGATTATCAGTTGAGTTATTAACTATTAATGGACACAAATCTTTTAATTCCTCTTTCAATTTTTTCCTTTACTATTTCTAAGGTTTTTTCTTATGTGATGCATATGCTATAATTCAGCCTCTAATACAAGCTTTGTATGCTTCCCATTCATACATCTTAGTGGTCAAAGTCTTGGCATTTAAGTCAAAGAATTGTTTAGTCTCAATCTTCATTTGTTTTACGAAATCTCACTGGTCAAATTTATGTGTTTGACTTGAATATTCAATGCAGAACTTTGCCAGGAACTGAATATAGTGTTTCAAGCTTTTTGCCCTAGCAAGGGCTTTCACTTTAGCAGATTTAGAGCATGCCATAATCACCTCCTTATAAAAATCTGGAAAAAAGAGAGAGATTAAATAGCCACCTTTATATCATTGTATGCCTGTGCTTACTTTATTTCAAATCATTACACTCTTGGTTTATTTGTACTATTTTTATGAATATATTGTTATTGCTTGTATTTTTATCCTTTTGTAAATCACTTTGGGACTTCCTTTGGCTATGGACGAGGAAAGCTATGAACCATCTAAGTAAATTAAACATTTGTTCATATACTATGAACAAAACAAGTTTTTCATTCTGATAAAACAATATTTTGGGGAGTTTGGAGCACAGGAGGTAAGTGCTGGGATTCACAGAGCTCTGTAGGGTGCTTCCGCTAGCCCACATTTCACAATATGATACTTAAACTATGCTCAGTTTCAAAAGTAGTGTGCGGTGTGGCATGTCGGGGTTGCTGTTTGAGAAAAACAACACAAACACATCATTAGGCTCATGAAAGAAGTTTCACAGTTCTTTGTACATTGCCTTTGTATTCTGTTGTAAATTCAGAGCCATGCATAAAACAGTAGTTATCATTTAAAATATAAAATTAACCTTATACAGTATTTAACTATTTATATGAATATATATTTTATATGAATTGTTAAATTCTTAATGTCCATGATAAGTATTCAATATTAGTAATATAAAAGAATCTCAAAAATAAACAAGCCATGTAAAATGGGTTGCTGCAAAAGATTATGGAGTCATCTATTATAAACTTGTGAATGTTAGATACTAGTAAGTGATTCTTGAGTCACTTTTATTGTTCCAGTTGAACATAAATAATACTCATTCACAAAACATTCTATTCTATTTTGATTAACATAAGTATGTAGAATCTACAGCTACAGATATAGATGGAATCAGAAAGCCAGTTTATTTTTTCAGTAGTACACATTGCAGCAGTGCCTGACTTACTGTATATATTTTTTTTTTTCAGTGCATCATTTTTGTCAGTTTTCATTACTTACCATGCACGCTATACAAGACTTTAGAAGGCTTATGATAGTGACAACAGTATATAATAGCTAATTTCAGAAATTGCTAGTAGCCCATTTGCACTATTTATATAATTTAAATACTGAATTCCAGGAATTCCCGAAGACTCACATGGGGAAAGTACAAATGTTGAAGAATTGACACCTACAAGTGAAAATGTTGGAACACCACATTCAGGTATGTAAAATGGTAACATATGCATACTTTACCCAAAGTACTGAAGGAACTGTAAATTGTTAAAGCAAACTCAAGCTCTCTTCTCCCCCCACCCCTGAAGTACTTATATCTCCAGGACAGGTTATAGCTATTTATTTTTTTCTACTTTAGGTTTTAATAATGTTGTCAAAGATGATTCAAAATAAGTGTGATGACTGATTAAATGTCATTGATTGATTGTTCTATCAGATAATGATGTGTCTGACCAACTGGAAAGTAATATGGAACTAGAAAATGATCCTCATCTTGACATAACCTGCCAGACACCAGATGAAGGTTTATCAAGAAAAGACACAGAAGAGCAAGGAAGCGTGAGTCAACAAAGTACAGAGTCCACTGCCAACTTAAATAATACAAATCATGAACCTCAATCCCAACCAGATTCCTCAGGGCTTGCTTCTCATGAAGAATCATCTATGAGAAGTTCTGCTTTCCAAGAAACTGATGATAGTGATGATGACCCTGTTCTGATACCAGGAGCCCGGTTTCGTGGAGGAGTAGGCCATAGGTTAGTATTGTGGTGTTCTCTCCCCTGCTAAAGACAGTTCTGTTGAAGTAAAAAATTGGAAATCATGCAGCAGAATCATTCAGACTTCTTAAAAGTTATGCTGTCAACATGCATTCATGATAGGCATGAATGATTAGTCCTCATTTCACCATGGGATTCTGCTTGTTCTTGGATATTAACATTCTACCTCAGTGCGTTGTCTTTCTATATTTTTAGTTGGATTTGCATAATTGTCTATGTATTGTAGCACATCATGTGATCCTTCAATGACCTGGACTCTCATACTGAAGGCAACTATCCTATACACATTTACCTGGGCTTAAATTTCAGTGGACTCAGCAGGACTTAACTTCTCAGTACACATATATAGGATTGTGCTGCAGGAGTGCATGCTCCCATGTATTTTATTTATATGCCATGTCTACATAACAGGCATATATAAAGAGGTTCACTTAGTCCTCTTTCATGCACATAGAATTCTCTTTCCTTGTACTTAACATAGCTTGATTGTCTTCCAGAGACTTGGAAAATGTTCTGGTTGTATTTCTTTTTAGTGGCTAGTAGAAAATTGATATAAAATTGTTTGCTTTTCCTCTGAGGAGCTTGACACAGTGCTTATGGCGTCTTCACCATTTTATCTTCACAACAACCTTGTGAGGCTGGGCTGAGTTTGTGTAACTGCCCGAGGTCACTTTGAGTGCTTCATGAATAAATGGAGATAGTTAAATTGGACCTGGTGCTCTGTACAGTTTCTTAACAATATTATATACATTATTTTTATTTGAATGACTTCAGCTGTTATTCCTTTCGCTAGATATATAAGAGGAACAGCAGTAGGTGGTAGACTATTGAAGTAATTCAAAATTACCATCCCATGTAGAATGATGATTACTTCCTTCATTGGTACGGTATCTAACCACCTTTTGTACTGGTTACTATACAAGTTTTAAATCTATTGGACTTCATTTAGAGAAGGTGACAGTGGGAAGTAATTTTAGTTGTATGTTGTGCCCCCCCCCAATAAAGGTAATTACTGTGTGAAAGGTTTAACAAGTTTATTAACCTCTTTAGTGTGTTCGTTAAAGATGAATGCAGTGTAAAAATACACGGTGGAACTAAAGCCCCAGTATTTCTCTTTAATTAAACATGTATTGTATTTTTCATGTGCCACAGCTTACGTGATTTGTTGATTAACATATGGTAATATTTAGTTACTGTAAACCATGGGAGGTGAACAGTGTTCTTTTGCTGATGTTCTGCTTGCTGGTTTCCCATAGGCATCTGGTTGCCCAGTGTGAGTACAGAATGCTTAACTAGATGAGCTATTGGCTTGATCCAGCAGGCTATTCTTGTGTTAAAATGATTATATTGCTTGAATGCACCCGTTGGCTAATTGACAACTTCTGCCTCAAATGCTGTCAATGGACGACCTGCTGGTGGTGCTTATAAAATCCTCAATTTCATTATTGGCACTGAATATAATACTCAAAAGAAAACTTACACAGGCTGTATTTGCATGCTCAAGCTCTGCTGTCCTCCCTCTTTTTGTTGTTTGAGAGTAAAAGCAAATGTTTAATAATGTATCAAAAGGCAAAGGTTGTTTTATGTGGGCTAGTGGTCTAACCCTCTAGGCACAATTAGCCTGCTTAAATCCCATTGAGGTTATTGGGATCTGAACAACTGAATTCTGCACAGGACTGCAAACCAGGTTATTATGTAGCTTTCTGACAACGATGGCCTTTCTGTTCATAATCCATAGACGATCTGCTGTAGCTCGCATTCAGGAGCTCTTCAGAAGAAGGAAAGAGAGAAAAGAGATGGAGGAATTGGAAACACTGAATATTCGACGCCCTTTAATAAAAATGGTTTACAAAGGTCATCGAAACTCCCGGACAATGGTACATAGTTTATTGCCAAATTTATAATTTGGTTTGCTCTAAATATGTGTTATACTAACCTATATTAGAAGAGAGATTATAAGAAAAATTAAAATATATGCACATCATAATACAGTTATGGTTACTCATGTACCTTTGCAAAGTCTTAGTCCAGAGCACTGTATGCCTGGTCTACATTATGAAATAACTTTGAATTTAAAATAAAAGTAACACTCTCCCCTGGTGTTATAATGGACTTGCATGGGTTTGGCTTCTTCATCCACTCAAAGGCAGGAACAAAATCGCCTCAAAAAAACCTCAAACTATTTTGCCTCTGTTCTCCTGAAGTAGCAAGTTACATTGTTGCCCTTGCTGGGGGCAGTTGCTTAAGACATATTCTCTCTCTCTTTCTTTGCTTCTCCATGTCTCAGGCTTGTATTTTGAAACTGTGTTGTATTGCTATGTGTTCATGGTGTCTAGGACTCTTGTCTGTTCCCTTGGTGCCCTGGACTGTTTGAGTGTGTGAAGCGTCATTTCCCCATGTTCCTCATGGGTGTTTCCTTGCAATTGATTTTGTGATTATTTTTACTGCAATTTATTTGTTCAGTGATTTTTCGCGACATGTAATTTTCTCAGTAATGACCATCATTCTTGAGGAGGGCCAAGTAATAAATGTGATATTATTGGCAGTGTGAGCCACCAGAGGGCGCCCAGTAACCCTCCAACTTCTTTCATGGCTTAGGAGAGCTAGGAAGGATCTGTCAGAGGAGGAAGGCACCTTGTTGTTGGCATCTGTCTGTCTCAAGAAACAATGGAGTGTGCCTCCAAGGGCGATGTCAAACTGTTGCGTTAGGCTGGGCAGTGTGTATAGAAGTCATGGGCTGCCCAGACAACAGGACCCCCCTCTCAGCCTCACTGGTGTCCAAAGGAAAGCAGAGCAATACAAAAAAACAACCACCACCATTTTAGGAACTCCACTCTGGATTTGTGTAGGGTTTTCTCCTTAGCCTTTTCTTCTCCCAAAGATATCTCACAAGGCAGTAGAGCTTTAGGATCAGAGTTTTCCTTCTCCTTGATGAGCTACCTTCCCAGATTGACAAGCCCCATCTGTCCCCCACTTCCCTCTACAGCACATGCAGAAACTGCCTTTTTTACAATTAGACCCACTATTGGTCTCATCTGCTCAATCAGTTCAAGCCTGTCTTTGCATGCAGGGGAGAGGTCCCTAACTCACCGAGGGTGCAAGACCTATTGGCCTACCCTCTTCTAGGGTACCCTCAGCTGACCAGTCGAAGCCGTTCCCAAGGTGTGGTTGCTGTTGCATGCTGACAGCTTCTTGGAGCCACAGGTGAGAGCTGAGTGCAGGGTGGGGACCAAAGGTGACTACTCCAGAAGGAGCATGACATTTCCTCCACTACCTGGAGAATCAAAATTGTCAACTGTGATTCAAGTTCTGGGAATGAGTTTGTAGGGCTTGAGCCCTCCCCACCACAATCAATGCAATCAGTCTTCAGTACTGCTCCTCAGCAGTCAGCCCCTGTGCAGCTGTGGATAAAAATCAGCAGTGATTCTTTAATGATCTAGCAAAAAATAAATAAAAGGGAAGCTGATTCAGCAGCCCTTATTAACATTTCTTCTGAAACTTTTGTTAGGTGGAAAGCTATTTAGTCATGATGCTTTAAAAGATGTGTTGGTGGAGTTCAAAGAGAAGAAAAAGGCAATGCCTTTGAAGGCTATGTTTACCCAGTTAGGTTCCAGTCCTGAGGTCAGTGGCATGCATTTATGTCAGGTTGGTGCCCTGCCACGTTTAGAGATGTTGGAGAAGTTGTTGTTATGTTGGTGTTGTGTACTTTGTTTCTATGTCTCTGTACTCTTTAGCTTGGCAAGAATGTTTTTGGTCACTTCAGGGTAACAAAGACAAAAGACTTCCTTTGAGGCAACTGTATTTTCTGCCTTTGAGTGTTTGGGGAGGCAATCTTAATTGATTCCACTATAACATCACATAGAAATATGTTTCCAGCTAAACCAACAGTCCTTTCTATTTAGTGCTGCTTATGGTCTCTTCTAAATAGATTGTGTGGATGCTTTAAACATTGTATAGGTATATAAATTGTATATAGTATGTATATTAGCTATAGGTACTATGTAGGGCCCTGAGGCACCTTTTAAATGGATAGTATCATTTGAAAACAAACTTAAAAAAAAATCTTTATTTGAAAGTAGTGGGCACAGTTCTGCCCTTGCTAAGGTTATGGATAAATCAAACCACAGTTTGAAGTTGGTTTATTTCAGATTGCCTGCATTCAAACTTAATGTTAAATTGCTGTTTGTTAAAGATGAAAGCAATTGTGCATAGCCATGCCATGGGATGGAAAGGAGTTGTGAAGTCTGAGGCATGTTTATATGATACTGAACCATAGTTTAGTGTTGTGTATGAATACAGCCTGTATACTTTGAAAGTGAATTAGAATGTCTCCCAGCTGTGAATACTAACCATAATAAAATGTTTGATTCCCCACCAATTTATTTTCTATATAGATAAAAGAAGCCAATTTTTGGGGTTCTAACTTTGTCATGAGTGGTTCAGATTGTGGACATATCTTCATCTGGGATCGGCATACTGCTGAGCACTTGATGCTGCTGGAAGCAGATAACCACGTGGTGAACTGTCTGCAGCCACATCCATTTGACCCAAGTAAGATTGTTTTTCTCTCTATAATTTACAGGCATATGCATAGCTTGTAGAGAAGCCCTTGAAAACACTTGGTTTCATCCATGTTCTATCAAAATGATAGGCTATTTTTAATTGTTTGCAGTCTGAAGAGCCTTAGCTAATTTTTTGAAGTGGATACTAATGAGAGATCTTGTCTTTTTCAGATCATCTCTAATGAGAGATCTACTGTAGTCTGTTTCAGATCATTGCCTACCTGTTGCAAATTATGCACATGTGAATGCTCCCTAGGGAGTAGAAGTTCTAAGTGGAACATAAGAGTGAATTTAAAAGTGAAACCCTTCTAAGAAATTGGGGGAGGGGGGCGGGTTGCAACAAAGTATGCCAACCACCAAATATTGTTTGTATTTGCAAATGTAAAATAATGGCTACCTAATATATTATTAAATTGTTTTAGTTCTAGCCTCATCAGGTATTGATTATGATATAAAAATCTGGTCCCCACTAGAAGAATCCAAAATTTTTAATCGGAAACTTGCTGATGAGGTAAGATGACATTCTGCAGTAACATTCCTATTTCTATAATTTTCTTTCCTTACAATAGTGAAGTTGCTTGTGTTTGATGAAGTTAATACTTTCTTTGCACCACTGATACCAATTTGTAACTACAGATCCTAGGGCTTGCCGATCAGAAGTTCGGCAGTTCGAATCCCCGCAACGGGGTGAGCTCCCATTGTTCAGTCCCTGCTCCTGCCAACATAGCAGTTTGAAAGCACGTCAAAGTGCAAGTAGATAAATAGGTACCTCTCCAGCGGGAAGGTAAACGGCATTTCCGTGCGCTGCTCTGTTTTGCCAGAAGCGGCTTAGTCATGCTGGCCACATGGCCCGGAAGCTGTCTGCGGACGAACGCCGGGTCCTTCGGCCTATAGAGCAAGATGAGCGCGCAACCCCAGAGTCGTCCATGACTGGACCTAATGGTCAGGGGTCCCTTTACCTTTACCTTAGAAGAAAACAATAATTTCATAGATGTATTGCCATAAAAAGACCAGTTTACAGTGTGAGATGTGTCATTGTTATTGGAGCATGGAACTAGATTCTATGGCACATGCAATATGGATAGAAATGTAGTAAATTCTGTTATAGAAGTGAACTGATTGTGAATAGCCTCAAATTGGTAAAGAGTTGTGTGCACCAGTGAAACATGTATTGGGTAAAGAGAAGTCTTTGGTAAATACTGATACAGTGTTTATTTCAGATGCTCATATAATAGTGGCACATAAATATATACAACAAGCCTTTAGAAAATATCTGCTCTGTTAAATTCTTGCTCAGTAACTATTTCACTTCCTCTCTACTCCTACCCCAGGTTATAACTCGAAATGAATTAATGCTGGAAGAAACCAGAAACACAATCACTGTTCCAGCTTCTTTTATGCTAAGGATGTTGGCATCTTTGAACCATATAAGAGCAGGTAGGAAGATTCTACAGATATTTTTTACTGAATGAATTGATTTATTATGGTCACAGACCAGAAAACACTTTTGACTAGATTTCTTATGTGAGGTGTTTCATTTCAGCTAGTTGCCATTTTGGGGCCAGACAGCTCAAAAGTTGTATTTTTCAATACAACTTTTTGGTTCCTGAAATTTGTTCTGATTGTGCAGATAAAATATCATGGATAGACTTCTAAATGATTTGTTGTCAGTGTATGAAAGCAGGCAAGATCCAAGGATCCCCAGGCATGCACCTCCAGGTGGTGGAGACATCAGGCCACCATCCTGATGCCTGGGCATCTTCACTTGGTTGCAAGTGGCTGATAGTCAGGTGCAATATACACCTTTACACTACTGTGTAAAATTATATGAATCAGAATTTTTAGCAGCTATTCATATTTTTCTTCCTAATATGTTTCCATCATATTTGTAAAAGGCAATAGATATGTTCAGTATACCTTAAGCATTTCTATTTCATTCATCACTAGACCCTGGACAGTGGTTGAACAAAATGTCATTTTGTTTTCTGAATTGGAAAAATGGCATTAAAATTGCTTCAGTCATTTAACAATTACTCCCATATTTTACAGATCGGCTGGAAGGAGACAGGTCTGAAGGATCTGGCCAAGAGAATGAAAACGAAGATGAAGAGTAATTGGCTCTTCTCTGAAAGCACCTAAACGTCATGAAATTTGTATAAGTCATGAATTATATTTTTCCTTACAAAGCTTTAGTGCAATTTTAAGGTTTTGCTTTTGAGTAACCTAACGTTTTGATTTTGAATGAATGTGTGCATGACTTGCAAAAGTGTGCAAGTAAAATAAGCAAAATGTTTTTAAAATGTTTTGCAGTGTATGAGGGGTGCTAGAAAATGCGAAGTGCAATATTTTCCCTTAACTTGCAAACATGGGAGCTTGGATCAGTGTTTTAAAATAACTTACCTTATAGTGAAAACATTGGTTCAAATAAATTTCTATACCTGCTATTTGCATGTTTGTTGCTTTCTATTAAAAGATGTGGTTGTTTTACATTTGTGTTTGTCTTTTTCTGACCACTATGTGAGGAAATCAACACATCACATTCTCTACCGACTACAGAAATTTCAGTTTCCACCCTTCCCCACAGAAATCATATTGGGGTTTGGAGACTTACATACCGGTAACTTGTAAGTTGACTAGAAACTTATTCTGCCTTCTTAAAAGACATTTAAGACAGAACTTTTATTTTATGTGCTAAATTTAAATGTTTCATTTTAGGAGTGTGTGACTATATAGTTTCTGAATTGCTATATAGAATGTGAATTGCTTTGGAAGCTCTGATAAAAAGCACCTTGTCATACAGCACAAGAAGACTGCTGTTGCAATACTCGACTGTGTGCACAGATCCAGCCATGTAGCCTTCTGGATCAAAGTCTGTTGGAAAAAATGGGCTATATTGATGGTGCTGTATCTTAATGCTAATAATAAGGCAGTGGGTGATGATAAGAATAAGATGATGATGATGATGATGATGATGATGATGATAATAATAATAATAATAATAATAATAATAATAATAATAATAATATACCCCACCCATCTGGCTGGGTTTCCTCCTACCTAATTCCTAATTAAAACCACTTAAGGGTTTTTGCAAAAATTACTTATTTCTGAATAGTAGCTATTGGAAATGGAGATTACTGAAGATTACCTAAGAGTTACTATCCAGCCACCTTAATTCTGTACATCTACCATTAATTTGTGCAGTTTTCAGTCTAAAACGTTGTCCTAAAATCCTTCCAGTAGCACCTTAGAGTCCGGAAGGATTTTGTTTTGTTTTGTTTCGACTACGGCAGACCAACACGGCTACCTATCTGTAACTAGTCCTAAAATCCTACATTTTAGAGCAAGTTACCACAGCAACTTCTGTTCATCATCTTAGAAAAACTTCATTTTCTGACTATGATGTTGCTAAAATTTTATTAATACAGTGGTACCTTGGTTATCAAACTTAATCCATTCCAGAAGTCTGTTCCAAAACCAAGGTGCGCTTTCCCAATAGAAAGGAATGCAAAATGGATTAATCAGTTCCAGACTTTTAAAAAACAACCCCTAAAACACCTGTAACCCCTAAAACAGCAATTTAACATGAATTTTACTATCTAACGAGACCATTGATCCATAAAATGAAAGCAATAATAATGTACAGTCGTACCTTGTGTTGTGAACGCTGCGTGTTGCGTTCGTCACAGGATACGAACACGCCGAACCCGGTAGTACCAGGACGGGTTACTTCCGGGTTCGGCGGTTTGCTCATGCACAGACACATCAAATGACGTCACGCGCATGTGCAGAAGCACCGAATCACGTCGCGCACATGCACAGACGCGCACTTCAAGTTGCGGACTGCTCATGATGCGAACAGGGCTCCGGAACGGATCCCATTCACATTCAGAGGTACCACTGTACTGTACTATAAAATAAATAAGACGGTATTGTAGATTATTTAAAATAAAAAAAATTTTCTTACCTGCACTGATGATAGTCATTGTTTGGATGGGGGGCTTTTATCCATTTCCACAGTCATACAATCAATCAGTCAGTCAGTCAGTCAGTAGCTGAACTAGGTTCCACACAGTCACAAAAACAAATTAACTGAAAAAGCCTCAAAAACAAAAACGCAAAATAAATAGCAAAAACAAAAGTGCCAAACTTAATCTGTTCTGGAAGTCCGTTTGACTTCCGAAATGTTTGAAAACCAAGGTGCAGCTTCTGATTGGTACAGGTGTCCCAGAAACAATAGCCGACAGCTGCATCGGATGTTCAACTTCCAAAAAATGTTTGAAAACCGGAACACTTTTGGGTTTTTGGTGTTTGAGAACCAAGGTGTTTGAGTACCAAGGTGTTTGAGAACCTGGGTACCACTGTAGATAAATTATATTGATTTTAGTCAATTAGTGTTCAGGTAAAAAATAAGTAGCTCTGAAGAAGTATACTTTTAATGTATTTTTAATCTTTTGTTTGAAGCCACCCAGAGTGGCTGGGGAAACCCAGCCAGATGGGCAGGGTATAATTATTACTTTGATTAGATATCTTGCAACAGGCACCATCTTAGAATAGGGAATTCCTTTTTTAAGATGGTGTTTGCCACCTACAGTTTTGTTAGTACCTTTATTAAATTAGGAGCATCAGATTAGTTGGTTTTGTTTTAATAGGTGACACCTTTTAAATCAATAATTTAAAAAAAATACATTTATTAATTAAACTTTGCAACCCTATTTAAAATCCAAACGAGTATCAAACTTTGACCCATTTTGCATGCAACATTGAGTCAAGCCATGGCCTGGTGCAAACAAGCATTTTGTGGGTTCCCAGAGCAAAAATTGTCATTGCACCACTCCTTCCCTAGTCCTGCCGCTCCTGCGCTACCAGGTCTAAGCCCATGGTTTGGCTTAGTATTATGTCTCACTAAACCACAAGCAGTAAACTCAAGAGCAAATCTTAGTTACAGCTTGTGGTTCGTCTGGAACGAGACAAACCATGAGCCCAGGTTTGGGCCTAAACCAAACCATGGCTTAGCCCTGGGTAGTGCACAACAGCAGTGAGACCAAGTGAGGAGTGCTGCCTATGATCTTTGCTCCAGGAATCTAAATGTTTGCTCATTTTCACTACGCCATGATTTGGCTTAGTGTTATTAGCTGTGATTCTAAACATACTTGAATGGCAGTTTTATTTAAATATATGGGAATGAGATGGCCATCATGCTTTCCCTTTGGCATATTGTTTGACACAAACTTTTGGTTCTAGCACTACAAGAACAAACCCCAGTAAACATTGAACTCAACATTGCACTCCTCTGGTGTGGCCACAATAAATTTGGAAGCTTTCACTTCTGTTTTAGATTGACTGCAGTTTGCCATGTTTTAACCTTACACACTTTCCCCAATTAATAATAGTTAAATTTAACTGCTTCAGGGTTTGGATGATCTGATCTAATCTAAAACAAAAACAGAAGCTTGTGATCTCATGGAGAAATAATGAATAGTAACAGGTTTCATCTGCCAGGCTTCTCTCCAGCTCATCAGAGGCACACAGTTAGCTTCCTCTTCTGTCATCAGTCACAAAATGTAATGACACAATCTGCTGACATAAAGGCAGGCATCGCAGGAATTTAAACTCATGGAAAGTTTCCAACCCAAATCCTCATTGTGAGATCTAAACTGAAATTAAAGGATGGCATGTGCTTAGGGAGTGACTGTAAAGCCAGATAGTAGTCCTTTTCCTACTCTGCTTCTGTACACTTCTAAGAACATCTGAAGGCCACTGTGAAAAAGGTGCAAAGAACAAGAGAACATGGAATATCCATTGTTAATGAGATCTTCTATACTAAATTGAGGGACAAACTACTTACCTGGATGTACCTCAATTTCACACCTGGGTGTAATCTAAAATTTGGATTCTGTTATTCATAGCACACTTGCAGAAATGTCCAAAATAAAATAACCTATGGTTAAGGAAGAGCAGGACTGCACCACTGGTCCTGCCCCAAAGAAAAGCATGCCATCCCCACCTTTGATATACAGTCATGAATTGTGATTGTGAGGCATGCATACAGTTGTATGAAGAGGGGGTCAGAGTAAGAATTTCATTAAACTCAAAACCACCCCTTCAACACAGGGCCACTCATACAATATAGTTGCTTAGTGGGGGGGCACTTGAAACTCTTAGTCGCTGCATCAAGGTTTGTTTCTGGACTACAAGTTGCTGCTAAGACTGTTTGGCAATGGTATGAAGATAAACCATGTACTGGGGACTGCCCATGTTGTAAGCAGGTACACAGACACAATGGACCACAGTATACCACAACTGTACTTCTGAGAGTGTCCATGGGATGGCTGCTTTATTTATAAAAGTATACTAGCATCTTATAAAATACCAGGATGGTGTACAACTATATCTAAACCATAAAACGTAAAAACAGCACAAAATCATTCAAATGCCTAGCCGAGAAGATTTTTGAACAGCTATATATGCCTATCACCATAAAAAAGTCTTCAAGAGACACCTGACAGTCATAAACAAGGGTGCCTGCTGAATCTCCACTGGAAGCATGTTTCACCACAGGAATCTGCTGGAAGTACGTAAGACCAGCAACACTAAATTCCTGACTTCTAGTTGAGGCCAATTGAGTGCTTGTAACTTGGAGGAAGCAGCCTCTGTTTGAAAAACAGCCAGGAATATTGCCAGAGTGAGGGGGTGGGGCTACAGATACAGTAGTTTAGTTCCTCTCTCTCATTCAACGTGCACGCTGTATTCTGTCCAAATGCTCAGTAATAAGTGCTATAATTAAACAACTAAATGCAAACAGATAAGCCAAATTTAAAATGACACACAATACAATATTCCTGAAATGCTCATCAAGCAATACAGTAAGTAAGTCCTACCTCACCCCACTTAAAGATGGGCACCACACAGGAGGCAGAACTGGCTTATGGGAGAAGGATTTAGGCCTACTCCCCTCAATATTTCCAATTCTCAAACAGGCTTCTTTCCCTGCTTTGAGTGTTGTTTTTTTAAGCCTATTAGCAGTGCTGAGGCCTAGTAAGGTGAAAGAATGTGGAAACAGTCCTTTTGGTGACTTGAGGATTAATGCTTGGAGGAGCAGCCCCACTGCCTCCTAGGAGAGTGTGGGAAGAACTTGCGGTGGTGCTCAAAGTGACTGTTTAGCTGTGTGGAGAGGCTGTAGGCCTAAATAGTTTCTATCCAGAATAAAAGGCAGGTTTTCCCCTTGAGATGCTGGAACTCCATGAAAACCCTATATGAAAACCCTATATTCTCCTGAGGAAGCAGAAACCTCTTCCCTCGTGTGAAAAGGACATTGAAGCGCTCTTAAGGCTAAGCAGTTTCAGTAAGTACAAAATGGTCTGACCCCTAAATCTTGAGCATACAAAACCTGTGGCATTAGCCCACCACCTGACATCATATGATATGAGTGAGGTTTGCCCCGAACAGCCTTAAAAGCCAAATTCAGAGGCCTGGCAGTTTCCGCTCCCTACATGTCCTTAGCCTGCTTTTCCCTACAGCAAGGATAACAGCACTGGATACTTTTTTCTGTCTCTTATTGCTCTTTAATGTCTCTTTGTGATAATAAATTTTTGTTAATTAGTTCTTAGTCCAGGTAGCTGCCTCTGTGCAAATGGGAATTGGTAGGTGGATCAGGAGAATGTAAACTTTTCCCTGCCTGATGATTCTCTCCTGAACTTGCTTTTGGAGCTTGTTTTTAAATAGCTTTTTTCATGCCTAGGATCCAAAACTGGCAGCTAGCTGGGGGTGGACATTTACAGCAGAGACGTCTTTGGTATAGGGAGAGAAATAAGCACCTTTCTACCAGCCACTTTTCTCTGCCCACTCCCACATTTCTATTAGTACCCATGGGCTTGGAGCCGTGTGGTTGGTGAGGTCTCACCCTTGGTCAATCAGTTTTGAGATATATTTTTGAACTCTTCATAGTCTTCTGGATATTGCTGTTCTGGATAATATAGGCCTCATAAAAACATGACTACCTTACTACTTACCCTGATTCCAGAACAGGCCGTTTATCTGAATTTGGATCCTTGAGGAACTCCACAATTAGCCTACTCCCCACTGTAATTATTTTTCCTGTTTATTTCTGTCTCTTGTTTTTTTAATCCATTACTAATATTTAGGAACACCTATCCTCTTATTCCATGACCACTAAGAATTCCTAATGCTTTCAGAGACGAATCTGCAGGTTTGCTCTGCTAATCTGCATGGGGTCCCTTTATTACTCCCTGGAAATACGAATCATGTTTCCAGATATGGAGGATAGTGCTGTGGATCAGCTCTTATGTTTTTTGCATATCAGTATCCTGCTGGTAGGGTCTTCTTGTTGCATGCATTGAATAAGACATTCCTACTCTACACAGAAGTGGATTACTGAATAACAGTATATGTAATTTGTAATCTGTTGTAGTATGTTTCCTTGTGTGTGTCCCCGCCTTTAGTATCAGGAATCAGCTGTTGTTTTTGGCAGTCCTCTGGGAAAGCTTCTTTCATTAAGCTTTTCCGTGCTAGCATCTATCAGGCACACAATGTTATCATATGTTGTCTGTGTGTCCAGTCAAAATTACATCTATTCAGCTAAAATCTAGATAGATACAGAGAGCCGGCTACATTACTCAGGTTACCGTTTTGGTTACAAAGCAATTTTCAATCAGAACAAATTTGGCTCTGTGTAGGTAAGCATTACACATTCTTTGGTTGTTGTAATTTGTCTTAGTTCTGCAGCCTACCTCTAACTTTTTGAACACTGTCTGCCCTCTCTGAGAGATTTTAGACTACTTAAATAATACTTAAATAACAAGAAAATACAAGAAAACAGTATGTCCCCTTAGTCTAAAATTCTTTCACTATTTCATTGCAAGTTTTCATATAAAAGAAATAGCTTTTAATTCTCAAGCTGTTTTTTAAACCTTCAATACTTCCTCAGACCAAACCTAACCATGATGAAGCAGGCATATAAGAGGCTCAGAAAGGAATCCAGTATGCAAAAGTTGAACAACTCTTAAACATATCTGTCAGTGAGTATTTCTGTTGATGCTGCTGTCCACATGATTGTAAATAGGTGGATAGTAGTTATTTCATATTAATGAATTCAAAATGAAAGGGAGCAGGGTCTTTTGCGTGTGCTCACAAGTATCTGAAGTTCAATTCACTGTCTAGCTAGGCAGGGTGAGGAGGGCATTTGGAATACATTTTTGTGTTTCCCTAGTAACACACTAAGATTATGTTGTCAGCTTCAGCTGCATCTGGCATGTTCTGTCCACAAGCACCGTCCATCTTAAGCCATTCATTTTTATTTAACAGTAATAAAATATGCCTTACGGATTTAGATCAGGAAGGTGTGTAAGCGCTGTAGAGTTTCACACGCCACCATCAGATTTACATTTCCCCCTGATATTACCTTTGTTTTAAAACAGTTTACTTGATATGCTGCCTTGTGCAGAAAGTAAATGAGAGGATTTAGGGATGAAATTAATTCAGTGATTGGACTTGCTAAAGCAGAATGATGAAGCATCTTGGATTTAGAAGCAAAATAGCTTCACAAAATACTTGCTCAACCCAAATGATTTCCCCCTACTTCAGCACTAATATCTGATTATATGAAAATGCACAGCTGCTATGACTTCAAAGAAAATGAGAAACTCTGAGCAAGTCAAAACCCAGTCTTACAGTTTTGGAAACATCACCAACTGAATTAGAAATGCCTCTGCTCATCTTCAAAAACTTGTGACTTTATTAATTTTGTACTGCAAAGGTACTAGTAAGGCTTTCAACAAAATGTTGCAGTGGGAGTGTTCCTGTTAATGTTCTAGCCAACTGACTAAACCCTCTTCTAGGAAACTCCACTCCCTGCCATTGACCCCTAAGCTTACTCATTTTTAACTGCTCTGTTCTGGGCTGTTTTGGGGTGTCCTCCCTCCCTAAATTAAAGGTTTTTTTTGGTAAAGATTTAAAAAAAAACTTCTGCCAACTTGTGGTTTATTCCAAGTGTGCTGATAACTCATTTTTGTGTGCATGGAGGAAGCTGTTTTTAAAATAAGGATTCAAACTTGAGAAATGAATTCATTATTGGTAGGATATCCAAAGTACCAAAATGCATGTATATGTCCAAACAGTGGTCTTCTGCTTTCTTTCCTTTTTTTTTAAAAAAAATGTATGCTGCTTGTTTGTAGGAACCTGTCAAACTGTTATTTGCAAAATGCTGCATACATAAATGGCATTATATAAACAATTAAATGAAATTTTCTGACTGATATGTATTATAGACCAGGGGTTGCGAAAACTTTTTGGAGAAGTCCGCTCCACCTCCCCGTGGGGAGGAGTTGTGGTGGACCGTGTGGCCGCCCCCCCCTTCCGGGTGGGCGGGGAACTTTGTCCCTCGCCGCCCGGAGGAGTCCCGGCCATGTCAGCGATCAGGCGGCCAACCAGCTGCCTGGGTGGTGTGGCCGGGGCGGAAGCACCAGATTTTATAAGCACACACTGTCTATGATGCTGTATATATTTGTCTTTGTGATGCTGTTGCTGCCTAATAGCAAAAGGGCATGTTCCTCAGTACCAGGAAAAATATGCAAGGTAGCCACACCACACTCACTTTCATTTTACATAAATCACTTTAAAAGTACCTACACATTTTGCCCCATAACTTTCTAGAAAAATATAGTCAAACCCCCTGCAATGCATGAAACTCAGCTAAAGCATACATGACAGATGGCCGTCCAACCTCTGCTTAAAAACCTCCAAGGAAGGAGGGAGACCATTCCACTGTCCCAAGGGAGACAGTACCACTGACAGCTCTTACTGTCAGATGTTTGGTTGGAATCTCCTTTCTTGTAACTTGAAGCCATTGGTCAATGGCTCTTAGAAGCCCACAAATAGCACACAAGGGCTGTTGTTCCCAGCTACCGATATTCAGAGACATGGCGCCTTTGATCTTGGATGTAGCATGTAACCATTATGACTAGCAGTCATCCATTAATTTGTCAGATATTCTTCTAAAGCTGTCTAAGGCTGGTAGATATCACCACATCTTGTATCAGTAAACTCGATAACCATGTATTGTGTGAAGAAGTCTGTCCTGAATCCTCTACCATTCAGCTTCATTATCTTCAAGAAGGAGGGAGAGAAACCTAATGTGTGTCCACACCAGGCATGATTTTATACATATCTATCAGTGTTCTCTCCTTATTGGCCTTTGTCTAAGATAAACTAACTAATGCTAGTTGAATATGAGTATGGTGATCTATTCCTGAATTATTGGTATAGCTATATTTGACTTGCATTCTTTGTAGGAATAAGAATTAGGTCCTGCTCTATCACAGTTCACATTAGCTTCTAGAGCAGAGCTTTCTAAACTTTTCATGTTGGCAACACACTTTTTAGACATGCACCATTTCGTGACTCAGTAATTCAGTTTTACTAGCCCCTTTCCAGCCCTGGGAAAAGCCTGGGGAGCATTCACACGACACACCTACACACTGCAGCGGACACTAACCTGTTGCGACACACAGTTAGGAAAGCTCTGTTCTAGAGGCTTCTGTGCAAGCACAGGCCTATCACCAGTTCTACGAAGATTGGATTCTGCCCCTTACTCTCCACTTATCTATCATGAGATTCTGGGGAACTCTCGTATTGTGTGAAATGGAATCCAGAACACAAATTCCTGTTTCCAACCAGATTTGGGAAATAGTTACAGATGTTCAATGCCAAACTGACTATCCAGGCCAAAAAATCTAGTTCCTGCAAATAATTTTCAAAGCAGAATCCAATGCTCACTAACTGTTTTTATCTGGACCAGCTTTTGCTGTCGAGAGTTGAGCTGGTAAGACATTAAGATTGTGCTTATAACATATCTCTACAATTCAGTATTTGTCTATTTGAATAGTTATTTACATATATGTTTGCTTTTAAATTGTTCACCTGCCACACATCCTAGGTATAGAGAAAACAACAAATTAATCTAAGCATTTGTGGAATTAATTTCATTCTTTGTTTTAGCCCCCACACCCACGCAGGCATGTGGATGTTTTGGTCGATAATTTCCATTTGTAGGACTGCCACAGAATATGTTATATCCTTAAAAGCTAAGCATTATGAGCTTTGCATGGGGGAAAAGTGAAGGGATAAAGTTAAGAAAACATTTTAATGGTAGCACAAAGCCAGATGTTCAATTTTTATTTTATTTTTTGTATTTGGGTAGTGGGGGAAAGATCAATGGCTGACTCATTATAATCATTGTTCATTAAGTTGCATTTATATGTCAACACAAAAAATCTTTCTCTTAGGAATTATTACAGCAGAAAGATTAACCTGCTTTCTTAATGGCGATTTATATTGACATTATGTCCTGCTCTGGTAGCATTTTCTCCCCAGATTAGAAAAAGACACTATACAGAATCAGCCTGAGGGTTGGATGTGCTAATTTCTGTGCATAGATCCAAATTGAGAATTAACCACTGTAGTTTAAAAAGAAGTATAATACATGCCACCAAAGTGAGGAAGATTGTAATCAGATGACCTGTATGCCTGCTCAGTCTGCTGTCCAAGTGCTAGCAGCTGATGGACAACTTCAAAGTCCCTTCTCTTCCTTCTTATGGTTCTATATCTTTAAATAGCCCTTCAAACGGAGCACATGTGTTCATCCTAGCTGAGGGATACATTAACATTCTAGCACTGGATGCACTAAAGAAAGCGAACCAATTTGGATACCTTGAAGCAATTGAGACAGGCACAGTGTTTTGTAGACTGGCAGGTTCTATAAGCTTTGGATGGTCATTTCTGTTTAGGAAGTGTAACATCTAACCACATGGCTCATAGACTCCATTACAACAGGGTGCTGGACTAGATGCCTTTGGTCTGATCCAGCAGGGTTCTTAAATAAATTTTCAAGCTCTGTATTCAAAACCAAATAATACTCATGGTGAACAAGGAAGTAGTACAGTTGAACTGCATCAGCAGATGCAGCTGAAAACATGAAACTGTCGAGTCAAGTCATTGGCCCTTCTGACCCAGTACTGTTTCTTCTGACCTGTAGCTGCTCTCCAAAATCTCATTAAGAGGGTATTTCTCAGCCCTGCTGCCAGCCCATGCTGGAGATGCCAAGAACTTCACTGAGGACCTTGTACATTCAGTGTGTTCTCTATAACTGAGCTTTGGCTCCTTCTAAGTTCTGATTTGTTGTATGAGTCAGAGGATGTAACTCGCTGCAAACGTTGGGATTTATTGAATAAATGAAAACTTGTAAAAATGCTTTGGTTAAAGGACATAATAACTGAAGGCAGCAGCTTCCTCCCCAAAATCTCTCATAAATTTATCACCACTTAATCAGGAAAGCTGTAATTTTTCTCAGATGTGGACTATAATTACCATTTCCACACACATTTCAACACTAGAGTGTGTGTTTGCATGTGTGTATTCTTAGATCTAACCAACAGCTCTGCTTTACTTACTTTCAGAAGAAACCTTAATATTTCCAAGATTCCAATGAATTGCCAAACACGTCAGCATCATAGTTTCCCAGTCAAAACAAATGCTTGTTACCCTATAATGCAGCCAGAGATAATTTTTGCCATCTATGCTACTTACACAATTTAAGCATTTTTATTGATGGGCTGAAAATTATTTTCTGCATATGCGGTAAGTAAGCTTAATTTTCTGATCTTTTCTCATTAAGCACAGATTTTCATAGGGTAACGAAAGCTCTTTTTTTCCTTGTGGTGCTGCATGGGATTAAAGGGATTAAATGTTTGACATCACTCTTTTGTCTGTGCAAGAGCTCCACTGAAGAGTACAGTGAGTGGGTGTTAAAACACTGGACTAAGAACACACCCAGAGACAATGAAAGAATGGATGAAAATGGGAATAAGTTAAATATATTGTTTTGCTTAATAGATTCCTAAAGGGAAAACTGCAGCATCTGGATAACAATACCATAAGATGTGGTATGATGTGGATTTTAAAGATTTATAAAATTTCAAGAATAAGTGGATACTTCGAAGAAGAATGAAAACTGGGATGTTTTTACCTCTCCTATATTGCAGTGCCTCATATTATTTGCATCCTCTTCATCGTATGTTGTTTCTTAATAACTGGAGAATGAAAGCTTACTAATGTGGGCTGATTGAATCGGTTTTACTCCTGTGACTTGAAGACATGATCCTTGCAATAAAACTGTTGCTCCTCACCTGTATATGGCCTACTTCTCTTTTAATAAGTCACAGTGATCATCATCATCATTACCACCATCACCATCCTCAAAGGTCATTCATGAAAAGACATAACAGGTGAGCAAAATGGTCACTGGGCATCATGGCTGCTGTTCTGTTTATGTACACTCTGTATGTCTGCCGCCATCCCAAAGATTACTTGCTCCTGGTTTGATTGGAAGGACTATTATTGTGTGCATCCAGGAACAGAAACAGAACAATGCATTCATATAAGCTAAGCTAGTAAAATTTCTTTTTCTACATTTCATATATGTATATTGTGCATGGTCCTATATATAGCATATAGTGATTTATATGTTTACTATAAAATAATAAAAATACAGTAATGGAAAGTAGAGACGTAAAATGCTAAAAAGCTAAGGTGATTGTTTATAAAAGCTTATTTCTTTTCTGTATGACATATTTAGTTCTAAGCCAGTGCTATATATAATTTTTGCATTACATTTGTTTCCCTAAATGTCAGTGGTATTAGCTATTTGTTTCTAAAAACAAAGGAGATATATAATTAGGATTTTTTTTTAATCAGTCTCAAATCTGATTTAAATCATGTTACAGGAGCCTTTCATTTGGAATATAGTTAACTGTGTTCTAATACGTGGAATTATTTTATCAGCATCTCTAAATCCCAGCCTTTAAGCTAGTTAATATATTTTATTCAGTTTCTAGTTGAATTCCTGAACTTAGACTTTTGCTGTACATTGCAGTTTTAGAACATTGTATCCAGGAAAAAGAGAGCAAATCCTAGTTACAAGAAATATAATTTAGGTTGGGAGCTGTATGCTTTGTGCAGGAAGAACAAAATCTAGAGCTTTTCAGTGTTGTTTCCAACAGATTGTGCTCATAAACCACAATCTAGGGAGAGCCGACAATTTTCAGAAGTAGGTTGTTATATATAGCTTGCTTCCTTTTCTCTTCCTCAAGCATCCGCTTCCAAGGCCTGCTGCAGGTGAAAGAACAGATAAATACTGATCACCTGGGGAGAGGGAAATGAGGGAGGAGACAATCACCTCATTGTTTGTTAGTCAGAGGGAGGCTTTATGCATGTGGCACTAGACATGTATACTTTGATGTCCCTGTCCCCCCTCCCCCGGTTCCCTCCCCCTCCCGTTGTCTGAAATGGAAGAAAATCTTTAAGTAAATGCAAGTAGAGATTACATAATAATGGATGTATTTATGAAAATCCAGGGGCTTGTCATGATCCCTGAGGTGAAGAGTTTAGTTCTAGACCCAAAGGTTAGTGCTACGGTATTTAATGTATTTTGTGAAATGAATCTGTTATCTTGGATTTTTTACCAGTGGAGAAGATACTAAGTTAAAAGGCAGGCCAGTGCCAGGTTTAACTTTGGACCAAGCTAGACCTGATGACAAATGCACCTTTTGCATTTAATGTGTACATTAAAAAGAAATGCAAATAGCATCAGATGAGGGGGTACTAATCATTACTGGACACAGTTGGACAAACCCTATGTGGTTTTATTTAGGGATATATTTCCCACCATAGTTATTTGGTGTAGGATCTTATAACTGTGCCTACCGTTTGTCATCATTTTGTCATCAGCATACTTGGTCATCTAAAATGAGATAAAGAAAACATCTGGCACAAAACATCTTGAAACAGGGTATAATGTGGGACAACACACCTTTTACGAACAATGAACTAAAGGCATGCATTGTGGAGTAGAGTTATCCACTGGCCAAGATGGAAGTCATTGGAAGCTCTGGAAATGTAGTGGAGTTCAATGGAATATTGTGGAGTTGGTGGTGCTTTTTCACAGAGCTGGAATATTTTGAAATAAGGCAAACTTTTTGACATTTAGAGATCACCCTAGAACAGGTGTGATAATCTGATATTTCTGGAGGGAAAGCATCTAGGTGGGGAGACCAGGGCATGCTTTTGAAGAGTGCTAGCTATAGTGCTTTGTGTGGAAGACTGTAACTCAGGGGTTGAATATCTGCTTTGCATGCAGAAGATCTAAAGTTCAATCCCTGCCACCCCCAGTTAAAATTATTAGGTAGCTGGTGACAAGAGCGATCTCCTCCTGTGACCCTTAAGTGCTGTTATTAGTCCAAGTATATAATACTGGGCTAACACAACAAGTAGTCTCTTCTGATGCAAGACATCTTCCTGTGTTCCTGCTAACTCATACAGTTATAAGTGAAGTCAGCATTTTTCCATGATCCTATTTAGGGAGCAATCCTTACCTCTCTGAGTGAGCAACTGAGGGGCTGCTGGATGTTGCAGACCTCCCTCTTGGTTCACAGAGGTCACAGACAGAGGAAGTTTGTTGTTGCTGGAGGTTTCCTTAGTGCAGTAGCAGAAAGCACAGCCAAGATTTCTCTTTCACGGTCTGTGTTCCAATTTGTGGTATGAGAATAGAAAGGGCATGATGGGGTGGATAGGAGGCCTAAGATCAGCAGGATCCAAAGCCCTCCTGTGCTCTTGACACATGCATCAAAAGGGGGAAAAACTGTAGCCTTAGAAACCATTTGGACCAATGAGAGGTTTTTTTATGTATATCTGAAGATAGGTTAGAAGGTGTCCCTATCTTTAACTTGGTAGGGATTAAGAAGTGGTAGTTCATTCTCCATGGAGCCCGCCCCACCCACCTCCCTGCCCCTATAGGATTGCTCTGCCCATCATATTAATTTCAGACACAGCTGTGAGTTTAAAACCAAAATGTTAATTCAAAGTAAGGCTGCAGGGCAACGTGGTACCACCCCTGAAGCCTGTTGTCTGCTGCTTATGACACATCTGTGTGTATATATGGGTTACTCAATATTTCCTAGAACTTCCAGTGGTGAACTCAAGCTCTCAGATCATTCACAATTTTTCTCTGAGCCACAGCAGTCCTGATTACATAAGCCACATGCTCCGCTTAACTCAGGATTTGCAGAGTAAGTTGGAGCCATAATAAAGAAATCAATTTCTAAGTACTCATTATATTAACATTCAGTTACGTGCGACCAGGAGTGACCTTTTTTTTTGGTTGAGCACATGACTCTAAAAGGCTCTCCTGTGACATAGCTAGCACCGGAGATTTGGGATATAGAATTCAAGTGATCAAATTGATATGCACTAAGGGCACAATCTTCTAGCGATGACTCTGACTGAGTTCCAGTTAAATTAACAGAAAATATGGACAAGCTAGGAAATACACAAGTGACAGGAAAGTGGAGGTAGTAATTCAGATGCTCTTCCAAGGGCTTTTCCAGACACACTGATGTCCAGTTGATATTATTTTCTTTGAAAAATCCAGAAACCTGTCCTTTGCCATGATTGGCCCAACCATAGAAGTGAACTAGGCAACTGCCTTGAGTACCAGCATTTCAGAGTGCCTGTTTCAGTAATGCTGATTGTCCTGGGGAAAGAGCTACTGCCAATACTTTTTGTCCATTCTCTAGGTGACATTGCCTGCATTCCATGGGGTTTGACTAAGGGGTTTCTGATCACTGTTGGTGATGAATTCACAGATGTTAAAAATGAATGTGAGAAAACAAGGCTGCTTTCCTTAATGTGCTGCCGTTATACTGCTTAGCATACAGGAAGAAACAAGGGGGGGGGGTATATTTTATTTTGCCCAGCAAGAAACTCTGGCTTGGTTCTGGCATTCCATTAAAGGAGTACTTCTGATGTACCTGAGACCTTGAGCAACCACCAACAGAATAGATAATACTGGTCCTGATGGACAAAAGGTGCTTTCAGAAAGGATATATATATATATACACACACACACACATACACACACACACACACGAGAGAGAGAGAGAGAGAGAGAGAAAGGGCAATAATAACCAGTCATGCTTAAAGGCAAACAAACAGATAATAATAGATAGATAGATAAATAAACCTAATGTACAATCAACCTGTATATACAGCTGTAATATAATACCACATTCAAAACCTTGGGTTGTGTGCAAGCAGAGAAGACGCAACTTTCCTGTGAGGTTTCTGTAGTGGTTTCTCACGAGTAAACACGCTGTACTCCGGTCTGCCTGTTTACAGGTTTATTGTGCAAGAATTTACAGTGCAGATCTCAAAAGTTCATGTCCATCTTAAGTCAGTCTCAGATTCCGGAAGTGGCACTTTGCTGGAGCGCCCCAGCAAAGGAACTTGTGCACCCCCAGTCTCCTCCTTCCCTCCTTGTGTTTCACCCCTCTACGTAAGTGGGGCAACGGAAATGTCGTTGCTCTCTCCTTGCTAGTCTGGCTGGGTGAGTGTCTGGGCTCTGGAACATCCCTCAGCCCTCTCCCCTCCAGGCTTCCCTCCTGCGGTGCTGGGGCTCTGTGTCCTTTGACAGCCCCTGCACACACACCCCCCCCCCCCGCTGGTCTCTGATGGTTCCCTGACATTTCCCCAAGGCAGCTTTGCCTGAGTTACCTGCAGGATGAATGGGGCAGCACTGGCAACAGCCAAATTTGTGGGCATGTTCCATATGGTCTAGAGCTTCTGGCATTACCAGAGCAGTGTGTGAAGTAGCCACACTACCCTAGGGTGTCTCCCATGCTGTTGAAGTAATGTTCAGAATGATCCCTTGGAGTGGATGAAATTGATGAATACTGCATCCAGGGAATAGGAATTTGGTCCACATTTTTTGGTTGGGGGGGCAGTGCAGGGAGTTGAATTACTGAAATCTGTCCCTCTTCAACACGGTACAGTCTCTGTTATGATACATCCCACGGGGGCAAGTTGTGAGACTGACCCCCAGGTTGGGACGAAGCCTGCGTGCCCTCCTGGCTACTCAAGTCCAGGGGCACACTGATAATATGCGATTGCTCTCCAGCGTGAAGAACAACACACACAAGCCATTAAGGCTAAAACTACTTTATTGCAGATAAAATGCAGAGTATGTCTCTGCTTGCCAGCTCAGATAGTCAGAGCTGTGCATAAAAGTGTCTAGCATCTCTGAGCCAGAAATGGAAGTAAGATGCAATAGTACAGTACAAAAACATCACGTGTGTGAGAAAGCTGGAAGGACTAGTGGCTTTCTCACAGGATGAAAACAGACACATAGTCATGTGAGCCTCGCTGCTGAGGCTTTTGCAGCTCGGCTTGTAATAATATCACAACAGTCTCATCATAGAAGGAAGAACCACACTAGTTTGCCTGTTTGGCCTCCCTCCCTCCCTCCCTCCCATCCTCTCTCTCTCTCTCTCTCTCTCTCTCTCACTCACACACACACCCACACACACACACAACTTCTACAGGAGCCACTTCCCTGTGCTGCTATCTGAAACACTTGACAGTGAATTATTGAGAAAAGTATGCATACCGGTATGTGAAGAGACCCATTGCTTGACTCCCCCTAATTGTAACCAAATCTTGCCCTATCAGTATTCTAAAATCAGTAGATAAGGGTTGCTGCCCTTCCCCTCTCGAATTTGAGCCTTGTAATAACAACAGCTGCATATGGGCAGTGGATCACAAGGGTTTTCCCCACCTAGGTTTGTCGTATGTCTGGGAAAACCTGAATATATCCTCCTTTTGGGGGCCAACATGCCCATCTAGGCAGGTTTTTACATTTTAAAGGAAAATTCCGGGTTTGGAGTGGGTGGGTTTTGAGCTCAGGTGGCTTGGGCTGCTCTGCACGCCGTGGCCACAGCCAGCCCAAACCAAGGAAAGAGATGTGGTGACAGCGGCCTCACATGCCTCTTTTCCTGGCTCGGGCTGGCAGCAGCGCTGTCCTCTTTTTTGTTCTTCAAGATATGGCAACCCTAAATTAGCACCTCACTGGCTCTGCCCATACCTTCTTGAAATTAATTGTTCTAGCAGCCATTTGGAAGGCAAGGCAGGTTGTTATTTTAAACTGACCTGTTTATATCATTCTGTTGCTCTGTGGTTATTGTATGGTGCACTCTGATTTAATTGTTCTGCTTTTAGTGATACTCTGTTTTAATTGTTGATTTTTAAAAACAGCAACTCCTATATAGATCACCCTCAGAAACCTCTGGCAACATGTGGTGGGTTATACATTTAATTATCTATTGTTAATGCAGCAAACGAGAAATTAAGATGAGGAAAATTGACAGCACTAAAGTACGGCCCATGAAATCTGAGCAGCTTCTCCGTATAGAGGACCATGATTTTGCAATGAGACCTGGCTTTGGAGGTAAGTAAATTTGCTTTTTCATACTTGTTAATTGTTTTTTCTCATGTAGCCAACTGCTTGAGCCTGGGCCAAAGAGGTCATTTAAAAAGAGAATGGTATGTTTAACTCTATTTATTCTTCCCCAAGGTTCAAAAACTGAAAACAACTTAGGATAAAACACTACTTGGTATTTAATTTCTAGCACTAGCAAATCTTCCAAAAGAATACTTTGCTAAAGTAAGGACTGCCTAGTTTCTTCTGATTCCTGTTTTACACCTACCATGGAACCTGCGTGTTTTACCTAAGGATGGAGATAGACCCGGGTAACAGCCATAGGGAATTCAGCCACTGTTACCTTTATTGTTATCTGCAGGTGTTGTTGCAAGCTAACACCTACATAGCACTCAAAAGGGCCACATTTGAATGTCTGCTACCTCCTCTCCAATTCCATGTTACTCCAAAACTTCATCTAACATCTGCCCCCAATTTCCTCCCACCCCATTTGCTGGTTTACCATCTAGCCTGAATTGAAGAGTTCTGGCGAACTCAAAAGGTTGCATACTATTTTGTGATATTTTACTGATAATAAGGCCTACCTTACAGGGCTGTTGTAACAAAGCGGGTAACATGTTGCAGGGTAGAGTGCTGCTGTTCAAACTTTTAGCCAGTTCAGCCAAGTCTTTATCCAGGGTATATTACATTTCATTCCCCACACCCAGCATATGTGTCCACTGATCCTTGGATGAAGCATGGCATATACCTTTAATAAATAAATAAATTGTCAGACTGTGCTGAATTCTCCTCCCCCATGTGTTCTTTCTGTATATATTTTCTGCAAAACTTTATACACAAAACCTCAATGCAGTTTACAAAAAGGTAAAACAATAAAATCAATGAAACTTCACAACCATACTTTAAAACATACAATAGTTAAAATATTAAAACAGATTAAAATTACCTCAACTTTCTAAGCATCTGGGTAGACATGTCTAAACAAGAAGGTTTTTAGCAGGTGCTGAAAAGAATACAGTGAAGGTGCCTCCTCAATCTCAATTGGCAGGGAGTTCCAAAGTACAGGTGCTGCCACACCTAACAATCAAGTCCTTACAAATGTGGAATGGGTATCTGCTGATCTAGGCAGTCGAGTGACACATGTGGGGTACAGCGATCTCATAGGGAAACTGGTTCCAAGTTGTTATGGGCTTTATACGCTAATAGTACTAGATTGAACTTGGCCCAGTAGCAAACCGGCAAACAGCGTAGATCTCTGAGCACAGGTGTTATATGCTGACAAGGCCTCACTCCTGTCAGCAATCGTGCTGCATTTTGTACAAACAGCAGCTTCTGGATGAAGCATGAGGGAAGCCCTACATAGAGTGCATTGCAGTAATCTAGTTTTGAAGTAACCAACACAAGAATTACTATAGCAAGGTTTTCCTGGTCTTTCCATATTTATTCAGGATTGGTTTCCTATAATTTTTTAAAAATGAAAAGCCAAAGTTCAAGGAAATGTCTGTTTATTTATAGAGTGCCATCAGCACACATGGCACTTTATGGAGTGCAAGAGGGCGGGTTTCTGCCCTGAGGAGTTTACACTCTAAAATTTGACATGGGGAACATGGTATCTTGATCCCATTAGCTGACAGTAGCTGCAGAAGCGAAATGATGGCATACTTGCATAAACACAACTATTGTGGCATCCTGAACTAAGGCTGCTAGACATCATAGCTGCTATTTTCAGGACCAGAGGCTGCATGACTTTAAATACCAATTGCTGGGGAGCCTAAGTGGAAGCAGGCTATAGCACTCAATGGGAACAGAAGTCTGGACTGGACAGGTCTTTGGTCTGATCCAGCAACATTCTTAAGTGCTTCTTTCTGCATCCTGCGGCAGAAAAATTTATGTCCCCTTCCCTGTTTTCAAGTTTTGAGAGAGAAAATTCAGTTTTGATTTGTGGATTGTAGAAGAGCATATGTACTCTGAAACAACGGAGAAATCTGAAGCAATGCCAAAACCTTATTAAACTAAGTGGTTAAACTTTTCTGAATGGCTTTTAGTTTTGATTTACTCTAAACCACCACTCTCTGAGCAGGTTGTCGTTAACAAGAAATATGTGTGTTTGTACATACCTTCTAGTTTGGTCTTTAATGACAATCTTGCTGTAAGAGGGTTTCACAAGGTACCTACCTATTTTTAATTATTTAAAGCAGGTTTTTAAAAAATCCACATACATCCATTTCATGGTTGGTACTTCTCTTTTCTTTCTTTCTGAAGGTTCTGTTAAACTCTCTGATCATCACATTTATTCTCTTTGTTATGTTCAAGGGTCACCAATACCAGTGGGCATTGATGTGCAAGTGGAAAGTATTGACAGCATTTCAGAAGTTGACATGGTAAGCTTTTCATTTTTTCTCCACAGCAGTACTAGTATCCAGAAATTTGACTAGAAATCAGATGTCGGAAGACACAAGATTTTAGAAAGCAAACTCTGCTCTTCAAATATTGATGTACCCTTGCTCACTCTGCTTGCCAATCCCTCCCCAAGCTATACCCCACTGGAGTTTTATCTTCCCATCCCATTCAACTACTAAAACTCATCACCTTCCCAACCTTATTTTTGAAGCTTTCTCTCTTCTGCAGCCCCATTTTGCACCCCTTTTTCTGTGCAACCCTCCTTTGCGCACAGTCTATCCTCTTACCAATTACTTCTCCTTCTCTCAGGTTTTCTTGCCCACTGTCACCAGAGCCCTAAAACTGTTTCACACATGCATACACATCTACCTTCCTTCCTACCTCCCATATTCCCCATCATTCCTCCAAATGCTACCTCCCACTCAATTCCACATGCCTCTGTCCCAATTCCTCCCTTCTCTTCCCACCCTTCTCACCATCAGAGAACTAAAACTGTCCCACACACAGAGACCTTCCTCCCACATGACATTTACTACAGACATGAGTCCCCTCCTTTTTCTTTCTTCCCCATCCTCCTTCCCTTGTTCCTGCCTTTAGAATCTTGGGAAATAGCCCATGAAAGCAGTGTTATGGCAGACTACATACAATGTGGTTTATTGTTTATATATTCCTCTTTATTTTCTTTATATAAAGGACTTCACAATGACTTTATACCTCAGACATTACTGGAAAGATGAGAGGCTGTCATTTCCTAGTACCAGAAACAGAAGCATGACTTTTGATGGAAGACTAATAAAAAAGATCTGGGTACCTGATATATTTTTTGTCCACTCCAAAAGATCTTTCATCCATGACACAACTATGGAGAATGTTATGTTACGTGTCTACCCAGATGGAAATGTGCTCTTTAGCTTACGGTAAGCACAATGCTCTCTTATCTTCCAGTCGCAGGAAACAAACATAAAAGTGAGAAGATACACTAGCTCAGGGAAAGTCAGTGTGTTGTCCCCCAGATGTTGCTAGACGATAACTTCCATCTTCCCTATTTGCCATGCTGGCTGGGACTGATGGGAGCTGCAGTCCAGCAGCATCTGGAGCGCATGATGTTGATTACCTCTGCAGTAGCTCATTGTGAACCTTGCAGAAATTATAGGCATTGCAGGTTTATTCACATGGCACTTAGAGCCCATGGCATAGTTTGGTCATCAGCTGGGTGCTGAGTTTCAGCTTTATGGCCACAGGTTCAGAAACCTGGGTGGCTCAGGTTTTGTTGCACCATTTCTGCTATTCCTGTCTTCTCCCACTTTAGTTCATCCAGTCACAGAGGCTCTTCAGCTGCCTCTGCCCTCTGAGGTGAAGTGGTGGCAATCAGGAAGAGCCTTTTTAGCGGTGTCCCCCCTATCTGTGGAATACCCTCACCAGGAAAGATTGCCTAGTGCTCACTTTGATGTCATTTCAACAGCAGGGAATTTCAAAAAATAATTTCCCCCAGGTTTTTTTTTACCCTTTTAAGATGTTGAGAGTTAAACTCTCGTTCTGCTCTGCTGAGTTATTAGTTGCCATGTTCTGCTGCTATTTTAAATGGTTATGTAATTATTTATTATTGCATTATTGCAATGTATTTTTATTATATTTTTATTTCATAAGACATATTGTGCAGTATTATCCAAGCTGGTGCTCTCCAGGTGTTTTGGACTACAACTCCTATCAATCCTAGTCAGCATGGCCAATGGTTAGATATGATGTAATCCAAAACATCTCAAACACACCAGTTTGGGAAGGCTGATTAGTGTCTTCTAAGTATATCATCTGGAAGCCATGTGGTTCAAATCTCACCTCAGACCCTCCCACCCTGCAGATTAGGGATAATAATACTCATTTACTGTACAGGATTATTGTAAATGTTACTGAGATAATGTGTTTTGAACACTCCCAAGCGCTATACAAATGCTAAGAAGGATGATGATGCTATGTGATATAAGAAGAATGCAATATATTTCTTCTAAGTTTGAATGTAATTGGTCTGATAACCCAGAGGTTTACCTGGCAATTAAGTCCTCTTAGGCTCCAGGCTTTGTACACCCAAGGAAGCCATTGGCTTCCTTATGCTGGGAAGGATTAAAAAAGGCTTCTTGGTTAAGCTTGGTATTTGCAAACAACTGACCTGGCTCTTGTGAGGCCTTGCATGTCTGTTCACTGGATTTTAATTTCAGGCTGTAGTCCCAGATACTTTTCTCCTGCTTTTCACTCTGCTCATTCTGTAAGGCTGCCCAGCCTGAAGACAGTACCAAATGGAAACCCATTCTGTCTAGTATGAAAATTGGATAATATAAATTAAGCACCAGATATATGGTCCAATTCAGTGAATTATTCCACCACAGCTGCAGTTTGGGATGCTCAGGTGATGGAAAGATCAAGACTACTAAACTGATGTACATATACAAATGTACAGTAAGCCTGCAATTTACATGCATTTAACTTGTGTGCATTCAGCTTTACGTGTGTTACGAAAAAAACTTTTTAATATTTTTTTAAAGGGGTGGAAAGGGAGTGGGGTTCTGAGAAAAAATGACTTTGGCAATCCCACCCACCAATGAACCCAATAGGTTTTGACTACCACGCAATTTTGGCTTTAGACACAATCCCCGGAATGTAACCCCTGCATAAGTTGCAGGCTTATTGTACGTAGAACTATTTCTGTTTCCAAAGACAGTGGGAAACTGGGGGAGAGGAGCAGAGATTAAAGTAGGAGAGAGTTTCTACCTATAGACCCCCAACTCTACAGAAGTATAATGAGGAGTGAGAACTACTGCTCACCTCAACCCCAAGTGGTGAGTGTTGCCCAAGTACGGTCCCCTCATATTGCTAGAGAAGTTTCCTGGCAGCACAGGTGTTCCAACGCACAGATGTTCACTCTCTGCCAATGTGGGAGGGAAATTATAATGAGGGGAGGCAGGGGACTTGAGTTCTGAGGACACAAGCTCCTCTAACATGCATCCCTGGAGCCAGATCCACCCCACCAGATCCTTTTGTTGAAGGGGAATCGGCCATTGCTGCCAAAAGGCTTGCAACAGATGAGGAAATTGTGCTCCTCCATGAATTTTCCTAATTTTTCACTTGATATACATTACTTCTCTAGATACAAAAATGATAAGGCCATTATACTGAGCCAAAAATAAAAACGTAATACCCCCACTGGAACCCCTCATTCATTGACCTGAAGGCTCTCATACATAATGAAAATGTTGATATGAATGGTCAAGCCTATCCCTTTGTTTTGCTTTATTGCTTTTCTGACAGAATAACAGTTTCTGCCATGTGCTTCATGGACTTCAGTAGGTTCCCACTTGACACTCAGAACTGCTCTCTAGAACTGGAAAGCTGTAAGTTTGGCTTGGCTATGGTATTGTATGTTCTACATGTATGTGTTTTTAAGTAGGAATTATTGGAAGTACCTTACCTATACTTAAAGGCATATGGCGTCTCAAGGACTTGGGGGTCTTCAAATACTCTTTGGAACTGGATTAGTAAAAAAGCAATGGATATTTACAAAAGAAGATAGAACACTCCCCCTCCATAAGCAAAGAGGGAACTGTATTGGAAACCTCTGTCATTTCATATGTCTGATTTCACTTAGGTATAATTTTGTATACCTTATTTGCTATGTAGTAAATGGCTGTGGTCTCTTTGAGGACTTTGGTAGCATAGAAGAGGAAGGTGATGAATGGTGATTTTAATGAAACACAAAGGTTTCTGGAGGACAAAGTCAGAATCTGTCATGCCATAGCATCCCTCTCTTGCAGGACATATTTTTCCTGGCCATCAGAAGTGGCACACCAGGCCATGTTAAAGCATGAGCAAGTCTTGCCCTGTTACTCCACCAAGTTTCTTAAATTAAAAAGAACCATCCTATGACAATGACAGGTTCAAGGCGAGGTTGACAAGGATAGTAAAGGGTCAGGAAACCATGTCTTGTGAGGAGCAGTTGAAAGAGCTCAATAGGCATAGCTGGGGGAAGATGAG
Source organism: Lacerta agilis (assembly GCF_009819535.1). NCBI lineage: Eukaryota > Metazoa > Chordata > Lepidosauria > Squamata > Lacertidae > Lacerta > Lacerta agilis. Next base: position 38,202,898 of record NC_046315.1, on the reverse strand, counting down.
ATTAACAGGAGTTTGATAGCAACAGGCAAGTATCTGCCATACAGAAGATGGAGCAGACTTGTTCTCTGTTGCTGCAGAGAGAGGAACTAGAACCAATGGGTAGAAATTGCAGAGATGCAGATTTCAGGTAAACGTTAGGGGAAAGTTCCTAATAGTAAGAGCTTTTCAGTGGTGAAACAGATTGCCTTGGGATGCGGTGGGCTTACCGTAGATCAAATTGGTTATAATCCCCTCACTTACCTTGCCCACTGTTATGGGCTTCATATGAAAGGAATGAGTCAAGCAGCCAAGCTGTCTTCCTGTTCAGTCTGGTGTTTTCAAATGCTATCTAGGTAATAAAATGCAATGTGAGTTAAGGTGTAAATCAAGAGGAAAAAGAGTCACAGGCAAGTGATAGTCTGTTAAGTTTATTTATTTTCCCACAGATGCCTACAATGAAGAAGACTTGATGCTGTATTGGAAGCACGGCAATGAATCTCTTAGCACAGATGAGCACATTTCCCTTTCCCAGTTCTTCATTGAAGAATTCAGTGCTTCTAGTGGGCTAGCATTCTATAGCAGTACAGGTATAGCACAGACAGTAATAGATTTTCTTGTTCTATCTAAATTCCTTTTGATCTTAGCAAAGAATAGCAGTCAGTGGAATGACTGTTATGAAGGAAACCAGTTCAAAAGATATATTTTTTCCGCCTCCACAGTTCATGTATCTATATTTTGATTTTCCTATTAATTTTTCTATGTGACACATGCATTTTTTTGGTATATCTAAAGACCTAGAGCCATTTCAGGATTCATACTGAATTTCAATTTTGTTTCATCTACCCCCACTGTGCATGGTATGTGTAGAAAATTAGAAGAGAACTGTAAAAGGAATGGAAAATAATTGAAATTTTATTGTCTCTGTATCACAATAAATTACATAGGGGAAAGGAGCATTAAGAAGTATGTTAGTCTGAAATTAATTGCCTCACAAATTTTAGAACTTTATATACAAAGGCTAGAATGGAAAGTGTTATCATGTTCATGCTTCAGGTCAATGAACAGTGCAACCCCATTGCATATTGCAAACTGTGGAATTACCCCATTTCAAAAGGGATTTGCAGTGCAGTTGGAAGAGAGGGCACTTATGTTCGAAAAACACAATTCTAACAATACAATCATATGCATGTGTACTTAGAAAGAAGTCTCACTATGTTCAATAGTGCTTGCTCCCAGGGACCCGTGAGTAGAATTGTAGGCCAAATGTCTTTTGGGCATACAGAACCAATTTCATATTTCTTTGGATCCAGGCTATTCTAATTTTGTTTTTTATGCTGCAGTGAATAGGTAGGTTTTTAATTCTCCCCGTGCTAACCTGGTGTAATCATAATGTACAGTACATATTATTCTGGATATATTACTTTCCTATATTCAGGCAGGGTGGGATGTTCCTGTTCTTTATATGCGTTCTTCTGTAACCAACAACTTTCCAAAACTTAGGATGAAGAAAGCCAACATTTCCATTGGGTTGAAGAAGGGCCAGGCTGGAGCTTTATTCTCAATGCAAATTCCATTGTGTAGGGGGCCCTATACAGACCAGGTCCTCAGTAAGAGAGTGGAAGGCTGCAGATACAGATTCGGATTGCTCTGCCAAGTAGGATTATTAGAGTAGAATTTCTACTACAATATAATGCAATGTGATTTTCATTATAAAAGCAGGCTTTTATTTTTGAAGCTATGTTTTTCTTCCTTTAACAGCATATGTGCTGTTCCTGCAGAATTATGCTGATGGTTCACTAGATGGCACTGTCTCCTGTGTGGTGCTGCTGATTCAGTAGTCGGATGCTTGGTTTAACAGCAAAAAAGTGAAGCTAATGAAGAAACAAGAACAAATATAACCCGAGAATTTATTATTATGAAATATCCCTGAAGCATTTTCATAATGGTAGTACTAATCATGCAAGACATGGTCAAATTCCTTGTGGATTAACTGCAATTCTGTTGTTATCCTGTACTTGTATAGCATTAAAAAAAATAATCCATCAATTAGTGGTGTTTTGGGTCTTCCAAAGTCATTACTTTAACAAATGAACTGGTTATAGATTCTACCCCACATACACAGGATCACAGGTTTGGAAAGGACCCACTTATAACACTATTTAAATAGGTAAAGGAGGTGGTAAATGTATGTATATTAATAAGTCACAGTTCAGTGGAGGGAGAACAGAATGTGGATGTTAAGGAATATATTTACATATTTCAACAGGTTGGTACAACAGACTCTTCATAAACTTTGCCCTGAGGAGACATATTTTCTTTTTTGTACTACAATCCTATTTCCCATCTATGCTGATGGTGATGCTGTCATGGGTCTCATTTTGGATCGACCGAAGAGCTGTTCCTGCAAGGGTATCACTAGGTAAGCTCTCATCTGCATATATTTAGGGTAGGCCTATAGTGGAAAACACATTGTAGCAATGGGGTTGTGTTGGCTTTATAGGTAGCTCACAGAAGTATATAATCATTATCTTACTCTTCCTACATTATCTAACATTTATTTCATTTCTGGTAGAAGGAATTTAAGTGTGCTTTGCCTAGTTTTGCTATACCCAAAGTCATTCATTAATCAGAAAGAGCTGTGAGATGCAGCAGGCGGGGAACTGTCTGGAGAGTTAATTAACTCAACTCAGCATTTCTTGTGAAATCATCTGTCCTGGAGGGAGATTTCACTTTTGCTTTGTGTGAAAAAATGGCTGACCTGGTCAATAAACCCAGACTTACTGTATTAGATTAGTCATAAGTGACAGTGGTAGAAAATATGTTTTTTACTATGTACTTTGTACTATGTACAAGTTGCAGACATTTTCTATGTATGTGAGGTGGTACAATGTACTGATATTTGTGCTCACATGCATCTCAGTACATACTGTCAAGTGCCAGTAACTAGGAACCTCGTGGTTGTTGAGCGGAGTCTGTGTGTGCTCTAACTCTGAAGCCTTGGTGGCAAAAGGGAAGAGCAACGTGCAGCACCAGCCCTGATGGCAGGCGAAACAGAAAGCCTCTCAATTGGCCAAATCTGGTATACCATACTTTTCCGTCTATAAGACGCTCCCATGTATAAGACCATCCCTATTTTGGGGGACTATAATTTAAGAAAATGGGGGAGATGGCTATATTACCAGAGTTGTTGAGCTTTTTTGGGGGGAGGATTGTGCAGAGTTTCTGGGCTTTTTTGGGGGGTGGTGGTGCAGAAAATCACCAACCCTAAAGACAAGAGCTCAGAATCACTCACGTCTCAGAAGCCGACAAGCGCCTGCCCGTTTGCAAACACAAGCCGGAAACCGAACACTCAATTGCTGCATTGGCAGCCAATCCAAGGCAGCCCTTGACACAGCAACCAATCTCTCTCCCAATTAATGCAGGAGCAGCCAATCCAAGGCAGCCCTTGACGCAGCCAACATCATGCACCAAATTGCCACTTACAAGCTGCAGCTCGCGGCTGCAACCAATCACCCGGTCCCCTTGTATTAGGTGAGCCCCGTTTTTAAACACTATTTTGGAGTAAAAAACCCTCGTCTAATACACCGAAAAGTACAGCAAATACTACATGTCTGGAAGCGAACAACTTTCTACTATCTGAAACTGTGGGTGACCCTGGAGCTACCATCTGCCCTGGAAGGGAAGCTGCTCATATAGCATATTCCCTTGTGGGTCAAACAGCTTAGAGGGATTGTCATTGAGAAAAATGATGCAGGGGAAGGGTTAACCCCCACATGTACATCACTTGGTGGACATCTCCCTAGAACATATGAAATTCAGCCGTCCTTTTACATTTTTAAAAGACCTAATATAAAAGGAAACATTTTATGAACCCAGCAAATAATATATGTTTTCTACTTAAATTATTCACCATGCCACTACATAGGAACCATGCTACTTAACCCCTTTCTCCCCTGCCACCCCTTCAAGGATCAATGTGGCTAATGTTGAAAAGCATGTTCTTTAATGGGTATTAATACCCTGTTCTGAGAACCACTGTTTCACCATATCTTCACCTAGAATGACGCCATCCTTAATTGCTAGAGATTTAAAAGGGAATGGTTGATTTCTCATTATTCATTCTAACAGAGCAGTACAGTATTCCAAGAAACTGAATTTGTGGTGTCTTGCTTCTTACTTAAGGGATACCCTTGAGGGCCATTGGGTTAAAAAAACAACAACCCAGCACATAGTTTGTTAAAATATCCATTAAAGAACTATGCTTTTAAAGTAGAAAAATAACTTCTTTAAAATTAATATTTTATTATTATAAAACAAAAGCATAACAAATACAATTAGGAGATACACAGAAAAGAATAAATATGGAAAACTAACAGTAATTATATTAAATAGGTAGTAAAGAAAATCCATGTTGAATTTTATCAGGTAGCAGTAAGATTCCTCCAAATAGTAGGGATATTTTGTTCTGAAAGGTGACAAGAAGACTTATAAGAAAATGTAAGCCAGAATAGTCTTGACATCATATTTGCCTGGGATTTGCAGCTTGGCTGAAAACCTGGCCCTTCTACACTGGAAATATGAGGCTTCCTTGACTCTGCATGTTGCTCCACTGAGAAAAATGGAGCTTGGAAACATCTTTCAAGGAGAATGTTTTCTGTAAAAGAGCACTTAAAGGCTTGGGCAGGGGCGTAGCAAGGGGGAAGTCTGCCCCAAGTTTCATAATGGAGGGGGTGACAAATTATCAAGGAACAATTACTGCCCTACTAGGGCGGTTCATAAAAAACTTTTTTTAAATGCCTGCTCCAAAGGTCTTATCTTACTATACTAGGGATTATATAGCTATATATGAAATTTAATGCATATCGGTTAATAGCTTGACCCTCCTCCACCAAAATAGCTGTTTACTTGGCTGTTTTCCTATGTCGTGAAGGCTAAAATTTCAGTTCAGTGGAGCACTTACTGTTCCCAACCCTAACCCTGTGGAAAGCCATCTAATTAGACTTTAATTTGATTTTGAGATGTTTTAGGAGGTAATATAATTATTGTTTGATTTTATACCAATGTTATGTATCTGATGTTAACCACCCTGAGCCCGACTTCGGCCGGGGAGGGCGAGATATAAATAAAAGTTTATTATTATTACTTGTTATTATTCCTTTGTAAGAAAATATCAAATAACGTAAAACCATTTTTGCAGGGGGAAATCAATGGGGGGGGGACAAGAAATTTTCCACACCGGGTACCACCTGACCTTCCTACGCCTCTGGGTTTGGGAAAGACATTGTCCTCACTAACCTTGTGTTGCCACTGAGCCTTGTACGTGGGTTGAAATCTGGTACCACCACTACAAATCCTGGGTATTCAATTCAGTTATTTTGTCATGTGATATTTATATATGTCATGTGCTGATAGAGGAAGGAAGTTAGGGGGCACCAACCATTTGTACACACATTATTACTGTGCATATTTTTGCAAAATGGAAGACCTTATTGATGCTGTCCCTTCATCTTTTCTCTCTCTCCTGGCAGGTATAACTACTGTGCTGACAATGTCAACCATAATCACAGGAGTAAGTGCCTCAATGCCTCAGGTGTCTTATATCAAAGCCGTGGATGTATACTTATGGATCAGCTTTCTCTTTGTCTTCCTGTCTGTCATTGAATATGCAGCTGTAAATTATCTCACAACAGTGGAAGAAAGAAAACAGCTGAAAAGGAGAGGAAAGGTATACACTTGCTTGTGTTCTACTCACAGAAAACATTATCATTTGTGATGTCTGTGCTGTGATTTGTGTTTCACAGTCCTTAGGCATTTGGGAAGCCTGTTAAAATGGTGTCTCTTCTTGCATTGTGTTCTAGAACTCCATTATTTCACCAAGTCTTAACCAAGGATTGCCTACTTCTCAAACAGTATTACAGTTAAACTCTTTTCTTTGTTAACTTCTGTAGTCTAACCTTCAGCCAGATGGTGCTAAGGTTGGCTAACAACAAAAATAAAAGAAAATATTATAATAAATATATTTATAAATGTATAAATATTTCTAAATAAAATAAAATAAAATAAAAATACTTAGAAAAATATATAAAACCAAGGCAGGAAGAACATGTTGTTGTTGTTGTTCAGTCATGTCCGACTCTTCGTGACCCCATGGACCAGAGCACGCCAGGCACGCCTATCCTTCACTGCCTCCCGCAGTTTGGCCAAACTCATGTTAGTAGCTTCGAGAACACTGTCCAACCATCTCATCCTCTGTTGTCCCCTTCTCCTTGTGCCCTCCATCTTTCCCAACATCAGGGTCTTTTCTAGGGAGTCTTCTCTTCTCATGAGGTGGCCAAAATACTGGAGCCTCAACTTCAGGATCTGTCCTTCTAGTGAGCACTCAGGGCCAATTTCCTTAAGAATGGATAGGTTTGATCTTCTTGCAGTCCATGGGACTCTCAAGAGTCTCCTCCAGCACCATAATTCAAAAGCATCAATTCTTCAGCGATCAGCCTTCTTGATGGTCCAGCTCTCACTGGACCATCTGGACTTTATGGGCCTCTCCCAAAAAACTTAAACTCTTGGCAGCCTCATATTGGAGAATACAGTGGATGCTTGGGTTGCGTTTCGTTACTTCCAGGTTCAGCTCGTTGCGCAACCTGAAATCGCGCAACCTAAAGCGGCTGTAACCCAAGGTATGACTGTACAGTCTTCCAGGTAATCTGGTCTCAAGTTGTGTTGGACATTGTAGATCACAGCTAGAACTTTCAGTTATGCTTGAAAATGGATTGGGTCAGTGAAACAGTTGTAAGTCCGGTTGCAGCATTCTGAAGCAGTTCAAGTTTCCACTCTTCAAAGGCAACCACAGCTCGTATCTGAAGAAGTGTGCATGCAGACAAAAGCTCATACCAAGAACAAACTTAGTTGGTCTCTAAGGTGCTACTGGACATTTTTTTTAATTTTAATTTTATATATTTCTACTGCGTCAGATCAACACGGCTACCTACCTGAATGAAAGCTGCAGATAAGTCTAGCTGAACCAACTAATTTGGGTGGATTATTTTGTGGTGGGGGAAGACTTGTACGTATCATGGACTGTATACAGTTAAGTCAGACTTGGAGTAGATTCAATGAGTTTGTCACTAATTTCAATGAATACGATTTAAATACCATTCTGTTCTTTTCTTTCTAACTGTTACAGGTTAGGCTGACAAGATAGATCATGTTTATTTGTTTTATTTATTAATTTTTATACCGCTTTATATTTTTAATAAAAATCTCAAAGTGGTTTACAGCATATTAAATCAATAAAACATTAGCTGGGCAATGTTCCTCTGGCTCATGAGGAGCCTCTTCCAGTGAGACTGGTGAGTGTGGGCCTCGCCCCCTACGCCAGGTGGAAAGGGTCTTGCAGGGAGCGGCCTTCACGCCTCACAGCGAATATGAATGTGATATATACCATTGGTAAATAACTTTTGTTTTCACAAATATTCTGTAGTGTTTATTTAAAAAGGTAACTACTAGGGATCCTAGGTTGTTGTCATAAGAGACACATAGTTCCTGTATCTGTAATTTGAATACAAAACTTAACGTCAGAATGTTACTGGTAATTGAAGACTCTTCCACTTTTCTGTCCTACATGAACAACTTTCATATTGTTAGACAACAAAGCACTCATTGGTGTCACTTGTGAAAGCATCCTTGTTGCTGATAGTCTTCTGTTAAAACTGTTTCCTGTATGTGGGATTAAAAAGAAGCACTTATTCTTCAGTCATTTTATTTAACCAGTAATTGTCCCTTTTTTCCTAGGCTGCTGGATTGTATAATATTGATGCAGTGCAAGCAATGGCCTTTGATGGCTGCTATCACGACACAGACACCACTGACATTGACCTGACCACCTTTTCAGTCCCTTCTGAAGAAAGTTCGACACGAGGGCAAGCTCCCAGCACCCCAACTCTAGATGCAGCTCGCATCAAGAGGAAGAGATCCTTGAAAGGGAATGTGGGCAGGATTATTTTGCAGAACAATCATGCCATTGACACATACTCCAGGGTTATATTTCCTACTGTATATATTGTATTCAACTTTTTTTACTGGGGTTTGTATATATGAATTATAACTGATAAATTTTTCATACGAGCACACCAGAAATGCATAGTAAAATACACATTCCATGATCTGTGTAAGAAGAGATGCTTTTGAGTTTGAACAAGATATTATGGTACCCAAATAACAGGTTTTTCTCCCTGCTTGCAAAATCTATTATCTAAACTGGAAGTCCCAATGGCTCTGATGATGATAGATGGTTATAACCTAGTTTGTACGACAGCAGTGAAAAATACCTATTTCTGCTGTGTGGTGCACAGGACTGGTAGTCATGCAGCTTCCCACAATGCAGCCATCTAGCTTACAGAACTATTTTAAAGCTGCCAAGAGGGGATAGACCTATATCATACAAAACCTAAATCTTCACTCCTCTGCCAACGTTGCTCACCACTCCCACCTATGATCCAGACTAGTGTTAAACACTCAATGCTAGGATCTTTCTCCAAATGATTTCACTCTTCACATTACTTCTTGCTTACTTAAAAATATATAAAGCTCAGTAGCCTTCATTCTTGGATGATTGAAGACTGATGCCAGTTAGGAAGCTGACTAGGAGCAAAATTAGACCTTGTGCTGGAGAACCTAACCACAGACTGCCTGAGTTGTTATGGTGGCAGCTGGTATTCTATCCAGCCATTGGAAGATGCACGTTGTGGAATAACCACAGATAATCAGTTTTAATTGAAGGCTCACAACAGGAAACTATGGTAGAAATCTCTGAAATAGTAACTAGTATAAATGCTATTCTGCTCTATTTAATTAAGGCCAAGTAATTTCAGTCACTGCCATATCTGTAAAAAATATGGTGGCAGCCAACAGTAGCTTTACAGTCCAATCCAATGCATGTTTATTCAAAAATTAGCTCGGGTTGTTTCATTGGGACATTATTCCATATAGGTATACATAGGCCTGCACTCAAAACTACACATTGCAAGTATTCTCTTCTGGACCAAAGCAATCTAGGGAGACTGCAAGTTTAAGTGAAAAATGGCAGGCAGTTATATAGGGGCTGTTTAACCCTTCTTCCTCTGATTATTTTTCCATCCCAATTATCTCAAGTGTTTTTTTCAAAGGGTGGGGGAACATCCAGGAAATTATAAATGAATATGTGTCCTGTCGTGTTTGATTAGTTGACTGAGGAACTCTCCCATTATGCTACAAAATGGACCAATTTCCTCAAAGAATAAATACTGGGCCTTTAAAAATGTCATAAGGAGGCTGCAAGCACCTGTCGCTAAGTAGGGAGAAATCTTACAAAACATGTGAACCCCAGATGTAAAGTGGAATATTTTATGGTTTTTTACATTTAAGTTCTTGTGAACCTTATCTCCTTGACACCTCTTTGAAAACCATGCTGGAAATTTTTCTCTGTCTTGCTTCTGAGCCAAGTCAAAGATCCCATATAAGGTATTAATCATATAATATATATCAGAATAGAACTGCTATTAAGTTTAACCAAATTAATTGCAACTTTCCTATTCTTTGGGCTCATCTATCCTTACCTTTGCTCTGTGCTTTTTAGGCACAGGTCCAGGCTTTCCATGGAAAACCCAATTGCCATTTGCTCCGATTCAGCAGTAGAACGCAGACCTTGCTGGGCAAAGCACTGGGACCAAAAACACACACCACACATACACAAACACACTCCGACAGACCTGGAAAGTTGAGAGCTGTGCTTAGAAACATGGCATAATGTTGTAGGGTAACAATAAAACGAAGTGTGGATGAACCCTTTGTTGCAATCACTGTATCACACACACAGGAGCACTCCCATTCATTGTAATGGAACTACTCTAGGGGAAATGGTTTGTAGTTTTGGACTTCTGATTAATGTTTTATAATTTTGCAATTCAATGTGCAGTATGGAAATGTCCGTTGATTAAAAAGATAAAAATATGTGCAAGTAGTGGGTTAAAATAAAGATTTTGTTTTAAAAAAGGCATTCTCTGGAGTGTGCATTTTTTCTGATGGTAGGAGGAACTGATCTCCCTGTTTAGAAAAGGGTGCTTGCCTAGAATCTCACAAGTTGGTATTTATTTTTTACACTTCCAGCAACTACGCTTAAAGTGAGAATTAACCATGTATCAGACACCGGTCTCAGCTGTGCCTCATTCCCAGAAATTGGGGTGGTGTGCAGGATTATTTTCCATGGGCGTAGCCGGGGGGGGGGAGCTGCTCCCCTAGATCAAGTAAAACAATAGAAATACGACAAATTACTGCCCCTGGCTACGCCCCCGTTTTTCTTTTGCGAAACTCAAAACTGTCTCCTTGTTACGCCAAAAGGGACACTTTTAATAACAGCAAAGAATTATCATCGCATTACAAAACATAACTTTGCTTGCTGTGGGTTCTTTCTGTGCAGTTTTAGCCTTTGCCTGATGCTCCTGCAAAGCCCTTTTCGCAGTGATAAAGAGTTTATTATCCCAGGTGCGTACTACAAACGTACGCCTGCGTGAGGGACGAAAAAAAAAGGGGAGCTAAGGTGCTCTTCTCTCCTACCCCGCCCACAGCCTTTAAAAATTTCATTACGAGCGTCTCCCCTTCGCATAGCTCGTTCCTTTGGGGCAGAAATACAACCGGTGCAGGGAGAGAGAGAGCGCTCACACCCCTGAGCCTGAAGGGGGTGCAGTGAGAAGGCTGCGCTTCCCCGGGCGTCCACACGGCTGCTAAACCGGCACAAGGGAACAAGGCCTAACGTCGCCGCCACAAGAAAGCGCTTATTCCCGCGACCGCCCCGCCTTGCTCTGTTTGGGAGGCGGGCAAAAAGCAACAAGTCTCCCGCGATAGGAGAGAGGCAGGCGGGTGGGAGGGAGGAGAAGGGAAGGAAGGCGGCTCTCCCTCTTCCCGCACTGGAAACACGCGGAGGGGCAGCTTCTGCTCACGCTGCAACGCACGTGTCACTCTCCGCGCGCCCAAGCAGGTCGGTATAGAGCGAGGGGAGCCTGGCTGTCCGAAAAAAGCACCTGCGGGTCTCCCCCACCCTCCGCCACAGAAATGGCACCGCTCCCTCCTTCTCCGTCTTCTATTATAGTGTGAGGCAAGGCCGGCCATGCTCTTCCTGGGCAGGACGCCCATTCCAGCAGCCTAACCCCACGGCAACGTGGTAACTTGCACCTAGTCGCCGCTGCTAAATGCACCGTCAGCATTGGGTACTATGTATGTCCGTTTCCCGACGTGCTGCAAATCTAGAAAACACCCCCCCCCCCACCCCGCTACTATTAAGAAGAGCAGCTGCTTCCGTGCCGCGTGATTCTCGGTCGGCTCTTTGCTTATCTTTGCCTCATTTCTTTGAAAATCCCCGTTTTGGAAGCATAGCCTGAGCTTTTGCATGAATTCCAAGGAGAGTGATTGAAATGCACGTCCCTTCGTTGGAGGGCGAGGGCGTGGCGGGACTTTATGCTGGGATCCGGTTAGGAATGCTGGCGGTGCACGTGGATATTATTGGCGCGAGGGGCTGGAATATGCTGCCAATTTGTCGCTGCTCTTGTGGGCAAGTGTTCCCTTGTGCCGCTAAGAGAAAGGGATGCAGTTGGGAAAACCTGTTTTTTAAGGCGAGGGGAGAAGGTTTTCTGCGGGGCATGAGAACAAGAAGGTCTGCGGTGTGGAAGGAGGTGGGCCTCCACACAGCAGTCGCTTTTCCTCATTTGGGGATGGGGAACCTGAGGCCTTCCAGATATTGCTGGATTTAACACAAGGAGAGCGCTCTTGCCCTCGGACTCTGCATCTGGTAGGCCACTGAGAGAATAGAATAGTGGATTACATGAGCCTTTGGCCAGAACCAGCATGTTCTAGGTTCCTACCTTCTTCATGCCCATTAGCCCCAGCCAGCCTCATTGGTAGTCAGGAATGATGGAAAATGCAGGCCCAACAAAATGGGGGGGGGGCGTGCTATAAGTTCCCCAACTCCCCTTAAATAAACAACTGTATTCTGCTTACCGGTACTTGTTTATGAACAAATTGATTTGACTCGCCGTGGAGATAGCTACCATTGCTTGGATATTTATGACTATCCTGTGGAAAATATGGGTACATGTGTTACCTATCCTGTTTTGCTGTTCAAATGTCAGCTCAGTAGTGAGCCTGCTGTGTGGTCTTCTGCACATACATTCTCCCATTCGCAATATGGTGCAACAATACATCTTAATTGCAAGGTTTACTGAAATGATGTACACAGAATGCATACTCTTCGTTGAAGTTAAGTAGACCTGGGCTTGATCAGTGTTTGGACAGGACTAGACTGAATTTGGGATGGAAGAAGGATAGCAAATAAATATACTAAATAAAGTTCTTTGAACATGAAAAGTGCTGTATAAATTGGTAAGAATTACATGCTGCAGTTTTTGGAAAGGGCTGTTTCTGAAATAGCCCGTTTCCAAATACTACACAGCAGTGATGCTCATCCTTAGCTTGTTAATGTTTTGATTGGGCCGCCTCAAAGATGTGCAAGGAAACATTGCTGCTGTCTTCTTTCTCCCTATTTTACATTTGCATCTGTCTGTTCCTGTTAACCCCATTTTCTTGCAGCTTTTAAGTAGGTTTAAATGCAGGGGGACATAAAGTGGTACCCATTAAAATATTTAGTTTAAGATGTAGCGGAACGGAAAATGAACTAATGTTTAATGAATTACCTTGCCTGCCCAGGGGACCACATAGGTTGCTAAATGGTGCAGTGGTGATGTGTGTGTAATATCTTTGAGCTCCAAAATCTCAACATGCTTTCCATGATGTGTTTCTGTGGCATTGTTAATGCTACTCCCTAGCTGAAACCAGCTGCTAACAAGCAGAGAGAATGGGAGGGTGGATTGAGGACATCAGGCAATTGCCATTGTCACAGAAAATGTCATGGGATCTCTGGGACTCAAACAGCAGCATTTTAAAAGCTTTATCTTAAAACTAACATGCATGCAATCTGATAATGGAGGCTTGATGAGCTGAGGTGACCCTGCTGAGATGTGATTAAGTTTTTCCAGAAAGCCTGTGTTTTGAAAACCTAGAAGAGGAGCTGTGAGCTGTATTAGGGGAAAAATGCTAAAGGGAATATCTCATGCAGAAGCAAACCAGTTAAGACTAATCTATGCATACATGTACATTACAGTGTCTTCTCAATCTGTATTTGCCTCTGGAAAGGAACAGAGTTTCGAGTTAGCTGACTTTCATATATGTAGTATGTGATAATTTTGACTTATATTTTAATAAGGTGATACTGACTTGCCCATAAATATACATATTGGTGTCAAGATTCATTGAGCTACCATCATCAGTTCAGACCTAATGAATGTATATGTGAAATGAAGTTTTTTTTGTCCTACATGTATCACTGAATTGTATTTTCCATTTTACCGCTCTCAGTTTGGAAAGGTCCTTGTGGCACTCTTCACAATCTTTTTGTTTTAAGGACCTTGAGCAATTTAATATCAGGTGCAAACATGGCCATCCCTTTTGATGGTCCAATCCTCAGCAGGTTTACCTAGGCTGCAATTCTGTGCATGCTTAGGAGTAAGTGTGATTGAACTTGGTCTTACCTCAGACATAGGGCTCCTCCTCCTGCTTATTCACCATTTATCCTGATTTGCTTGCACAAAGCTTACTTGGAGGTTAGATTATATCTGGTCTTTATTGAGCATTTGTTCATGGGGCAGTTATACAACACACATTCATCCTAATTCACTTCCAAGGTGTTTACACTTCCTGTTAATCATTCACTCCACACTTTTCAGTGCATTTTCCTCTCACTTTTCTAACTGCAAAAAGTCTGTTTTGTTGTTTTTAAGTGGATACCTTGTGAATAGGGTAACAGAATGCCTTAATCCACTTTAATTGCATCAAGCTAAAGTTGAATTTCTTCTGCAAAATATTGATGCTCTGGAGACACCCTTAATGCTTTTGCTACTGTATGCAGGACCATGCCCAAGAAAGGAGGGAGACGAGCTGCAACAGAGAAGGAACAAGGTTTGCCATGTAAACAAGCAAAAGTGGAAGCAACCTGCCCTTGGCTTATGAAATGTGACCGTCCAGAGAGCGTATTTGAAAGTTTGATCTCTCCTGTCAAACAAGATGAATTTTTCAGAGAATATTGGGAGCAGAAGCCATTGCTGCTTCAGAGAGAGGAGCCTTCTGTGGCATTGTACTACCAATCTCTTTTTCACTTAACTGACCTGAAAGACATGGTCAAAGAGGGTTTGTACTATGGAAGGGACATTAATGTCTGCAGAAGTATGAATGGGAAAAAAAAGATTTTTAACAAAGATGGCAAAGTCAGCTATGAACAGCTGAAGAAAGACTTTGACCAGAAAAAGGCCACAATACAATTTCACCAGCCCCAGAGATTTAAGGTATGACCCATCAGGTGTCTTGTTGGTTGCTTTTGGAGTTTTAATCTGGGATTCTGGAAATTTAGGGAGTAGGCTGTGGGACTATGAGCCTATCCTCTCTTACAATCAGCTGTTGCCAACCTGGATTGAAGAGTCCAGGGACACTGCTAAACTGACTGAGAAGCCATTTTTATATTGTTTGTTGTATATCAGTCCTAACTGGTAGCCCATTCCCAACCAAATGCATAACAATATATTGCCTTTTGGATAGTTCTGTTAGTTAAAACGTCCTCTGGTACGTTTGCTTTTAACATTGGCTTGACTTTAGAAAATTGGGGAAACGATACAATTTAAGCTTAAACTTGATTCATTTTTCTGTACTCCAAGGAGGTACCATTGAGTGCCAGTCTTGCAGAAAACATGGGCTCTTTTAGAACTACGATGATGATATAAAACCAGTATTTCTAGTGTAGAAGAAAGAACGATTCTGGATGTGCTTTTGAGTCTTTAGGAGGAAAGAGTCACTTTTGGAAGAGGTGAGTGAATGGCAGTTAGAAATTAGTGTTCTTTTGTGTACAGACTACAGATTGTTTTCAGGAGAATTCCCTTACTGAAACATAATTAAAGTATAACAGGTGGGACCTAAAATAAAATAAAATGTTGTGGTGTGGTCTAACTGGCTTAGTCTTCTTTCAGGGCATTCTGTGCCATTTCTCTCCCCTCATCTGCCCCAGGTGTTCACACACACACACACCTGTCCAGCATTTTGTAGCTTCTGAGCATTGTTGTTTAGTCGTGTCCAACTCTTCGTGACCCCATGGACCAGAGCACGCCATGCACTCCTGTTTTAGTCTGTGCTTATTAGGCCACTAGGGATTTTCTCTCTCTTCTTGCTTCAGCAAACTTAGGGATTCCTCTGAGGATGCTAACTCAAAAGACATCCTGAACCATTCTCTTTTGTATACTAGAAATACAGTGGTACCTCAGGTTAAGAACTTAATTACTGGTTTTATATCATCTGGATTATCTGATACATAAATTATCTGATAATAATTGCTGTTGGGTAAAGAGGAAGTGTGACATATGAGCAGGAACAAGATACATATACAAACAATTGCTTTTTGTTTGCTATTCAAATTCAATTTGTGAATTACGGAATTATGACAGTGCATGAGAATATTCCATAAACTTGTTACATACTCATATCCTAGTAGCCTATTTTTTGAAATGAAGCAATGGGCCCTTTTAAAATATCTGTATAATGAAGTTACTAAACAAATAGATTTATAAGGAAACGCTGCAGTTAATGCGTTGCTGCCTGAGCTCGTGGAAGCTGCTTCTACTTGATTTTTGCAGATTCCCTGCTCCCACTATAGTCTTCCATGTCACACATCCGAGGCCTTTCCTGACAGTTACTTGGAGTGGAGAGTCAAGGGATGTCTGTGGTTGGAAAAGCTTCACTGAGTAAGCCGACATTGGCTTGCACAACTCGATTCATTTCAATAAAAATAACTTTATTTGAAGGGAAAGCAAAAAATGATCAATGATTTGATTGGCTGAAAGGAATGGCCCAGCATCGCTATGCAAAACAGGATTTAGTTGTATATTGTTACCCGTATAAGTGGCTTAATTGAGGTTTGTATTGGCAGGCATCTTGAAACCACTTACATTGGAATCTAAGGAAGGAGACTGAATTTAGCATGTGTTGGAACTTCTGTTTTCTGCCTACTTCTCACCTAGCTTGCTGGCATGTTTACAGATAATGCAGCAGCTATATGAATGCCTATGTGTGCAACAGACACACTTTCCCTGTGGGAAAGTTGCACCCTTTTATTCTTCTGACCTTTTATAAAGCAGTTCAGGTGGACATCTTGTTTAGAGTGATGCATGTTTTTGGAACAATTGGAGTGCAAATATAATGGGTAAATATGATAGGAGAATAAAGGAGGTTGCCTTGGCATTGTTAACCGTTTCTCTGTCTCTTCCCTCCTTTTTTCTTTTTCTTTTTAGAATGAGCTCTGGAGAATCCAGGAGAAGCTGGAATGCTACTTCGGCTCATTGGTTGGCTCTAACGTTTACATTACCCCTCCGGGGTCCCAAGGCCTGCCACCACACTACGATGATGTTGAGGTAAGAGGACCCACAATTGCCAGTACGTTTCTTGTTCGCAAGAGTTTCGCAGAGTAAAATAAAGTTGATTTTGTGGAAGTCATTACATGCGCCCACAATATTACATGGATGATGTGTGCGCATATCACATGTGGATTCTGTTCGAATTAAAACCTAGTACTACTTTCAACATTTACAAGTAGTCTGTTCTAAAGAAAGAACTCACTTGCAACAAATATGTTTATTCCCTAGTGAACTTAGCTGAAAGTCTGAGGAACGGTGAAGCTTTTTGATGCTTATTGACTTACGGTCTTTGCAGGTGTTTATCCTACAGCTGGAAGGGAAGAAGCACTGGCAACTCTATAAGCCTACTGTACATTTAGCTCAAGAATACAACACTGAGCCCGAGGAGAAGATAGGGGCTCCAACACACGACTTCATATTAAAGGTATTCATGCCAGAAACACCTCTGGGTGCCTGAGCTATAGATGAAGAAGATGTCTAAGACTTTGACATGGTTAGCTCAGTGTTGGTGAATAAGTTTTCCTGTCCCCTCTAGGTCTTAAAGAGAGGGATTGGTTGTCTTGTTTGACATGGCTTATTCCGCTATGCCTCTCCTTTCAGTCACATTTACCAGCTTTACTTCATACAAGCCTTTCCACTGTTAGGAGAATGAGGGGGCACAGATGTGTCCTGATGTTGCTCTACATGAAAATAGGGGAAATTCTGCAACATGACAGAATTGTCTATTCAGCTGTTTGTGTTTTTGTTATTGAGAGAGTATTTTTTCTTTATTTTGCAAGCACAGCAGCGTAACCTTAATAAACTGTCAAAATAATTTATTTTTAACTCCTTTTATTCCAGCCAGGAGACCTGCTATATTTCCCAAGGGGGACCATACATCAAGCTGACACACCTCCTGGGATATCGCATTCTACTCATGTGACCATCAGCACCTATCAGAACAAGTAAGCACTCTGCCTTAATCTTGTAGTATGAGTTCTTGTCAGTGACTTTAAACTAAATGAATCTGGCAAAGCTATAGAAGATTTATATTCTATACCACTTAATTAACCCAAACTAACCAGTTTACATAAAGCAACATAAAACATTCATTACATTCATTGTTTTGTTCTTAAGGGAAATAGTATTAGCTTAGAAGATCTGGGGTGGGGAACCTTTGGCCCTCCAGATGTTGTAGAACTACAACTCCCATCATCCCTCATGTCTTTCCAATAGGCAAAATACTTAATTGGGACAAGAATCTCTGCTACATTAAGCAGGGATTTAGAGACAAGGATGGGAGGCAGTGAAGAAGTAGGGGAATAATAAAGCCAGATCCTGGGTTTCATGCTGGGGTTTTGTGTTCATGTAGTAAACATACCGGTAGCTGGAGTTACGTGTTCAGGCAGCAAAGTGATTTTTTTTTAAAAAAAATCAAAGACTGATTCAGCAGCAAATAGAACTATAGTTAAGTTGGGACCAGAAGCAACAGAACAGCTGGTTTTTGAAGCCCATGATACTTCGCTTCAAAGCACATTTTTGTACTGAATATGTTCAGAAAGAGATTTCCAAGATGTGGTACCATGAACTTCATATAGAATAGCCACAGCGCTGATTGGCCTTGTCATGAAACTCTTTGTTTCTTTTGTGGAGGCCAGTGGCATTTGCAACTCTGTGGTTGTTGTAGCTAGATACAGACTCTTAGGCAGCCCTCTGGGTAGTTTCTCCTTCAGAAGGACGGAGGGCAGGAGAGAGCATTCTCTGGCAGCCCCAAAGTTGTGGAACTCCTTCCCTACAGAGGTGTGCCTCTCACCTTCATTTAACTTAAAGCAAATGTTTAAGGCACACCTCTTTACTCTGCCTTTTGACACTTGAGGTGTATGTTTTTAAGGCCCGCCTTATTTCTGTAGTTGTATGTTGTTTTAAACTGTTTTTAATCTTGAGTTATAATGTGCTTTGATGTTGTAACCTGCCCTGGAACCTTAGGGTGAAGGGTGGGTAATTAATAATAATCACCTATAAAGCCCAATATGGCTTAAGTCCAAGCTATGTGAAGTATCAGATTCCCTCATATGAATCTTCCTGGGAAGGCCCTTCTCTCAATCCTGCCATCCTCACAGGCACGCTTGGCGGGGACTCAGTGGCTGCTTCCAGACTCTGGAACTCCCTCCCTGGAGAAGCTAGACGGTCCTTCCCTCAGCAAGTGAATACCTCCTTTGGGCTTTGGGGAATTGACTGCTTTTAATAAAAGGGCTGGTGCCATGCTATTTTTATTGTAATTATTGGTATGTTTTAAACAGATGTCATACAGTTTTAATTCTATCAATATTCATCTCTATATTTTAAGGATTATTTTTCTACATTTTTAGCAGTTCTTGTTTTTAATCTGTAAGCAGCCTTGAGTCCCATCAGGGGAAAACGGGTGGGGTAATAAATATTATTATTTTTTTGTTTATTTATTTACCTCTGTTGAGGTGGAAATTTAATCCATTAGACTTTTCCATGCTGTTTCTCACCTCCCTGCTTTTTCTGTACAGGAGACCACACTGAAGCTGTGTTACACTATCATAAGCAATGCGAGTGGAGCATCTTTCAGGCACTTGTAGCTAGCAGCTTGTCAATGACCTATATTTCCTTAGGATGCCCTGAAAGAATTAAGACTATATTTCCTGATCACTTAGGACATGAGTACACATATGATAGTATTTTTCCTAAACTTTCTCAGTTTCAATCCATGTGGGTTAATAGGATGTGCTACATGAGCCCTTGACATTCAAAACCAGTTTTGCTTTCTCTTTATTATCCTCAGCAAGAAACATTGCTCTGAGTTAACTGGCTTGGCATTAATGCCTTTGTCTCACCCCCTCCCCCTCCCGTCTCCCTTGTATGGCAGCTCTTGGAGAGATTTTTTGCTGGACGTGGTTCCTGGACTAGTGTTGGATACGGCGAAAGAGGATGTTGACTTTCGGAAGAGCATTCCAAGGCAGTTGCTGATGGTAAAGATGCAGAGCTAAAGAAAATGAACAGCAGTGTGTGCTTGCTGTCAGAGGAAAAGTTCATAGCCACCATTTTATTTTTTATTTTTCGAAAAATTATTGATCCTAACATAACACAAACAAATTACACATACTACAAGAAAAAAGAACATTACAACAATATACAAAACAAATAAAATTAATAAAAACAGTTATTTATGTCTAACTAACCTTCTTTTAAAACATTGTAGGTTGACTTCCTCTCGCCCTCTCCGTCTGCTTTCCCTGTATATCATCTTTAGTAATTTCTTTACCTTTTTCCATTCTCATATTAATACACAAATCAACTTCTCTTATTTAATAATCTTAACAATACTTCATCTATAACTATCACTTATCTAACTTCTATATCTGCTGCCTACTTGTTTATCCCTACTTGTTTCAAATACTAATTCTAGCATACTTCATTAGGTATACTTTACATACCCACCATTTAAAACACAGAGTAACTCCCATAATCTCCACTAGTAGTTTCATAATGTTGGAAGAGGTCAGCCTTGTCTCTTAGCAGATTTTCTTTACTGTGCGGTCACATTTGTTTGCAAAACTAAGCCAGAAAGCTTTTAAAACCAAACAGGTGCACAAGCTGCACCCTGGCACCTAAAACAGTCCCAGCAAGTGTAGGCAAAATGGCAGAGTTTTGTTATGGGTCTTGTAATAGAGAGAGCTAATTGCTAGCCTTTAAGTTGCCATCTGTAGCTTGACCCAGTAGCTCTCAAATAAGAACACCTAAATCCAAATTAATACCAGATTTTATGATTTCATAATGTGGCATTTGAATCTATGTAACCTAGCCACTGCTGCCTTCCCATAACTGGCAACAGGAAGAAGAGTTAAACAGAACACTTGTTTGTTCCAAAAATCCTGCCTTTGCAATTCTGTCCCAGCACAGTAGGTGATGATAATTACAATTGGTTACTTGCCCTTCATCCTAAGGTCCCAGGCTGGCTTGCAACAATAAAGACACATTAATATTAAAACACAATATTGCACAATATTAAAAACTGTTTAAAACAGCTTATAATGACCAAAATAAGGTTGGGAACCAACATCTGTAATGCCTAGAGATCTTTGGGCTGTATTCTCAAGTAAATTAGGATCGTGTTTCTAACTACTAGCATAAATTCTTTTTGGTCTTTTTGTTTAGAAGGTGGATTCGTCTGATTCATCCAAGCAATTAAGTGGCTTCCTGAGATGCCTTGCAGACCGTCTGGAAAATGGTAGAGAATTGAGGTCATCCGACATGAAAAAAGACTTCATTATGAACAGATTGCCTCCTTTCTTGGGGGCTAGCTTTGACTCTCTGGCTCCAGGTAACATTTTAAGTTTGCAGAGGGTGCGTTTCATAAAGAGTGGGGACTGGGAAGACAGTTTGTACCATAGATATAAACCAGTTATTTACATATATTACACGTGGAACCAGGCCATAGATTAGTTTAATGTGTGGATTGGTTCAAAGAGTCTGTACAAATGTTACATTTCTGAAGATTCCCTTCCCTTCCCTTTTCTTTTTTCTTTTTCTTTTTTGATATTTCAGTCAGCATCTTAAGAGGGACCTAGATAATATTGCAGCAGATACGTCAGTGGTAGCTGGCATTTTGCAATTTTTTCTAATTAGGGAAATAGCCCTGTGATCTTGCATGATTCTCTGCTTCAGCTGAACTAAGGAGATATTTAAAAGCTATGCCAACTGCACTAACTTCTGCACCTGCTCTTAGTCAAGAGAGATGTAAGCAGCCAGCTAGCCTGAACTAATATTGCTATTCTTCCTTGTCTAGGTGGAGCACTACCAAAAATAGACAGTACAATCAGGTTACGGTTTAAAGACTACACAGTAATTACAGTGGAACCAGACCTTTTGGTGAGTACAGAGGAAGTGCTTGTAGAGACTTGCTTTTCAGTGAGGAATTGGGTGTATGTTATTTTTAGGCTGCTTGAATCCCACAGCATGTGACTGGGATTTGCTCTGACATTATAGCAATTCAGTTCTGTTTTGTAAAGGGAAAGTGTTAGTGTTTTGTAGGAGTTTCAAAGACAGCCTTTGAAGTATAACTAGGTGCTGGCCCTAGCCAAAGAATTTCCTAATTACTACTGCTAAAAAAATAAAAAATAAAAGGCGAGGCTTCTAAAGTTATGATACAATGGGGCAGAAGTTTGCAAGTGCTTTGATGTTGATTGATAAATTACAATTTCATGTCTGTTTTTCTCTTGTTTTTTAGGAAGAGTCTCGCAAAGAAATGGTTTTTGTCTATCACTCTTTAAAGAACAAGAGGCAAGCCCATATGATGGGAGATGAGGATATGAATGAGGATGGAATAGCAGAGGTTTGTTTTTAATTCTGCTTGTTAGGTCATGTGGAAATACCTTATTTTCAGATCTGTCTCTTTAGCCCCCTGCACACCTGGTGCTTGTCAGCAGTACGTTACGTTTTTGCCAGACTGCTGTTTAGGTTTCTCTCTCTTAAAAACTGTGTACATTTTGTTGGCAATATGAGAATGCTGCTGGTTCAGACCAAGGACCCATTTATTCCCTTACTTTGTCTCAATTGTAAGCAGCCAGATCTTCCCAAAAACCCACAGGTTTGGTATGAAGGTGGTAACTGATACTCCGCATATACTGCCTTTGAGTCTGGAGGTTTCATTTAGCTAGCCTAGTCAATGTAGTATAGAAACATGCATTGATTGATTTATAATAACTGTGTTCTGCTGTATAACAGCAGTCACTACTGGCCCAGGATATATTCTTCATATTGGTGAGCATGAAATGTGTCTAGTGTTTAATTCAATATGGCGTTAATAACACACACACTCTTTTTCTTTATAGACTCATGGGTTACGATTTCCGCTCTCGCATATGGATGCGCTGAAGCAAATTTGGAGCGGTAACGCTGTCCATGTTAAAGAACTGAATCTGACTTCAGATGCAGAAAAAGAGAACTTGGTGGTATCATTGTGGAGTGAATCGCTCATTGAAGTAGTCTAGAGCAGGGGTTGGCAACCTCCGGCCCACGAGCTGCCCGCTTGGCAAGTCCCCCACGTGCTGCCCTAAACCGGTGCAACACGGTGCGGGGGCTCGCCGAGTGGTGCCAGAAATTGCATCTGCGCATGCCCAGGTGCCGAAAATCGCTTCTGCGCATACGCGATTTTCGGCGTCCGGACCTGCGTAGATGCCATTTCCGGCGTCGCACTGTGCATGTCTGGCCCACGGACAATTGTCCGTGGGAATGATGGGCCGGAAAACCTTGCTGACCCCTGGTCTAGAGGCATGATCCAGCCAAAGTTAAGTACTCATAATTTTCTTAGATGTTTCTGGGAAAATCAAGTGTGCCCTTAAATTAAAATGGAAGGGACCTAAGGCACGAGCCAGCCAAAGTTGAAAGTGCTTAAATCTGCCATTGCACAGAAACAGCAAAATGTTACCTCGGGCATACAAAGGCTTTTTACATAGTTTTTGTATGCGTAGCGAGTAAGGGTATTACTAGGTTTGTCGAACATAAAAATAACAAAATTCCAGTAGCACCTTAGAGACCAACTAAGTTTATTATTGCTATACTGGAAGGAATTTTTTTATCTTGTTTCGACTATGGCAGAACAACACGGCTACCTACCTGTAAATAAAAACAACACACAGGGAGGGTAAATGGAGAAGCTGTGGCCCTCCAGGTGTTGTTGAATTCCCAAGGCAGAGGGAGATGTGGGGAGCCACAGGTTCAGCATCCCTGGTGCAAAGTGGGAATGAATGGTTCATGCTTTTCCTGGTCTCAGTAGTGACATATGTACAGTAGTACCTTGGTTTACGAACTTAATCTGTTCCGGAAGGCGCACTTTCCTCCCGCCGCCGGTACCCTTCCACCGTTTGGATTCCGTTCTTAGACTGAGGTAAAGTTTGCAAACCAGGACACTACTTCCAGTTTTGTGGAGTTCGTAAACCGAATCGTTGGTAAACAGGGCTGTTCTTAAACTGAGGTACCACTGTACACCTAAACTAAGGAGGGCTGGTCTTGCCATACGAAAGCCATTTACTTTCTAAAAGTGACATCCCAAATTGTGGATAGTGTCATGGGCTGCAGACATAAATGTGTTGGCCCTTTTTGTGGTGAAAGTGTGCTTTGTTGTGCAGAAAAAGCCAACCTACTGCACTGCATCTCATAAAGGATGCATCATGTAATTAGTTGCATGAAAAAGCAACAGTAAAAGCACAAAGGAGCAGAAGCCAATTTATAAGTATAAGCCCATGCCAAATGATACAGAATTACATACCTGGGTGTAACTATTCAAGGTGTATAAATTGAGAAGAACCAGACACACATAAATATGTGATAACGGTATTGCATCACAACAAGTACGAATGGAACGTTGTTACTTACTGTGATGCTTCCTCCTTGTTTGGTAGGCTAAGGCATCCACTGTGGGTTGTGTCTTTCCTTCCCATTTGCCTATTGTGTGCGCTTGCACCATGGGAGGCGAGAGAGAGACTGAAACAACTGTGGTTCTCACACTTTCTCACAGGCTTCCTCAACCGTGGCCCTCCAGATGTTTTTGGCCTACAACTCCCCTGATTCCTAGCTAGCAGGTCCAGTGGTCAGGCATGATGGGAATTGTAGTCTCAAAACAGCTGGAGGGCTGAGGTTGAGGAAGCCTGCATTATCATTTGCCTTCCTTTCTAGCTGGCAACTGGATAACTACCGTGTGGTTCAGTTTGCTTCATAGATCAATTAATAACATCTGGGCAGCACCTCCCATAGAGGTGTGGGGCAGGTGTGAGTGTATGTTTCGAATGCTCCTTCAGACTTACAATTCTGTGCCGGTGTTGTGAACAAAACCCAGGAGGCCTTTACCACATTCTTGCGCACTTCACCCCCAAATGCAAAGCATTGTCTGTTCTATTGTGGTTCCCCCCCCCTTAAATACTGTGATCTTGTACTTACCATGCAAGTTTCCTTGTAATGGCTTGGCACCATAAGGTAGCTTAAAGCTACCTTTATATAATGACAGGTTTATATTGGTATTTGGCAAACAAAGCAGTACGTCTGGTGTAACAATAATAAAACTGCGGATACTATTTTGAAGTATTTTTAATCCAATAGCACAGAGAAATGTCAACTATATACACTATATATAAGGTCACTTTTGGACAAAATGTGATAACTGGCATTCTGGGGTTTTTTTGGGGGGGGGAATTCTCCCTTGCATCATTTAAAAAAGATTATTGCAGTTTGTGATAAATATACCATGAACAGGATAAAGGCAATCCACCCCTTCAACACTTTATATACATTAAATATACATACGTACATTCCAGTCAGAATGACCCTCTAAACTCCACAACCCAAGTTTTGTGTTTCTGTGGGTACAAGCCTTGTGGATAGAAATAGTCGCACAGGTGTAATAGAGCTGTTTTTGGTCCCCAATACCACCATGTCTAATGAAGTTATCGGTCTTTCAAAGCACCAATCGGTCCTTCACTTTTGGGAGCTGTGCCTGTGGTGGGACTAGAGCAAATACAGTCGTACCTTGGAAGCCAAATGGAATCCGTTCCAGAAGTCCGTTCAACTTCCAAAACGTTCGGCAACCAAAGCATGGCTTCCGATTGGCTGCAGGAGCTTTCTGCATGCAATCGGAAGCCACGTCAGACGTTCAGCTTCCAAAGAATGTTTGCAAACCGGACCACTGACTTCCGGGTTTGCAGCGTTCTGGAGCCAAAACGTTCCAACTGGCAAGGTGTTTGGCTTCCAAGGTACGACTGTATCCTAAAAGTCTGCTGCACCTAAGAGTGCAACTCCATTCACGCTTACTTAGATTTCTGTTGAAGCAGGCTTACTCGCACTAAGCGGGTTTTTTTTATTGTAGTCATAGTTACATAACACTGATACACCAAATGAGAGCATCTTATTTGAGGTTGACTGGATTTTACATAGGCTTGAAAGCACTTTAAAAAAGTATTAAATGTAGTTTCAGAATTGTTTGATTTTTAGCATACACAAATTCCATCTATTAAATAAGTGCTTCAGATGAAAATACATTTTTTTAAAGATCCTAGTGACGTAAAAATGAAAAAGTAGGTGTATTATTTATTTTACAATCTAAAGTGCTATTAGGGTGCAGTGCACACACATGCAGCATTTCACCTTGCGCAGCTCCCTTGGCTCTAGAAAAACTAGGTTTTTTTAGGATACGAAGACTGAACTGCTGGTAGAGGTTGTGCAAGAACCAATCAAGGATGCTGTTACTGGTGTGAGCTATTGCAACAGTTTGCGGCCCAGGGAGCCTCTGCTGCTCCTGCAACCAGTGACAGGAGATGTGGCAAGGTCTGTTGTGTATCCAGGATGCATGTGGTTGATGGCACAATGCAGCAGAGTTGTGGCTCAAGCCCTTCGGTAGATGTTAATATATTAAGAATGCCATATCTTCATTATAAAAATAGAGGGTTTTGTTTTTTCCCAAAGTTCTTACTTTTTCCTTGAGTTCACAGCATAACTGTGCAGCTGTAGCAAATATGAGAAATCTAGTGTTACACCATTTGGTTTTAGTTATTCAAGCTTGATGTTCATTTGTTTCCAAAAAATACATTAAGGTACACAGAAATAACAAACTGATCCAGCTTCCAGGTGCATAACACAGCTGCATGGGAAGCTACATGTGCAAACAGGCCCTGAACATGTGGCCACCATTTTCATTTATTAGCGTAAGAGGTTGCATACCTCAAGCCCTTTAAAAGTGGTTAAAAATTATGCTAAATTCAGTCCCTGTGGCTCCTCATTTCCTGCCAAAGCAGCCAGTAAGAAGGATTTTAAATACTAGGGGCTCCAGACACACTGGAGTGAACAACTGCAAGAAACATCTGCAGTATTAGACTGCAAATTTAGTTTTAAACTCAACCTTAAATTGGAATTATGCAAAACAATGTCTATCGTAAGAGCAAATATGAAAGTGGAAAGGTTCTCGCAGGATGGGCAGAAGCAGAGCCCCAAGTCTGAATTTATCTTCTACTGGAATTCTCATATCCTTTTTACACTTAAGGTTTTCCGTATTTTTGGAAAGTTTTTAAAAAAAAAAAAAAAAAAAAACACAATTTGCATATGTAAAGCAGTACAAATAGTGTAGGTGCAACTTTCCAGAAAACAGCCGAATGCGTTGTGCTGACTTGTGGATGAACTACACTAAGGCGTGGAGCTATGTTAAGTTTATCGAACGCTTTTGGTGTTCTGATTTTAATAACTCATAAGTGGAAGGGGGGGGGGGGAAAACCAGGGCACAATCCAGCCAAAGTCAATAAATGTAAAAACCAATCATATACTTCAATCTCCCTAGTTAAATACTTTTTAATCTCATTGATTTTTAACTGACTGGAATTGTGGCTACAGTAGGTAGACTGGAACAACAGCAGAAAGTTTTCTATACAAAAGCTCAATTGCCAGTATTTCTCTGTGATAATGCTCTGTGCGTTACCAAGCTCCATTTCAAATTTTCTTTAGTGAATAGTTGAAACTAGTCACTAGATCTCACATAATTTCTCCTCTACAATAAAATACTATTGAGAATGGAGAATTAGCACTAAGCTTAACGTTAAATAAGCTGTCTTTTCATATACAGTTCTCAAAGCATTTGTTTTATCGCCATTTTGATTTACAATTATGAAACTTACCTGAGGCAAAACACTCAATTTTTCAAAAGTGAGATATATCGAGATATGAGGAAACAGTGCAATAATCAAAAAGCTTCTACTCGTAGCTTAAAACTGTAGGAGATGCATTTCAACTCAAAGTTTTGTTGTTTTTTAGCTCTCACGTGGTAAGGAAAAGGGGGTAAAAACATATAATTAGCAAGTAGAGAATGTTTGCATAATCACCACTGTAGCATTATTGCTTAATAGGACTCTGCTGAATATGCCGTTGCTCTTATGTAGTATATCTGTTCACAAGGGTAAACAAGGCAATATTTAGTATTCCATTGCCACTTAAAACATGTGACAGTTTGGGATTCCCTGGCTAGCAGAGTCAGGCACATTCTATAACACGCTCCAGTGCTGTGTGACTTCAGTAGTTTGTTCAACAGTGTTTTCATCCCACATTCATTCAGAGTTTAAAATGCCTTTATAGTGGAGTGAGACACACTCACAATATTTCGAAGTCCCATATCTGTGTGCATTCGCTGGTGTTGAGCTGGTTTACAACAATGTGGTTCCTGTCATAATAATATCCCCCTAAAATAAGAGACATTTGAGAAGAAAGGTCAATAGTTCACATCAACTCATTATTGATTATTTATAAGCATATTTTCCATTGCACTAAATGTGCAGTACTTGTAAAATGTTAACACCTAAAAACTTTTAAAAATTGTTTACATTAGAAAACCCTCTTTCAAGCTAAACTGGAAACAAGATGGTGACAATATATACACATGGTCCAGAATTAATTAGTCCTGCACAGTGTGTTTCAGGCAATATTTTTCTTTGCCTTATTTCCCCCCCCCCTTTTTCTAGCTTATGTAGGATAACTTTCCAGTGTGCAAAGAACTGCTATCTATAAAGGTTTTTTTTTTAAAAAAATGATTCTGTGAACAAGTGGTTGTATTAAAGCTGCAGTGACACCTGGGTCTGTCCAGACTCTGTTGATGCCCCAGCCCTGTTATTAAGTGCCGGTAATTGTATTCTTGAGCTGAGATCCTAATGTATGCATGGCAATTTGGAACGCAAATACTGACAAACATGAAAAATTTTGCATGGTACTATCTCACCCTCTGAACTGACAGAAATCACCTGGTTATCAAGGGGCTTTTTTTAAAAAAGGGTAATTCTTACCTTCAACTCTCCTACCCTTCCCTCTCTTCTAATTCAAAAGAACTTTTATATGAGAAGATGAAATATCATTTTCAAAAGATATTTTAACGACAGCAACATCAGACCTCTTATCACTTCTACAAAGAGTGCCAGTGCTTCTAGGCTTGAGTTGTGCTCTACCAGAACAATTAACAACAGACAATACACGGAGAGATCTTTCAGCCCAGCATTCCAACTCTGGCTCTCTGATTGATCTACATTCCTCTTTTACTAAGATGACTAAAGGTTCATCAGCTGACGATAACACCAAACTACAAAAGACAGACGACAATGCCAAGCTGCCAAAGACTCATAAGGCTGATGAACTACTCGCAATGACATGGTCCCCTTTGCCTGAACTGGAGTGCTCTTCTGACTTTAATCCTTCTGGCGATGTAAACAAATCCAGTGGAAATGTGCTCCCTCTATTGGATTGACCACTAGTACCCTTAAATCATAAATCTGCAAACTTTCTCGGTTATGTCCTGGAATGTAGCCGGACTTTCAAGTAAATTATCTGACCCAGATTTTACAAATTTTCTCAACTCTTACAATATAATTCTCTTGCAGGAAACATGGTCTCTCAAACTTACAGATATTCCAAATTTTATTGCTTATAATTTACCTGCTATTAAAATGTCAAGACAAGGACGCCCCAAAGCCGGCTTGGTTTGTGGTATCAAACAGTCTTCTAACCTTAACATTAATTATATTCGAAATATTGGACAGTATGCACAATTGTTATCATTTTCAGATGCATATAGGGATATTTTTCTTTTAAATATTTGTTTCTCTCCCATGGAGTTGGAACCTAGCCCAGATTATTGTTGGGAAACTGTCTCTAAGGAGCTGTACTTAATACGCTATGAATTTCCAAATGTTCCTCTGAATGTAATGGGGGACACCAATGCTCGAATTGGACCAGACAATATAGCACTTTATAAACGCTACGTCTCAAACCTAACAGAAGATGCCCCACTTCCTTTGAGAATTGGGAGGAACTCAAAGGACTCTGTTATTAATAAAGCGGGAGGAAGACTTTTACAATTGGTTTTAGAATTTAATCTTTCATTTTTGAATGGCTCGATTCGGCCTGATATTCCAGGAGACTTTACATTCTGCTTTAAAAGGGGCAGGAGTGTAATCGACTATTCTTTAGTCTCTATGGAAATTTTAGATGAAGTTATTTAAAATTTTCTCAATTTTTTTCTCAGTAATCTCAAAATTAATTACAAGACAAAATCATACAATTTACAAAGAGGGAATGCAAAAAATTGGATAATCAATGGACATCTCATTCAAGAAGTTAAGCATTTCAATTATCTGGGGATTGTATTTAAAAATAACATGAACTGGAATACACATATTTGTACTGCAATAGCTAAGGCTAAAGTGACAGCTCATCATATTCAAATCTTATTTTTTCTCTCCTGTTGGAAATAGATATATCCTGGCTGTATTGCAAGTGATTGATATGAAACTTTGTGCCCAATTTTTATATGGTATCCCAGTGTGGATTTTAGGTGATCTCAAGAGGTTGGATAAATTTCATACATCCCTTCTCAGGTCATTACTAGGACTTGCGAACTCAGTAAGATACGAATCAATATGTTGTGAGTTGGGAATACTTCCCTTATCAGTAAGAGCATGGTTGAGAACCTTGAAATATTGGATCTTCCTTCATTACAGAGCCCTATCTGCTACCTCTCTCCTTTACGATCTTTTAAGTGATAAATGTAATTTACAATCTGTCTGTGATCTGTAGAAGAAAATTGAGCTCCATAGGGTTTAACTTAATTGGTCTCGAAAATTCTGACCCTAAATATATTTGGGCAATTATTAGGAAGAAGCTTATAGAAAACTGATCTCTCCATTCTTGATGTCACTAAGCACAGCACTTGCCCCCCCTTTTAAATCTCCCTTTGAAGAGATTTCTAAAAGGGATATATTACAAATCTTAAGAACCACAAATCCTGTAGATTGTTTATGTTAGCTAGCTTTAACATGTTTCCCTCCATGATGGTAAGAGGAAGGTACTTAGCTCTCCCAAAATCTGAACGTTTTTTGTAAATGCAGTAAGAAAAATTTGACCTCAAAGTCAGGCAGAAATGGCATACTCTACAACAGGGATGGCCAAACTTCACCCTCCCGCTGTTTGGGGACTACAATTCCCATCATCCCTGACCCCTGGTCCTGTTAGCTAGGGATGTTGGGAGTTGTAGTCCAAAAACAGCTGGAGGGGCAAGTTTGGCTGTATAAGGCAGCACTGCAGAGTACCCCCCCCCCCCAAAGCTAAGCAAAATATGATCATTTTAGCTAAATGGATTATCCAAATTCAATCTTGGATGCACAAAAATTAATGCTTTTTATCATTGTTTATAAACACATGAATGTTTGATTTGGTTTCACTGCATGCTTATGGAAATTGCAGCTGCTGCTAGCATAGCAAAGTAATATTCTTTTAGATTCCATTGTTACTAGCAAGACAAAAAACAAAGAGTCCTGCTGGATCAGACCAAAGGCCCATCTAATCTATCCCAGCATCTTATTTTCACAGTGACACCACCTCCAGTTAACCCTCCCTTGGCTTCCTATAGCGTTTGTACCCAGAGATAGTGTGCTACTGATTCTCTCCATTCCACCATGCTTTCCTTTAAAACAAAGCACTACAGCTTGCTTGTTCTGGCTTATTAGGCTTCTAGCATCAGTGGATAAACACCTATACATGGTGTCACTATCTCTGGCACATACCCTTTACCTTGCTGTGCTTTCACCTCTTGGGATTTTTGTCATGATCCCCTAAAAATACTTTCATTGCGTAGTTCTACCCTGCTCTAAGTTGGACAATTATAAACATTATTTGGACAATCAAGTCTGATACTGACAAGGGCCAGCCTATTCAAGGGACTTTGAGCATTACTAAACTTAAAACTAAATGAAGCAATTACTTCTGGTGAATACTTCCTAGGAGGCACGATTTTCATGATTCGAGTATCCCATGTGGTTTTGACAAAGAAGCCTTTTGACTTCAGTTGCAAAAAGATCTAAGGATATTGCTATTTAGATGGACTAAATGTATTCGTGACCTCGGTGTGCAGAAGAGCTCACTATGTGCACTTTCTAAATTATTCCAGGTCAGCTTGACAATTATTCGGAGTAAGCTTAAAGGTAAAGGGACCCCTGACCGTTAGGTCCAGACGCAGACGACTCTGGGGTTGCAGTGCTAATCTCGCTTTATTAGCTGAGGAAGCCGGCGTACACCTTCCAGGTCATGTGGCCAGCATGACTAAGCCGCTTCTGGTGAACCAGAGCAGTGCACGGAAATGCCGTTTAGCTTCCCGCCAGAGTGGTACCTATCTACTTGCACTTTGATGTGCTTTTGAACTGCTAGGTTGGTAGGAGCAGGGACCGAGCAACGGGCACTCACCCCGTCACGGGGATTCGAACAGCTGACCTGATCGGCAAGCCCTAGGCTCAGTGGTTTAGACCACAGTGCCACCCGCATCCCTAAGCTTGACGACCTAAATCGAGTTTAAAAGCCTTAAAAGGGGAGTGAGAGACAATTGCGTGAAGACTTGCATTTTTGTACCAAGTTAAAAGGGCATATAAAACAATAGCTAAAGTCTACCTTTGATATCGAGAACCAGTTGGTCACTGAGGTATGAGCTGATGGTCCCATCTTTGTTGAGCATCCACTTCTGTCTTGCCTTCCCATGCTCTACCCACAATGCAACTTTAGCTCCAGGAACATCTCTGCCTCCAATGACATCAAGGCAAGCATCATTAACCTAGATAAATTGGAGGAAAGAATTTGTTCCTTGCCTTGGTGGGCTCTAATATTTACACATTTCTAATGGAGATACACACTACAGAAAAGTACAGTAGCAGGAATATAGTCTCCAGCAACAAGGTGGCTGGATCCATCATACCACCAAAATAAACAACTGATTCACTGAATACAGGGTATCACTGTTGCTAGAGCACAGTATGAAGAGTAAAAAAAAAGACTGGTGCAACAGGCCAAGGTTCATTGTTGGGCATGGGTATGCTCTAGGTATAGCAGGGGTTGGGAACCTGTGGTCCTCCAGATGTTGCTTGACTCCTAACACCCATCATTCCTGATTACTGGTCATGTTGACTGGGGCAGAGGAACATGGGTCCAGCAACATCTGGAAATCTGGTTCCCCATCCCTGCTCTACAGACACAGGTCTATCTGTGACTAGTTGTATTAAGGCAACTGGACTTAAATGGTGTCCAGGACCTGCTGCAAATTCTAAGTGTTGAACAAACCGAGACAGTGATCTCAGTGCTATCAAATTTAACATGTACAGTGGTACCTTGGGTTACATACGCTTCAGGTTACATACTCCGCT
Organism: Lacerta agilis; assembly: GCF_009819535.1. NCBI lineage: Eukaryota > Metazoa > Chordata > Lepidosauria > Squamata > Lacertidae > Lacerta > Lacerta agilis. The sequence goes on along the minus strand of NC_046315.1, from coordinate 38,170,182 downwards.
AACCCAGAAATAACGCTTCAGGTTAAGAACTTTGCTTCAGGATAAGAACAGAAATCGTGCTCTGGCAGCGCAGCAGCAGCGGGATGTCCCATTAGCTGAAGTGGTGCTTCAGGTTAAGAACAGTTTCAGGTTAAGAACGGACCTCTGGAACGAATTAAATACGTAACCAGAGGTACCACTAACTGAGGACAATTGCCAAGAAGGAAAATTTTAAGAAAGGAGGGGATTATGGCAGGTTTGGCCTAACCATAAAGCAAAATGTAGCAATTGCATCTTTAGTAGTGTACTTGCTAGAAGGCATGATTTTCCTTATTCGATTTTGTTTTTTGTAGATGCATGATAAAGATTGTCTGAGAAGTCTGGTATAAATTAGCACACTCCAATGATAAAACACACTAAAGTAACCTTTTAGGGAGGTTCTTCTCCCAGGGAGACATTCATGCAAGGAAATGTATCACATGCAGAGCTAATGCATTTGAACTTGAAAATGATACAGAAGTCAAAATAATTGTTCTCCCATGAAGGTTGCTATTAAAACAAACAAACAAAAAAACCCTTATTTTTGTGACACAGTGTGCTCTCTGTTTGCTTTTAAAATACATTACCTCATTTCACCCTTTAAAGTTTGCAGTTTCAAAGCCTTATTTATATGAATTAGAAACATCAATTTGTGGATGCAATGGAAACAACTGTTGAAGAAGCAAGCTATGGACTTGTGAGAGGAAAAAGGCAGGAAGGGTTAGCTGGCTTTCCTAAGCACCTAAAGTGGTTCCACTGCCCATCACATTATCCTGGTCCCTACTTGCACAAAAGAAGAAATGGCCGGGCTTTAAACAGACAAAACTGAGGATGATGACATTGCTGTTTCAGCTGCTAGCAAAGTACCTTGGACTTGAGAAGTCCAGAACAGTAGCGCCAGATCTGAGTGGTCTTGCCATTTAATGGGGAAAGACATAATGATGTAGCTCTTGCATCCATTAGATTCCCAGCAACTGTCAGGTATTTGTCTAGGGATCGGTTCTTTATTCTGAAGTACGCTGCTGGCTGAAACAGAAAAGAATAATTACCACACACTTCAGGGACAAGTATGTATCTATTATAAATCTGCACAAATACATTTTTCCTTCTGATGTAAACATACAACCTCAGTTTGCATACCGCATGCATAAAAATGGTCATGTACTTCCACAACTAAATGCATACTAGAATTGGACATGATTTAGGTTCCATTCAGCAGAAAAGAACTCCCTACCTTTACCAAATGTAGGATCAACATTTTAAAAAGATGCATGTATTCTGCGAGAAGAAACAGACTTTGTAACTGGTACCTGCTTTACAGGACGAAGGGAGCCAATTACTTTCCAGCCACTAAACTGAGTCCAGTTCGAAATCTTGCTGGGTTCAAGGAGAAGCTGGTTCCCTAAGAAATTGCATCCTTCATACGCTATCCATCTGGTGCAAAATAGAACGTGAATGAACTATGTTAATGCGGTAAAATTTCAACTAGACAGAAATACGCAGTAAAGTGTTTTTAACTGGAAATATACTCATGCTTCTCGTGATCACATTATACTAGATGCTGAGTTGTAAGCACGTCTTAGGGAAGCCTACTTCCAAATAGACATGTACAGGATTGGACCCAAACATTTGATTAGCCTATGTGAGGAAAGACAGCAAGCAGCCTTTGCCAACTTCAACTATAATAAAACAGACCAAATTGTACATGTCAGATGTTCACAAAGGATCACCTTCCCATTCAGATAGGATTCTGGTTATTTTAACAGCTCTGGGCAGCAAGTTGGCATTTCCCCAGAGATCTTTCTAACATGTCTTCCTATCATAGGGGAAGGAAAAGGGAATAGGCAGAATAAATTCAAATTAACTTTAATTTCAGTTCTAATTCAATCCTAAAAAAAAATTCCCCCAGAATTCTAAGTGATAATCTCTTTTAGCTGTTGCATCCTAGCATATGCTCAGCAGACTTGCTTTCTTCTTCATGGAACACCCCACCCCTTTCCATCATTTAAAAATACCTTGGATGAGTAATGTGGCATTGTAGCCTATACTTGTAACTTCTAAGGGTATTTTCAAGGCACAATATTGCCTTATGTTGTTTAAAGAGCGACGTTTATTTTACAACAGACATTACATCATAGTTGTTGGAAACCTGAAATTTATTATATAGCAGGTTTTCATTTTTCTTCTCCTCTACCTGTTCTAAAAGAAGGCTGGCTGTGTGTTTCCTGTTTTGCAAGTTAAATGCTTTTATCTAAAACAGCCATTTATTCTTGCATTTTTTGCTTGTTCTGTCCTGCTTGAAACATGTTAGCAAATAATTCCTCTGATCTTCACTTATGCCATTACAAAATAAAGTGCTGCAAGACTTGAAGTATACATATATGCACATTTACTGTGTGTGTATTCCCAAAAAGCACTTGGATTAATACAGTGTTCCATGGAGTTCCTTCTTATGGAAATACTAGTTGATGCTCAACAGTGTAATCCTGCTTGTGCAATAACTTTGCAGCCCCCCCCCTAAAATATGCCCCTGAGGAATGGAGGACTCTGTAGGCCAGATGGAGGGGGGCAGAATTCCTGTTGTATCGACTGACATGGTGCTGGATACTGTCCACTGAAGACTTTAAAATGGACATGGTATTTGATATGGAAACTAAAATTATTCATATAAATTCAGCTGCTGAACATTAGGCTTCCCTCGTAGCAAACTAGGCTTGCATATAAGCTTCTTCAACCCTCTTCACATTTATTTTCCCATGTGTACAGATTGCCCACTATGTTTTAGCTTCCTCACTCACCCACAACTTCCATTTTTGTTATGAGACACACAAAACTTAAAATTCTCTAAATATGACCACCAACTCAGAAAGTTTAGCAAGTGTGTTCCTGACTTAGCATTTGAAAGTATCAGAATGACTCGCCATGCCATCCAATACTATCCAGGGCCATTATTTGGGACCATTTGAGTGAGATTGTTGCCCTTTGTCCTAGGTAAAGGAACAAACAGTGTTCTTGAAGCTACTAACATGAGTTTGGCCAAACTGCGAGAGGCAGTGAAGGATAGGCGTGCCTGGCGTGCTCTGGTCCATGGGGTCACGAAGAGTCGGACACGACTGAACGACTGAACAACAACAACAACAACAAAAGGAACAAAGGAGAAACAACCAAAGCTTGCTCTGCCCTAGGCACAAGGAATGTTAGGACTTCTACTCTGTAGAATAAAGTGATACTTACAGTCCACTTTTCACCCACACAGACTGGGTAGGAAAATGAAGATCCTTATTCAGAATTGAACTGACTGCTTCTTGCAAGTGCAGCTCTCTGCCTTCGCAATTCTCCAAAGCGAAAAGGCTGATCAAAGGCTCGGCAAAAACCTACAGAAAAGAGAAAAGCTGGTAACATCTACACTGCAAATGTCGTTGTGAAGGTAGTTTCCCCATTTTGCTAGTGTTTCTGTTTGCAAGGTGACAACTCCCTCCAGGGACAGGTATCACTGCACATTTGGCTTCTGAACAAATCAAGTTAAGGAACGTTGCAAACTGTTAAAAGCCAGCAGCGAGGCTTAATAGAGTAGCAGAACAACTACATTTGGGGCCCCACAACTCATGATGGCCAGGGCTTAAGGTGGGGGAGGGGGCAGGCGGGGGAACCACCTTTTTGCTATGCCAGGTCCAGACCAGTACAGCAGAGAAGCCCAGGTTTGGTTTCCTGCCAGAAGCTGGACAAGCTTAGGATACAGCACATCCTTGGTTGGTCCAGTTCTATCCCTTCCCTGGCCTCTGAAACACTGGGTTTTTTTTTGTTTGGGGGTGGAATATGCTGTCTACTGCCAGCGATAGCTTCCACCCACCCCATGGTTTATATGAACACAGTCAGGAATTCCATAGTGGCAGAGCCCTGAACCCCCACTAGAGCTCAAAACATGAACATCTTCAACTTATCCAAACTGTGTCCAGTATGATAGACTGAGATTTGGATTGCTCTTACCATGCTAACAATGACTGCTAGATCATTTTAAGGCTAGCAGAGAAAAGGGATTTGAAAAATCTGAAAGTAGAAGATAGCCAAACAATGACACAGCCTAGACACGACTAAACGACTAAACAACAATTATCATTTCTATCCCATGAAAAGCTTCTGCTAATCCCTGCTCATTACACTTCTGCCAAAGGCACAAGAGCAGCTCTTGCCGTTATTTTCTGCTCAGGTGACAGTTCCACAGATAACATTCTATTTAACCCTACATGACAGACTTTCATAGAATCAAAGAATTATAGAGTTGGACCATACAGTATTCCCCAAACTATCCTTTTATTTTTTTCCTAATGCAACTATATTAAGGACTTGAGAAATTGTCAGAGCTATATCAACAGTTGTTATGTGACAGCTTCTAGTAATTATGAATATGTAAGCTTAATATCACACATCTCTTACCATTTTGTGTTTACTTTCAATCCTAGCCAGATTTAAAATAAAATAAAAATCCAACTAAAACGACTAAAAAAAGTGAAGTGACCTTAGATTCTGTTGGCAACACGAACCAAATAAAAGCTGGTTGTACTGATAAGCATAATCAATTAAACAGCACTTCATGAAATAAACAGCCATCAGGGATGGGCTAAGTATACTTCCGAATACCGGTACTAGTTGCTAGGGCTCATGAATGGGAGAGGGCTATTGGACTTATGCCCTGGTTATGGGCTTCTCTTAGCCACTGTGGGAATAGGATGCTGTACTAGAGAAGCCTTCGGACTGCTCCAACTGGACTCGTCATATGGGATGAGCAACATTACAGTCGTACCTTGATTTTCAAATGCCTTGGGGGTCAAATGTTTTGGCTCCCGAATAATTGAAAACTGGAAGTGATTGTTCCGGTTTTTGAACGTTCTTTGGAGCCCGAACATCCAACCTGGCTTATACGGCTTCTGATTGGCTGCAGGAGCTTGGTTTCTGAATATTTTGGAAGTTAAACGGACTTCTGGAATGGATTCCATTCGACTTCCAAGGTACCACTCACTGTACTTTTAAAATGTCTTCTAAGCCAGCAATGCCATAAAAAAGTAAACTACATTCCAGTTACATTTGATGAAACCTAATTGCCTTAAATAGTTCAGCTGAACTGGGCATGGACTGAGATGCTTAAGAACCATTTTTGTTTTCTCTAGCCAAAACAAAGTACTTTTGCAGTAGACACGTGCAAAGAAGCCGTCCCGGCAATTAAAAACAAGCCCAACACAAAATAAGGAATGTATAAAATACAGGCTCAAAACAATTGTGCACAGAAGGAAATAATGTCTGCCCATTACTGCATTCTTGAGTGTTCCGATCAACATCTAACAGTGTTACTAAAAGCAGCTTTCTAGAACAGCAAGTGCATGATACTGTTAATCTGCATGTTGCTTGTAAATGAAGCCAGGGGAAGAAGTTCCTCCTTGTACAGAGGTCATAATTTCCTGCCACAGAGTCCCTTGAGGACACAACACAATGGGTTTAACAATGCTAGTCTCACTTAAAATTTTAACAAATTTCAACAAATTTAAAATTAGCTGGATTCTAGCAGTATGAATTTAATAAGGGCCAAATGACATTGCAAAACAGCCAAAAGACAATATAGTTGCACACCAAAAAACATAGAATGGACCAAATGAGAGACTGATTCTTTAAATGTTATCATCCACCCCCCCCCCCCCCCGCGAAGAGAAGGGACAATCATGAATAGGCAGGCGATAAGATGAAAAGAATTGGCCTATTCATTGGTGAAAGCTATAAAGCTATTTAAAAACATTTTTTAAACACTCAGGGACAGTAAAACTAATCTAGTACAATGCTGAACACAAAGGGGACCAGTTTCCTCAGTTTGTTCTTAGTGCAACAAAGAGCTATTAAGATTAGCAATCCACATGGTACTAAAGTTAGTCTACTTGAGGCAATTTATACATACTAAGGGCAACTTAATGTATAAAAACTTCAGTCATCCCCTAACCTGAAGGTTTAGAAACTGCTCGAGTCAGGTAACAAATATCATTGCCTGTGATTATGGCAGGGAAATAATAAGCCTGGTATGTATTTGCTGCTACCCACTTTGCATTTGTCACCAATTAACACATCATTTCCCCATTAAACAAGGCTGCACTCCTAACCCCAATGATTGAAGAGTAAGCCCCACTGAATTCAGTAGGATTGACTGATTAGACGTAAGTTAGGGTTATGGTGTCAGTTACGGGAATCTTGCAGCACCACACAAGTGTAGCTATTGCTGCATCATAAGCTAATTCTGTTCTTGCTATTACGGATCGCTTGGTAAGCTGCAGAACATTTTTTCTGTCAGAAATCGGGGGGTGGGGGTGGACCTGGCAACCTTTCAACATATTACACTGACACAAATTATAGGTTGGAGATCATTTGTTTAAATCCAAACGAATATTTCATTAGATGGTTGCTTCCTGCCTATACTGCTGTTACTGCTCCAAATGCAGGATAACAGAGCCACCTGAACATGCAGTAGGCATGCCGTAAATAAAATTAGAGGGGAATCCCCCTGTCAATTACCCATATTACCACTTTCTTCTGACAGAGACATGAAACTGGGACAGGACCATTGTCGGCACAATGCAGGAGGCCTTGGCAGGACTTACCGCAAACAATGCGTGCCGGTGCACTAGACTTTGCCCTTAAAAAAGTATCCCCTTGCCACCACGCCAAACAAAGTACTATTCAGTAGCTTAACTTTTCTCTCTAATATCTGTGCGCATATGCAGCCCAACTCTTCAGTTTCTCTGCAAGATGCTATTTTCCCTGAATATGAATTACAGGGAATTTAATAGGCTTCCCCGGAATATGGCTGGCTATGAAACAGACCTTTTAAATACAGATCTTACATATTCAAGAGGCTTAAGGGACTTGACTGCAGCTGCTGGACAACCACAGGAAGTAAGGTCAGGGTAGAGGTCTTCTTCCAGCACACACTGATCCTCAGCAGTTTCCCCCTGGTAATGCAGTAACCAACTAGAAGGATAAATCCAAGAAAAGGTCAGCTGTCATAATAGGTTATTATGTTTTTCTCCAAATATCAACAGAAGACAAATCTGTCAACACACACTGATTTCATTCTAGGGACTTGCAACTAAACACAAAAGTTTGGTGGTATATAAACAGAAAATAAATGCATACAACATAAGTTTGATACTAGCAGTCATGAAATTAGGGGCCTATTTCTAAGCATAAGCTATTTCTAAGCATTTCTAAGCTATTTCTAAGACTTTAGCAACTATAAAATGCCCTTACTGAAAAGTTAACAGCTTAAAAGAGATAATTTTCAAGACAGTTTATAAGCAAATATTTTAGAGCATTATCATCATTTTTTTTTGTAAACTGCCTTGAAAATTTTCTCACTTTTAAGGTGTAAATAAAATAGATTGACATTGTTTTCCAAGCTTCTTTAAAAATTGTGAATAGGTCAACTCACCATCCCCGAAGAACCTTAAAAGAACAAGGTGCAAATGATGCAAAACCAGCAACTTCTCTTGTAACATCTATACACGATCCCTTGAAATGTGTGCCGCTGAAAGCTTTAAGCTATTAAGAAAAATATTTTTTCAACACATAAATGCATAAACTAGAAAACAAATGTATATATTACGATAAGTAGTTGTCACACAGAAGCTGTGTTTTATCATTCTGAAGTTTTAAAAAGAAAAAGTTGTATTTAAAACATGTTGTTTTCCCTATGGCATCATGGCTGATTTGTAACTGATCTGATATTTCTGCTAAGATTGCGGATAACAAGTATGTACTTGTTGATACAACAGTTGCCTGTATGAAAACTATTAGCAATGTTCGTATTTATGGAATACAGCTGAGCAGTATGCAATATAATTTTTCCCAATTAAATGCAATTAAGGTTAAGCAGCCTAAATTGAGATTTTGGTAGAAAGTGAAGTTTTCTAGTACACTGCCTAATTGGCAGCAAAAGTATACACCATCTAGTTAGGCCTGGAAGTTGAAAAAATGTAGTGTGCTTCAGTAGGGTAAGACTAGGAAATGCTAGTCCACTGAGAATGGACTCATTAGTACAACTGAAAAACATTATGTAAGCTTGCTAGAGAGCAAGAGAACAAGCAGTTTTGGATGTAAGCATGTAACTTGCTTAACTTGGTAAGGATACAAAAAATATAATAAAAAAAAAATCTTGGCACCAACCCTTAGGGGCAAAAGAGCAAGAGAAACTGGAAAAGCAACCAGCTGGTTGTGCTTTCCCAGGGATTTAAAAAATAGTGGACAATAGTTGAGTTCTCTCCAGTTAAAAAGAAAGAAAGAGGAAATTGCTTGCAAAAATAAACACAGTATTAGTTTTATATTAGGAATTACCATTCATGTTTAGTTTTAACTCACTGTTATGTGTGTGTGTGTGTGTGTAAAATATTTAAATACGAGTTTCCTTCCTTTGAAACAGTCTATTTAGCTTAACTACTGAAAAGTTGCTCTCAGTGGGTGGGGAACTATCCCAGAATATACGGGAGGTGGTGCTGGGGGTGCTTCAAAGCCACAACTGCTTCCTCTAGAGAGCAACTTCCATTCACAAAAGGGTAAATCTTGATCTAACCCCAATATCCCACAAAATTAATGGTGCTAATAATTATGATTTCACAAGAACTTACCCAGTGTTTGGGTTCATGATTTCCTAGTGGCTCCTATAAAAAGCAGAAATATATACAACAGAAATATGAGTATATTATTGAGTATAGGAGTATATTATTGAGAAACTCTTGATTCATCATGCAGGCTCAGCTTCATTTTCTACTTGCATACTTAGCACAAATGAAATGAGATTCATAGATACGTGTAATATGTACATGGCATATTCTGTTGCGATTTCCTCCTCTGTAAGGAGATAAGCTGCAGGTAGTTGGGAAAGCTTCTTATTCAAACTCTGTGTGTGTATGTGTGTGTGTGTGTGTGTGTGCGCGCGCGCGCCCGCGCAACCAATACAAAAATACTGATTTTCTGTAAGTCAGTAGCAGATTAAACCACAAGGTTGGCTTTATATGCCCTTGCTGCAGAGTATGCACACTGAATTCCCCCCTCTACACAACTTAGGGATTGACTGCACACTTTTGGGGGGAAGGAAACATAAATTTTATTACGACCTTTGGCCCAAACAAACTATTTATTCTTATTTAAAAAATATCCTCATGACAGCACATACTGACACTACTTAAATTTGATTCCACCTCAGAACAATCTGCAACAACAACAGAAATCCAAGTATGATAGGAAAATTGTAAATAAATTTCAAAGCCATAGGGAGTGCGAGTCCTATGTGTGGTAGATGGAATTCACTATTACATTTTTATACAAGAGGTTTAAAATATTTGTTTCATTGGTTTATGGATTATTACAATAAAATATATTTAGCAAATGATACACCATTTCCCACCAAATGAGATAACTCACCAACTTAATTGGACGAATTGACATAATAGTTTCACTAGATCCTCCCCAGTCAAAAAAACATTTATATTTTCCTTTCTCCAATATATATTGTTCTCCACAGAAGTACTTCTGCTGATAGGCAACCCATCTAGATGTGACACACAAGAGAATTTCTGAGGTTCAAACTCGTTAGACTGCTAGTCAAATATACTAGTAATTCATATACTGCTCTAAAAGAATTGTCCATTCTTCAATTGTTCATCAAATATGAATTTAAAATAGGCATTTAAAATTTATGTGTTGTGGTTCAATGTTATCTGACACTGGACAGCTTTTCCCAGTTAGCCTATAAAGCGAAAGGAAAATACATCATTTCTATTAGCCAATTTTAATTATGGATGAAGCCAAAAAGTTCACTCTATTTGCAATCATATATCACAAGAACAGAAGAAGAATCTGTTGGATCAGGCCAGTGGCCCATCTATTTCAACATCTGTATGGGAAACAATCCAGAAGATATTGTCATGAGGAGATAGAGTGGCATGTCTTGGGGTTCTCCCCATATCCGAGCCGTGCCCCAAACTTAGCTTCTGTGTGGATGTTTCTTTAAGGAAAGAGAGCTTGGATGTTTGACCACAGATGTTGCTAATTAAGATCAAGCTCTCTATAAAAGGCAGGCATTTGGGATGGGAGAGAGAGCCTTGTCACGGACCCAGGGTGAGGGTGCCGTGAGTCTGTTTGTGTGTCCTCGCTACCCATTTGAGGGGCTCCTGGGAGCGGATTGGGGACATGTTGATTTAGGTATGTGTACTTTGTTTTCTTCAATAAAAGTACTTTGGTTCATCTTCCACCTGCTTTGTTTATTTGCCCTGATATCCTTCAAAAGAACCGCTGCATTTGGCAGAACAACATCCTGTTTTCACAGTGGCCAGTCAGATAAGGGAAGCCTGAAAGCAGGACCCGAGCATGGCAACATTCTCCCAGTAACTGGCACACAGTGGAGGCAAAATATAGACATTGTGGCTAGTAGCCATTGATATCACTTATAGGTAACTTTCCCTATAAGGTTAAGCAGAGCATGATAACTAAATGAAGAGAGTAAAGAAAGATTTGGAATACAAGCAAGTTCATTATTTCTTACTGCACAAAAATTTGAAACAGAACTTACACTCCACTCTTCACATTAACTGATCTTGTGAGTGGGCCAAATCCAGCCTGTTCCAAATCAGGAACTTCTTGATTGGCAATGTCCAACGATTTGCCATTTTCCTCATCCATTTCAAAAAGCGTTATTGCAGACTCCATGAAGTCCTGGAATTTCAAACCAACAAATAGGGAGCATTAGATAAAAGATTCTCTTTCCCCTTTCTTCAAACAAGATAAAGCTCCTCCACATGCAGCTGCTGGGTGACCTTGGGCTAGTCACACTTCTTTGAAGTCTCTCAGCCCCACTCACCTCACAGACTGTTTGCTGTGGGGGAGGAAGGGAAAGGAGAATGTTTGCCGCTTTGAGACTCCTTCGGGTAGTGATAAAGCGGGATATCAAATCCAAACTCCTCCTCCTCTTCTTCTTCTTAATAATAATAATGAACCAACAGTATTCTTCAGCTAGTACATATACATTTAGAGCTGACTTTGTTTTGAAAGAAAGACGAATCTTTCATCAGGTTATCTGGACAGTTGCCACACAACTCTTGACCTGCAAAATTTCCTTGAACAAGTTCCACCTCCATATATTTCTGCTCATCATCACAATGGCCCTATCCAAAGCTAACATGTATTTCCCTAAGCAGAGTAAATAGCAGTAAATGCAGTTATTGTTCCTGAGCAATGAAATGTTAACAGTGCTGCTTCTTAACATACAGCTTGTGTATTTGGTTTTTCTTTGACATCGCTAACATTCTTTGACACAGTCTTTATGTAAAAGTTCTGCAGCCGATTGCAAGTTTGCCTTGTTCTTAAATGAAATCAGTTATAGTGTTTGAATATCTACAACAATTTTGCCCCTGCTAGAGACAATGAACTTTATTATTCATGGTGTTCCTCTCCCTTTGCTTGAATTCAGCAGTCACAATTTCAAGACTGTGGCTAGAAAAGAAAAAGTATGGCACCATTCCAGAGCTACTTACCTGCCAGTTGTACACTAGATGTTATGGATCTAGGTCCAAATGAGTGATGATGGGGTTGCAGCCTCATTTAACATTACAGAAAAAGAACTGTTATCAACAACCCTGCCACACAGGTGCTTAACTCAAACATCTGAGTCAGGTTCAGCCTAGGAACTTGTCTATTTTCATGCTTTGCAAGAATAATTGGTATGTCAAACTGTCTCAAAAAAAGAGTTATGTAGAACACAAACATTTGCTCTCAGCAAGGTGCCATGCATTAGACTGTTTATCCAGCCCCAGCTCCAAAGTTGGTTGAGCCAGTGACATCGTAGAGGGATGCTCCAATGCTGGATCTCCCTCTCTTACATTAGAGCGTTCTCTCATGTTGGAGGAGTAGATATGAGAATACAATTACACCCCAAATCATTTTAGTGACCATTGGGTCTCAGAAAAATCTATAGTTAAGATACTTGCAGAACTGTTAAATGGAAACAGATTTTCTACAAGGGATGTGGAAAATTTACTCTAGAATAAATAATTATCACTTAAATAACTATATCACAACCAACCCTTCTGAGCACAAAAGCTCATTAAACTATAAAAATGTATCTGTATGTATTCATCTGTATGCCTTCATCTACAATGTCAATGAAAGGGGGTGAGTTGAATAAGGAAACAGTCTTGAAGACCAGAAGAAGTACTTACAGCTTGCAAAAATCTGAAAGACAGCAGGACACTGCTCACTCCACCCCAAGATTTCCAGTCTTCAAATTCTCCTTCCTCTAACAAGTATTGCTGGCCTTTATATCGTTCCCTCTCATAGGCAACCCATCTGCAAAGCACACAAGGCAAAAACAGTAAAATAGTTATAAATGAGTGCTACAGCTATATCAACAGTCATTAAGTATTCAATTTTGATATCCATCCACACAAAATACCATGTTCCAACACATATAGTGGCTTCAGCTTTTTCTAAAAATAAAATAAAAATCTGAGAAATAACATATTGGTATGCAAAATGATCCATGTATTAATGCATGTAACAAAAGGCTCCTGTTTAAACAATATCGAAGGGTATCCAGGTGAAAAGAAAAGGAAACTCATAATCATAACAAATATGTCAGTTTTTATTCCTCAATTTCTGCTTATATTACTTCTAAAACCACTTTCCTTATATTTTATACTAAGTTTTACATTCTAATATTCAATTAATTTATACCAACCTTTCGATGCACTTTTTCATATTTACTTCACTATGCCATACTTATTAAAGGTAAAGGGACCCCTGACCATTAGGGTCCAGTTGCGGACAACTCTGGGGTTGCGGCGCTCATCTCGCTTTATTGGCTGAGGGAGCCGGCGTACAGCTTCCAGGTCATGTGGCCAGCATGACTAAGCCACTTCTGGCAAACCACAGCAGTGCACACAAACACTGTTTACCTTCCCGCCGGAGTGGTACCTATTTATCTACTTGTACTTTTTGGGGTGCTTTCAAACTGCTAGGTTGGCAGGAGCAGGGACTGAGCAACGGGAGCTCACCCCATCGCAGGGATTTGAGCTGCTGATCTTGTGATCGACAAGCCCTAGGCTCTGTGGTTTAACCCACAGCGCCACCCGTATTACTTTGTACACAAATATCACATGCCAGATTGCTTGTTCCCATTCATTTATGAATGGCATATGTTGTACTTCTAATACTTAGGGTGGGATTCAATGTTCCAATCACAATTTGAAAGTGTTGGTACTTGCCTATAAAGCACTATATTACTTGGTCCTTGAGTACCTAAAGGCCTGCCACTAAAATCCCCTCAGAGATACTTCTCCCTGTTCCCCTGCTTTCTGAGCTGAAGTGAGTTAGATGATAATTGTGGAAAGAGCTTTTTCAGCTGTGGTAATCCATCTCTGGAACACTATCCCCAGTGAGGTCATCTACATTTTTTATTTACCCAGGCATTTTCTCTTGTTATGTTGTGGTACCAAATGGTTTATTATCCACTGTTTTAATCACATTCTTATTTATAAAGTTAAACAGTTTTAATGTAAACATGGTTGTAAACATCTCTGGATTGTAATTTTTTTTAAAGACAGTTCACCAAATGTTCTAAATAAAATGACACACATGACAAAGTAAATAGAAATGGGTGGTGACATCAATTTCAGTGGAAAACGAATTTGTTAATGTTTACTGTGATGAGTTTCAGGGCACAGGGTTAATTAGGTGAGTTGGGATTTCCTATGCTCGCAGAATAACAGATCAGATGAGGGACTTTTAAGCCTCAGGTAGGCCACATAGAACCTTTGCAAGGAAATTTTAGAAAGGAAACTAAATTGTACTTACATTCCACCAATGACACGTATTGATCCAATTCCCTGGAAATCATCAGCATTTTCAAAAAGGTTTGGGAAACAATCAGTATTTTCAGAAAGCTCTTTATGCCATCCTCCAAAGTATGGGGTCTCATATATTATCATCTGCAGAATGTGAAATAGTCGATCCTTTAAAATACATTTCTGAAATCCAGGTATATGTTCTGTATAGTCTATGAAATTAGCCTTGTTTATCCAGTTTCAATCATTTGATGCTTTTTTCACTCCAGGTACCTTAATTGTGGTACATCCGCTCTGTATGTGTTCTGTTATGGAACACAATGATCTGAAGTGGCATGAATTAATCTGAGTTGAACTTGTGTATGAATACCTGGGCCAGGGATCAAACTGAATGATTAGTGACTTGTTCCAACTCTATGCCTTTCATCCAGAGTTCCCAAAAACAGAATTCTGCTCATATAGGAAGAATACACTTTTTGCCATTCCCCGCTCCCCTTCCCTCTGTTGCTTCCTGTGCTTTATGAATTTTTGGGCCCTTCTAGAATCGAGTGGGAGATGGTGTAGGAGCTGCAGAGGGAAAGGAAGAAAATGGCAAAATTATCTCCCTGAACCTCTTGCAAGTGGGAGCCTAGGCTGGCTCACTGTCACATCTGTGAATGGCAAAAACTCTCCCATTTGTGGGAGGGCACCTTTAGATTCAACACCATAGTTTTAGCAAAGTTAGGCATAAGAGACATCCCTTAAATTCTAGGATTCTGTGATCTTGAAGGCCTTTAAAAACAGATTAGTTTACTGTTGCCAGGATCCATGCTTACCTTAATGTTCGTAGGCATTTGAACCTTCAGGCCACCCTATAGTGTAAAACAAAATAACAAATAATCAGGTATGTAAAATCCAAATGCATGTTTCACTTCCATTAAGGTAAAGGGTAAAGGGACCCCTGACTGTTAGGTCCAGTCGCGAACGACTCTGGGGTTGCAGCGCTCACCTCGCTCTATTGGCTGAGGGAGCCGGTGTACAACTTCTGGGTCATGTGGCCAGCATGACTAAGTCGCTTCTGGAGAACCAGAGCAGCGCTTGGAAACGCCGTTTACCTTCCCGCCGGAGCGGTACCGATTTATCTATTTGCACTTTGACGTGCTTTCGAACTGCGAGGTTGGCAGGATCAGTTCCATTAGTTCTATGCAAATATGAACAAGTGCTATTGCACCGCCCTCAAAATTTGCTGAAGGGTGGTATATAATCCCTTTATATAAACAAACAAATAAAAGAATATTAATCAGAGCTTCTCCATGCTCAGCGTGGATAAAACCCTTTTTATTCCTCTCACTGTTGATATCATCAACATGCCTTTTAAAAGGGCACTAAATATTGATTCCAAAATAAGAAACACATTTATGAGTGCTTGATTTTTCCAGAAGAATTAGGAATTCTTCAACATGTGGATATGAAGAAAAACAGTATTAACATCTTTACTTCCTGCAAAAGGGACTCCTATCTTTGGCAGGTTTTGAGGGGAGATGACTGCTGACAGTGGCAAAAATGTTCATAGGGCATATAGAGAGTTAGATTTCTATTGAATCCAAAACCAACTTTATACATATCTAATTTCGTTCATACAACAGCAATTTCATTTCTGGAAACTTCATGGGAATGTTAAGAACAGATTATATCCAACTCCATCTATCATCACATCCAATCAAGGCAAACATAGGCTATTATGATCCTTTATAGTGCAGATCTTTGCAATAACTACTAGGTACTAGAATCTTTTTTTAATGATTACTCTGAGTAAATACTTTATAAGTCTATTCTAATCTAGTTCTGATCGTTTCAGGAGCACCAGGCAAACATAATGCCTTATGTCAAGTCTAATCTAGAGAAATTATTGACCAAAGGGCTAATTCTTTGCTTATTTCGAGACTCAGAAGATGGTGTACTGAATCAGATCTGTACCCTGGCTGATCTCAGTCAAGGTGGGTGCTCAGACATGGAATAGACTCTAATTTAGATGCACGATTGTTGCAGAAGAGGATGGATTGGTGTATAATTGGTTGAAAAACTATTACTGCCTCACCATTTTCAACGGATGAAGAGATTTTACATCAGCTGCTGAAATTTCACATGGGCTGTGGTTTTCTTCCAAAACCATCACCTCTCCTTTGTAATTAATGTCTGAATAGGCAAGCCATCTATTAGAGTGAGGAGAAAGTGGCTGATTAACCCAATTAAAGTAATCAACAGTGCTGATTCATGTGCAGTTTAATTAATAAAAATGAACCTTTGATCTGATCCAGTGGAATTATCTAGCCCAGCATTCTGTCTCCAGCAAGGCTAGTCAGATGCCTTTGGGAAGCCCATAAGCAAAGCATGAAGGAAAACAACACTCATCCTGTTGCTTAATTCAGTATTCAGGTGGTGTATTGCCCCTGAACACATTGGATAAAGCCCAATGCCCTATTTTGACCCAGCCAGATGGGCGGGGTACAAATAATAATAATAATAATTATTATTACTACTACTACTACTAGCACCAGAAAATAATTATATAATGAGAGAGCTGGAAAGGACTCTAAATGCCATCCAGTCTAACTCCCTTCCAATGGAGGAAGTTCACTAGTACAGAATCCCACAAAGGTTCCCATCCAGCCTCTGCTTAAAAACCTCTAATGAAGAAGAGTCCACCTCTTCCTGGAACAGTTTGTTCCATGGTCAAAGTGTTCATACAATCAGGATTTCCCATCCTAATTGCTTAGTATGAATGATTTTTCTTACTATTTGAACCCATTGCTTCAGGTCCGATCTTCTGCAGCAACAGAAAACAAAGCTCCTACATCATTTATGGGATAGCCCTTCATATATTTTAAAATGGCTATCATATTGCCTTTTAATTGTCTCCTCTCCATGCTGAACCCACTCAACAGCATAATTGCTGTAAATAGTTGACCATTTAGAAATATACAGTGGTACCTCGGTTTTCGAACGTCACCATTGACAAATGTTTGGAACGCAAACGCCGAAAACCTGGAAATAAATGCTTCGGTTTTCGAACGTGCCTTGGAAGCTGAGCAGGAAATGGGGCTTCTGTTTTGAGTTTTCCGTATTAAGATTTCCGTTTTGAGGCTTCTGTTTTGAATTTTCAGTTCTCTAACATTTCAGAACTCGAACAGTCTTCCGGAACAGATTACGTTCAAAAACCAAGGTACCAATGTATTAGTCCCATGATTCTGTGTATACCGGTAGTTAGGCTACTTTAAGGCTTGAAGTGCTGACACAGAAATTCAAATAGCTGAAAAAGAGTATAGAATTTTGACGGAATCAAAAGGCCAGTTGTCCCCTTCTAAAGATTCCAAGGCAGATTTTATCTGTGCTACTTTTAAGGGTAACAATAATAAAGCAATAGCATTAACAAAACAGCATATTAAAAATAATAATGAAAACAATGGCTTTAGACAACATGACAGCTGTATTTAAGGCTGAGCTGAAAGTGGAGGTGACTTGCAAATATGTTCTCTTTCAGTGATTTGGAGGCAGGCCATAAACAGGGCCAAACAATTCTGCAGCACTCCCTCCTTCCCAAAACCCATTGCCCTCATTCTGAACTGACTTTGTAACATAATAATGGTGCCAATTCCAATTGGATATGTGGCTATGTGCTGGAAAAGTGATCCTTGCCAGAAAATGTTCATTTTAAAAGAAAAATGATGCAGTGGCAGCTGTCAAGAGGGGCAATGACTAGGTTTTAAAAATGCAAAAAAAAAAAAAAGATGGGAAGAACATTTCAGAGTGCTTAGTTGAATATTGTATCACATTGTATGCTATATGAAGATCTGCCATAGTTGCACTGAATACAGGAAAATTTTAGCATACAAAATTAATTTTAGCAAAATCTGTTTATTTTACACTGATTGAACATAAATTGTCTTTAGAAAAGAAGTTATTTTAAAAACAGGACAATGCCTTTTGGGGTGCAAGCCCCTGTTAAATTAAAATGTAATCTAAATTTATGAGGGGTTTTTCCCCTGGAGAGTATAAGCAAAATAAAAAAAACTATGCTATAAATTGGAAATTATGCTGTTTTCTGAAACACCCCATTATTTTGTTTCTTCGTTTCACCTTATAAACAGCCAGCAACTGTTGACTGCTGACATTTTACATGCCACATCATTTTATAGGTTCACAAACTGATGTATATATAATGGAACCTGCACTCACACTCCTGCTTTCACAAAAAGAGTATGTGGTTTGACTTCCAGTTCTTCTAAATTAGCAACTGCACTCTGGATGCAGACAGGAACATGATCTGTGCTATCTTGTGGGTAAAGCTCAATCTCGGGAACACTGCAATCCTGCAGAACACATCAGGTAACAAAAACAAACATGATTGTATGAGCTGTGCACCCCTTGACTGTATTTATTTACATCCCATCAAACATGGTTCCATGAAAAGGGCTTCAAACAGAGTTTAAGAATGGTATTCAGATTTATCTGCTAGCAAAGAGAAGAACTGACAATGGTGGGACACCATTGTTGATTCAGTGCCCGAGCTACACCCAGGTTATTTTTTAAAGAGCTGTCGGATATGACTGTGATGAGAATAAGCACTATAAAATACCAACTTTCACGAAAGCAACTGCATTAGCATATGCCTAACATGGGCAATATGGAAAGGGAAGTCTGAGGTGCAGCATTAAGAAAGATCGAGAAAGGTATCTGAAGTTCTGAGTCTTCTCTAAAAGGGATGCCATCTACACCATACACTTAGAACATGTTAACAGTCGTGGCTTCCCCCCAAAGAATTCTGGGAAGTGTACTTTTGTTAAGGGTGCTGGGACCTGTTGCTCTCCTAAAAACTCTCACCCTCCTTAAAACAAACTACATTCCCCAGTATTCTTTGGTGGAAAGCCATGACTTTAAGTGCATGGTGTGGATGTGACCTAAACCAAAATAAAGGAATTAACAGATGGTGGTGGACGGGAGCAGAGAGGAGTGAAATGGACTCTACTGTCATTGCCAGTAGAATCTGTTTTTCACAATGAGCACTCACCTTCACTACTTGTCTGATTGAACCAACTTTGAAGTTCTTTTGATGTTTTTCACTGTGAGGATTCAATAAATCATTCAGCATCTCCTCTCCTTCTTCTAGAACATATTTCTCACCCAGGAATCCTGGTTTCTCATACATAATCCAGCTATATTAATAAAATAAGCACAACACTGTAAACATGCTACCAAGAGGTAGCTAACATAGCACCAATACTAGTAAGAAGCCATGGTTAATTTTATTACACATTGTATTATTTCTTTACCATATACAATTGTACCTTGGAAGTTGAATGGAATCCGTTCTGGAAGTCCGTCCAACTTCCAAAACATTAGGAAACCAAAGTTCGGCTTCTGATTGGCTGCAGGAAGTTCCTGCAGCCAATCAGAAGCTGCAGAAGCCCCGTTGGATATTCGACTTCCAAAAATAGTTCGCAAACTGGAACAGTCACTTCTGGGTTTGTGGCGTTCGGGAGCCAAAATGTTCAGTAACTAAGCTGTTCAAAAACCAAGGTATGACAGTATGCTGAAACACACACACACACACACACACAGCAACAGTGGTCAGCAGGGTGGCACAGTTCCTGAGAGGGGGAAGGGAGACAGGGGAAGCTCTGTGCAGTGTAGATGCACTGGCAGGAACCTTGCATTGCATCCCTGCGACTCACCTCTCCCCCTCTCGGGATCCAGCAGCAACACTCTGTTGGGGAGGTAGGTGAGCCAAGTCCTGCCAACCACTACTGACTCTGAGGCTACTTTATAAACTGATCTTTATAAATTGTCACCTGAAATTTGTGCAGTTAGAAATCCTTCTGGAGATGGTACAAACTATTTATAACATGGTTTGTAAGTAATATACATTAGCAAAGTGCTTGTCATCATGAGGGGCAGACATCTATAAATAGACACAGTCTCCAAAGTCTGATAAAATGCAGGGGAAACATTCAACATTAAAAGTTTCCAAAATGGTGCATGGCCCTGGAGTGGGATTGCTTGTCACTACTGACGCCACAGGAAATATCCAAGATGTTTCCATAATGCTCATGAGTTTCATGTAGCACTCCAAGTCACATTTTTTTCCAGGAGCTTTCTTTACCAAACAAACACTACCCTACTTCAGGGGAAGATGTGGATCCTCCCCGGTCCCCAAACAACTACTGTTTAAGTTACAGGTAGGTAGCTGTGTTGGTCTGCCATAGTCAAAACAAAATAAAAAATAAAAAAAAATCCTTCCAGTAGCACCTTAGAGACCAACTAAGTTTGTTCTTAGTATGAGCTTTCGTGTGTATCTGAAGAAGTGTGCATGCACACGAAAGCTCATACCAAGAACAAACTTAGTAGGTCTCTAAGGTGCTACTGGAAGGATTTTTTTATTTTTCATTTTGTTTTAACTACTGTTTAACAAAGTGATAATTTGGGGAAGCATTAATGCTCTATTTTTTAACAACTCCACTAAGAAATCTCAATGCAGTGATGTTATGTAAAGGAATCATGCAAGTATGTCTTTCTTTTTAATTTCAATTTCATTTTTAGTATAAAATAACACATTCAGTATCACAAATTCAGTTTTACAAACGGAAAGAACACAGGAAGTTGCCTAATATTGAATTGGACCACTTGTTTTTCTAATTCAATATTATATACTAAGTATTATTATTCACAGAGTATTGTTTATTGGCAGCAGCAACCTAGGGTTACAGACAGGGTATTCCTAGGAATTAATCTGGAACTTCTTGCATGCAAAGCATGTACTCTATCACTGAGCTATGGCCCTTCTTTTATAGTTTATACCGGGGTGGCCAACTCCCAAGAGACTGCGATCTACTCACAAACTGGCAGTGATCTACCCCCCTTTTTGGGATTCAGGTCAAGGTTGTTGAGCTTTTTTTAAGGAAGGAAGGCCCTGTTTCTTGGGATACAGGTCAAAATTGTTGAGCTTTTTTTTAGAGAGGAAGAAAGCAGGGCTAAAATCGTGAGCTTTTTTTTAGGGGGGCCAAAGTTGTTGAGCTTCTTTGGTGGGAGCCAGTGATCTACCAGTGATCTACCAGAGACATCCAGTGATCTACCGGTAGATCACAATCTGCCTGTGGGACGTGCCTGGTTTATACGTTTTAAAGAATAACTTTGGAATATATACCTTACTTTGCCAAAAGCCAATAAAAATGTTGTTTGTGTTGTTGATCTTTTAGTCTAATGTACTTGGTTAATTTCATCAATACAATTCAGCTTCACAGTCAGCTATATTAGGAACAGATATTTTTTTCCAAAGCTTAGGATGATATAGTCTTGTAGCTACTATCATGTAAGATGGGTTGGGAACTTTTTTCAGATTGTGGCCACATTACTTCAGTGGAAAGCTTTCAGAGCCCACATCCCTGCAGCGGGTGGAGCCAAATGAACATTTTTTAGTAAAAGTAAAATAAAAAATAGAGGAACCAATGTGAGTCTCTTACAAGTAATCATTTCTATTGCTTAGTAAACTTACAAAATCATCAAAAATGGAAATAAATAACACTTCTTTATGACACTTCCAATACATGTTATGCAATATACAATTTCTTTTATTATGTTTCAAAGGTGTATATACTACCTGGATACCTTAAGCCATTTTCCTGCACATGAACCCACTACAAAAAAAATTCAAAATCCCCAAATATATTCACATGCCTCAAATATGATGTTCTATAACTTAGCATACATTTGTTTACTTTCTCTTCTTTGAAATAGAAATGTAACAGTATTTTATACAGTTCAGGTAAGACATATTTTTAATGGATTAACATATATATATTTCTTTTTCAAAAACTGAGCATTCATTTACTCATTTACTGAAAATGAGCATTCAGAACTTGCAGCCCTCCAAATATTGCTGGATTAAAACTCCGATTATTCCTGACTATAGGCATGTTGCTGGTGTGTGGGCACTGGAAATCAACAATATATGGAGGGCCACAGGTTGACTATCCCTGCTTTAACTGATAAATCTGCATTTTCATTTCTCTATCAAATCCACAAAATTGTATTTATTCAAACAACGGAAAAACAGCAAGTGTTCATTAAAATATTAATTTCATCATAGGACCACAATTAACTACAGTTAAATCTATCTCTATATATGTTGTTAACTTTTGCATACTTCAGGAACCTGATTTCTTCACTAAAATCAGGTACATAAATAACAGCCACTTCACCCATAAAGTGCATGTTCCTTACCATCCTCTGACAACTCTGATCAGTGCTTCTTTTGAAAACACCCAGGCTGTAGCATCTACCACATCATGGTAAATTTCAATTGTGTTGCCGTGAACATCACAAATAACCATCTGAAATGACATGCGATGGTGTTAAGGAAACACTAGCAAATTCAGTTTCCCATATATAACAAATATTCTGCTTGTTGTGTTTAGTTTTATAAAGTCTTTAAGGTCTTTGTCATGTTTACTTCATGGGACTTGCTTCAAAATATATAGGACTGCAGTCTAAACCAAATAAAAAAAATCAAACGTCATCCACAAATCATTTACACTAGTATATTATCACTAGTTTAAATGGAGCAAAATCAGTGGAAGTTGGATTATACTTTTCATATTAAATTAACTAATCAACGTTTTTATTAGTTGTTTGCTGTAGCCAACAACTACATTCAAGGAAAATGTAGAATCTAGCAGCCAATCATCTTAATTACAACCAAGGAAAATGCAGAATCTGTCTACCTACCTACCTAATCTAGCTACCTACTTTCCACTGCTTCACTCAAATGTGCATGGCAAAATAGTCAATATCTCATACTTGCTTATACGGTGAAAAGGTCACACTCACTTTCCCTGGTCTTGGATTGCATTTGAGTCCTTCCCTGCCAACAGGACACTGAAAGTGAAATGAGGAAATAATTGTTTAAGTGCTATAATGAACCAACAATAGATATTTTAAGCAGTATGACTTTAAGGTAGGGATAGCTATCCTCGTGGCTTCCAAACGCTGTGGGAGTCAAATGGTGTGTAATAACTACTGGCCAGTTACAAATACCCTTTTTCAGGGTTAGGTAGTGCAGAGGACAGTGGCAGAGCAACTGCAAGTGGTCCTAGATGACACTGATTATCTGGATCCACGTCAGTTGGGCTCAGGCCTGGTTTTAGAAATTAATCGCCCTTGGCTGATCCAAGGATTGCGTTTATTGAGAGAGGGTCAGGGGGAGTGTGACCCTGTTACTCTTACTCTTAGTGGCTTTTGATACTACAGTGCTACCTCTGGTTATGAACGCTTCTGGTTATGCACGCTTCAGGTTTTGAGCTCCGCTAACCTGGAAGTAGTTGCTCCTGGTTGCAAACTTTGCCCCAGGATGTGAGCAGGAGGCGCCATTAGCGAAAGCGAGCCTCAGGATCAAAACGGTTTCAGCTTAAGAACAGACCTCCGGAACAAATTAAGTTCATAACCAGAGGTACCACTGTATTGACCATTGTATCCTCCTGGATAGGTATCAGAGGCACTATGTTACATTGGTTCTATTCGTAACTGTGCAATCGACTCCAGAGAGTAGATTTAGGAAAACCCCTCCTCCCAGGCTCATTCAATAGTTTTGTTACACATATAACATTAATGAAAAGCACCTTACCACTTGAAAAGCTGCTGGTCTTTGTAAGCCACTACTTTCAGGCTGCTGATCCTTTGGCACCAAAACACTCCTAAATCGAGTTCCCTTCTCACTCGAATAAGTTCTTGAACTCTGCAGACTTTCATAGTATATATTCTTTGAAGAAGAACTTATGTCACGATCAGATTTTTGTAAAAGCTGAGCTGAAGGCATTGAACTTAAAGATAAGGTCTCTTCTGCGTTAAGTGGCTCCTTAGAAAGAAAATGTGAGTATCTCCTCTCATGAATGTTTTCTGGGACTGCTGTGCATGAGCTGTTTGGCCCCTTACTGGAAAGATATGCTTCTTTTTCATCCTCTAGTTTGTTTTCTTCACAAATATTCTCTTCCTCTTCTTCATTACACTGGCTGCTAGATCTTAACCGTTCAGACACTGACTGAAGAAGTGATAAGACTGACAAGGATTGGTTGGCTCTTTCAATAGTATTACCTTCTGGTGAGACATCAGCGGACAGCAAGTCCTCTTGAGAACTGTCATCTTCATATATAGGAGACAAAGAGAAAGGGTAAACACTGAATCGCTTTGCTTCCACTGTCACGAATGCTTCTGAAGAAAGATTGCTTAATTGGTTGCTTTGTTCATAAGGGTGGACAGACTCAAGTTTGCCTTTTACAGTTTCACACATAAGAAAATGTTGATTATTATCCAGGGATTGCTCAGGAAGGGATGATAAGGGATGATCTGGTTCTTCTGTTGAAAATAAATAGCTTTCATCTTGAAGAGCACCTTCATACAAAATGGTGAAAGAACTGCTGTCCAACTCTTCTGGTGGAGAAGAAGCAAATAACTTGGGGGATTTCTCTCCACTTCCACAATCATTATCAACATCCAGACAATATTCCCTGAGCACATTAGCCACTGTTAAACCTGTCTCAACGACTGCTTCTTCCTTAAAGGAAAAATCTGAGTTCAAGCCAATCTTTGCTGAGCTGTTCATTACAGACCGTTCAGACATACTGAATTGGGTGCCAAATTTATAAGCATTCTGTGGCACTGTGTAAGCTTTCGTCATTTTACCACAGACCTTTTCACTTTCTATTTCATAATATTTTTCACATGGCTCCTCTCTTACAACTTTGGCAGAGTCACCCTCTTTAAAAACATATTCAGGCAGATTCTTCCCTACATTATGTCCAAGTGAATCTAAAGGTCCATATGGTGGCAAATTCACTTCATCTATTACAGTATCTTCATTTATTGAATATGAGGGATATTCAGATTCATCATCAATTGTCCACTTTGTTTCCTCACCAGCATCTGTCTTGCACATAGTACAATTGTCATGGTTACTGTTTTCCCCATTGACTATAGGAGGGCTGCATACTAGTGTAGCTGTGGGATCAGACCAGTCATTTTCATTTTTCTGTTCTCCACCTGTTATTTCCTTGTGGTCGTCTTTAATATTAATATACAAAGATGCTGAGGAGTTTGCTACTTTACCCTCACTGATTATATTGCATACTGAAGTTCCATATATTGGACTTAAATTTAAAGGTTCTTCAATTATTTTGGGAAGTTTAGCTGTTGATTCGGTATCAGTAGTAAGCTTATTTGATGCTTCAGTGTTGGACTTAAGGGCTGAATTTTGAAGAATGCCATTGCTCAGATGGTCCTCATGCTGATTATATGTCACTTTTTGTATGGCTGCATTAATAACACCATCAATTATTTCTTTTGCTTTTAGTGCTATTGAACTATGTAGGTCAATATTATCTGTAATGCCAAATGATATTTTTTCATCTTTAATATTTGTGCCAAGTGTGTCTTTTGCTTTAAATTCAGAAAGCTTTCTGATACAACCCTCATTAACATGCTTTAATGATGAATTCCTTGACTGCATTTCTTTTGATTCTGACAGCATTTTTCTATTTTTCTGATCTTTTTGAAGGCTGAGCCCTAATAAATTGTCCTTAATGTCATTAGTCTGGCAGACGCCAGCTGCTTGCTTTGATCTTATTTCTTCTATGGCTAAACGCAGAACTGCATCAACTATTTCATCAGCCTTTTTGAGCAAAACAGTTAAGTCTTGGGATTTAATTTGTACTTGCCTTCCTGTTTCAACATCACTCAGTGCTTCCTCGGAAAACTGGCTGCTTGATTCTGTAAACAAAGTTGTAATTGCTTGATCACCCATTTCAACAGTGTTTGAAGTAGTAGCAGCAGCAAGGTAGTGAAGATTTAGTTGGCCTGAAGTTATTTGCTCCTCTTTTCTCTGCTGTGTAGTGAAAGACATTCCTAGTACTATCTTTACAGGTTCTATAGCTTCTACATCACAGGCAACTGGGGACAAGGATGGGACTGGGTACTCTGTTTCTGACACTGATTCAGAGTGTAGAGTATTTGGTTTATATTTAGGTAAAACCTTGCCCTTCTTTTCTTCAGAATCAATAGGAAGAGAATGATTCTTGTCTAAAACAAAATCTGATGTTTCACAGGCAGGAGAACTAAGCTTTGAGCTATCTTTAAAGCAAGTAATGGGTGACACAGGCTGGAAAGTATATAAATTTTCATATGTAGAAACAGGAAGATCCTCTTTTGCCAGGTTCAATCTACAGTCTATCAAGCAAGATGCAGACATATCCTTCATTTCTTCAGAGCGCAGTAAAATCTCACTTCCACTATCAGCAATTTCAGCAGTGTCAAAGGTAATCTTAGTTTCAGAAATGCTTTCAGATTCCAAAAAAGTACCAGGAACTTGACCTGCACACCCAGATTCAGCAGCAATAAGAAGGCTCCGAGGTCCACAGTCCTCTGACTTTGAGATAACTTGGTTATTTTCACATGTAGAGGCAGAACAGCATATTTTACCATTGATAGTCCCTGCAGAATCACTTAGAGACTGGTTAGTGCAATCCTGTTTATCAGCCAAAGAACACAAAGCCTCCAACAAACTGTGATCTTCAGAATTAAGGACAGGTTTAGACACAGGGTCCAAAATGATTTTGCTGTCTCCAGAGATGAAAGAGTTACTGACCAAGACACGTAACGGAGAAGGAGGAAATGATAAATAACTATTTTCTTCTGATTTCACAACAGGAGGAGAGATCTCAGGCAAGCATGTCTCTTTAGAAGAAGAGGCAGGAGGTAGACCTATTGTGATGTCCTCTTTAGTTTCATAAGCCACTTTTGCTTCAGTTTGATTTTTTATTTCATCAACTAATGGATCATTTTTTTGTGCAGATATCACAACTTCTGCAGTTTTAAGAAGTGATGGAATAGGTTTGGCCACTTTATTAGTGCCTGTGTTGCTTTTAAGTTCTGAGTTCTCTAATTTGATGGGCTTGGTTTTGTCTTCAGAGAGAGGAAGAGGACTATCTAAACTGGTCAATGTTTCGATCAGGGTTTCATCCTCAACTCTCTCAGAAACATGGCAGTTGGCATCTTTAGCCTCAAGGATAAGAGGGGCACCATCCATAGTGCCCACAGCCTCCTCAGTGCTGGTATCACCTGTTTCTAAGGCGGTTGATGCAACCCGAGACACCACATTTTCATATTCAGCAGCTAACAAAGATGTGTTGGCATGGTTTACCTTAGTTGCGTTAGGAGAAGCACCTATCATTCTAACGTGGTCAAATTTTGTCACAGGCATATACAAATTATCATTGGTAAAATTATTAGTTCCATTCTCAGACATCATGGGAAAGTTATGATCGTTTTGTGTATCTGTAAGTACCATGAACTCAGTGGGCTCTTCACTCTTTAGATCGCTTTTGCCAAATATATCTACATCTTGAACCATTTCTTTGGATTGGACTGAAGCAATCATACCTACTCCTACTGATATATCACCTTTTTTGCAATTTGTATCCTGCAACACCAACTGCAATTCTTCTCCAACTTTTTGTTCATGGAGAGGTAAGTGTCCATTTGGTGAAATGATCTGCATGTTTTCCTCCTTCCGCTCTGTCACTTTTTGGTGTGATTCTTCAGTTTCACTTTTTACCCTGCTAACTGCCTGTCCCCTACCTAAACTACTATTCAAATGCAATGTTTGGTTCTCTGCTTTTAGTTTGAATTGATCCTCAGTCCAACTATTGCAGGGACATTTGTTTTCTAGCAGCTGTTGCTCATTATCACATAAGTCTACTTTGGGGTGCGAAAAAAGCTCCTTTTGCATTGTTTCTTTTGTTTCTGTGTTAGAAAATGCGCAAAACTGCATTCCTTTTTGAAAGCCAACAGTGGTAGCATTGATTGACTGATTCTCCATTTGTATTTCCCCTAACACCTCCTCCCTATTTTCAAGCAATCTGCTATTTTCTGAACTCATACTAACAGCATCTGTATTCTGGCAACTGAAATTGGCTTTCTTTTGCAACAGTTTTGGCTCCAACAGAAGGTTCTTATTAAGTTCTGGTGTGTTGGAAACTGCTGCATGTTTCACAGAAACCAGTTCCTCAATGCAATTTTTGATTGCTTCCATTTCTGTCAACAAGGTAATTTTGTTCTTCAGTTCTTTTTGCTCACAATTATCCAAGACACCCAAAGAATTGCCCCCCAAATCCATTTCTGCCAAAAATACTTTTGCTTGTGAATCCTTTGTGTCATCTTTAGTCTGAGGTCCCGAGTTTGTTTTCAACGAGGATTCTGTCTTTGTTTCTGAGTTTGGAAGGCTTACAGTCCTATTTTCTTTGTTTTTGACTGTAGTGCTATTAATGCTGGTTGAGGTTTGTTTTTCTTGCTCCAATTCCGCTTGTTTCTTAAGCAACTGCTTAATTCTTGCAGAACCTCGATATGTTGCATAAGTAACTGCAGGTGCACCCAGTTCACATTCTGTTTTCCTGGAACAGAAGAAATATTACTGGAACATTAGCAAAAGCTCCTAGGCATACTCAGCTATATGAAATGAAAATTTAAACAGACACAGAGAGATTAGGACAATAGGCACTGGTCTCTCTTATTTCAAAAATCTAAAGCAATGTTTCTACTTTCGAAGAGTCTTGCTGGATCAGATCAAAGTCTACTCTAGGCCAGTGCCCTGTTCTCACAGGGGCCAACCAGATGCTTATGGGAAACCCACAAACAGGACAAAAGTGCAATAGCCCTCTCCCACTTGTGGCCCCTTGCAACTGGTATTGCCTCCGATACTGAAGGAATTATAGCCAGCATTAGTAGTAGTTATTTCCCACCACCACCCATCAAAATACTCAAATGTATAATATATAGGTATGCCATTACAGGTGTAATTAGTGGAGATTTTTAAATAGCTATTGACTCATAGTACCACTGAGGAGAAGGCTTTGTGGGTCATCATGTCCAACCCCTGGCAGAAACATGTATGTAAAGCTATTTTTGTCAAATAATTGTGCCCTAACTTCAGTGATCTGCACCCTAGGATGAGGTTTGCAGATGAACGTAGTTCACTTTATCCACTTTACACTTTTAGACTATAAAATGATCAACAGAATCCTCAAAAGTACCATTTGCCTGTCTCTTTCTGAAAACGTTCATGTTACCCTAATTGCTTATGTCAGGGCTGGGGCACCTGTGGCTCTCTGGAAGTTGGACTACAACCTCCAACATTCCTGGCTATTGGCCATACTGGCTGGGGCTGATGGGAGCTGGAGTCCAACAACACTTGGAGGGCCTAAGGTTCCCCACCCGATTCATGTAGTGATTTAAAGTAATGGTCTACCATTAGAGCTCAGATACAGTTCTGAGTCTTTCCTCCTGGAGATAAGTGGAATACTTGGACCAGGTCAAATGTTAGATACAGTCTGTTGTGTTCATGTGCATTTATGATCCACTGAAAATTTTAATTAAAAGTACAGGTGAAACTTGAAAAATTAGAATATTGTGGAAAGGTTCATTTCTTTCAGTAATTCAACTTAAAAGGTGAAACTAATATATGAGATAGACTCATGACATGCAAAGCGAGATATGTCAAGCCTTTATTTGTTATAATTGTGATGATTATGGCGTACAGCTGATGAGAACCCCAAATTAACAATTTCAACTTGGGGGTTTTCATCAGCTGTACGCCATAATCATGACAATTATAACAAACAAAGGCTTGACATATCTCGCTTTTCATGTCATGAGTCTATCTCATATATTAAACTCCAGTAGCTAATGAAAACAATTGCTTACATAAATGGACTTTTCCATTATATTCTAATTTTTCGAGTTTCACCTGTATATGATGACTGTGTATCTGTAAGTAAGGCCTGCTTCCTTTACCATTTAACTCAGGACTGATTCACACATATATGCTACACAGCATTTTGTCACTTCAGTGTATCATTCAATGACTTGTTCATGTTAAAACAGACTATTTAAAATTATTGTATGAGGTGATACAAAAGCCCTGTCTATAGTATTTAATCATTGGTGCTAATGGTATACATGTAAGCCATCAGTAAATTACTGATTGATGAGCAAGTGTCTTTGAATTGAGATCCAACTAGATGTGAAACTGAGAGAAGTGATGCCACATGTAAAAGAGAGAGAGAGTTACTGCAATTGGAGTGAATGCTGGATTCATTTGAGGAGTACACATTGTGACCAGACCGTGGCATGGCTCACCATATCACTGTAAACTCAAGAGCAGAAGCACTGCAAATTAAACTACAATTTGGCTGTGCCTGAAGCAATCAGATGGCCACTTCAGAACAAAGTCAAACCTCATCATGAGCGCCATGTGGCATGTTAGAAGTGTCATATGAATCAGCAGCTCTATGAAGGCTACAGAGAAACTGGTGCTTTTCTGCTATGTATACTTGCCATCTGGATGTAATCTTTAGAGGTTATCTGTGGGGCTAATGTCATTTTATACATGAATTAAAGGCTTTTAATCTCTCACTCTCCAGAAAAAAATGAATTTTATAAGACTAAACATGTGTTATAAGACCAAGGGGATATGAAGCAAATATGACCTTCTTCTGCATACAGTTTAAAAGCCCAGTTAATTCTAATCAGTGAAATACAAATGCAGCAGGGACAGATTATCTGTACATTATTCAGGTGCCATTGTTAGTCTCCAAGGGGAAAAAAGCAGATTATATATTCCAACAGCACCATCTGTCTATCCACTTCAGAGCTGCTCCAGATGTTTAAGTCTTCTATGGCCAAAATTTTGCCTTCCCTGTGGAATGCCACAGCACCAATACAAAAAGGCTAACCTTTGAAAGAGATTAATACCTATAAAATGGCATGGTTGGTTTTTTTTTTTTTTTAAATATATTGAGCCTTTTGTTTTTATTATTGTTCCCAGCAGGGGCGGAGCAAGGGGGGGCGGTCTGCCTTGGGTACTGCCCTGGGGGGTGACACAGCAGAGTCTGTGCTGCTGTTGGCCCGCTGCAGCCTTAAAACTCGGCGAGGCGCCAGTCGGAAGGGGCGCCGGCCGATTGCGTCTGCCATCTTGGGCGGACTGCGCATGTCCACACATGCGCAGTCCAGCCAGGAGGCTGTGCATGCGTTGTGACATCACAACGCATGTGTTGTGACGTTAGGGTGCGCATGCTAGCGAGCGGCACACCGCCCCGGGGGGGGGGGTGTTGCCTTTAAGTTTGCTGCCCCGAGCAGCAAAGCGGCTCGCTACGCTGCTGGTTCCCAGAGATTTTTGTATTCATGATTCAATTCATAACCAATATTCTACTATTATTTTAAGGCACACGAAAAATATCTGCAATGCCATGACCAGAAAGTTTATTCTAGACTCATTTTTCATTCTGTTTACAGTAAATCAATGCACTTAAATTGCTGAGATTCCTAGAAAGCAAAGCACAATTCTCCATTGGCATTAAGACAATGGCCAAACCATGGAGTGCTAAGTTTATTTATACTTGTTTATTACTCAGCACTTCTTACAGTGAGGTACAGAGAAGCATCCATCCTCATTTACTCGTTTGCTTAATCACCAATACTTCAGCAGATATACCAAATTACAGCCTTCTACTGTAGCACAGTAATCGTAGACTACAGACATTAATTTATAAGGGGGGGGGGAGCCTATCTGAAGAGGATTGGGTGAAGGACTAGAGGAGGTGAATGATCCACAAGGACTGCCTCTTTCTTTTCCATTTCCAGCAGCAGCTGCTGTTCAAAGTGCCTGGAATAGAGAAGACTACACATGGAGATAGAGAGGAATGTAACCACATGTGCTATGTGCACATGAAAAAAACTGTATTAAATTTTAGACTGGAAATGCTGGCATGGCCACCACCAACCTGCAAAGTATCACATAAACTTAATCAGCTCAACACACTCTGTAAATATATTATCCATTTTAATAAAAGAACAATTGTTCTGAGCTACCAAGAAAGGGAATTATAGAATTTAAAATTCAGATTGACAACTTCTATTTAGCTCGAGCAGGAAAGGAGCAAATTAGTTTACAGGGGGAAATGAGCATCCAGCACAATTCGTAGCCAAAGCTATGCCATGGCAGCCCTGAATGATGCAGTCAACAATGTAACGTGGGAAAGAAAATCCTGATCATGAAGAAAGCTCTGCCTACATTGTCTGACTCAGATGCTGCACAACAGAACAACATGCACCATTGTTGAATATTTCATAGCAACCTACATCCAGTTATTGTTGAATGACCTTTAAAATTGTACTAAAGAATAGGTGTAGCCAAAAAGCCAGTAATAAATGCTCTGAGTCATAGAGTTTATTGAACATATACTGTTCACTTACAATGTATTTATTACCTAAGTAAACAAAAGATATAGTTTGATATAAATAGAATAAGATGCTATGCCTTCAAAAAAAGAAAAGGAAAAAAAGACATAGTTAAATTAATGAGAAACCTTCAGAACCGAACTTTCAAACTACTGTACTGTACTAGATTATCTGTAAATATAGCACATGACCCAGGAAACTACGTGCACTAAATAAACCACTTAAATATCTCTATAAGGGTGCATAAATTGTATACAACTGAGTATGAGGAACAAAGGAGAACAAGTAGACAATTAGAACACAAATGGCTTTTGCATGTGGAAACTGTTTGATTTTCATTGGGCAAACCACATGCATGATGAAAACAGCTCTTCCATGTGTGAAAACGTGTTTCCACATGCATAATACATTTTCCTGGATCACAGCCTATTACTGCGAAATTCAACCATTCAGATCTTCATTTCTATGAGTTAATACCATACGTTTTATGTCAACGTGCTGACAAATTGAGGTTAAGACTCTGATTCAACCTAACAGGTACAGAGGCTTGAAAAGAAAAGAAAAGAAATGTCCTGCTAATCATTACTATTTGGTGGAGAAGGTGAAGCAGGATTTGGGTGGATTCTGTCCTACACTTCTCTGCCATAACAACTGCTTGGGGATTTTTAGCTTTTTAGGAATGGCTCTGCATGTACAACTTTCAGTGCTGGATCAGGGAAAAGAACAGGCATGCACTACCTGTTGGCGCACGTACTTCCTCATTCACCTAACTGGATCACGGTGCATATGTGTACAATGAGATAGCAGATAATTGTTATGTTGTAAAAGAGGCAGTTAAAAGTCCAATTAATGAGCCTTATACATTGGAAGAGATGGGCTTTGTGACTTTCTGCAGCTAATCAGTCTTGTTTTATAGCGCCTAAAATTTACTAAGCAGTTGCATGCATATTGTAAACTTGTCTCGTTTTTATTTTTAAGACATGTTCCAAAAGGGAAAAGGGATGGGGAGGGTAGAAGAAAACAAGGAGACTCAAGCAGCAGTTTTGCATTTTTTATAGTTCTCGTAAACATCAGCTTGAATAGCTAGAGTTCAGGGAGAGCAGGGGCTAAATGGCCACTATTCTCTTCCAGTTGACGGAGTGTGCCTTGCTGTTTAGTCTCTCCCTCTGCTGTAAGTCAACTGGCATGGCTGCTGATAGAGAGCAGCTGAAGAAGAGGAGGTGCCAAATTATGACAGAGAGGCAGGATTTGTCATAGCTAAACCCCTTGTGACTGCTTATCCAGCTTGATTTTAGGAGAGAAAGTCCACAGCTTCTCTGACTATTTCACTGGCTGGTCCTTCTCCAGTTATATTTTATATTCAGACATTTAGAAAATTGCCTAAATATAATCTTAATTTATTGAAGAAATCTAGGGCTGATGTAACACATCCTAATTAAATGATTGCTTGTTTTACAGGAATTCATAGTGAACTATGAATTGCTATTGCTCTTTGTTTTTCTTAAAGGCTTGGGCTTTAAGTAAGAAAGTAGTTCAGAGTTCTTTCTTAACCTATTTATGGATTTTTCATATTTTAATTTTATTTAACAGGAATTATATACTGATTAATTATCAAACTCTTTTAAGCTGTCAACACAAAATATAAAATACCTGAAAGCAAGTTTCACTGTAATCAATAGGACTTTCTTCCAAGTGATGGTGTTTAAGATCACATAATGAGTTGTTGTTTTTTTTAAAAAAAAGCTCAATTAGCAGCCCACAGAAATAGAAATTTCTGGATTAGTATTTCAGCCAGGCCATGAAAAAGACATTGCTCTCCTATCTCTTCCCCTGCAGCAACCAGATGGAATGGCTACTGATAGATAACATTTAGAGAAGAAACCTTATCAAGATTTCCTTTGTAGCAAATGGTTCAGAGGGAATAAGAATAACATTGTACGAGATTGTTTAGTGGCTGATGTTTCATAATGCTGGCATTTTGATGACTCTGACTCTTGGTTAAAGTTAACCTCTAAACTTAATTGTGGAAAGCAAGCATAAAATACAAAACCTGAACTTTTAATCTTATACCAGTCCACTTATCTCTAGCGTTTCATGACTTTCATCAGGATGTGCAAGACATTTTAATTTCACATTTGGCTTATCAATCAGTACTATAAGAGAGCAGCTTTGATTGTTATTATACACACAGGGAACAGGAAGCGTGATTGGCTCACGCGTCCTATTCTTTGTACTTAAGTTATTACAGGAAGTGCAAGCTGATCACACTTGCTATTTTCTCACCTTTTTCTAATGTTTCAAAATGGAGCCCCTGTATATTTCTGGTAGAAATGTGCACAGAACTGTTGTTTTTGCTGGTAGCACACCCAAACCACAACACAGAGTTTCAGAGGCACAGATAATACACGTTCCACTTCATATCATTACATACATACCGTATTGGCCTGAATATAAGCCTCACTTTTTTTTTTCAAATTCCGACCGTGAAAAGTTAAAGTGTGGCTTAAATTCTTGACCTTGCAAAAATTGGCTCTTATGATATTGCTGCTGAAACAGACATACGGTAAAATGGAATGGGTGTGAGTGCCTGTGGAATTTTAAGGGAGCAGCTTATATTGAGGTATTGTCTTTTTTTTTTCTCTCTCCCCCCCCCCCCCCGAATTTTAAAGGTGTGGCTTATATTCGAGTGCGGCATAAATTCGGGCCAATTGCAAAGCAGTACACAAACCATTTATATTTCCGGATCTTTGCAACATATAACAACACCTGAAGTTCCTCTAAGAAAGGAGTTATTACAAGATACATTTCATGCTTAGAGCAATGTTTAAATATTTACATTTCCCATTTATAACAAATGGGAACAATAGCATTTGACTGGAAACATTTTTACTTCAGATAATTAAATGGTACTAAACTTGCCTCGCATGTAACCCATCATAAATACTCATCTTCCAAGAATTATGTTCTAAGAAGTGTTCTGCAAAACACTTTCACTACTGTCCAGTTTTTCAAACAATAAGTCATTGGACTTACAACAGCTAATAAAAAGTGTCAAACATTTGTCAGGGGTAACTGCTTCAATGAATCAACTGGCTGGGTTTGCTCAAGGGATATATTGTCATCTGTCGCCTGCAATGTACTACAGGCTGAACTCATGAATTCCACCTTCCTTGGCTCACAGCCTGGAAAACAGAGTCTTTTCCAACAGGGGTTACAAAATTAACCTCAGAATGCAAAGGTTCACACAGTAGTCGGATTTTCTAGTTCTGTTGTGGGGGCAGGGGGCACTTCAAGGGCATAGGTGTTAAAGAGATGTGCCACTGACCACAGAATATCTAGACCAGTGCTTCCCAATTAGCTAATTACTGAGGAACCCCTATTTTTCAAAAGCCAAGCCACGGATCCCCTACTTTTGAAAATTTTGATAACTCTAGCCCCTAATAAGCAAACAATTTTAGGTATACTACAAAAAACACAGACCATAAAATTTGTGTTATTACCATGCAAAAGTGACAAAAAGTTAGTTTGATGGGAGGCATGGGCTGTGGATCCCCTGGGTGTGTTCCATGGACCCCCAGGGGTCCCTGGACCCCTAATTGGGAACCACTGATCTAGACTAACAAAACCAAAACTACAATAATATTTGTGTAGGATTATCATACTATCTTATTTCTGCTGGGCCATTCATCCCTGGCGATATATGCTGTGAGCCGCCCAGAGAGGCTGGGCAGGGTATTATTATTATTATTATTATTATTATTATTATTATTATTATTATTTATTATTATTATTATGTAATTGTGACTATATGCAATATGCCAATAAACTTGAAAAGCTAGTAGAAATAAATATTTGAAACCTCCTGTTACAAACACCTATGTTCATAATAGATTCACTATTATCAGCTCCAGGACCAAGGTTTTCTGACATTTTCTAAATGAGCCTTTCCAGGGACAGAAACATGTTGCATTAAGGATCCTTAGAAGACTGAAAAACAGGATACAAACTTATAGGATCACAGGATTGTAGAGTTCCAAGGAACCATGAGGATCATCTAGCCCAACTCCTGCAACGCAGGAGTCTTTTGCCCAACGTGGGGCTTGAACCCATAACCCTGAGATTAAGACCTGAGCTATTCCAGATAAGCGCAAGTTGCACTGGCTGGAAAAAGAACCTGGACCACCCATGTGGGAGGCGAGAATTCTACCACTGAACCACCAATGCTCCGTAAACAAACAAAACAAGAACCTCCTCATACCCCAATATTAACTAAAACAAAAGCATTGCCACATTTGCCTTTCATCTGAGTGGCAGCTGCATAAAAGAAAAGCTATAGTCTCTCCCCCACCCCCTGCCGTCGCAGCATGGTAATGAAATGGTGGGGCATGTGCTCAGTGGTAGAACACATGCTCTGGTGACTGAGAAAAATTGTGGTGATCTGCCAGTTGGTGCAGTGAGTACTGAGCTAGATGAAACAATGGCCCGACTCAGTACAAAACATCTTCCTATGTCTCAAGAATTATAACCTACAGCTCTACTATAATCACATCTCTTAACTTTGGTTTTGTGCCGTAAAAAAGCACATGCACATATACTGACAGCTCTCTTTCTCTCCTCCTCCTCCTCCTCCATCTGCAACCCATCTTGTGTCACTCCTCTTAACACTCCATCTTTCTCTCCCTTGCTCTCACACACCAGAAATGCTCAGGCTATTAGAATTTTCATCTGTTTTATTTACTTAACTGCTCTCTACTTTCTCCATTCGCTATAATGCAGTGAAAGGGTTTGATTTGCATTTGCACAGCATTTCCTTCTGTCACAGCACTGACAGGAATGCGACAGGAACTTTTGGAATAAATTAAGACTAACTTGGGCTACACAGTCATCGACATGGCATGAAAACCAGTCATAAATCACACACTAATGTGGTATGTGAGCTTGCCAAACTAGTTTTTGTACTTGGCAGTTATATGCAATCAGTACTTGTGTTCTAAGAAGTTTATTCAAATGATCAGAACTGTACTTCCCTAATGTTTTAACTAACCCTGCTGCACAGGGTGTGGCAGGATATAAATATCATGTTTTCAAGAGATGGACTAAACAGAAAAAACAATGATCCAATTTCACTAAAGTTAGCCAAAACTCTCTCGGCAAAGTTTTGATTATAGAAGCAAAACACTTTAATTTAAGGCAAGCCATTAGAGAATTGAGAACTCACAATCTCAATGTTGCTTTCTATCTACAACAAAAGTGGTTTTCAAGAACTTCAACATTTCTGGAATACTTTTTGCATCATTTTGCCAAACGCCCATTCATCCCCAATTTAAATTACTCACTATCTATGCATATTATACACCATTTAAATTTACTAATTGCTAGTGAGTTGGTTCCAACCTCCAACATGCCCAGAAATTTTGATGTAATGTTTTGATATTCTCCAATAAAACGAAACAGTTAAATATGTTGCCTATAACATTCTGGGCTTTTCATTCCTCTCCCCTGAAATAACCCCTCTTTTAAGCATTGCAGGAAAATCTCCAAGTCTAGAAAGCAGAAAAGTATGGAAAATACTAGTCACCAAGTCAAAAGCAGAAGGAAACATTGAAAGTCTTGGAACTTTACAATAATTAGCAAAATAAAACAAGGTGGAAACAATGGCGATTCTTTCATCCCCTTGACCTTGGCCTCACAGATTTTCCCCCCCCCCCCATCCCACCCAGGTATTTAAGTAACTGTTCCTCTCATACTTTTTAGGAATTGGTTTCTTGTTCATTTCAAGGGCAGTTGCAAAAACTAATGAAAAAAATAGTTTTGAAAGGATGCAATTTGACAAGTAAGTACAACATAAATATTCTACAATTAAATTGTACAGTCCTGTGGTCCCAGGCAACACAGAATATCTGGGAACGGAGAGAGAGGTCTGCCCCTGGAGACAGGGATCAGGCCTCAAGAAGCCCCTCACCACTATCATGGGAACCTCCATAGCCCTTCCTGTTCCAACACTTCCCTGAAATGGCCGGGGGGGGGGGGGGACACAACACACCAGTTCTAGAGCTGGTTCATGGAAAAAAACCTGAAACTCCAGGGAGGAAAAAAGGTTAAATGTTTCTCCACCTGCTATTCCTCTGCAGGGCTCTGAATATGGCACTTACATACAATTGGCTTGCTTTACCTTCCTTCCCCAGGCTTTTGGATTGATCTGCCCGAGAATTTCTTGAGATAAATTTAAGTTTAGTTTTTAGGAGATATTTATATTTCACATTATATACCTATATGTTTATATGATCTTTGGTTAGGTTTTTCTTTGTCACGGATGTTGCTAAAATATTATTGCTTTAAAAAATAGAATAAAGGAAAACTTTTTAAACAATATTTCCTATGTAGAATAATCTACATGATCTAAAATAAAAACCTAGCTTTAAGTAAGCAAGTTGATTATTGTACTGCAAGTCCAGTTGAATTCAGTAAGGCTATCTCCCTGCTCCCTGGTCGTGACGAAGGGACTTGAATAACTCCAAGAAGCTATGAGCTATGCCGTGCAGGGCCACCCAAGATGAACAGGTCATAAGCCAAGAGCATAGGCTAAATGTGATCCACCTGGAGAAGGAACTGGCAAACCACTCCAGTATTTTGCCAAGAAAACTCCATGGACATAAAAAAGGAGAAACTTTGATAAGAGAGTTTCCAAAGCATGCTCTGGTTCGTGGGGTCACGGAGAGTAGAACACAACTAAGACGACTAAACAACAACACCTCCCTGGTAAGAATGCTTATGAATGCAGCAAGTTCTTGGACACATTCACACCATCAAATATTGGCTTGATATGCATTACCTTTGTGCACTAACACACAATCTCATTGCTGCTGCTGCTGCTTCCTTTCTCTCATCAGGTGAACAGCCACAGGAGACTATAACTACCCATTATTTGTGTTTTGATTTTAAAAGTATACAATATCAGAATACAATGTAATAGTAAACTGACCACCAACTCATTTACTGCTGGCCATGTCTTGCGAATCCTCTCCAAATGTCTGGGTGAATAAGTGTGTCTTCACCCAGTGCCAAAAGATGAATATTAGCAGTGTTTGATAGTCCAACGAGAGTTTGATAAATGGATTGCCACCACAATATCTCTGTAACTATGGTTAATGGTTTCCAAACAAGGCAAGATGTAGAAGTCAACTTTGGTTTGAAGTTGATTTCTTAATTCTGCCTTGTGGCTTATGAAGCCAGGATTTAATAATGCAAATCAGGATCACATCATTTTGTGACTTTCATTGGAAAATTTAAAAGAGGAGCTAGGGTGTGCCTTAAATTCCAGTTATGGTTACTAACCCATTAAAACTCATAATTACCATAGCATTCTAATATTGTGGCCACTTGTAAGCATCTTTCAGAAATGAAAAAAGGATGTCCCAAGGATATCTTAAAACATTTTGTAATACCGAGCATACCTTTCTCTTGAGGTTGTGCAGAGACAAATGAAAAAAACTTACTTGGATGCTTCAGCAGATTGCTCCTGTGCTTTCTGTAAATCCTGTGAGCCAGAACTGGTGCTTTTAACAAAGTTAGCCTGTTCCTCTTTGTTTGTTGCTGTCTGTTCACCTCCAGGTGTTGAAATGACAAATATTTCTGGTTTTGGATGGTCTGCATGTACAACTTCCTGGTGACTAGCTGAACTTGCAAAGTCTTTGCCAGTTCTGTGGCATCCATCTCCAAGGTTGGAATGCTCAGTTTCTTTGTAGGATAATTTTGAAGCAATACCAAACAAACTCCCAAGATACTGGAAAAATCCTTCTTTGGGCTGTCTGTCATTACTGGCGTTTTTGCCTTCACGAACTAAACTAGGAAGGCTATTAGCTTTCTTTAATTCCTCCTGAGTGGTGGATCTGCTCAGCTCTTCAGTTGAGAGGTTCTTACTGTCACAGACTGAAATCTGTAAGGAAAGAGGTATTTTATTAATAACAATGAGAGAGAAACTAAATTATATTGTTTATCCTTGCAGCGACCCTATGAGAGGTTGGTATCAAAGAAGATTAGTCTGAGAGATGGTGACTCAGGCAGCTTTATGACTGAACAAGAATTTGAACCTTGAACTCTCATATCTAAGTCGAAATCTCTGCCTATTTAAACTCACAGACTGTATTATAAGTGCACTGAAGTGCATTCATGTATAGTACTGGTACACACTGTTTTAATGCTAGCAATTTAGCTAATGCACTGTAATATGACTCATGCTGACAAGACTCCTTTCTGCTTCCATCAGTGGTGGAAACTTAACTTCCTTACAGCAGGCTTAAGGGAAAAGATGCCTCGAGGGTTGCTTTTGTGGTGGTGGGAAATCAGACAGCTTTTTAGTATCAACGGATATTATTACACCGCATACACTCTTGTAGAAGCTATTGTGCAACACTGGTTACAGAATAGCACTAGCAGCTATTTTCTTTCTACAACCTATTTATTATAATCCTTTATACAGTTTACTCTGTGGTGGACATGTATCATGCCTACGTTTAAAATTATCCAAACCACACATTTCAGAACTCTAGCAAAAGAAACACATTAGGAGATCAGTACATTCTGGAATGAACATGTAAGTAGCAGTATATTTGCACAAGTGTATGAGTTTATGTTGTTCAGCAGCTTTCTTTCACAAAGAAATGATGACTGTATCTTAGACCTGTTTCTATTTGAAGAAATAAGAGCTGAAACAAGCATACTGGATGCTATTTAAAAATAGCTAAGTGGGGAGCGTCAAGTTGTAAGATAACCAAGACAAGACTTTGGTTTCAGCAAATAAAATGTTTATACCTGAGCAAAGGTGTTATATAACAGGAAATTCAGCCTCAAATCAGAGGTAAACAATTACCTTTAATCCCTGTGAAAGTAACCAGTTTGAAAATATTTTCAAAGACTCTAGTTTTTTAAAAAAAACAAAAATATGGGCATCGTAATTGCTTCGTTATATGTTCAGTAACTCCTGTGTAACATGGCAAAACAAAGATTCTTAAATATGGTCTTCAGTAATATCTGCCTCAAGCTTCAGTTATATCTGCAATTATGTACTATTTTCCTAGTTGGTTAATATTTTTTCCTGCCCCCACTTACATTAAGAGAGAATAATGGTTTTCCTTCCCCTGGTGATTATATTGTACCACGCCCAAGCTGCTACAAAACATCTAAGAGTTGTTATTATTTTCTAAATACCGGTATTTATAGCCTCTTACCAAAAGAAGCTTTCAGAATCAGACACCATCAACTCTGCACAAAGTCTCAGCCAGTTATGTATTTTCTGCAATAGCACCACAAGGGAAAGTTGGAACTTTAGGGGAACCAGTTATCTGTACCAGTGGCGTTCACCCAGGAACAAGCACTGCTGTCACCTGCCTTATAATGGCATCACATAAAACAGCAACATGAGAAATGGATGCATACTGTGTATTGTGTACTGTGGATGACATATATTCTTAAAGGCACTTAAACCTCCAATGAACCATATAGATAAGCACAAACAGTACTCGGGAACATAAAGAGCACAAACAACTGTAAGAACAAATAATGTGTCATATAGAGTTATTTAAACTGATAAAGCAAAACAGCAGGATGGACCTGCTCCATGTAGGATGCTGTTTGGGTTAGCATGCTATTTTGTAGCACCACAGCTGTGCACATCAGCACACCCACAACTCCTCTACTCCAAATTGATTGTTTCTCTGATTCTAATATTGAAAAGCTGCACCAGCACGGCTGCTAGCACATCCATTCCTAATTCCTTATGTGCTTTGAACACAATTTAGTTAAATCCTGTGATTTAAGGGTAAGCAATTTAAACTTCATCCATTTGATTAATGAACATTTATGCCAGAAAAACAATGCAAGTTTGAATATTAGCAAAACTTGTGACAATATTAACATTTATTTAACACTGAATTATTAGTTACAGGTGGGTAGCCGTGGTGGTCTGCCATAGTCGAAACAAAATAGGAAATTCTTTCCAGTAGCACCTTAGAGACCAACTGAGTTTGTTCTTGGTATGAGCTTTCGTGTGCATGCACACTTCTTCAGATACGTGTGTATCTGAAGAAGTGTGCATGCACACGAAAGCTCATACCAAGAACAAACTCAGTTGGTCTCTAAGGTGCTACTGGAAAGAATTTCCTATTTTGTTTCCTATTTTGTTTCGACTGAATTATTAGAGTGAGTTGAAGGGTCAAGTAATTATCATTTATTAATGTCACTGTCCCTAATATCTGCAAGTAAGTCGTGGCCTTGGAAATACAGAGGCATTTTA
The DNA here is from genome assembly GCF_009819535.1 of Lacerta agilis. Classification (NCBI taxonomy): domain Eukaryota; kingdom Metazoa; phylum Chordata; class Lepidosauria; order Squamata; family Lacertidae; genus Lacerta; species Lacerta agilis. Next base: position 38,127,690 of record NC_046315.1, on the reverse strand, counting down.
ATCCATTTCTGGATTTTCTACTCAAGTCCTTCTTCTCGGTCAGTCAGCTTCCACCTGGCCTCTTTCCTAAATACTAGGCTTTTAAATGTTAGCTTTTTGCTGTTCCACAATGTTGTAACAGTTTCTGGTATAAACAACAGGCTTATTTTTAAAAGGAACTCTCTGACCCCATTTGCACATAACAATAAGTCACGCTTAATGGCTTACTGGGATAGCTCAGTGTGCTAAAGTATGCCAGCCAATCATTCCTGCATTGATTCTCACTGGCAGGAGCAACAATTTAAAAAAAAATTGGTTTGTTATGTCTTAACAGCAATCCCAATGTGTTTTCCCCCAACAAACCACAATCGACAAGCCAAGAACAAACCATGGCTTCAAGATCATGTGGTGTGAGAGGGGAAGAGATAAATGTGTGGCTGTGTATATGTGAAGCTTATGAGTGTGTGTGTGTGTGTGTGTGTGTGTGTGAGAGAGAGAGAGAGAGAAGAAGAAGGAGGAAGAAGAGGAGGAGGAGGAGGAAGAGGCATGCCTGTGGCCAGTATGTGTTCTATTAGTGTTTGTCTGTGTGACAGTGTGCATCAGTGTGCTGTGGTCACCTTCTATATTTTTTCCTGGTACTTGGGAATGCTCCCTGTTATTATTAGACAGCCACAGTATTGGGGTGGATGGGTGGATGTGAAGACAGTATTGTGTGATCTTCACAGTCAGGAATAGAAGGACACAGGTGACTCCCCTATGGCTAACATGAGGCTATAAGTGAGCAGAGTGAAGCAGCAATAAATTAGTATGATGGCATGCCCCTGCGGCAGCAATTTGTTGAGTGCCAATCTCAGCACTTTCTCAAAATTCAAAATATGCCCATTGGTCCAAAAAGTCTGACAATCTCTGCACTAGCATGTTTCTCGACCCTGTTAAGTCATTAACCATGACTTATCATAACTTATGTTTACAAATACATATGTTCAGTTTCGTCTGCCTTCTCCATACTGATTTAATTGTTGTTGGCATCCATCTGTCTCGAGAGACAATGGAAGAGCGGAAAAATCAAACCATTGGAGAATTACAGCGCCCGCTGTGGCTTTAGAGACCAAATCAATCAATCAATCAATCAATCAATCATCAATCAATCAATCAATCAAGGCTCCTTTAAAATTAGCAAATAAAAACCTGACCTTAAGCAGCTCTGGGAGAGGGGTGCTCTGCTTTCTCTGAAATGCCACACTGGTACATTCATTTTGATCAGTTTCAAAGCTGAAAAAGAAAGAGAGAAGTTAAGCTATTTAAAAAAGTTTTTGCTCATGTGAAACAGTTCCAACAATAGAAGTAGAGATGAGCTCCTTTTGCTTTATTGCAGGCTGGCCCACCCATGAGGTGGGGTGGAGCAGCTGCCTCAAGTGGCGGAAGCCCCTGAAGGTGTACTCCTGCGGGCACCTCACCCGCCCTGCCAAGTGGCAGAGGCAGTGGGCAATGGTGCTGGCGGGGTGTGTGACTGCAGTGCCAAACAAAAATTCTCGTTTTGCCCCGTGACGGAACGGGGCGCACTATCCCCAACTTTATTTTCCTGTTTCACTCTGTCTGGACAGCTTCCCTATTTACACTTTTCAAATTCTTCCTTAAATCTATTTCTTCAGAAGGGATGGGTGAAGATGACAGGTTTTGTTTCTCTCCATTTCTCATTTTTCCAATCTTAAGTTCAGTTATCCACATCAGTCTGCAATTCCCCCCCCCCCAGGCCTCATGAAAAGTAACCAGCATTTTAGTGTGAATTTCTCCTAATATACACATTATTGTATGTAATTTCCCCTAATATACAGCATTTTCTAAATCAATTATCCCTATTATCAACCATTTTTGTACGTTATTTTCACTAGTTGTGAATTTTACGTACCCTTTACTCAAGTATACACATGCATTACTTGGCTGGAGAACAGCACCAGCATCACAAAATTCAGGAAAACATGACTTCCAATTTATGAGTGTGTTGAGGTTCACATACTGTTTCGGAATGTGTGAACTGGGTAGCTTTGCCTTTAAATGCAAACTGAATTGAATTTCTACACCTTCCCTATTCTTTAGTAAAGGCTTCCTTGAAATAGCAGCACTACTGATTTCTGAACCTTTCCTTAATATAGCCTCAGAACTGCTTTGTCAGTTCCGGTCTTCAACCTCATATTTATTTTGTCTATTCAAAATGTAAGCACCATGAATGGGTTGGTTCAGACAGAAGGGTAGAGTCACTCAGTGGAGAGGTATTAGTAGGAATCTGAAACTTGTTCTGCCAGGAAGCTGAATAATATTTCTGTGCTTTTATCATCTTATAGAATGTAATTTTATATTATGTACATACATGGTTAATTGCCAATGGGATGTGGAATCAGTTCTTGTATTTCTGGTATTGTTTGTTATATGCCTATCGTGATTGCAGGGTTAAGCAAATTACAAGTTTGCCATTTGCTGTGGCTGTCCTGTCACTTAGTGAGTAAAGGTGTTTGCACAGAAGCAATCCTGACGGTCTTCAGTATCTTCCTGGGTTAAAGGAAAGTTTGGACCAGCTGACTACAAAGCTTTCAAGCAAGAATTCTCTTTGACTCAGAGGGATTTTTGCATTGTTCGTGCGTTAAATTAATTACCCATTTAGCTCTTTGCGGGTAAGTGCTGCCTTATTTTGAATATGTAATGTTGCAACAAAGAAATGCTTTCTCATTCTAACTACTACATTTGCTAGTTTTAGTGTACCTAAGCACCACAGAACTGAAACAGGCTGAAATTACACACTCAGAGAATATGTTTTATATGCAGGTTTTTCTTACATGTATGTGCCCATTGAAAGCTGTTATTGGTCATTGCTTTTCAGTGAATGCAGACCTGCTGTACATATGTGAAAGCCACATATATAATCATCACATGAAAAATTACACATGGATTTCACAAATTAACTTCACAGAGAAAAGTGGAGATAAATGGGAAAAGTTAGTCCACTTATAAAGACATGCAGTAGGTTTTCTTCCCTCAGTGTAATGACATTATCTCTGCTAGATTTTCCCAAGTATTAGGACAGGATTGAGCTTGAATCAGTTACAGGGATGCACCAACATAAGAATTAGAATCCGACAGTAAAATTGGTGTGTGTAGTGCGATTCAGTTAATAAAAACTTTTCACATTATTCTGCTACTGGTATTATAAAAAAGATACAACTGCAGCCCAATCCGATGCAAGTTAAATTGGAAGCAACTCCACTTTATTTATTGGGACTTGCCTCCATGCATAGGACTGCAGTGTTATGGTAAGTAAAAAAGGTTTCCTTCTGTGAATGTATATTTTGTGTAGCAAAACTGAAATTAGCTGCTTTTTATTTATTCTAAGAAGTAATACTTTTTTTTAAAAAAAGAGCAACGTGGGGTGGTTTTAGAATCTAAAAAAAAAATACTTTTCAGAAATACCTTAAATGAATATTTAGATCAGAAGGAAATACGAAGATTCATATAAAGCATCATGTAGGGGGAAGGAATTAACACCCATGATGGATTAATGGAAAATCAGCATTGTATCTCTATTTCACGCTGAGCTACATGACAATTTCTGCTTTTTTCTCTGGTTTATAGCTCATTAATACTTGTGCCAACACAGTTTCTCCTTTTCAAATACGTTTTTCAGAACTGGGTGGTCAGGTTATCTACACTGGCTGTTAATCAAGAGCTGTCAAGTGTACTTAAAACCCAATGAAATAAATTATGATTTAAGTACATACAACACTGTATGCTGGATTTTTGCCATTATTTGTACAAGGCCTCTTGTTAGTTGATGACTTACACAAAAAGTAAACCAACTGTTTTAAATCCAAAAATTCTCTATGTAGGAAAAAGGTGATTAGGTTGGTTATTCCCAAACTGTACTTTCCCCCATTAAGTGATGCTGCCTTCCAGAGCTGTAAACAATAAGCCTACAACTGCTGATGCCAATAATATATTTAGAAGAACAGGCAAGTTATTGCCGAACAGACCCTTTGTGGCCCAGATTATCCCTTGCAATACAGAAAAAAATTACAATCCACTGTTTCTGCAAGCACTGGAATGTGTTCCTGTATTCTGAAATGAGAAAGGATATTAAGAATTATGGCCTTTCTTAGAGGTTAACAAAGTTGTACTCTATAATGTTAAAATCAGAGGACAGCTAATGTAATACACTGTAGAAGCAATCTAGTTTCATAAATTCCATCCATTTATAAGAAACTGTACAAAACAAACACACAATGGCAGTAACAACAAAATTAGCAACACTACAAGATAACAGAAATAGCTAAACAAATAAATGTACACACCCTCAGTTTCTTATTGGGCACCATCAACAACAACTTTCCTGTAAAGTCACTTGTAAACTACTTCTAGACCTACTCAAACATTATTCGCTTTAAAATTAACTTTAAGTTGTCTCTTAGGTAATCTAGACAAGACACCATTCTTGCAATTAGCAACTACATGAATACTTTCCAAAAAAGTAAACAGACATTGGGAGTGGGGAGTTTGATCCAGATTGGTGGTAGGGTTGGGTTTTTTTTTGGTTTTTTTTTTACCTTTTGCCCTCTAGATCTGATCTGGCTTCCCACACCTGCTGGCTTCCCACACCTGCTATTTGCACTGCAAGTAAAACTGAACTGTCCAGTTGGCCCAACTAATCTATCTAGCTCTGATAAGTTTTTTGAGGAAAAACATGTTACTACATTTAATACTAATGCACAGGCGAGATGGCATCTGCAGATAAGAATTGGCAGGTGTGAAACAAATGCTTAAACTGTCCTGCAATTCTTCCAATTCTCCCCATCTCTCTCTTCCTCCAGTGGTTTTTCTTCAGTTTCCTCCCGCCAGTTCTGAGATTGGAAATAAATTCATATTGGGACTTGGAAGACCTAGGGGAGAGGGGAGGACTGCACAGAAGAATAGGGAGGCAGAGGAAAGGCTGAACACCACCTCCTACCTTCCAATTCTCCTTTGCAAGTGGCCATGCACCTGCACTCCCTTAAGCACTCACCCAATAACAGAACAAAAAGATAGTGTACTCTTAATACTATTGCGAAAATTAAAATTCAACTTATTACAAAATGGAATGGAACACCTACTGCCCCCCCTCAAAGCCAACTTCTTTGGAGCCCAGGGTCACAAAGACTGATGCGGGGAAAAGTTACAGGCAATCTCCTGTTTATATACCTTGCTTATAATTTTCATTAAAACGACAGGAGCCAAATTAATTATTCTGAAATACTGTATTCTGAATTTGTAAGAAATATGAACCAACTCTGAAAATGATTAAAGTCTTAATGCAGAGCCATAGAATTAGAAAAAGGTGAGATTAAATTAGAATATACGAGATGTTACAATAGACTTTATTTCCAAGCTGCTGAAGCAGTCCAGTTCAATCACATAACCTGAAAATCAAATCGAATCGCCTGTGCAAACTATATGCAAGAGAACACATATCTTCAAAGACTGTCCAAGTGCATTTCCTTACCTTTGTTCTGTACAACAATTCTCTGAATGTGTAAAGAAAAAGCCCATCCCTTCTCTTCCTTTATTGAACCACCCCACCCACATTATGTACACAAACATTCGTTTGCCGTATTAGGCACCAGTGCTTGGAACTTAGAAGGAAACTGAGCATTGGCAGGAGAACAGAGATGTCTTGGCTTTGACAATGCAGTTGGGTAAGTATGTTGGGTAAGTATGGGAGGGGTAAAACTGGAAGACAGGGGTTCTGGGTTGGACTTTCAAAGACTATGCAGGGTGTTGTCATTCCAAGAATGATGCTCATCAGCAATAGATTTTAAACCCTGCTAGGACTGAATAGAATACTAGTGTCAGTATCCCTCATTAATTTAAGTAGTACAATGGGGGGGGGGCTGACAGAGAATAGTAAGGATATGGAGAGAGGTTCAGGGATACACAGAATTATGCATGCATTTGCCACACCAACTACTACAGAAAGTGCCTCTAATTCAGCTACATTCACACATGTTCTCCCTTAGATTCCTCCTGAGGGCATTTTGAAGTTCTCTGACTTTAGGAATATTTTAAAAATTCAAATAATCCAAAAGGCAGTTCTAGGAATATTGAAAGAATAAAGAATTATTAATATTGAGGATAACACCGATAACAGCTAAGGCAACCAGCTATTTGTGCAACTAAGCTGCTGAGTTTCACTATAGCAATCAGCTGCTTTGTGCTGTTTTTCAGGTCTATTTGTTTCTGGGCCTTTAATCTGCAAATGGAAGTTGGGGGATGCCGTTTTCTCAGATTCCTCTGCAGCCTCTCAAAGATCTTAAGATTTCTGGAGGACCTTCCAGAACAGCCTGGAAGGTGGCTACAGGGTGAGGAAGAAACACCCCCTTCTGTTGTGTACTGATTCAATGGTTTTTATATCTGTATTACTATTATCTGTATTCACATTAGGGTAAAGTAACTGCCTTTTTGTTCCAGAAGGAACAGCTACTATTGGGTCATTTAAGCTGCTGTATTTGGATCCTCAGTCTTATTGGTTTCCATCAAAAGGCAGCGTTGTGATTGCTTGAAATTGTTCCCTCCAAAATGCATCCCTTTCGAGCAAGTTTCCCATCCCTATAAATGTAGCTTCCCTCTCCTCAGTTCTCAGTCTTGTTGCCTGAATAAAGAATTGTTACATGAAGAAACTGTCTCCTGCTTACTATGTCAGAAAGCTGAAATCACTTACCAAAATCACTAACCCCACGCTACAACACCTTCATAGGGGCTTGCAACTAGGAAACTGTTTCTGCTTCACAAAATGGCTCACAACCTGTGAACTAAACAGTATGGATCCATTTCTGATTTAGGGCTCCAATTTGGAATGCAAAAATAAAATGCATATTCTCCTTAACCAATTTGGACTAAAAACTTAAACAGCTCCATTTTTTATGACTGCAAGAGAAATATGGAAGTTTTAATTGTGCAAAATAATTATTTAAATCCATGCAAAACAATTTATATTTCAAGATTACACGAAAATAATCTTAACTTATGCTAGGATTGTTGAAAGAGGGAAAAACAGAAACATTACAACCACTGAGAACATCAGAATCTTCCCATAAAGGCTCTGAATTGCACAAAAAACTCTCACCAAATTTTAACTGTTACATTAAAAGTACATATTATTGACCAATATTACGCAAAGCAAAAATTTTAATCTGCAGTGCATATGAACATCAGAATGTTTTATTTTTGTACAGAGCTCAAGGTCAATATTCAGCATCAGGATTATGGCAGATTACACTGAGATTTTCCTACTGTCATCTGTCAAGCATAGCAACTAATATTAATACAGGCTATACATTAGACAAATAGGTCATAGGAAGATTCCAACATGATTTTCAAATTAAAAGTAATGTTTCTGCTACTTTGTAGCAACACATTTGAGAATATTGAATTTTGATTAAATTTAAACAATTATATCACAAAGAAAGGAGCAGCAATATCTTGTATTTGAAAACAAAATATTGATCGCATACAAAATATTGACCGCATGATACTGGCCCATGTTTGCATATGCTCATAGATCCAGCAGTTTAAAACAGGATTATGTAAATGTTTAAAGTGCCCGTTATATTTATATGATGTTGAAAATGACGTCTATGGTGAAATCTAAGCGGTAGCAATTTTAAACGTCAAGAAGCAATTTCATTTTGACTATAAAATACAGTAATAGCAAAAAAAAAATCCTAGCAGACATTGCAAAATAAATAAGAGTTATTTAAATTATTTCAGTACTACAAGATACTAGAACTCATTTCCCAGTGGTCACAGAAAGTTCTGCAGTTGTACTTCTTTACCCTGTACAAGACAACTCCAGAATTCAAGGGGATAAATCAAGCATGATATTTATTCAAAATTGTCTGTCCTAAAAAGTACAGAGTGATTTACAGAAAGTGACCTTTTGCAAACTTGGTTCATCTGCGCTGAATGGACAAATGAGACAGCAATCTTAGGAGGGGGTTAGGCATTGGAAGATCTCTAGCAAAGGAACCATCCTAACCTTGCCATAATATTAAATCAAATTCATATTTGCTCCAAATCAAGTCCCTGAATTGTCTAATAGATAGTACTAGTATTAGGCTACCAGGAGAATCATCCAAAACGTTGGCTAATATACACATGCTTGCCTTGGGGCAGCTAGAAAAGGGTTGTATATGTTTGGTGGAGGTTGTCAGAAAAACTCCTCCCTCTTCTCCTGAGTACCAGTAATAAGCCCCCTCTGCTACAGTATTCTGTTTACCTTCTCCAGCAAAGAGTAAGCATAGAGGCTTTGTCACAAAACCGCTGGACATAGAGATCTCTGAAGGCTGAGCAGCCTCACAACTGCTAGGTCCTTTAGCCAGCTGTCTCCACGAAGCCAGAAAATAGAAACACTCGCCAGTAAAGATCATTGGCTGATATGCTGCAAGATCTTTCCACAGCAAAGCAGCAGCAACCACTAAGATCTTTAGTGTGCTAGCTCCATGGGACTGCTACTTCATTTCACTATTCACTGTTGTCAGTTTTCTAAACCATATAGTTAAACTTCAGCCAAACACAAGCCAACATTTATGTTATTTTATTTGCAACCATGAACTAAAGAAATGTGTTTTAAAATTGGGGGTGGGAAACTTTTAGCCCTCCAGATGTGACTGAACTACAACTCCCATCAGCCCCAGCAAGCAAGGCCAGGGACCAAGAATGATGGGAGTTGTAGTTTAGCAGCATGAACGGCGCAAAGTTTGCCCATACAGTGGTACCTCGGTTGTCGAACGCTTTCGAAGCCGAACGTTTCAGTTTTCGAACACCAAAAACCCAGAAGTAAATGCTTCCGTTTTTGAACGCGCCTCAGAAGTTGAATGGCTTCTGAGGCGTGTTTCACAATTTTCTCAATGGAATTTGCCAACCGCCCATTGCACCTTGGTTTTCAAACGTTTCGGAAGTCGAACGGTATTCTGGGATGGATTACATTCAACAACTGAGGTACCACTGTACCTGTTTTTTTGCGGGGGGGGGGGCATTCCATCTGATGCACAGTAACTAAATTATTCTACTCTAAGGGTGAGATCTAACTCAGTTATAGTCATAGTAGACCTGCTGGAATAAATGGATGTACTCTTAAGATTAATGTTGGATATCAGCCAATAGATGTGGGGCACTGTTAATTTTTTGTACAGCACATCCATTTAAGTGCATGAAGCAAACTGTGAAAAAGAAGAAGGTTCCATTCCCAAAAAGCTAACGATAAAAAATAGACAATAGAGGGGAGGGGAGGGAGAGTCAAGGATAGCAAGAGATTATGGTGAGCATTTAACTGTAACTATAACCTAATTGAGTAACCCATTAATGAAAAAGTTACTTGGTAGTGTTTATCTTCTGTCGCCTTAATGGCTTTTGTATTTTTATGTTGCAAGCCACCTAGAAATATTTATAAATAAAGCCCACATAATCAGTCTACATCAGTCATATGCTGCAACTATAAAAGCAGTTTTATAGCTTTATCTGTTTACCACATCCAAACCTGCTATACAGTGAAAAATCTATTATCACAATCTGAATCAAATGACAGTCTCACAAGACAGCAAAGGGCTCTTTAACACTGTACATATTGTCTTAAAACTTTCATCTAATGTACATGCTGTGGGTAGGAAGGAGTTTAGCACTCATACTGTGTTCATATAGTAAGCTGCATTTGGCCAATGAAAGTAAATGAAAACCTTTAACTCTCTCCACCGAAAGGCAGAGATATTACTATTATTCTTATTCGTTTATTCACTCTATACCATGTCCTTCCTCATGAAGGAGCCCAGCAAGGTGTCAAGACTATTTGCTTCTGGAGATAGTAATCAGTAATTCCAGGGAGATTTACAAGTAGTTGAGATAGTCCCTTATATCCATCAAGTTCATTGTGAATAGGATGCACGTCTAAGTCACATGCAAAAAACTAGGGTGAAAATCCGGACACAAAAGTTGTTGAGCTGCTTTTTTTTTAAGGAAATTTCTGGAAATGTCCAGGAAATTCCAGGTGTATGGCAGCCCTAAATAACCTGCAACCAGAGTTTGAATGCAACCAATGGCCTGTGTTCCCAAAGTCTACAGAATACTTTAATTCAAAAATAATTTTAAGCAGAAATGTGTCTAGTGCAATTCATAACAAGTTTACTAAATAGTCCACATTCTTCTTCTATTTTACACACAAGAGAAAAATTGCCAACTTATAGTAACACCAGGGCAGATCCTGAAGTTGAGGCTCCAGTACTTTGGCCACCTCATGAGAAGGGAAGACTCCCTGGAAAAGACTCTGATGTTGGGAAAGATGGAGGGCACAAGGAGAAGGGGACGACAGAGGATGAGATGGTTGGACAGTGTTCTCGAAGCTACTAACATGAGTTTGGCCAAACTGCGAGAGGCAGTGAAGGATGGGGTGCCTGGCGTGCTCTGGTCCATGGGGTCACGAAGAGTCGGACACGACTGAACGACTGAACAACAACAAGTAACACCAGTACCACAAGCCAATCTGTGGCCTGTTTCCTAAACAAACAATGTTTTTGTTTACATTGTTTAATAATCTAGGAAATCTTCCATCTTATTATTTGTCATACCTTAACAAGACTCATTGCTCAACAAAAACCAAGACAAGATGCCAAATGGCTTACAACTTCCTGTACAATAAATGGCCAAAGCCAGAAACAAAAATATATTTCTGTGAAGGAATTATTCCTTCATTTTAACCAACAAAAAAACTTGATTCTAATTATGGTTTAGCTAAAATCCAGAATAAACATTTAAAACCCCATTTAAATATATACAGCTGCTTATTCACCAGATGAACAACGTGGAGAGGTCTAATATATAGTTGATCCTATGTGCGGGTTCGGTTCCAAGGTTTCCACGTATACATGTAAATCACATATAGTCAAACCTCTTCAGTTGCCCTGTGGCTAGTGGGTGAAGGGAAAGAGAGCACTCTCAGCACCAATGCACCAAGTGGGCCTTTCCCAGCAAGAAAGGCAGAGAGCTTAAAAGCTCCTTTCATACTGCTTGGTCTGCTTGGGCAACCTGATTCAAAAATAACTTTAAAATTCTCTGCCTTCCTTGGGACTTGACTTGCACAATTTCAAACCAGCCCACTTCTGACTGCGTATTGACACAAGTCAAATGCATGTGAAATGAGGGATTACTGTATGCTAAAGTAAAGCAGTTTCATGGTACAGTATTTTGTGGGCTTGGTCAGGAGGTTTGTAATAAGACTAGGTTAACTCAGACTCTGGAATGTGATTACAAATAATTGCACAGTAATTAGTTTCTAAAGAGAACACCTGCATTTCCTGTATGTGGGAAAAGTTATTCCTAACTGAAATTCAAAATTATGTTACTTTGCTAAAAGTTGTGTTATGTTGCAGCAGCACAGTCCCACGCATGTTTAGCAGGATGCAAGTCGCTGCTTTAAATGGAGCTTATTCCCAGGAAAGCATTCTAGGATTGCAGCTATACTGTACTTCTCCAGTCAAAACTGCTTGGCAGGAAAGGAGGAGGGAAGTTGCTTTTATAGGAAATGAACTTTAAGGGCATCCATATGGAATATCAACTATTTCAGATTGCTCAGTCTCAGAGATGCACTTGCCAGTAATTATTAACTGCTGGAGTAATAGACTTAATTTTTTAGAATATTTACATACTGCCCATCACAATTCACTACCCAAAGGCAGTTCACTACACACACACACACACACACACACACATACACACACAAACACACACTGATATGAAAGACATCGTTTGCCCTGTCAGTCCCCACGAACTCACTTTTTGCAAGTGACATCTGGAGTGCCACGTTAAGATCACCGCCTTCTGACTAGAATGCCTCATGGCAAATGCTTTGTTCCAAAATGAGAAAGTGCTTGAAACCGAAATCGAGTCCAACTGTGATTTCTTTGGGAAAGTAGGAGGTGAAAGAAAGGGCTCAAAAGGAAACAAGGCAGTGGACTCAAGTGACCCGGGGGGAATTCAGTCTCATTCAACCCGCCCAGCACACACACTTTTGCGGGGTTGGGGAGAAAGGCGGCGAAGAAGTGTCCTGCCCGCACGGTTTGGCCGTGTTGTACCACCAGGAAATGCCACTTTCGCCCATAGCCGCGCTTCCCTCCGGCAGTCCCAGCAGCAAGACAGCTGCTTCTGTCGCCCAGCGATGGGGAGCCGCGACAGAGAAGAGCTGGGACCGGCGGGGAAGGCCGGGGACGAGGAAAACGCGAAGGGGAGCGCCTCGAAGAAGGGGCTGAGACGCCCGAGCCGCAACCACCCGCACGGCTAAGGGCAGCAACTTCTTCAGTCGAGCCCAGAAAGAAGGAAGGAAGGAAGGAGACGAGCCGCAGCTGCCGGCCTTGCTCGCGCCCTTTCCCTACCTGCGTGCGCCCGGCTGCTGAAGAGGAGGAGCTGCTGCTGCTGTGCCCGCTGCCTCCTGCTCCTTGGACGGGCTCCTGGAAAAAAGTCGGGAGAAGCTGCTGTGCCAGGAGGAGCCGCTTCTCCTTCGGCTGCTCCCGCCGGACATCTTCCCCGGCACCGGCAGAAAACGAGGAGGGCTGCTGCTGCTGCCCTCTCCTTCCTCCTCCTCCTCCTCCTCGTGCTTTGGCGGCTACGAGAGGCAGCTGTTCCTGCTCGGTCCCTTCCCGCGCTCGCCGTAGTAGTAGTAGCAGCAGCAGCAGCCCTCTTTCCCAAGTTTCTAGTCCGGTCCTCCAGCGGCAGGACGCGGGGAAAAGGAAGTATGCCGAGCAGCAGCCAGCCACTGATTTCTGCCCCCTGTGGAGGCGGGAAACGCTGCACGGCTCCCTCGGCCGCCCGGCCCACGAGGAGGAGCCATGGCCGCTTCCAGCGCACGCCTCTTCTTCCACGGCCCGCCCCCCCTCTCTCTCTCTCCAGGCAGCTGGAGCGTGGGCTCCTCGGCCAGGGGTTGGGCAGGACGTTCCCGGTGCTGCTGCAGCCGCCTCATTCTCTCGCTTCTGCCAAGAACTTCAGGTCGGCCGAGTTACAGCCTCCCCTCAACACAGAAAACAGTGCTTACCACTAGGCACGTGGGCTTCTCGACGCCAGCGGAAACGGGGAAGCGACTTGCATTCCGCTCGGGGACAAAGTGGGCGACCTCCCAAACATCTCTTCAGCCGCCAAACTTAAATGTTGTTGTTGTTGTTGTTTTTAAAAAAACCACCCAACATTTCCTCACAGAGGGCCAGTCTTGTTGAAGCCTCTTGTAGGCAAGCAGGACAAGAAAACGAGGAGCCTTGTGGCACTTTATATTGGCACAGGTTTTTTTGTGAGCTACAGTCTGCTCCAGCCTTGAAAACACAGGCCAAAATATGCACCTGGATCCTATGCAGGTTTTATATTTATTATATTATTTAAATATTATATAAATATTATATATTTAAATATTATTGCAGCTCAACCTACATGGTTCTCTCCCTTCTGATTTAACCCCAACAACCTTGTGAGGTAGGTTAGGCTGGGAGTTTGTGACTGGCCCAAGGTCACCCAGTCACCAGGGGATTTTAACCCTTGTCTCCCAAGTCCTAGTCCAGCACTTTAACCACTATGCTACACAGACTTGCTTGGAAGTCAGTCCCATTAAGTTCATTGGGGCCTAATCCTGTTAGGTGTGTGTATGATTTGATGGAGGTACCACAACACTCCCTTTTAATTTGCATGCATAATGCTTCAAAGGGGGTGCACTCCTTTTACAAATTCTAAGCAGTACATTACTGAATACTTAAAAGCATTTGAAGGATTGCCTAGCCCCCCCCCCCGCCCCCCTACAATCCTGCTGGTGAGTTAAGATAGTCCCTACTTAGTGTCCTGCCACTTGGAATTGCACATCTGGCAGTGACATGTGGGCCTTCTCTGTGGTGGCACCCTGGCTTTGGAAATCCCTTTTCCCTGAAGTTCAGCTTATGCCCACACCAGTGCAAAATATGGCTTTTTGCCCAGGCTTTTGGGAATGGTCACTAATGTTTAGTAATTGCAGTTTTGCTTTTATTGTGAGTCCATCTTTCCAAAGCCCAACATATGTATAAAACTACATGTCAATATTCAGCATTTTTTTATTGTTTCCATGCTTTGTTGTCCACCAATTTTGAGTATAGTGTGTGTAAACACTCACAAATAAAATGATTATGACTAAAGTGACCTGTGGATTTTTTTTATACAGTATCATCCTGTATATATCTACTCAGAAGTAAGTCCCATTGAATTCAATGGAGCTTACTCTCAAGTAAGTAGATAAATGACAACACTTAACTATGATTACTATTTTTAACAAGCCAAATACATGGAGTACAACATCAACTGAGTGAATGAAAACAAAGAACATGATCCAAATTTCATCAGTGTGTGAAGGTGTTCGCTTTTCTCCCATTAAACTCCTGAGGCGCACAATTTGGAATTCCTCTCAGAGCTCAAAGTTGTAGTCCTGAAACTGCACATGCTGCAACCTAATATAGTTTATACTGCCTTTGATTTGAAAAATGTATATTTAAATACAAAAGATGCAGGAACATTCAAGGATTACTTCAAGCCCTTGCGGTCCAAGGAGTCGTTGGCAAACTTCCAAAATAATACTCACTACACTCATTCTCTCAATTTAGACCCAGAACATTGTACAATGGTCCTATGTAGCATGGATTAAATTCTTGTTCTTCTAACCATGGCCATTTTTTTACTCCCTTTCTTGTCCAAAGTACTTATTCTGGAGTAACCCCCATTTATTCATCACCCAAAACCACACCAAGCTCATTCTTTATGCAACTGGGCTCACTTCAAATCCAGTTGAAAAGTCTGGAAGGAGTGGCCTTTCCTCTTAAAAGACACCATTCCAATACTAATTAGAAATGGGTTAATTATTTGGGCCAGCTAAGCTAGACTATTTCTGCATCCAAAATCTGGAGGGTTTTTTTAAAATGTATGTATATGAATGAGTGAACATTAGGATAGGTATTAGGAATACGAATTTAGGCCGGGCAAACACTGGCCAATTTAGGTGGTGACCCCCTCTGTCCTATTGTGTCATCAAAAGACCATGACAGAGGCAGATGTGGCAATATAAATTTGTTGACTATCCATTCATATTTTCCACAGAAGAGGTTATTTATCATGTGGCAGGTGGCAATGGCCTCTGAACACAGCTGTCAACATTAAGGACCATGGAAATGCATGCAAATCAAGCAGATGGTAATGAAGCCTTAAGTTGCCACGTGCAGAGAATATGATGTAACAACATATGGCCCAAGACATCCAGTAAGTCTGTAAAAGCAGAGCTAAATCCAGAGTGTAAGGATGTATCTTACCCTTTAAAGTATCTCAGATCATTTTGCTACAGTTTTCACTAGAGTCATTCTCTCAAATGACAAAGAACGTTGAACTTACATGACATGCTGTTATTTTCTGCAGCCATTCAGACTAGAATGTTTTGTACACATGGGAGACCTCCTGGCTGATTGCTGTTTCAGTTTGAACAGATGGTGAAATTAAATAACCTTGGTTGGTTTTTTTTATTAAAAAAATTCATCTCACATGAGCTCTTTGAAACATTTTATTAAGTTGCTTGTTCAAAGCGGAGTAAGAAAATTTTGTTTAAAAATAAATAAATAAATTTTAACTTGCCTAATTTTAAATAAAATATAAAGTCAGAGAGAGTCATAACTGAAAAGCAAAACTTTTTTATTCTAATTAAAGGCTACAAATATGTATTTCTTTAGTAGTAATTCCTGCTATTCATTCAAATTAGTTACTAATATGCAGAAGCAAGCTTCCATGCATATATCCTTAGTAGGGTCTGCTTTGACAAACATTGGATATCACCCTTCGCTATTCATGTGGTTTCAAATCCAGCTACATGCTGCACACACAGGAACCCTAAAGTTACGGAGAGAGAAGGGATGTCCCCAGAATTCCCCTTCCTCACCAATTGGGTCAGTGGCCAAAAAAACGGTATAGGCTCATTTTATCAGGATGCCTGTTAAACAAACACTTAGGACTGTGCTGCAAATAATGATAGTGTATAGTTTGTTGTTGTTGTTTTTAAACCCTTAAAAGTGGTTTACAATCAAGTGGTGTATAAATTTTCTGAAATAAATAATAGTTTATTGCAGCCCAATTTTAGCTTGAGCCCATGCTCTGTTACCACCAGCAGCAAAACATAGGATTTTGTATTAGGCCTCTAGCACACTTTGGGACAGAAAACCATGCTTTGGATCAACAGCACAGAAGAAAACATTTACCCAGGTATGACATATAAGGTTTTGGGTTTTACACAGGAAATGTTAGTAAATGTGTATACACCTAAAGGACAGCTTTGTCACAACCTAGAATTATGTTTCAACAGACAAAATTAAGGAAATACAAGTATTAAATTCATGGGTGTCTCCAGGCTGGCACTGTTTTATGGGAGAAATTAAAGCACATACAAGTTAGGATTCTACAATTATAACACTGTCTCCTTAGTACAACAGATCTACTTAATCCCCCCCCCTTTTTTCCCTTTTTGCAGTTAGGAAAGTGATATGGAAACAGTCTGTAGTAGCTCTCAGAAAATAAACTTCCTTCCTTTTAAAGACAGGTAGGCTGTGGCAGCCTGAGTTTTACAATGCTTCAAAATGGCCTACATGTTTAGTTGACTCAGACTTCTTTGTCCTTTGGAAAGGAAGGGTCATAACTGAACTTATCACAGCAACACATTTCAAAACAGAAACAGCAAATTCCTATTTATTTTTCTGGTCTCAACATAATTGTTCACTCAGCTTACATATAAGGTTAAAATTCCATGCCAATATACTTCTGTGTTAATTACCTTTGGTGCTCAAATATGGACCATCTTGCCTGTGAGTCCTGGAAGACCTGCTCCCTGCCTTGCAGACCTTTTCCACCTGGCCTGGGAGGGTGGAGACTTGATTGACTGCAAGCTATAAAAGCTGAGGCTGATTGCTGAACAGACTCTTGGGCCAGAATGCTGGGTTGTTTTTTTTGTTGTGGTTGTTGCTGGGTTGTTGTTTTTTGTATCTTTATTTTAGATTTTGTTATGATTTACGTGGAAATCGTTTGGTTTGGCTTTGTATTTTTAAATGTTTTATTTATTGTTTATGACTACTTTTGTTATACTGTAGTTATGTATTTTTTCATGTTTTAAGCCACATTGAGTAAGGTCGAACTGTGGAAAGGTGGCATGCAAATTAAATTATGTATGTATTTATGCATGTTTATTTGCTGTGATGCATATTTACAAGGACTCTGAACAGTGCCTTCTGTAGTAACATTCTGCTATGCGTTGCCCACTTTCCCCACAATTTCTGTGTATCCCCCTAAGGTCTGAACTCTGTTCCACATATCAGAAGAAAGTTTGAGACGCATATACTAAGTTGTAACTGTTACCAAATGCTTTATCGGCTGGAGAAGGCAGACACGAACAGCTTTTATTATGAACAACTTTCCTTTGCAGTAAGGAAAACACATTATTTTTAAAAATTGGATTAATATTATTATCCACAAAGAAAGAGTACCTAACAACACACAAACTTATCCTTGGACCCAATGACATGAGATAAGCTTGCAATGCAGGGTAACTAGTTGCTACACTACACTTTCCCAGCTTTCTGAAGTGGGTTGCATTGGTAGAAAGTGTTTATATCTTATTACTGTGCAGTTGTGCCAATGCAGTTACAAGGCTAAAGGTGGGCAATGAAGACCACAGCAATGAGAGTGATTTGGTTAGTTTAATCAACATACTATGCGTTAAGCATTAGTGAAATGTTAGCGTAGGGCAGGGTTGGGCAGACTTCAAGCTTGTCACATCTAATTTGGTGTTTTAGAAAAACATCAAGATCTGTAACAAGACCCAGGTGCAGAAGACATACTATTAGAATTAAAAAACAGGGCCTCTGATCCTAGAGATATGTTTTCATTACTATTTTGGGTGTGGATTCAGAAACCAGATTCCCCACTGGCTGAATCTGGGACAGGGGTGAGGAAATCCACGCAAAACTATCTCACTTGAAGAGATCAGACATAATCAAAAGTAACCACAGATTTGACATACCTTTAAAATGTGCGAAGTTCAGTAAGTTCACACAATCATGTGTACATTAGACTGTTTTGAAGAGAGGATTGGAACTAGAACCTTCTCCTTTCATAGTAGGAAGCTCATCCAGAACCAACTGTACAGTGCTAAATAGATGGTTTTGGTCTAGCCTAGTTTAATGTAAAAGTCAAGATGTACAGATTATGTATTGTATTGAATGAAATATTAACATTAAAGGAATCAAGCATAAAAATAGATAATACACTGCAAAGTTTTATAAAACAAAAAAATTGATTTAATATGTGTAACAGACTATTTTCGTTCTTGGCTGATGTTCAGTGTATTATCTTAAAAGCACAGTAGGCATTTAGTAACATATTTTATTTATGAAAATATTGTTTCACTTCTTATAGAACACAATATAGTCCAGTACATATCAACAGTAAATATAATTCATAAACATCCACAACTGCTTATAAAAATACAGGAATGCATGCAGGCTCAGAGTAAACCCATTCAACCAAATATTTACTGAAATATGGTGTTTAAAATTTAAATAGCTGTTTTCTAAGCAAGAGAAAACTTTTACATTCTGGTAAAGGTCCATCTCTCTGTATATTTTTGAATGAAACACTGTGGTGAGCACAATCAGGAAGTCAAATGTGATCTCTTGAGCCACTAACTCAAAAATCCACCAGCATTTTTAGACTACATACAATGATTTTATTATTCTATCAAACCACATATATTTTTTCCTTCAGTACCATGAATGTGCATTTGAGCTACTACATTTTGTTACAAAAAAATATTTATTTTTATTTTTATTGGGCTTTTATAAAAGCCAACAGAAGAGAACAGACCTATAAAAAGTCTTCATCTTCAAGAGGTCATCATAAACATCTACAAATTATCTTTATGACATTTTCATAATTCATTGGTTTTTCATGTCTTCATTGCCTGGATCTGATCTAGGTAAAACAAATAAAGTTAATGTTAAAATGCTGTTTTTATTTAATTATATTAGCTACATAATTCCAGTAGTATTAAGGCTTCTGAACTATTTTATAGAGCCTTGAAATATGAGCTAATAACCTGTGCTTCCTTCATAGAAATGTTCTTATGGATCAGCACTACAGCATGTAAACATGGATCATCACACAGCCAATATAATAAATGGCACTTCTCTGCCTCTCATCTTTTAGTCTCTGCTGACATCTAGCGGTGTATTTTAAATAAAACACTGTACTCAATTAAGGCCCAAGCTTAGAGCAAAGCTTCTAAAAAGCATGCAAAAGAGCTGGCCACTCTATGTAAACGAGTAATTTCCTATAAGAATATTCCATTCCAAAACAGTGACCACTGCAATAAAAATAAATGTTGATTATATAAATTAATTTATTTACTAAATAATGTGTTATGGGGTGACCAAGTCAGATGGGTGGCATTTAAATAATAAAATTATTATTAATAATAATAATAATAATAATTAAACGAAGAGAGACAGTATCACTATTAAAGCCCAAACAATTGTAGATATTAAACATTGTGGGAATACGTTTTTGGGACTTCCCGCGCTTTGGCGCTTCACAAAAACCTTCCGCGCTATGCACGGAAGAAAAGAGATCCGGCTGGTGACTGCTGCCTGGATCCCTCCGCGCTTGCTAGAAAGCGCGCCAGGAAGCTTCTCAGTAACGGCCGAAAGCTGTTTCCCGCCCGGAAACACTGACAAATGCAATGTTATGATTGGTTTATGCAAATGCTATGACGTTGTTCAGTTTATCAATAAATGGCCCCTGCTCTCTCAGCGACGGCGAGTGTGCTCAGAAACACGAGAGAGGACGCGAGACAAGCACAGAGAGAAACGAAAGAGAAACTAAGGAAAGGACGCGCACAGAGAGTAGTTGGGAGAGCGCACCCCAACCATTGACTGCAGTCTCTTTATTTCTTATTTTTTATTTTGGCCTCTTTCCTACTTTTGGCCACACCTTTTGCTATTCTTTTCGCTGCCTATCCTTTCCTCTTTGGAACCTTCAGAAACCTTCGTAACAACCTTCAGAACTCCAGAAAACATCTCACGACCTTCAGTAAAACCTCATAACCAGCGGATCCATCATAACCAGTGGGAGCAGGCTCTCCAGGATTACTGGTTATCCCAGAAGTTGGTTATCCCCACAAAACATTAATTATGATAACTTACACCAAAGAATAGTGGAGGATAATAATGTGGGATGCTTAAATGCTGCATAAAACTTATCAAGTCTCATTCAGTCGATGAGAGCAGACAGCGAGAATGAGACTTTAAAATGCAATTAACTCTAGACCCAGAAATCATCTAGTCATTTTGAAAATTCTCTGGTATGCACAGCATTAAAGCTGCCATATTTTACTTAATATGCTTTAGCTTTTTGTAATCTGCACCATAATGTTACTTGCTTTCTGTTGTAAACATAAATATAGCATTGTACTCAGACCACAAGCACTATTTCTTAGTCTTAATTTAGGAGTAACAATACTGCCCATATATTTGCTTAATTTAAATGGGAAGTTTTAAAGGGAGGTATTTTTGCTAAAAATATAAAGTGTAACACACAGGGGCCCAAATAGCCAAGTTTAATGAGTATACTCACTGTGTAATTTGATCTGACAGCAGAAATAGGTTGAGGGAAAAGCAAAATGAAATGATAGAAAAATTATAAAATGAAAACAAAAGGTTAATGGAAAAGGGAAGTTGGTAATGCAAAGCATGATGAAATGTACCTTGAAGCCAGTCTACACCTTCTTGCAAACCTTCTCCTTTAAGAGCATCACTAGCACTAAAACGAATAAAGAATAAACTTTTTTTAATGGAACAAAAAAAAAAAACTAATGAAAAAAGTGATTACATTTTCTACAGTTAGTTAAGATCAAACCATACCCACAGAAGTATATTTATTGTTAGCGTATTAAGATAGTATGTAGCACAGACCAACATGAAAGATGCTGAGATGCTTAGCTGCTGCCCAAAGCAGCAAACCTCCATTTCCTCTTTCTTTCAACCATTTGCAACAAAACAAAATCTAACATGACACCATCACGTTCAGTTTCCCTGCCCCATAAGGCAGTGTTTTTCAACCTTTTTTGGGTAAAGGCACACTTGTTTCATGAAAAAAATCACGAGGCACACCACCATTAGAAAATGTTAAAAAATTTAACTCTGTGCCTATATTGACTATATATAAAGTAATTCTCTTGAACTTTTCAATTTTTCCCACGGCACACCAGGCAACATCTCGCGGCACACTATTGTGCCGCGGAACAGTGGTTGAAAAACACTGCCATAAGGAATACCTAACAAAGTGGAAGCAGTTTTTGCATTGTCCAGAAGAGAATACAAAAAGTTAAGTGAATTAGCAAGATCCTCACAAATTGATGGGAATATATGAGAAAATAGAGCTACAAGGGCTGTAGCAGCAGTAGAGAAGTAACTTTAAGAGCTCAATTTGTTAGAATATTTCTGTCAATATTAACCCCTCTCTCTTTCCTTTGGCCCGTGCTCTCTTCCTCCCTTTGGCTCCCTTGCTTCTGTCTCCTATTTCATCTGCCTCTTCCCTAAAGCCTTTACTACAGAGGTAAGGAACCTTTGGACAATTGGCCATCTTCATCCACTAGGAGGTCCAATTCAGCCCACAAGGCCACTTTCCCCAAACCACACCCACCCAATGATAAGCTGATACCACTGGTGACATTAGCTGATGGACAAGAGGACAGGGTTTAATCCTGCTTTGGCTGTATGCCCTGTGCTCACCAGTGAATTGGATTGCTCAGCCAAAACAGCAGGATTTAATCTCCACTCATCAGCTGATGGGTAAAAGTAAAGGTACCCCTGACCATTAGGTCCAGTCGCGGACGACTCTGGGGTTGTGGCGCTCATCTTGCTCTATAGGCCGAAGGAGCTGGCGTTTGTCCACAGACAGCTTCCGGGTCATGTGGCATGACTAAGCCGCTTACCTTCCCGCCTCAGCGGTACCTATTTATCTACTTGCACTTTGACGTGTTTTCAAACTGCTAGGTGGGAAGGAGCTGGGACCGAACAACGGGAGCTCACCCCCGTCATGGGGATTCGAACCGCCGACCTTCTGATCGGCAAGCCCTAGACTGTGGTTTAGACCACAGAGCCACCTGCGTCCCATTATCAGCTGATGAGTAGGGGAATAAAGCCTTATGCAAAAGCAATGTTTGAAGTAACTTGTGCTTCTTCTTTAAATAGGCAGGTGGACAGGTAAGTGGATGGCAGCAGGGTAGCTAGGGGGACTTCTCTCCCGCACCCCAATGCTACACCAAATACTTAAAGAGGAAGTATTAGCTTCTCCAAACAGAGGTTTTGCAAATAATTTAAGGCAGCCCCCATGCTCACGTTTCAGCCTCCAGAAGCAGAGTGGGGGGAAACCAACTTCTCTGTTTCTCATCCTGCACAAGCCTAACATAACTTGAAATGCTGAGCACTCGCCAACAAATTGGTGAAGAGATAACTTTCCAAATAATAACAATCCATGCCTTTGTCATTGCCCACAGTCTTCTGGAGCAGGTCTCTTTTTTGGGGGGGCATAAGGGCTGCAGGCGGAGGTGAGGAAGAAGGAATATTATTGCTTGAGTGGGTCTTTTCCACTGATGGGCAAATACAGCTTGATCCCACCCATTGTTGCTCTACATTAAGCAAATGGAAAGCTGTAATTTGCTAACACTGGTAGCTTTCCAGAGTTATTCCAAGCTGCTGAGATTAATAAGATTCTGTCAGTTTCTTGCTTTATCTTACAAAAACAATCCTGCAAATTCAAACACCAATCTTCTACAAATAGATATTACCATTATATAACTGTGTTACATGACACAGATTACAGCTTGCTTTTGGAATCAGTATTTGTATACTGGTTATCCCAGAGTTTTCTTCACTCAATATAAACATTAGTAACTTAAAACTAATTTTAGTGCAAAATGAAAATAAGCCAATTTTACCAGATATGCCATGGCTTGTCTTTGATGTTCTCCAAAGCCAATAACTGAGATACTTTTACTGATGACACAGCAAACCTGAGGTCCATCTTGTTTGCAAAGAACAAAATTGGTATTCGTCGGTGTTTAAGATCTAGGAGTAACATAATGTTTTGTTAACCCATTAATCTTTTAGATAAACACATTTTTACAAGAAGACAATATGCCTACACTGCTCACATGTTAATGCCATCCTTTGAAGGTTTTATTCTACTAAAAAAGAGACTCTGGGTCATGGCATCTCTGGTGCATGTTTCAGTACAGTTCCGAAAGTACCCATCCCCAAAGATGTATGTCTAAGGCTACTGTTTCTAAATAAGTGTTTCATTAATAAGCTCTTCTTTCAAACTTAAACACAGAAGCTGTAGATATGATACAGGGTTTCAAAATCTCCTATGAGATTGTGGCATATTTGCATGCAGCAAGAATGTAACAAGATATATGAACTGACCAAAATAAGCTTGTTGTGGATTATATCTAGCAAGTACTAAAAGCAGGGAATTATTTTTAAAAACAAAGAGATGCTGAGCCTGCTTGGGAGTCATGTCATCTGCCCTGCTAGTCAGTTTTACTGAGCTCTCAGTGCGTGTGTAGCTGCAATTGCTCATTAGAGAGGAAAAGACACATGAAAAGAAACACTTAGTGTAGTAATAGTAGTATTACTTCACACAGGCGAGGATTCTTGTTCTGAAAAAAGATTCTGGGACTGAGATCTGACCATGGTTAAAGTTGCACTTGAAGACAAATTAGGGAAGATGTTCCAATCAGTAATACAGAATCAGGAAAATTATTTGACAAGAAAAAAACCCTAAAATCTAGTTTATAACTTTGTAATCAATATACAGGGTACAATATATCATAAATATTCTATACAATCAGTAACAATTTCATCAACATCAATCTTATTTCATGGTTTTTATTAAGTCTACTAACATCAGAGAAGTTAGTGCCACAGATGTAAAATAACTATATTATGGAACAGAAATACAATCATATATATATGGCAGTATTCTTACTTACAGCTGTTGCTGAAGGCATTTATTTTTTAATATAAAAGCCAAATCTTATCTCCAGTGTAGTTTTTAACAGATCTGTTGCTACTCCTGAATTATACAGTTGTTAGATTATTCCCCCACCCAATTTCAATGTTCAGTTAGATCAGGCATGTCCAAATTCCATTTCGGGGGCCTAATCCAGCCTGCTGGTCGATTTAATCTGGCCCCCGTGGCAGTATATGTCCCACGGCAAAATCCTTAAAAAAGCTCAGCAACTTTGGTCAGCCCTCACACATGTTCACTTCATCAAATCCTGCCCTCTTTGAAAAAAGTTTGGGCACCCCTGAGTTAGATCAAAGTGAATTATTTCAGTTTGTTATTTGTCTTCACCCTGTGTGCTGAACTCTCTTTTCATGAAGGAGTGGCATTGAAGTGCAAGAGGTCACAGCTGCTTTCAAATCTTACAATGTATAGAGGTAAGCAGAAGTAATCAGTGGGATCCAAAGCACTCATTTTGTTAGCACAAAGACTTACACTTGTGCAATGGAACTCCCTCCCTTTCCTTTCCCCACATTTGCCCCAGAATCACACCCATCATTCCAGATAGATACATGAGTCAAATCTTGGCCAAGAACTTTTGATTAACCAAACAATAGAGCCAGTAGTTCTTTTTTTTAACTAAATAAGTTTTGTTTATTAGTTCTAACATAGCTAGATATAAGCCCTGTTCAGACATTCAATCTAGTAGAAATAAATATGGGAGGGCTTGGGTAAGGCAGGAGGGCTGAGTTCAGGCTTGTGGGAGCTAGCCAAGGCCCTACCCATTTCACAATGATACCATGTTTACACAGCTTAAACAAGTGTATAAGTTTAGGCCAGCCCAGCTATGCTGACTTTGCTAGGAGCTGTAGTCCAAAATATGTGGAGGAAACTTGGTTGGGGAAGGTTGGTTTAAACTCTATGGGTAAGATCCAACAAAGTCACTACAGGAAGAAAAGGAATTTAAGTTCGCACAAGGAGAATTCTACATGTATGGAAGTTGCTTGGTACCCAGGGCAACCACATTGGACCCCATCCCATGTAACATAACAATTTATGATTTGTGAAAAACATTTATGGGAGGCTCAGTAACACAACGCTGATATCCACGAATGTTTTGCATCTTAACAGTAGTTTTCCCTCTATAGATATTTTTCAAATTAATATACACAGTGAAGATTACATTCATTGTATTTCTATAAATGAATCAATTTCTCCTCTAAAAAACAAAGCCACTGTTTTCTCTCACAGTAAGTATAGCACAAGCTCCCTTCACACTTCAGCCTCCTCACAAAGTTCACATGGCTTCTCAGGAGGAAAAAAAACTTTGCATGTGTAGATTTCTATGTGCAAAGGCTTTCCATGAATTTTTGGAACATGCATGACTGGGATTCCAGAATGAATGGAGATCCTTCACACCTAGAAGTCAATGTATGTAGGCTTTCCTTACAGGTGTTCAAACTTAATGAACAGGCATATGGGGCACAGCTGAGGAGTCACACAAGGTCAGGGTGGTGCCAGAGATGCATCTTTTCAATCCCTTCTTATGTGTGAAAGAGGGCTTCAGGGATGTGTCTCAGGCCCAATCTGAAGGCCTAACCTTGTTGGTGCAAATTGTTGGAAACCAATGTGGTAAAATCTTTTACTGAATTGCCCACAATTACAATTACAGCACATTAAGTTTAGGGGACAAATTTAGAGTTTAAAATTTACACAAGTTCAATTAATCTCTTATTTCTGAAATTTGTTCTGGTATCCTTAAATTAAATTAATTTAATCTTGAATTATACCTGTGATACTCCTATTAACAAAAAATATACTGAAATCTTTATTTTGGTTATCTACTGGGGAGAAAAACAAGGAGGTTTTATATGCAAATACAAAGTTACCAAGAAAATAGTTGTTTCATGTCAAAGATACACAGTAGGAATAGAACTGAGTGAATGATAAAGGATCTTCTCACCTGGATGATTCAAGAGAGTGTCAAGTTCTTCTTTGGCCACAACCATTCTTAGTGTGTCATTGCTATCAATGACAAAAATAATGGCCTGGCAATCTCTGTGTGTCATAGAAAGCGAAGAAGCAAATTAGATTCTTCCTAAAATGTAACAAAATGAATAACAGAATCCTACTTCAATGTGTTGTGTGTTATTGTACTAACTGGTAGCAGCATATTCCTTCTAGATTCTTAGAAAAACCATTATGTTCCATATGCTGAAACTCAAGCTATTTTCAAAACAGACATGATATATGTCTGATATATAAACATAGTACTTTGAAAATAGGCATACGCAAACTCCAGCCCTCCAGATGTTTGGGACTACAATTCCCACCATCCCTGACCATGGGTCATGTTAGCTAGGGATGATGGGAATTGTAGTTCCAAACATCTGGAGGGCCGGAGTTTTTCCTATGCCTGTTCTAAAGCAAGGTGGACTAACTTTTTATATCAAGGGAACTGCAAGAGTACTTCAACATGAAACCTGGTGCCCTGCAGATGTTTTGAACTCCAATTCCCATTTTGGTTGTGCTGGCTGGAGCTGGTAGGAATTGTATCCAAAATATCTGGAAGGTATGAGGTTAGGAAAGGCTGCTATAGACACTAGTTAAAATTAATTATGCCTAAGTATTTATTTTCTTATTTTTCAAGCCTATGAATATTATCTTAAGTCACAACAGAAGTATCATTATTTTGTGATTACTCCAATTCACCTTCATAAATTTCATACAGAAATGACGAGAGACTTGTAGTTTCTGAATATGTAAAAATACTGCAAACTTTAGTCTCAAAATAAAAAAGAACTTACTTGTAGTAGTGTTCCCAAAGATTTCTGTATCTACCTTGACCCGACATATCAAACACAGTGAATGACAAACTATAAACAAACAAAATATAAAATTAAAACTGAAATGCTTTGATGGCTATGTACAATTATTACGCTGTGTACTGAACATAGTAGCGCTGACTTCTGACTCGTTATTGGACCGCTTGTTTATATGCTTTTGATAACATAAAACTTCATATTAACTTGTATGCCATCATATTCAATTAAATATCAAAACTGGATACTTAAAAAACAAAAATGTAACTATTGATTCTTAAGCCAACGGTTGAATTCAAAATAGCACTAAGGAGATCACTCTCTCTACCCACTATGCTCTATGCTGGAGGTCCTCCCAACTCCCCCAGAGCTGATTTATGGGGGAAAGGAACTTAATTGCATTAGGAGGGCTCATTATGCTCGCTCCCACTAATGCAAGTATTTATTTTCTGACTTTTGAGTGATACTTTTGAGTAATACTTTTGAGTGAACTTAGTGAGACTTACTAAGTAAACATGCTGATACCAGGAATAAATAGGTTTGGGGCCCAGAGGTACCCCACCCTTGCTATAATGTAAGACACTCTTGAAGTTGAGGCAACTTTCAGAAGCAATTTTATTATGGCATGGGGCATGTTGTTCAAGCGGAAAAGTCAACAATTCTGCTGGGCAAGCTTCAACCTGGGCGCTGCTTGGCTCCTGGACAATGTTTTCTTTTAAGTTTAGTTAAAGAGACTCTCCAACACTTAAAATCATTAATATAAAAGGCATAAAATTTCAACAGTGTCACTCAAATAAGTGAGACCTTTTCTACAAGAAATCTACGTCTTAGCAATATGTGATCCCTTCCCCACAGGCTTTTCACAATAACAATACAACTACACATAGGATTATATCTCCATGCCTAATCAAATATAGTTAATGCAGCCTATTAGAAAGACAATTCTCTTGTCTAATACATAAATATATAGAATATAAACATACTGAAATAAAAGGGTCTTACCTAGATGTCTTAAATTTTTCTACACTGAATCCTATCGTGGGAACAATATCTTGAGTTTGAGCCTTCAAAAGAAAACAAAATTGTCTTTAAAAGTTCATGTTCAATTTTAATACTAAAAATCAGTAATATATTCTCTTGATCCAAATAAATAATAGTTTAACATGTCATGTGGCATCATATATTTCCCCCTCGTGGCTCACTGTGGCTCATTCTCATCATGCTAAACTAATGCTGGCTAAGTATGTGAAGTGCTCAGAATATACTAAAATGCTATATACATGCTGTAGCAGTATTGTGGATATTTACCGGTAGCTTATTTAAATCAGTTATTTAATGCCAATACCTAAACAGGCAACCTATGGATACTGCAGGAATATACAAGCTTTTAAGAAACATTTGGTGGTGTAAAAGGTAAAGGTAAATGATCCCTGGACAGTTAAGTCCAGTCAAAGGCGACTATGGGGTAGGGCGCACATCTCACTGCAGGCCAAGGGAGTCAGTGTTTGTCTACATACAGCTTTCTGGGTCATGGGGCCAGCATGACTAAACTGCCATTTACCTTCCTGCTGCAGTGGTAACCTATTTATCTACTTGCACTGATATGCTTTCAAACTGCTATGTTGGCAGAAGCTGGGACAGAGCAACGGGAGCTCACCCCGCTGTGTGGAATCGAACTGCTGACCTTCTGATCAGCAAGCCCAAGAGGCTCAGTGGTTTAGATTACAGCACCACCCACTCCCTTATTGGATGGTGTAGCAGTAAGACAGCAGATACATTTTGTTGGATCCAAACTTAGTGATACATAAGAGAAGACTCATTAAAATAAACAATGACCAGGGTTTTCTTGGTCCTCTCTCCTCTCCATAAAACATGGCTCTTCATTCAGCAACATATTGCAATTCCCAACTTGTACAGTTTTGTGGACTGACATGGGGATGGCAACTGCTTTGGGAAGGGGACCTGAAAACGCTGCGATGCATGCAGAGCTCAGCCCATGACCTTTGTACAGTTTGCACATAATGCTCAGTTAAACCATGGCTAAGTGTGAATGAGCAAGCATGCAGGGACTCAAGAGCAAAAATCATAGCCGCTTTGCTTCTTCTCTGCTATCTGGAGCTGAGCCATGGTTTGGTTTAATGTTACATCCCAACCCAGACTCCTGGTTTGTCTCCCTCAAACAAATTACGAGCAGTAAACTAAGAGCAAACCTTGGCTACAGTTTGCAATTTGTTTGGAATGAGACAAGCCATGAGTGAAGTTTTGAACATAATACTAAGCCAAAAGAGAGTTTAGCTTCAGGAAGCATAGCAGAGCAAAAATAGGGAGGAGCAAAGAGGCCACAACGTTTGCTCCAGAGAGAAGCATGCTTGCTTGTTCATACTTAGTCATGGTTTGGCTTAGCATTTAGGTGCTAGCACGGCTAGTGACTAAGTACTTAATGTTTTCAATCTAATATGGCTTAACAAAAATAAGTGTGACCTTCCAGCACTGGTTGAAAGTAACAAACCAGTATGCCAATGTTTTGATTATATTTGTTTAACACAATATGCTTTTGCTGAAATCATGTCAAAGCATAATATTAACTTGAAAAGACCCTAATGATATATTCATTCTTGCCCTGTATTTAGAGCCAAGGTATCACCGATACTATTTAAGGAAAAACTATTTAAAGAAAGCATTTAAGGAACATATACCGGTACATATCTGCATGTGTGCAAAAGAGTGTGTATGTATAAAATAAGGTTACCAGACGTCCCCGGATTTACAAATCAGTCCCCTGATAAAATCCTATCATTCCTATTGAAGTTGAAAAGTGTCCCTGGATTCATTGAAAAAAACCTGGTAACCTTAGTATAAACAGTATTCATTTCCTAAGTACTAGTTTACTCAACTTAAATTTGTTTACAGGCCATTGTGAAAACCAAAACATGGGCAGCATAAATCATGTATTTCCAATTATATAATGGATGCCTCATATTAGAACTTAATAAATTCACTTTTAATCTCTGCTATTTCTGAAATATATCCCCTGATTGGGATAGTAATGTTTGCCATTTTATATTTATATTTAATATTTTTATTTAATTCATTTTTCTGATGTCTGCTCTGCTTTTCTAGATTAAAACCAATAAGGAAGCTTCCTTTCTTCTCCATTAGATGGTTAAAATTACAATTCTGAACACACTTCCTGGGGAGTAAAGCCCCTTTGAATAGTGGAATTTATTCTGAATAAACATGAATAGGGTCCTGAAAATCACACAATAGGGCTACCTAAAATTCTCATTTGTACAAGCAGTTTAGAATTATACATCATATCAAAAATAAAAAAATAAAGTGATCTACTTCCAAAAGAGAAAACAGTGCATTAAGATGAATGCCATCTTAAACATTAGTATTTCAATATAGTACAAATGAAATCTTTCTATACATGTATCCAAATATGACCATTATCTTTACTACAAGATTTGGCAAACAAGCGGGTAACATACTAAAAAGGACTACTTACATTAGATGGTTTTAGCTTGTTAATAATTGTTGTCTTGCCACTATTGTCCAACCCAAGGCACAGAACATGAACTTCTTTCTTCTTCAGACCAAGCCAGCCTGCTAGCTTGTCAAATAATCCCATAATTTTGATATAATGGCACAGTCAACACCTGTGTTTGCAAATAATATGTCTACTTAAAACAGTTGAAATTATTGTAGATGGACATGAAGGCAAAAGTCTTCAGATGCTTAATACATATGTACATAGAAACTCCCAAGAGAAAACGTTTTCAATCTGTGTCAGCAGGTTGGTTAATTTAAGCAAGTAGAAGATAAGCTGATTATTTTGCAAGTGTCTCTTGCCAAAGCAGTCTGGCTGCTTATCGCTCTGTCTAAACTCTAAAGCATCACTCTTTAGTTCAATGGATACCTGTATTATCACAGACAGATTATTTTGTGTAACCAGGTTAGTGAATTCATTTGCAATGATATCTAATGCAATTGACATTGCAAATCCTCTGTTTAACATTTTAAATCCTACCCCCCCCCTTTCACATTTTGAAGGATAACAAGAGTTTCAGTTCTTGTACTGTTTTTTGGAAAGTGCAATTGAGGCTGGTTTGCCTTTCTTTATACGCAAACTGAATTTCTCCCCCATTCCTAGTATTCAAAAGAAAGAAAAAAGCAAGGCCCGCTGAATTCATTGGGGCTTAACCCATTTGTAAGAAGGGATGGGGGCTGCTTCCTTTGCATGCAATACTGCACAAACTTGGTGAACATCCAGTCAACTTGTTGGTAGCTTCTTCCAAGGAGATGTGAACAGGACTGGCTTGTAAAGAGGATGTGACGAGCTCCTGCCAGCAAGTCATTTCACATGCAAGAGGATATACACATGTGTGTGTGTGTTTGTGTCCCCTCCATCCCTCAGAAGCTACTCAGGTGAGGAAAGCAGATCCACCAAAGCCCAGAACTAAGAGAGGCCGAGGTGAGGCAGGGCACCTTACAAAGGCGGCTTTCCCTGTGGAGTTCCTCCATCCTGACTTGCTAAGAGGCTTCCTGACTCAGCCCAGGTGCCAGAATCATAGAATCTGTACGGTGGGAAGAGGTTGTTGTGGCCAGTGTGTTCAATTTTGGCCAACACACACACACATTGGAAAAACGAGTGAGGTCCCAACTAAAGACAAATGGCAACTTAAGCTGATGGAATATGCGCAGCTTGCAGAT
The DNA here is from genome assembly GCF_009819535.1 of Lacerta agilis. Taxonomy (NCBI): domain Eukaryota; kingdom Metazoa; phylum Chordata; class Lepidosauria; order Squamata; family Lacertidae; genus Lacerta; species Lacerta agilis. The sequence continues at coordinate 38,096,020 of NC_046315.1, read as the reverse complement.
TTAACATATAGAATAACAGAACAAGAAGAACATATGTTTAGAGAAGATTGGAAAATGTTTATTGAATATATGGGGGCGGGAATTGTGTACACTTGAAAACGTTGGCAGCATTAAGATAAATTCAACAGTGTAAATAAGTTTTGATGGATATAATAATGGAATACAGAATGGTTTAGTTTATGTAAAATATGCAGGCTTTTATGATATGCAAAATGAACCATGGAAAGAGAACAAGGGAGGAGACACTGATATTTTAAGGATGTTTAAATGAGTATTCTAAATTGTAAAACAGAAAATTTAATAATAATTATATATATAAACGCATGCACGCACACAAAACACTGCCCCCTACAAACCTCCTCGCCAATGAAGCTCATGAGGTGAACTTCACCCAGCACTCGCCTACCTCGCAGGGATGTTGTAAGGATGAAAGGGAAGAAGGGGAACGAAACTGCTCCTAGCTTGTCGGAAGAAATGCCAGGATAAAAGCCATTAATAATACTAGCGTTCATAACTGCTCGTCGCCTGACAAGAGAACGGCGCAGCACCAACCCCACCCCCCGGCACCGGTTCAGGCTGACCCCTGAGGGACAAGCCGTCGAAGCCTCCGCCCGCGCATGCTCCCCTCGTCCCCTATTTGCCCTTTGAGGGAGAAACAAACCACCCAAACGCCGCCGACGCTACTTACGAAGGGAAATGCAGCCTCCGCCGCTGGCCAGGCCTTGGAAGAGCGAGCCCCTCCCACGCGCACCCTCTCCCGACGCCTGCGTCGTTGCCTAGGAGACGGAATCGACGCATGAGCCGCGCCCTCCACCGGCTGGGGCTCCACAATGCTCATTATTCTGATACTTTCCCCCCCTCGACAGCGTTCCGTGACGTCAGTGGATGCTATTGGCTGGATGGGCGGGGGAAGGAGGAAGGGAGGAAATCGCCCTTATAGACTCACACAATCTGCCCAATGTTCAGTTTCTGGAATCGTCTGTTTCCCTCCTTCTGTCGGGAAGGAAGTGTGAGTTACCTATAGAGAGCAATGCTGTAGAAGTGTTGTAACTGAGCAACAGCTAATACAGGTCTGGCTCATGTTTTGTCAAATTTGATCATAGTTTGTGTGATGTCTTGGCTGCCGCTTTATATTGAGTAGGGAAGAAGAGATGTTCCTGCCAAAGCACAGCTACGTTGTATTTCTGAATTTAAGCGGCTCTTACTTCAGCCGCAGGAAGACTAAAAGCCACTTTCACACATATTTCAGGGGTTCTATCTTCAAAAATTGGTGAGATACTCTATACTTTCTTATCTCTATGAGCATCGCACCCCCCTGAGGAATATGACAACAGAGGTACAGCATTTTTATTTTATTTTTAAACCCTACTGCCGCATGGCACTTCCGGTTCCTATCAAAATGCTCCAAGTGCGGGGCTGGAGTGTTGGAAGGAACCAATGCAACATTTTTAATAAAAACAAGCAGGATCCTCTTCGTTGGTGTGATAAAATCATACGGACACAACTTCCAGAAAGACAGCTGTATTATGAGCTGCTTATTATTATGGCACAAACTGACATAGCCTACTAAGGATAATGTATATGATGAAATGGACTCTGGTCTCACAAAGCTTATGTTTTGATTTATTTATGTATTATATTTAGACACCACTGCCTCTACACAAAATTCAAAGGGCCATACATAATTTCAAAGCCTCATAAAAAGCCCGTCAGACAGGCTAGGCCAAGGGGGGGCTGACTGACTGGCCTAAGATCATACGCTGGATCTGCAAGAGGACATATTTCATCCAGGCAAAAGCACTCAAGGTGGACCATACAGCAGAACAAGTGAGAGGTGTTGCCTGGGAAGAGACCTCCCGAGGAAAAGATAGGGAGGCCTGGAGGGCCATATTCAGTTCTCAGGCCTGAGGTTCCCCACAAGAACTAGAACCTTTGCCCTCCATGTTAAAAACAGCTAAGCACCACGGTGTGTAGACTCACCAGACTCAGTTTTTACATTCATATGTATATGAAGAGAACTGTTGTAATAGTTTTAGTGGAAGTGCAAAGCCTAATATGGACAAATATGCTCAGGTTATAGGTAACCTATAAAGCACTGCAAATATATTAGGGAACATAAATACATTAGGAAATACCAGGCAGACTATCAGAATTATCTTCATGTACAAGTCTGAATTAAAGTGTAGAGAGCTTCCTTTTTCATCCGAAGTACCAGATTAGGCCTACATTCTTAAAAAATACAATCTCCTGGGCTCAGAAATATAATGCAAACAGAGCCCATTAGAGTTCTATCTCTGAAACCAGTTTCTCTTCAACTGTTTTTTTGACAGCTGCTGTGACAGCACTATTATAAATAGCCAATACATGAATTACTGAGTTACATCTGGAACCAGCAGTGTGGTCTTAAACAGATTGACTTAGATTGGAAGCCCCTCTAAGTTAACTACCCGTGTTTCTCATAAAATAAGACACCGTCTTATATTTTTCCCCCTCAAAAAAACCCACTGTGGCTTATTTTCAGGGGATGTCTTATTTTTATTACTGCAGATTTATAAAGGGACCAAGTGAGAGCCATGAGAAGTACTAAATGTGGGTGCAGGCTGCCAAGACTGCACAGCTTATGTACGTTCTCTGCAAAACTATTTTTTTTCTTTAACACAAAGGAAATTCAAATACAATGGCAAGTATTTTTTTTTGGGGGGGGGGAGGAGTAATTTAGTCCCAATCCCAATACCAGTAGTTTAACATACAAGAATAGGGTCCCTCTGGAGCCTGGTGAACAACCTAGCAAGTCCCCAGTCCAAAGTGTTGTGTCAAAGTGGTGAAAGAATATAAAATACAGAAAATAAAAACCGTTTAGCCATGGGAGGGGGGGAGGGGAGATACCCACTTCACTGACTCAGGGCTCCGCGTGGCGCTGCTGGGCGTCCCTCTCCGTGCTGCAGCAGCAGCTGGTTCTGGGCGCCGAGCCGGCAGGCCTCCTTGGCCAGACCAGGCAGAGGCGAGGCCACTGGCTCGGGGAGCTCCGCGCAGCGCTGCCGGGCGTTCCGCTCGGCGCTGCAGCAGCGGCTGGTTCCGGGCGCCAAGCCAGCAGGCGGAGGCCGGGCCAGGCGGAGGCGAGGCGGCTGGCTCAGGGCGCTCTGCATCGCGCTGCTGGGCGTCCCTCTCCGTGCTGCAGCAGCAGCCGGTTTCGGGCACTGAGCCGCCAGGCCTCCTTGGCCGGGCCAGGCGGAGGCGAGGCTGCTGGCTCGGGGCGCTCCACGAGGCGCTGCCGGGCGTTCCGCTCGGCGCTGCAGCAGCTGCCGGTTCCGGGCGCCAAGCCAGCAGGCGGAAGCCGGGCTAGGCGGAGGCAAGGCGGCTGGCTCGGGGTGCTCCGCGCAGCGCTGCCGGCCGTTCCGCTCGGCGCTGCTGCAGCAGCTGGTTCCGGGCGCCAAGCCAGCAGGCGGAGGCCGGGCCAGGCGGAGGCGAGGCGGCTGGCTCAGGGCGCTCCGCATGGCGCTGCTGGGCGTCCCTCTCCGTGCTGCAGCAGCAGCCGGTTCCAGGTGCCGAGCCGGCAGGCCTCCTCCTCCTCTTGCCGCAGCTCAGTGCTCTCACTCCGTGCGGCGCTGTTGTAAAGAAGACGGGCAGCATCTGGAGGGCGGCTCCTCCAGCAGGAAGGAGGCTCGGAGGTGCGGGCAGCCTCACCTCTTCCTTGGCGCCCTCCAGAACTGCACCCAGCACTACGGCTTATTTTCGGGGTATGTCTTACATTTCGTAAATGCTTGAGAATCCTGCCATGGCTTATTTTATAGGCACGTCTTATTTTATGAGAAACACGGTATAAGGTATTCCTAATAAGAATGCTTAGGACTGCACCCTCCGTCTCTCCTAAATCATTTTGGGACTCACTTTTTTCTTCCTCATTAATGGGTAATGATATACAAATTTAATAAACCAAACAACTACATTTATAATCTCGTCCCTTTTTGTAAAACAGGGGTTCCAGAACTGTGGTTCGTCAACCATCAGTGGTCCGTAAGCTTCATCCAAGTGGTCCACAGCATGTCTGTGGATTTAATGTGCACATCCATGGCATCAAATATTCATAATGATTTTTAATTGTATTTTTTTAGCTTATTTTATTTCTTATGTTCTTTGTTGTTGTTCAGTCGTTCAGTCGTATCCGACTCTTCGTGACCTCATGGACCAGAGCACGCCAGGCACGCCTATCTTTCACTGCCTCCCGCAGTTTGGCTAAACTCATGCTAGTTACTTCGAGAACACTGTCCAACCATCTCATCCTCTGTTGTCCCCTTCTCCGTCTCATCTTATGTTCTTACTGCATTACAATTTGAATTATATGGAATTACAATTGCTGCAGCAGACAGGAAAATCATTAAGTAATCTGTCAAGACCCTCAGCAATTTTCAAGCGGTCCATGGTGGGGAGGGGGAAGTTTGGGTACCACTGTCTTAAAACAAGCTAGAGAAAAATGGAGGTCATCACCTCTATTTCACAAGATAGAAGTTGAAGAAAAAATCTGACCTACTGCATGCTAGAGCCTGCTTGTTCCCCTGCAAGAGTAATACCAGCCAGAGCTAATGACCTCACTGTTCATATCCTCTCACCTGCTTTGATGCAAGACAGACAGGCTCATAAACCACAGGAGAGAAAGGCCTCTAGCTATGCTTTTTAAGAGAAACATTTATCCAGCTATCACATAAAGAGACACATGAGACACTGTTATCTGGGAACTTGGTTTGGCACCTGGTCCTAAAATGCTGCTGCTTGAGGTTATTTTGGTTCCTATTGGCTCTAATGCAGGCGAGATTTGATACAATACGTAGCTGGTTTCTTTATGGCCCTTTATGGACTTTTATTAGCATGTACATATCATTCTGCAAGATTTAGGTGAAATGGGAAAAAAATTCAACTCAGAAATAACCACCAGTACTGTACTTTTATTTGCTAATAAATATCTTAATAAATAGTCTTACTCCATCTGTAAGACCTGATAATGCCTCTTAGGAAATCATAGAAAAATAAAATACAATAATCATCAGTAACTTGTACGTTGTACAAATATCTTATTATGTTGCTCAGCATGTAGCTTTGCCAAACCCCATATTCTTTCTGCAAATAGATGGCATATGAATGCAATTCACCTTAAAACACCCTAGTTATGAGAGCTGAGCATTTTATTATACTACTAACTTATAGGCATGCCAGCACATGAAAATTTACATGGAACATCATATTATCAATAGTAGTAGATCTCAAATGAGGAAAATAATAACACCTCTCAAGTAAATGTGGATTACTTCATCTTTAATTTCAAACAGGAAAATGACTTCATTTCCCCTTGGGACTGCAGATCAGTATGTTAGGCTTTCCTTTGGACAGTTATTCCTGCATTACAATTTAAGAAAAGAAAGGAAAGTGCAAATTAAATAAGTGGAAGTATAGTAAAAGGAAATAACTGTAAACAATGGTGCAGATCCAAGGGGAAAACAATTGACTTCTCTTCAAACCTGGTGACTGTAGCTTGCAATTGTCAGTAAGACACAAACATATACATATTCATAATCTGTGATGGGCATAGCTTAATGTCAAAGAGCACAAACTTCCATTTCAAACTCCTTAGGTGCTCAGATGTATATGAAAAGCAAGAGCATTGTGTGTGTGTGTGTATGATGTTCACAGTCAGCTCAATTGAAGGAGATGTTTCATATGAAATGATCAGTGAATGTGCATGCAAATTGGCTTTCTTCTTTGAAATGTGAAGCTCTCCCAATCTGGGAGTACTCAGAGCAAATTGCTGGATGAGGGTGAAACTTTGTTGTTGTGAATTGCTGCAGATAGTAACTGACTATAAAAGTGAAAGAAACAATAGCAAAAAGCAAGAGTTGTTTAATATATAACATTTTGAAAACGATATGGAAAGATAAGTATGTGCTGATGCTGCTTACTGGTTGTAAAAAAATTATCTATTTGTTTGTTTGTTGATTAATTTTCACTATATTTAGGTTTAATAATACTGCCATTTTGAAGCCATGTAGGCCTATCTTGTGTTTTGAAATTGTTATTTTAATTGCTGTGTAAATAATTTGCAAACATATCATTTAACAAATTTTATGACTGGGCTTGTAAAGCAGATTATTTTAGCATAGAAGTCAAATGAACATAAAGACAAAAAATGAAAAAGTTATTTTAATATTCATATATTTCAGGTCTTGATGAAAGCTACTGCATCGTTAACATTAGAACTATTTCAATCTGTATTTTGGAGAATGACAGCCACATTTCCTAAATGAAATAATTTCTTAAAAGTCAGAATCAGGCAAAATATTGGCTTTGCAAATAGTTGTTTTTAATAAAAAGTAATTACCATACTGAACATTAATTGTAAAATCTAAAGGTCTAAGAGTTTGGTTCTATTTTATTGGAATATTAGTGTTATTTATCAGAATGGCCCTGAAACACCTTGTAAGTTTGCTTCTACTACCAATGTTTAAAAGAACTGCACATATAACTGGGATCAGGTTCTGCTTTTTATTATTTAAGGTGTTTATTATATAATGATATCAGTTATGCATCCCAGTCTGTCTGTTTCAAAACAAAAAGGAGCTGCTCTTCCCACTGTAATGATTGCATATGCAAACATAGTCGTAACTCTATTCAAAAAACAAAACAAAACAAAACAAAACCTCAGACAGTTGAAACCCTTGACAACCAAGGCTGCTAAATGAATAGAGTGTTAAGATTTTGGATGCCGGAGAAGTTAGCTTTAACTGAGCTTTGGACTATGGATTTACCGTTGGACATTGGTTCCCCACCCCTTAAAATGGGGACTTTATAAGACTAGTATACAGGTTAAACTCAAAAAATTAGAATATCGTGGAAAAGTCCATTTATGTAAGCAATTGTTTTCATTAGCTACTGGAGTTTAATATATGAGATAGACTCATGACATGCAAAGCGAGATATGTCAAGCCTTTATTTGTTATAATTGTGATGATTATGGCATACAGCTGATGAAAACCCCAAAGTTGAAATTGTTAATTTGGGGTTCTCATCAGCTGTATGCCATAATCATCACAATTATAACAAATAAAGGCTTGACATATCTCACTTTGCATGTCATGGGTCTATCTCATATATTAGTTTCACCTTTTAAGTTGAATTACTGAAATAAATGAACTTTTCCACGATACTCTAATTTTTTGAGTTTCACCTGTAATAGGGCTGCCTGACAATGAATAAGGGAGCAATTCTAAACTTCCAGGAAGGGCAGCTAAGGGGGGCATAGGATATTATGGAATGTCCTCTCCATGGTTAGAGATGAAGAGGTTCACTGCTGGAAACCTTCCTTACTGCAGTGAGAGTTCCACAGTGTTCAAATGGCACTTTACTCTGCTTCGCTGTTAAGTGGTTGGGCAGCAGTAGTTCCACCTCTCCCACTTAAAGAAGAAGGGAAAGAGATTTAATCTCCAGTCATCAGCTGATGAGCTAAGCATCACCTGCTGCCTAGGCTGCACAATCCTGTTCTTTACAGAGACAAGGGCAGCACACCCTATGCAGGATACATCCCTGTCCTGCCCACCAGCTGGCATCACCAGTGACTTGGGCAAAAGGGCCTGGTGGGCCAAACTGGGCCTTCCGGCAGGCCAAGTTTGGGTCAGGAGCCAGAGGCAGTAGGCAATGTAAAGGAGTGTGCTGGGTGTGTGACAGGCATGGATTTATGTTTTTATGTGTTGGAAGCTGCCCAGAGTGGCTGGGGTAACCCAGCCAGATGGGTGGGGGTAATAATAATAATAATAATAATAATAATAATAATAATAATGTATTCACAGGATCAAAGCCCTCCTATTTCTCCAATGTCACCCCAAAATAACGGCAAACCTATGCCAGCCCTGGAGCTGTCATAGTTAATCCCTTCTTCTATACAGTCAGTGGAAGGGAAATTAGGAAAAACTTTTCCGCCCTAGGAAATATAAGGAGATAATGCTCTTCTTCACTTTATGTATTCACCTGTGCAAGCCTGCCAGGACTTAGGAAGTGGTGGTTCCTCTGCCACAGACTCTCCCCCTGACCTTGAATTGCTTTGCCAAGTTTTTTCAAAGTAATACAATACATGATAACAGCACTTTGAAAGTCTCATATTAGGGACCAAACATTTAAGTGCTGTAGAAAAAAGCCACAGTAACTTCGCAGATTTTCACAAATACACCCACCCATCCACACTTTTTGCTTTAACAGTAACTAGCACTTCAGTTCTAGGTACATCTGCCAAGGACTTGTGTATATAAGTTGTGGTTAATTGCAACTGTATGATCATGTCTATTTGCAAACAAGTTCTGCTTGAAATCACTGGAGAGCATTTCCTTATAATAAATTAAAGATCAGGTTGTGAGTAGGCTGAAAGGCAAGTACTTTTGCTTAAGTATGTGTGCTTTGTGACTTTTGAGAGCCAAGCACATGTCAGCTGGTCCTTGATAAAGTAACAGAAATGTGAATCACCTATTTTGGAAAACTTGACACAGAAACAATAGATTAGAGGTGGTGTAAGATTGCATCTTCTCTTACATTAGACATTCCTATATAATTCTATCTTGCCATTTTCAGGTAGAATTTTTTTGGGTGTCATGGCCCAGGACCCAGACATATACTTAGGAAGTTCCTCAATGAAGTAGGAGCCTGATGAGCTCAACCCTGTACCATAATGGGAAGCAAGAACACATTTCCATGAATAGTTTTACTGAAGAGGATGAAGAATAATCGCTGGAGACTTCATCCCACCCATTTCTCATCCCTGAAATCACTTCCCTTCCAGCATCTATTAACTCAGTCCCTGGCATCCTGTTGCCACATTGCAGTGGGTATCCCAAGAAACGTATTAACATTGACAGAGTATAATTAGTGTAAAGGTAAAGGGACCCCTGACCATTAGGTCCAGTCGTGGACGATTCTGGGGTTGTGGCGCTCATCTCGCTTTACTGGCTGAGGGAGCCGGTATACAGCTTCCGCGTCATGTGGCCAGCATGACTAAGCCGCTTCTGGCAAACCAGAGCAGCACACAGAAACACCGTTTACCTTCCTGCCAGAGAGGTACCTATTTATCTACTTGCACTTCGTGCTTTCAAACTGCTAGGTTGGCAGGAGCAGGGACTGAGTAACAGGACCTCACCCCATCGCGGGGATTTGAACCGCCGATCTTCTGATCGGCAAGCCCTAGGCTCTGTGGTTTAACCCACAGCACCACCCGCGTCCCTTAGTGTAATTGTGGGCTAACATCAAATTACACACACCTATTTGCAGCTCAATAGGCTCCTAATGTGGGGGCATCTCTTTAGGCATGGATGGGCTACCTGTGGCCTTCCAGATGTTACTGACTCCCAACCCCATTAGCTCCAGCCAGCATTACCAGTAGTCAGGGAAGGTGAAAGCCATATTCCAACAACATCTGGAGGGCCACAGTGCCCCCACCCCTTTCTTAAGGCTGCTAACTTGCTAGCATTAACCCTGAGGAGAACTCACAGTGTCTCCAGTCCAAGATTCCTGCCCAATTGTTACATAGAGGTGGAAGGTGCCCTCCACTATGAGTAAGTTTCACATATCATAAATAACTGATAGTGACAATGAAAACATTAGTGACTTTGTAACTTCCATTCATACTGCCTGTGCAGTCCTTGAGCAAGGAACTTGCACATCTCAGCACAGCTTAGATGTGCACACAGGAAATCTGAACAGAAGATTCCCAAGCCAATTACCATTTTGTAAATACAACAAAATGATAAAAATACAGAATGCAACAAATAGGTAGAGTAGGAAGCTTTATATAACTGGATTGATATTTTTATTATAAAAGTTTCAACATCCTGAGGTTAGATTCATTTTTTAAAAAACAACAACAACAACCATACATTTATTAAAAAAAGTGAGTGGTATGCTTGTCTCAGTAACACAAGTTGAACTGGGAAGGCTCAGATATGGTGCACATGGGGGGAATTGTTCACACGAACTGTTCTAGTTTTTAATATTAAAACATGATTTTAAACTTCCCTAGTGTTTAATGTAATTTATTTAAAGGCATGACAACATTACTGATTTGTTTCTCGGAATACAATAGCAACATTTAATATAACTTATTTTTCCATATTTTATAATATGGAATATACTGTAGGTCTTTTGTGAAGGGGAAAGGGAAGGTTCCTATCAGACAACATCTGAGAACACTAGAAAAGATTTAGCAGCTTTTAATATTTGTTACTCTCATTATGTAGTTTGGCATATGGGTAAGTCTTACCTATTGATGATTGAATAATATTTGGGTAGCACTTGTATAATCTGATCAAGTGAAATTACTGTAAAAGGAATTCAGTTTTAATACTCTTTTAATGTAGTTAGTGCCATTCAGCACCTGCAAATTGGAAGATCCAATATGTGCCAGTCCAGCATATGAGGTTAGTTCCCGTTAAAAGCAAAAAGTCTTGAGGTTGCATTTTAAGATAAAGCAATGTGCCTGTAGTGATCAAAATACAGCATGTGATCTTTAAGACGTAAGCTTCATTCTTCAAACTCTTCATTCTGAAGTTTAATTGAAATGCACAGGAATATTTAAGAGCTGCTGAAGAATAAGCATTTTGGATCATTGCCTTAAAAGACACAAACCAGCTATTCTTTCTTTGAAAATTAAACAATGGATGCCTAAATCCATTCACCCTGATCCAGCAAGGTTTTCACACACAGGGCTCCCTTTTTGGATCTGAATTCATGTGTACAAAACAATGCTATGGAAGATGGGAGAAATAATCCTGGGAATAGGTGCAAATGACAGCCCTGTCAAGATAAAACAGAAGCTTGCATTCACCTTGAACAAACCTTTCTTTGTAGTCAGGATGGGGTGGCTATAGCAGTTCTCTGGTGGGAGTCAGACCTGACCAATTCTGCCACACGTTGCAGAAATCAGATGCTGATTGAATTTCGACAAAATGAAACCAATGCTTAAGCTACCTCAGCTAGGTTTCTGTGCTACAGACCTTCCCTGAACACAGGTTTAACCCAACACAGACTTAAACCAAGTGAAATAAATGGACTGACGAGACACATAATTTTGGCCTTTGTATTTCAACACTACTATCCAGGTCCGGTGCTCAGGCATGGAAAGATTCCTATGGCGTTCAAGTTACCCAAGTTTGACTGAACAGAAGTGGACGGCTGGACAGAAAATATACCCACCCCCTATTTTTCATAGGCCTTCCATGATGTCTACATGTGTGCTCAGAGAGAAGGGGACACTATTAAGCCCAACTGGGAAGGACATTGTCCCCTGTTTACAAAACCTTTGGTAATCTGCTAAGAAGCAAATGGTGAAATGCGAATCCTCAGTTTAGATAATGATATTAATAATGATAATAATAATGATACATGCACTTCAGATATATATTTGGTCTAGGTCAAGATCTCTAAAATAGTACCACAGGGTTTTTAACTGAAAGAAAATATGTAGTCCCTAGTTAACGGAGAACAAAACATGTGAGCATTTCTTACCAACGTTGTTATTTATGCTGTCTTCTCAATTCAATGATTTATTAATATTAAATATTAATATTTTAAAAACTTATTGTAATATAGAAGCCTTCTCTTACACACTGGCACATACTCACACAGAGGGATTTAGTTAGAGCAAAGAGCCTTGCTACTCATTGATGATATTTTATGTCATCATGCTACAGCCCTCATAAAGGATAAAATGCAGTTTCTTATACTCACAATTTTTTTTATTTTTTAAAAAACTGACCTCTATCATATACTTATTTTCAGTGTACTTTTTAACAAAGTATGTTTTCCTCCTGTTACTGACTAATTTATATTTATCAGAAAATATTGGTATATCTATTTAATTCTAAATATGTGGAAAATCTTAGTTTGGGTGGAACAGGGAAACAGATTTTAACACATGTTTAAAGTCCACATATATTTTTGTTTGTGAAAATGTTCAAAATAATTTGCATCATACTTTATACTTACAGAACTGGCTTCCCATCAGAGATCAAGCATATGAAATGCCCCATTACCCTCCCAAAACACAGCTTCTAAAACTTTGAACTTGCATTCTGGATTGAGAAAATTAGAAGGAAAAGGTTACACAGTTAGCCAAGGGAGCAGGAGGAGAAACAAAAGACAAAACAAAAACTAAAAACTATTCATCAATTGCAACAAAATTAAGGAGAATTTTAACCAAGGTAAGTTACGAAAACAATCCTAACTTCAATCCTTTTCATTTTCTTTAAATGCTTATTGTTATAAAAATAGATTTAATAAACGTTTACACTGTGATTCCCCCCATCCTTTCTATTGAAAATATATATCTTGATAGAGTGATAAACCTGGAAATAAATTGCCCATAGATTGTAACTAGATTGATGAATATGCAACATGCATCTTTTCAGCCATACGAATGAAAGGGTACAGAGAATTACATTTGAGAAAGGGCTTGTCCATACAGTTCTAATATACGTTGAGTGACTGCAGATACTCATTTGGTAAACAAATAGTTGCTACTCCGTCAAATATATCTATATATAGAGATATATGTCTTTAGACACATTTACTTGAAAGTAAGGCCCCTCCACTCTGTGCCTCAAGATGTGTCCCCAGATAAACACAAATCCACTTCTGCATTCAGATGGAGGTGCTTCTTGTGATGTTCAAAGACAGAACTTGCATAGCAGTTGCAGGCACACCTGTGCAAGTTCCCTTCAAATGTCAAGCAACGCCAGCTGAATACAGAAATGACTATGCATTTGGTAGGGGCACCAATTCATAGATTTTTGAGATTAAATTGTAAAAAAGAGTGCATTTTAATAGCATTTGTTGTATTAACAGGTATCTCCTTAAAACAAACAAACAAACAAACAAAACCCAAATAATTATAGGAATGTTACTAAATAAAGGGATTTGTGCCTTTTGGCACCTCACAAACATCCAAACAGACTTTTCCACCAAGCAGTCATTTCATGGCCACTTTAAAGTCAGCAGTGTGGAGACTGCTCCACTTAGCCATCCATCCATTTGTAGTTGCTTGCTTTGTGGACCATGCTATGACAAACCATGAAGAGAATTGCTGTGATAAGGTGGGCCTGTGTGGTGAGCAGCTGCACACAAGTAGCTCACAGCAGTGAGAAACCCTTTATAGCTGCTTTTAAAATGGCTTCTTGCTTGTGTAAACTAGTCCACAGTCCCAGGATTTCAAAAGACTGCTGGCAAACCCATTCAACTAGCAGCATAAAGTTGAGCGCCAAAGGTTTGGCAGGCAAGTGAAAAAGCTAAACAGCAAAGGAAAGACTTGTTTCTAAACATGAGGCTGAACTTTTAAAAATTACAACTTGTATGGCTGCTTTTCCCTTAAAAGATAAAGAGCAACCCCCCACAAATATTAAAATAAGCATTCCCCCCCCCCCCCCCAAAATCATTTTGAAATACATGAAGCGAAGCAAGTTTCATCCAATCCTGCAAACAAGACCTGACACATTGAAGGGGAGGGCCTGCATGCATGAAGTCAACTTGAATATGTTGGAATGAATTCAAACTTAATTAGGTTGAAAATGTTAGCATCCATTAAATACATGATCAAAACAGTGGTACAGTTAAAATAAAAATATTCCATTGACTTCATTCCACATCTTTCAAAAACCTGTCTTTTTTTTTTTGAGAAGGACTTCTTAAAAAGTAGTCTGTCTTACAGCCAAATTACACTGAAATCCAGTTATATGAAGAGTAAAATCAAAATAACAATTGCATGGCGAGCCAAAAAGAACTGTTTACTGAAACTAGACAAAAGGACCAGCCTTTGAAGCTCATCTTCCTATGGATGTTAGCTTGGCATACACAATATGCCCTTTTCAGCATCTCTATCCTTTAGACTGTAAATTGTAAGCTTTTAATTACTGTGAAACTCTGGTAATCAATTTGTCTTAAATCTCCCTAGTTTAGGTTCTGCCCATATCCATGATTAAGTGTAAATCAGAAATGCTCAGGTATAGTTTTGCTTCACATAACTGTATCAATGTAGGTGGCACATGTGTAATTATGCATGGCTTTCAGAGCATGCAGATGTGATCATTTCTGGTACACAGCAGCATATATGCCATGCAGAATTTGTATGATGTAGCCCAGTAGATCTATGAAAGTTTTGTAGAGGTACAGATATTTTAGAGCATTTTCTTTCACCTTTATTGTATGGCTATCAAAGTTTATAACTGCAAGGACTAACTTATGTAAGGTATCAGTTAAGATGGCTAAGTTAATGAGCACCACCTGATTAGTTACTTGAATTCATATTCATCAACCTGGTTTACCTCTCAAATAGACATTCCTTGATACTGTTATTTCGTCTGCCTAGTTTGGGTCACATTCTTGCACAGCGCAGTACTTGGGCTTGATATGAATGGGTAATAGCATGATACTATTTGAAAATAATGCGATCACTTGAATGCTCTTCCACTCATACAGGCTGGGAAACTTGACAAAGCAGGGAAAACTGACAGAAAAAAGTATTGGGAGTAAAATTAACATTTTTCATGTAATTATATTTGGAAAAAATGGCCTTAAATTTTTTTTCCATAAAAGAATGCCTGGCCTATCGAAGAATAAATATGCCACAATAAAACTGCTATAGTTAAGCATTTTCCTATGCAAATATTAGCAAATACTTGGGGCTTTGCAGCATAAGTGTACATTTATAATTACAAAGCCTGCATAACTGCACTATGCAGGATAGCTGACAACTATCATGTATTGCATGTTGCTTAAAACAACCTTTCTGGGATAGTTCAGTCAAGGCATATACAGACAATTTAAAAACGAGTAACAGTAAAAGTAGCAAATAATTAATCTTACCAGTTACTCTAGACTAGGGTAAAACAGACTTTGCTAAGTTGGTGCCCTCCAGATGTTATGGACTACAAGTCACATCAGCCACTGGGGCTAATGGGAGCTGTTATGATTTATATTGTAGTGGCCATTGTCTACAAACAATAAAAATCAGACTGACTGATGAGAGCTGTAGACAAAAACCTGGAGGACCTCAGGTTGGCAAAGCATGGGGTAAAGGTACCTAATTTTCAAGCAAATTAAATTTAATTAATTAAACACATCATTTCACGAGCATGTGATGGCCTATCATCCTCGCAAATCATCCAATTCAACCTGGTCACACACACAAAAAATATTCACTGTAACTTGTCACTGTTCATCCTGACCAAGAATTCTTACAACTTCCATACCAGCCTACCAGCAATTGAACTATTACAAAGTAAATAATACAACACAAACCATACATTTGGGATTTCCCATTACCATAAAATAAATACTTATGCCAAACTCTTTTTTTCTTGATTGCACATTGTATATTGGAAGCTAATGGTCACAAAACATGAAAAGAAATGTCAATTACTTTTTTTTTTAGAAAAAAAACTATCATCAAACTCTTAACACATCAAGAAGGTAGCCACTCCAAGCCTAGAAGGCTTTAACTTTCACAGAAGTCAATGAAAGTTTTCCAAATACTTTACTGTTATACAAAGTTATACATCCATGCTGAGCTATTCACCGTTGTGCAGCAACAGTCTTGCAGTGGGCCAGGATGTTATTGGCAGTTTATTGAGGGAGGAACTATGCAATGTGATTAAAAATTTCAAGTCGGAAGTATTAACATAAACATTATGTGTTTATAGTATGAATAGGAAGTTTCAGTTCTTGAAGCTGGGAAGAGCAGAAAGAAGGATTGAGAGTATCTTCCATTTTAGAAATGCTGAGGCACAAAACACAGTTGCTTCTAGAACTTTCATACATGAAATCCTTTCTCCTGTATGTGCATCATGTGTAATCGCAAAGTCTGTAAACTGCTCACTATTCGTCTCTGGTGTCCAATAAGTACAACACCAATTCTTCTAATTTCACTGTAAGAAAAAAGTATGTTTAGGAATCACTAAACATCGCAGCTGCAGTACAGAAAACAGAATTCAAATGGTTTCATATGCTTATTAGCCTTAGACTTTCTATATTACAATGTTGTGTGATGCCTGAAATGATCAACAACGGAGGTGTATCTCCAACTGAAATGAAAAAGAGCCAGGAATCCCACTGAACTAAGACCTGGCAAGTGGTTTATTTGTGAACAAAGTCAGCAATTTCATGCCTTGTAAATTAAAATTCGACAGGAGTGTGTAAAGAGATGTTTAGAATGAATATGTAATGAAGCCCTTGGCTTTTTATTTGTAGTGGGTAAAACTGCCCCAAATGGCTGCTATAGTTGCACTTTCCACTACTTTTGCTCTACTGGATAAGAAATAATAGCACTGGGTTACGGTATACTTCCTGCTTCTGTCCACAAGTGGGTTTTTTGTCGGTTTGTTTGAAGTTTCTTTTTTTTTTGAAGGAGCAGGAGGGAATCACCCCCCCCCCCGCAGTAAGGCACTTCTTTACACCAGTATAAATAGTTTACTTACTCAATACTCATTCTTGAAACAAGATCCATAGTTGTATACCCTGCTGCCATGAAGTTATTTTTGTATTGGCCCATTTTTATTGAGTCCAGCCAATCACTGACTGATACAAAGAAAGGGTATTCGGGAACTTCACCAGGTGAATCTGGCATTCTACAGGAGCACAAACACAGGGGCAAAAATGAAATACTGTACTTTAATTCATTTAATTCATGATAAGGATTGCTGACAGCTTATGTGTAAATTACTCTTAAAAATGAATTAGATCAGCCAAGCAGTAAAGTTCAGATACTAATCTAGGAGCACAGTCAAATTCACAATTATCAACCATAATTTTAGAAACAAAGGTTGCTTTTTAGTTTCAGCTTCTTTCTTTCTTTTTCAAACAATACAACAGTAGAACAATATAAAATCTCTATCCGTGTAATTAATTCAGAACTGTGGTCCACCCCACCCCCCAAATTTGGAACCCTGCACACAACTATGGGCATATAATTCCAATATGACCCAACCTGCTCTCCCCAACAAATATTCAGATTGACCTTTTGAACTTCCCAGATGTTCCAATCCATTTTTTCAGCTCTATATTTTTAGATAAAAATGTTTTTAATGCAGATTTAAATAAAAGAGTTATGGGTGAAAACATTTAAATGTGAAATGGACTGGAAGTAAATAAATACTTGTGGATATTATTTGCTCAGTATTTTGCTAAAGTACCAGTATCTGATTATTTGCATTGTGTGATCATGTGGGTATACTTGTAGATATATATATAAAGGATATTCTTTGTGACTGAACAAATACAGATCTAGAATGTGATATTTGAGATCTAGAATGTGATATTTGCTGCATGCATGTCTGCTAAATTATCTGCGTTAACCTAATGATATTCCTTGGGGCAATTTCCTCAATCACAGCAGCACTTTTTTCAGCTGTTGTGATTACAGAAATCACTTTCAAGTAGATGCAGCTGTATTCATGGAGATACTTCATTCCACATCACTGTTTCCAATGTGAATGTATCCCTGGAAAGAATTTAAATCCATCAGGTGGAAAAGATGTTTAACACCTGAACTGGCCTTTGTGCATGTGATCTAGGGCAAGATGAAGAAAGAAAAGTTAGAACGTCATACATGAATGGGGAAATTGATCACTTTTATACTGAAAACTTTATTTTGACAAATTCTGTGAATAGCATGGTGCTGTCTAGGTACGGTAATAAACACAGGAAGAGCACACTGATCTGCATCTTACACAAGTACATCCTCCACTAGAGTATGAAGAGAGCTGGGGTTGCGTATCAATTTGTCTAGGAAGCTGACAATGTCGGTGAACTTTGGCCGGTGATTTCTCTCCTTTTGCCAGCAATGAAGCATTAGTTGGTGGAGAGAAGCTGGGCAGCCCATGGGAGCTGGAAGCCTGTAGCCTTCTTCTATGGATAGGATGACCTAAATATAAGAGGGATAGGGGACACAAGGCAAGTTGATATTACTTGACATTTCCATATGCAAGCTATGCCAATAAAACAGAGCCAGTAGCCAGTGTCCCAGACTCTGGTGTGAAAAGACATGGAAGCTAAATGGTCTGCAAAAGGTCTTAATGCCAGTTTTTCTATGCATAAGTTGAAGTAATTAATAAGCTATTTTAGATGCGATGACAGAAGCCCTCCTATAAGATGTTCTGAATGCTAATCATAATAATAATCTACTATCATTTTTTGAAAATTGGGTTCTGCACATTTGGACATCTCTAAAAATCGATGCTTCCTGCTATAATGGAGCCTGTTTTCATCAGTGTCTGGATACCATTGGATGGCATTTAGAAGCAAGATGGCAGACCAAAACATTCCAAACTGCATGTCTCTTAAGATACTGAAACTGTCATGCCACTGGAGAAATGCTCTTCTGAGGAAGATCTGGCATTTCAACAAGAAAATGTTACAGAAGAATTCTAGTATTATGAGGAGAAAAAAACACCTCTCTATCCATATCCCACACACTTTTGTAAACCTATACCATAGTATAGTCCAGAGAAGCAGAATTTATAGTCATAATTTGCAAGAACCTATATAAAAGGAGGTTGTCAAACCCCCTCAAGTGAATAGGTTTGTGACAGGAGAACTCACTCACACCTCCTCTATATTACACATTCACTGAATTTTACAGTGTCCCAAATCTAATCTCTCTGTTCAGTCTGTTCAGCAGCTTGCTAATTTCCACAGGAAGTTCAACAGGAAGTTTATTAATTAACCAATAAGATATGAAAGATTGTGCAACACCCACAATTAATGGACACCTCTAGTATCTGCCACACAGCCTAAGTACGCATTAATCAAGACTACCACAGCTTTGAGTGAATACAATAATAATACAGTTATCTACTTGAGCAAGTAACATTTCTTATACCAGAGTAATAAAGTGAATATTAAAAAAATCAATCACTGTATTAATATGTAAAATTTATGCTCAATATTTTCAAGCCTCTCTGAATTAAATATAATCTAAAATCCAAGTTCAGACACCTAGGCTAG
Organism: Lacerta agilis; assembly: GCF_009819535.1. Lineage (NCBI taxonomy): Eukaryota > Metazoa > Chordata > Lepidosauria > Squamata > Lacertidae > Lacerta > Lacerta agilis. The sequence goes on along the minus strand of NC_046315.1, from coordinate 38,077,003 downwards.
AATTACTTTGCTTTAAGATACTGAGATTCAACATTCATACTCAATTTATGTGTCTATGAATTCCAAGGATTTAAGGTTATTCCAAGGTTATTCCTAGTTAGACATACCAAAGGCTTTATTTAGAATGTATTCAATATAATCAGGACCAGCCCAAGATATTTTGGCATCTTAGGTGAAACACAAAATGTGCCCCCCCCACCAGCTGAGATGGGGCAGGGAGTGAAAATCAGCATCAGAATGAGAGAAGGTGGTGGTGATGGAGGAAGGGGAAGCAGAGGCAGCATCTGCCACTCCTCCCAGGGGGTCCACATCCGTCGCTAGAGGCGGCTGTCTCACCCTGCTACATGGGTGAGCCGGCCCTGAATCCAGTATCAATGCGGTAAGCATTGCCACTTTCAAGAACATTTATCTAAACTAATACATTTTGCCTGAAAATACTTACATCCTGGTTAGACATCTCCCAATATGGCCTCTCTCCATATGACATTACTTCCCACATGACAATCCCATAACTCCACGTGTCACTTGCGGAAGAGAACTTCCTGTAGGCTATTGCTTCAGGGGCTGTCCATCTTATGGGAATTTTTCCACCCTGGAAAACACATTGAAAAATTATCAATATATAGTTCTGAGAGATGGCATTCTGTTCTCTAATGAATAATCTAATACATATTTGGCCATTGACAGAAATACCAGCTTTCCCCTGAAATCTCATTTACTAATTTTAGACCGCTTGAATAGTATCACAGTTAGAGCATTTTATGTTCTTTAACATTCATATAATTAATCAGATTCAGACCACATCTTGTGGCATCTTTAATAACTTCTGAGCTATATCTGAAAGATCATCAAATATAATGAGAATAACTGCAGAAACAAAGCACACAAAGCCAATTGAACAGGGTGGAAATTATTATTTCCTTTAACATTTATCTTTATTAAGGTTTCATTTTTAATATATTCCAAAATCCCTTGGTAGGTTATAAACAAGCTGTGGTTCTGCACACATAAGCAGAAATCCCATTGAAATTGATGTGTGCAGTATAGGTTTATCCTGAAACGACTGGCATATTTTGCATCTTAAAATCATAGGTGTGTGTGTGTGTGTGTGTGTAAATATGCAAAACATGTATACACATACATATGCGTGTATGTGTGTATTACAAGATGGAAATTTGGTTACTTTAGAAAAAGAAGGAGTTATATCAATCTGCTGCACCAAAAACAGGGGGTCCTGTAGCATCTTCAGCTGCAATCTCAACACCACTTACCGTATTTGGAATTAAGGGCCCCATTAAAATAAGGTTACCAGACATCCCCGTTTCCCAGGGACAGCCCCCAGATTTACAAATCAGTCCCCTGACAAAATCCTATCATTCCGACTCATTTCAATGAAGTGTCCCTGGATTCACTGGAAAAAAAAATCTGGTAACCTTACATTAAAGTCCATAGGACATAATTCTGATCAGATACGGTTAGCACTTGCAGATTTATTGTGGAGTAAGACTGCTTGAAGGAGAGTACACACACCAGACAAAGTGATCCCTAGTACATTAAAGCTTATCTGGTTGGCAACTGTGAGACCATGATGCTGAACTAGATGGGGCATTGGACTAATTCAGCAGAGCTCTCCCTAGTATTCTAATCCTTTGCCCCACTCTCTTATTGTTTTTCACTGACTAGTTAAAACTTTCCTGTTCCAGTGAGCATTTATCTTGTTAGGCAGATGATTTTTCTGCAGCAGACCCTCATTTTTAGAATGCTTTAATCTGCTGCTGTTTTATGGCTTTTATGGAATTGTTTTATGTTTAATTCTTGTCAGCCATCCTGAGTGATGCAAGTGCATTGGAAAGATGGTGAATACGTTTTCTACACCTACATCAATGTCTGCTTCATGTGTTTTTCTGATCCTGTTTAAGGGTGTGTTTAATTTCCAATTCAGAATTGCAGTAGCACTTCCAATCAAGGCAAGCAACCTACTTGATCATTCTGAAGGATGTCTGCCTAGATTATTCTCAATAAAGTACATACCAATGTTCCTGTATATTAGGAAAACAAACAGAAAAAGGAATGGCAAAACAGAATTAACAAAATTCATAAAGGTGTGTCTATTCATGCTCAGCATTGTGACATGACAGTCTCTTATGTTACTGCTAATAGCAAAAGGAAATGATATTGTTAATATTCATACAGACAATGAATTACTTGTGTAAGTCATTATATGCACAGGAATGGGAAACTTCATTACTTAATTACTTTTGTAAAGTATATTTTAATGTAAAAAAATCTTTTACACTTTTTGTATAGGTAAGTGAAAGGCTGAAACTAAATAAGATCTGTTCATGAATAATAGAAGGGCGCATTTGCTTCTGCACAGCTAAAATAATATTTCCAGCACTCAATCAAAGTAATAAAAAACTCTAGCCCTGCTGGGCATCTTCTTTCTGATAATACTCATATAAAAATATTTATTAAACTCTATTGTATATAATGTGCTCCATCACCAAATTAAAATAAATATCCATTGTTATCAACATGAAATTTCTACAGCCGATCGATCAAAACTGTCACTATCCTCATATGGTAAAACTTCATATGAGCAAGCATTTCCCCTCTTGCCTTCTGAAGCTATGCTGCATTCTACCTCATTTCTTAAATTTATAATGAGCTTGGGGAAATGCTAATTTTGCTTTCCTGTTATAACACAGCAGTAATGGTACTATTCAAATGCTTATGATGTAGTTTGTTTTCATCTGCTGCCTCCTGAATTATTCTTGATTGCAGCTCAGAGACAAGATGCCACTATGTGCTGCCACAAACTCCTTATCTAATGAGTAAGTGGAGTGCCAGATCACTCAAGCAGAGCAGCATATTGTTTCAGCAGGACCCATATTACTGAAATAAAAGTTTTAAGCCACCAGCCCACAGGCCTTTACAGGTTGGAAACAGGGCAAATTGTTTTAAAGGCAATTGACTGAAAGACAAAGTTTTCCTGGTTCTCATAGTCCAGCTCTCTATAAACCCAAATTGTAGCTCTCTAATCTGTAGCATTATCTGTGTCTCAGGCATGTGAAATAGGAAGGCTGAGACTATGCTCCACTGTTGCACATGTGCCCATATCTGCAGTTACCCAGTGGCTAACAGCTATGGCCAGTAGCAGGTGGCAGGATGGGGTGACAACACTCACCAGGCACCTGATGCTCCTACAGCACACCAACCTCCCTGCTGCCTCACCCCCCCCCCTTCTTGGTTACCAGTGGCGATCTCCATGTTGGTGAAGCCAGGTGATCAACACCGCCCTACCAACTGCTACTAGCTTTTCTGCTACAACATCTAATAATATCACTGAACTGGGTTGGGTTGGGATCCATCTGTCTTGGGAGATACTGGACAATCCGTGAACATGCTCAGTGATTCTAATGGCCATTACGTGTCAAAAGACTATGAGAGCTGTCAGGACAGTAGCACAAATGTAGCAAGCACGAAGCAAATGGCAATAGTATCAAAGGTAAGCAATTGAAATACGAAGGGGAGATGTAGAGCAGCAAGAATATAGGCTGCTTACAGGTCTGCAATTCTGGGAAATAGATGGCGAACCATTCTGCTGTGCCCTATATTGCATTTCATTTTCATTTTTTCCTCTACCTTTCTCAACATATTTAAATTTTAATATAATATTGAGAAAGATGGAGGAAAAAATGAAAATTACCATATCAAGCCTTACAAGTTGTAGCTTCTGAGAGATGGTTAGCAGCACTGCCACATAGTCCACTATTATTACTATTAATTAAATTTATACACTGCATTTCATCCAGAGTGCTCTGGGCAACTCCCAAGATAAAAATACAGGGGGGGGGGGAAGCACACACTAGATAGTTAAAAACTAAAAGGTCATAGAATATTAATCACCCAAAGGATTGGTTGAAGTGGAACATTATCACCTGGTAACTAAAGAGGTATAATGAAGGTACCAAATGAACCTCCCTGGGGAGAGCATTCCACAAATGGGGAGCTACTGCAGAAAAGGCCCATTCTCGTGTTGCAGCTCTCCAGACCTCTCGTGGAGGAGGCAAACAAAGAAAGGCCTCAGATGATGGTTGCAGAGTCCAGGTCTGGAGAGGTGGTCCTTGAGGTACTGTGGTCCTCAGCCATTTTTCAGAGTTGTCACACAAAGGGCATGCCAAGGATAAAAACAAAGTGTCTCAGGCACTTTGTCTACCTGAGAAAACCCTGAGCCAGTGAGAATCAGTAATAGGAATAAAACTGTAAACCAAAGGCAGCCTAGCAGGATGTTCTTCCCTCAGTCAACAGATTGTGAATGGGACAGAGCAATGCTAAGTATAGGAAGCTGGTGAAAATTATCCTTATTCTTGGTTTTTGCACCATCCACAGACAGTGCCAGATTCACCTTCAACATCCAGATCTACTGCTTTCCTGTTCCTTCTGCACACACTCTACCAGACTCAGCCTGGAAAAATCAGTTTCAGTCCCAGATGCTTATAATTGCTAACTGCCCCTTTTACTTAATTGTTTAGATCGGTGAACTGTCTAAGACGATGGAATGACAGACCATACCAAAGCCTCAAAGGAGTTTCACGTCTCTATTTTGTATGACACATCAACATGCTTAGAGACGTATATAAATTTATTAGTTCACTCAGCCACAAACACTGATGCTTTCTATATACAAAGGGGCAAATACTGTAGTTCACTGAAAAATACCACTGGCAAATTGTTTAATCATAGAGTGACCATATCATGAAAACTTTGGCATGGAAATGTGGATGAAATTGGGATTAAACAATTGTGTAGACCTGAATCAATTTCAGGTATTTGAATGAGAGACACTTTTAGGGTAACTTTTTATCTGTGCTCTTTTATCTTTTTAAAAAATGAATAGTTGTATTCAGTTATTTTGGCTGCTGCTAAATTAATGTGTGCTGCAGAGGTCTGTAGAGATTGGTCTGATTTACAGCATCTTAGAATCCAGTTCATACCATGCAACTTGCTACAGTACTGCACAGGCCTCTAAAACATTATCCAGCACCTTGGGACAGTGTAATATATAAGCATACCCTAGATACAGAATCAAGGGACCTTTCATCCTATAAATCAGCCAGGTCTCTTTCCAGTTTTATATACATGTATAATTCTTTGAACAATATATCATCAGGTCATCAGTCCCTGACCACATATCATATTAAATCATCATCATCGGGGGTGATAATAACGATGACAATGACACATTAGTATGTCATCAGCATATCTTGCTCATGAGATGTTTTATTATATTCTATAACCTATTAGGAGTTACTTTAACACTGTATTGTGGAACATTCTCATCAGAAAAGTAACACTGAAATAGTAGTTAGCATGAGAACAGAGATAAACAGACCTATGTAATGCTTTCTTTTCTTTTTTGATATGTACTTTAGCCCTGGTTATTTCTTTTTCTTTTTATCTATTCAACTAAATAAATTACTATTACAAGGATATTTTTTAAAATAAAGAAAAAATGATTTCATATTGCAACACTCATGGTTCTGAATTATTTATTTATATGCCACATTTCCCTTTCTTTGTGAAGGAATTGCCTTCCCTGCAAGCGAATGGGGCTATCACAGATAAGGCAGGTGGCTGTAGTAAGAAGCCCTTAAAATATCTCTGTCCTCAGCCATACAGAACGTACTATAATGCATAGGCGATATGGATTTTTTGTGGGTGGGAGCAGGAGTATTACAAAAATATATGATTTAGTCATGCTGGCCACATGACCTGGAAAAACTGTCTGCGGAAGCGGACAAACGCCGGCTCCCTTGGCCTGTAAAGTGAAATGAGCGCCACAACCCCAGAGTCGTTCACGACTGGACTTAACTGTCAGTGGTCCCTTTACTTTTACTTTAGGAATGCAGAGGGAAAGAAATTTGCACAACTGAGAGAGCTTGCTGGATTTCAGAGTCTTGTGTGCCTGATTTTTTATCCCCATAATATCTGCTAACCATGAATACTGCAAGGCTGTTTCCTCCAAAGGAATCTGTCTCTTGTTCATGGGAAAAGGGCATAAGAACCTAAAATGAGCTTGCAGGATTAGGCTAATGGCCTATCTAATCAGGCCTCCTGTTCACACAGAGCATATGTGCCATCTCACACCGAAGATTGTGGGTGCCTGCATCGAAGGGCTTAAACTTTGTCCATTGACTTTGTGTGGTCCCAGCCCCACAAACATATTATTGTGGGTGCCAAAGCACCCACGGCCCCCTGGAGTTGGCTTCAGTGTCACAGAGGCTAACCTATGGGAAGCCTGCAAGCTGGACATGAGCACAACAGCACTTTCTCTACCTGTGATTCCCAGCAAATGGTGTTCAGAGGCATAATGAATACCATAATACAGAGGTTTTCAACGTCTCCCTTATTCTATGAGAGAGTGGCAATGGTTCCCAGCTGAGAGGTGCCAGAGATGAGTTCCGGCTGAAAAAACAGCCCTGGTCTATGATATGGTCATCTACATGTTTCCCACCTCACTATATCCTCACAACATCCCCATGAGGTAGGTTGGGCTAAGAAAGAGTGACTGGCCCATGTTCACCCAGTGAGTTTCATGCCTGAGTGGGGATTTTAACCCTGATCTCCAGGTCCCAGTCCAACACATGTGGGATGAACCCATGAATGCACATTGTTGATCATTTAGTGGCTGCACTGGCTGCTTGTTAGCTTTTGGATCGGGTGCAAGATGTCAGACCTAAACATTTAAACCCTTCAGAGCCTGGACCCTCTATTACCTTCCAGACTGGTTTTGGATTTGGGATTAGATTCAGACTTCGCCATCTGTGGGCGAAAAGGCTTTATATCCCGTGAACAGATCCTGCTGGCAGGGTGAGTGGTGGGAAACGTTTGCTGATTCCCTGCAGCACCGAATGCTACCTCCCACTCAGGGAATGCTTTTCCCAATGGGAGTGACCCTAGATCCAGCCCTTTGTTTTCAAAATGCTGTTGTGAGTTCCATGGATCATACAAAAGATGAGATAAAAATATTTCAGGATAAACAGCATTTTAAAATATTGAAATTCTTAAGGTTGCTATAGTAACGTTAATATCTAAAGAATTTGCATTCAGGAATTAAGTGTACGTTCCTTAAACATGTTCACATAAAATTAAAGCATCCTATGAAAATTTTAGAATAAAAACATGTAATAATTATATAGTTTCCCTTTCAATCTGATACAGCACCCAAATTGTCTAGTAGGGTTATTTCTTAGTTTTGCATGTTAATTGAACACTGAGCTAGATCACCTTAAGCACTTCATTTTAGGTACAGGTTCACAGGAAGAAACCAATCACAATAGATGTTTACTAAGAAATACTGCTCCTAGCATTCAAATCTCATGTAAATAAAGTGTGTCCATCTGGCTAAATTGCATCCAAATTAGTTTGACTGTTGTCCTGGGGTACAAGCAATTGCTAGTGCTGGGATTATAGGAACATTCTGCCTAATAGTCCAAGCACAGTTTCTGCGGGAAGTCTCTTCTGTGTACTGTAAAAGAAGCATATGTTCCCTGTTTCTCCTCAGTTCAGTAATCTCTGCAAATTCACTGGATATATTAAAAAAAACAGACCCTCCAAGTGTCCCTATTTTCTAGGGCCGTCCCTGATTTAGAGAAGCCGTTCCGGTTTCTGATTTGATCCCAGAATGTCCCACTTTTCCTTAGGACGTCCCTATTTTCATTGGAGAAATGTTGGAAGGTATGGAGTTATCTGACCCCTGAGCTGTCTCAAGGCAATCCTGCATAGGGAAGTTTTTTTATGGTTTTATAATGTATTTATATACCGGTATGTTGGAAGACACCCAGAGTTACTAGAGCCACCCAGTAAGATGTGTGGGGGTATAAATAGTAAAGAATTAGAAGCCCATTCTAAATGGCTCCTCCCTTTTCTTCCTTTCCTCCTCAGAATTGGCGCTTTTGCAATCTGACACTTCTTTCAGTTACTGCAGGCTGACAGAAAAAAGGTCTCAAATTCAAAAAGCATTAAACTCTACCAGTGGCTGGAAAGGAGTGTACTTAGAATGAACTCCTGGACCTTCCTTTTCAATTTGGCCTCTCAGGTTTATCTGTCCTGTACTTGATGTCACAGGGTCAGGTGGGTGTGACGTGGGCTAAATAGGGAAGCCTGATGGGCCGAATTAGGCCCTCAGGTTGGAGGTTTCCCACTGGGTGAATAGAGCCCTACTTCTGCAATGCCTGCATATGGTGTACACATTCATGTAGATAATAAAGAGAAGGGAATGTTTAGTTCTTTAGGAATTCTCACGTGCTCACACAAAGATAGAACTTCCGATCTGGCTGTCAAATAAGAGAACTTAGTGATTTGTAGGCTGGTGTTTCACTGTCAAGTAAATTAAAATGAACTACTGTTGCCTAGTAAAGGCAATTCTAGAATGAAGTATGAAAAGGCTGATTAATGTCGAGTGAGATGCATGGGAATACAAACTTGTTTTTTATTATAACTTCTACAGCATTTTAAGGATTTTTAGGTGCATTTTTAGGTGCAGTTGATTCATTTTTTTTATTCCCCACACCTCATGACAGCAGCCCCCTGTGCTATATAAAATGCTACCCCCAGAGTAGCACCAAGCAATGACAGCAATTTGTGGGCAGTGCAAGGGGTTGTTTTTTGAAGGTGGTGGAAAGAGCTCAGAAGATCAGCTGGGCTTGCAAAGCTCACTGTCTTAATGTACAAAGCATTTTGCAATTCTTATGCTGTACAGCTTCATTTCATCTCCATGGTAACGTTAACATTTTCTGGGGACTGATGCTAAATACAGTGGCTTGCCAACAAGTATGGTGGAGAAGAATTTCAAATTCAAGTCTTCTGGGGTCAATCCCAACACACATTCTCCTGTGCTATCCCAGCTCTCTTCACAGATATGAAGATTTAGCACTAAAATCTATTCCCATCAGTTACCCAAGCATTTCCACACAATACCCCAGCTGCTTAGAAATGGAAGACTATGTGTAAAAATTTGCCATAAAATCTGCCTCTCTGTTGACTTCTCAGAATTATGTAATTATTTGCTGTGTTTACAACAAATTATATTGGTTCTCTGTGAGGAAGAGGACTGATTACTCAAATTATAGAGGGCATGGGATAAAGTTTTGTGATTAAAATGTTGTCCTTTTCCATAGTCAGTGGGTAAACTTCTCTAGGATCTCAAGGCTGCTTGATGATTTCATGCACCAAGTGAACAACAGGCGCTGAACTGTTTGACTCTCCTTGCATCGTTTCTGTCTGTACCTCTGCTTTTGAACTGAGCAGCACAGCACGTGCTACATTAGGCAAGGTACATCATGTATAGTTTTCACATCTGCGCATCGACACGGGTGATGTTGTTAACAGTAACTGTGGTTCTGGGGGGAAACAACACTGCTTTGACTAGGTATGAATTGATTTCTTCTGGGTTTTAATTTTCTTTAAACGTTGCCTTCGTAATGAGATAGAAATAGGTAACCTCCCCCCCCTTTTGCTTTTAAAGAAACTAATGTGGTGGTCAATGGGTCCTTATCAACAAAAATAAGACCACACATCTTTACTGTCTGAAACAAGGGAAGCAAAGATACATGGCACAGCTCCTCAGAATTACTGATAGCATGCATGCATGCGTGTGCAGGTTCATGTGGAAATATCTGAACCTTCCCCCTGGCTTTAGGTATTCCAAAATTGTGAAGCACAAAAATGGAAAGGAAAGAAAACACCTTGGCCAATATCCCAGTTGTTTTAGCACCTCTTAAATGGGGGTCAATGTAAACAAACACAGCACTGCAAAGGAAAATCAAATGGCAATTTTGCAGTCTTGCACTTTTGAAGACCTCTTATATCATAAATAATTCAAGGCTTTTAACAGGATGTGCTATTTCTGGGCACTTTCCAAAACAGAAGGATGCTCTGGCTGGCTGTAACTACAAGAAATAGTAGACACTGGATTTTTGATCAATGGACTGTTAAAGAGCTATGGGTTGAAGTTTCCTTATTAAGATTCATAACATTCATACCAAATGTACCATGAGAAACCTTGAGCATGGGAGAAAAATTCTGTTTTTGTATTGTTCTCAAAAGGCCCCTTCATTTAAATGAAACATTACAGAGAACACTGTTATAATTATTCCTCCCTGCCTCCACGCTGCAAAGAACACAATCTTTTGTGTCAATAGCTATTTCTACATAGTATTTTCCATAACTATTGCTAATTACAAAACAAAAGTTTCCAAAAGCTCTTTGAATAGCTGAATTAATTTTCTCCAATAGGCATTTTTAATCTTCACTGTAGGGTGGACATGTATCTTACTTTACAGTGGACTGTCCCGTTTGAAGATGTCTTCTATTTGAAGGGACGTCCAGTCCAATTCCAGTTTTGCAGATAAAGAACTGCAAGAAGAGACATAAGGGGCCTTGACATGACCAAACCTGGCTATCAGACTGAACAGGCACACAAACCACTTGGTCATATACTTCTCCACTATGCTGTGATATGCACTGTATTTCTATTAAATTGTATTAATTATATCTAAAATCACACCTATACACAAGTGTAATCAGCTAATGTAGATTTTATGCAGATGGGTGTCCTCTTTAGTTTGGTGCTGTGTATGTGACAAGCTTACTTCAGTTTGCTTTAACTAATATTCCTTATAAATTCTAAATTTCTTCTTTCATTTCTTCTTACTGTCCTGACTTGAACTCTTATTACTTTCCCTTCCATTTATTCATTACTGCTTGAGAATGAATACTTGTCTACTATGTGTGCATATGTTTCCTGCACTCAGAGGTTTTAAAATTAATGAATCTGCACAATGGCATTCATACACTCAGAGAATTTGGTTTCATAATTTGATTCAGTTTGCTGAAGGGGGTAAGAATGGGGAAACCTTGCATTACGAAGTAGGCAGGCTCTGAAATGTGACACACTTGGGTTCAGCTTCTGTATGGATTAGCAAAGAAAATTAGGATGTGATCTTGTATTGATTCAGACCAATGACTTGTTGGTCCATTGGTGTTTGTTCAAACTGGCAGTGGCGGAGGAAGAGGAGTGCGGGGGGAGTGCACCGCCCCTGGTAGCGTGATTCTGGTGGGGTGCCATCGTGGCTGGCCCCCTGCCCACGCAGGCAGCGCACCACGCCCCCGGGATGTGCGCCAGCCCCGCCCCCGCCTGCTCTCCGCCCCCCGGTGCCAGAGCATGAAGCTCCGCCACTGCCTCCAGGGTCTTACCAGCCCTGCTATCTGAGAACCTTTTTAACTGGAGCTGCCAAGAATTGAAATCGAGACCTCTAACATGCTAAGCTTACAAAGTTCTAGCAGTGGATCATGGGCTCTCTCATTAACAAGGCAATCGTTGAAGTGAATGAACATAGAGGGATGCTAGTCAGGAAGAGGGCAGGGCAGCATATGACTGGGATCCTGAACAATCACATATAACCCAGTTGGTTCAGACACAATCTGTGCAGATGGTCAATCTGTATGCGTCATTGATGAAATAGGGTTCTTGCTGCTGGTACTGCCCCCATAGTGCACTCGGCTTGATATCTGCATATCTTCCTACATGTGTAAAGCACATCTGGTATATACCACAAAGATAACATATGGATCATATAGGTTTTGGCCTATGTTCTTTGGCTTCTAACTGCACAGAATCCATATGCAAATGCTGAGTCCAGTGCATGAATGTCAGCAGCCTGACATGATTTGGACACCAGCCACCCACTGTGCACAAAATATGAACACCTGCAGAGGGCTTTTCTACCTTTTAAATGAGACATATTGGTTCCGATCTATAAAATCCAGGAAGTGGAGCTCAATAAATGTGCCCCTACTTTGTGCAAACATCAGTAGCAGACGGTGGGGAAAATATGTTGTTCCACACATACTGTTTGTTCTTTTCTTTCTTTCCCCTCTATAGAAGCTCCCTTGCTACTCAGCTTCTTTGTTCCCTGCCTTGCCGCTACCCACTGACTGTGCCTTCTTTGATGCCAGCACATACACCCGAAAAACCTTCTCTTTTTCCTTCTCCCCTTTCCTGAAGCACCACAGATTCACCTGTTTGGTGCTAACTACTATAGTTTACTGTCTCACAGTATAACAAGTCTTTCTGCTCCATCAAACTGCCTCTCCATTGAGTATTGTTTTCTGACAAAGCTATTTATATTGTATGCCTAATGTGCATGAATAATTTCAGTTCTATTTTATATGCCTAATACTGTGTTGCTATTCTAAATGTTTGCTAATAGTATGAATAATACTAATAGTAATAATAATAAAAAATACCCACTTGGAGGAAAAAGTGACAAAACAGATGCTGGCAAACTGATCAAAGGTTTTTGCATTTGACATTCAGATGACATTCAGCAGTACTGAACACCTACAGTCGCTTACAAGGGCTAAACAAGCAGAACAATGTCAGAAGTGGGGAGAGCGTGCTTGGAACACTCTCCCAGACCAACTTGCTCTCAAAACTAAGAAACTTTTCCAGTGCATGGCATATAATCATCATAATAACCACTATCATCACAGTCTCTTTAGTCAATTCTGGAGTTCTTGCAAATCTTTGTTCTGTTGCCTAGTTTCTTTTCATACAAGGAACAGCACTAACAGCCATTTGTACTGTGTAGGTAAAAGGCGAACCCTGCTGCTTTGATTGATGAAGTTGTATCCTAATATTTACTCATTATAGGCAATTATTGTTTTAAAGGGAAATAGAAAAATGAGCTTGAGTAAAATAATTGCTATCAAAAATGTCACCTGAAAATAGCTCCAATGCATCTACTCTCAGTAGGTTCTAATTGTAAATTGTAAACTGTTTCAAATACTGTATTTTAATATTGTAACCCCCTTGGTAACTTAAGAGTGAAGAGCGGGTAATAAACAACAACAATAACAACAACAACAGTGCTAAAACTAGAGGTGACTAGGTGTGTGGGTAGCTTTCCTCCCCAGTGTTCATACACAAGAGACTACAAGTCTGTGTAGAGGAATGAGGAAATATAGCTCCTTAACCCTTTCCATTCTGCTTTTTTCTATGCAAAACTTTCTAAGCTGTGTTTCTCCCCATAGGGGAAAAGAAGTACTGTATCTTTTATTTGCTAAAAATTGTTATTCCAACTGTATCTCTTTCCCATTTTGTGGCACAGAATAAAAAATATTTCTGTTCAATCAATAAAATGTGGCCTCTTGATAAATGCTAATTTTTAGAATAGAAGATAAATAAGTCAGCAACTTCATATGACTAATGTCTGTTTGAATGCTTCAAAACAGATGTGTAATACCTCTTAACTGACAATATGAAAACTGCAATAGCTCTGAATGAATAAACAATGGGAACGTCGTGGACACCTACAGACCTGTAGCAATACTTTGACTTTGTTCTGGATTGCTGTAGCTTTGGAAAACTTTGTAATTGTTTTTGCTTCATAATGTATCATATTATGGAAAAACAGGAATGCCTATTATGTTACTGATACCACAATGTTTTCTTTGTTAATGCTGCTTTAATTATTTTTACTTATCTTCTCCAATGACCCATCTGCCCTCACAGTTATTGATTGTTATGATAAAACGAAGGTGGGTGGAAATCATCAGATTTGAAGATTATGAATAATCCATGCTGCCCACAGAAGCCCTCCTGAAGAAAATGGATGCGGCACAATCAGGTTGATTTCCTCTAGAACAGGGGTCAGCAAACTTTTTCAGCAGGGGGCCGGTACACTGTCCCTCAGACATTGTGGAGGGCTGGACTAATTTTTTTTTTGGGGGGGGGAATGAACGAATTCCTATGCCCCACAAATAACCCAGAGATGCATTTTAAATAAAAGCACACATTCTACTCATGTAAAAACACGCTGATTCCTGGACCGTCCACAGGCTGGTTTTAGAAGGCGATTGGGCCAGATTCGGCCCCCGGGCCTAAGTTTGCCAACCCATGCTCTAAAACATTTGCACAGCGTTCCTTCCTTCTTGTTATTACTTTTTAAAGTGAGTTAGCAATGTGGGCTGCATTCCTGTAGCACTTCTTACTTGGGACTGTTTCAGGACTTACTTCAGAGTAAACATGTACAGTACAGTCTTGCACTGTTATAAATCTATTTCACCATTGCTTGTCATATAGTGTCACTACGGGCGTATTTACACTTAGAAAAATTATGTGCCCTACTGGCCAATATGATGAGCAGGGGGACAAGGGCAGAAGACAGCAGATTTGCCAACTCTGAGTATTCTTTACTAACCCAACTCCAAAACTCCAATTGCTGAAATTGCCCTTTTAAGCATATGTCAGGAAAGAGTTCAAGGAATTATCTCTGTAACTCTCATCTTAATTCAAAGTAAATCACGACTGTATCCACTGTAAACCCCCACACAATTTTTGGGGGAAATAGGCACTGAATGGTTATCAGCTGTTCCACATGTTTCATAACATCTTCTTTGATACAAACAAAACTTGATGTATGATCTTTCTCAAAAAACTGTGCCACAGCTGGAAACATGTGAATGGAATTTTCTGGTTTTTGGAGTGTCTCTATTCTTTTTTTCAACCTAGACCAAAACTGTAAAATTTATTCCCTTTACTGAGGTACTTCATTCAAACAGCTGAACACATCCATAGGTAGGCCAATCTTAACAACCACTATGAGTTGCAAATAAAGAAGCATTCCACCCCCCTCCCAGTCCTTACCCTACATGCTATTCTGGGTTGTTCTCTTGAGCCCCTGAAAGCCAATTTGTGGGGGGGGGGCATAAAGGGCACACAGAGGAGGAGATGAAGTCTTTGCTTGGGCTTACACTGACAAGACTCATTAGTTGAAATCATCCCTTAGATCTTAAGACTGCAATCACCCATATACTAAACCAAATAACCAACTATAGTTTCTTTTATATAAGCATAATCCTAATATTATACATTATAGGAACTAACAGTCTCACTGAAATTGTCCTGTTTGGGACATGCATACTAAATAGGATTTATTTTCCCATGATTTAGAGCAAATATGCAACCTTACTATTAGAAAAGATACTGTAAATTATTCCGCTTATCAAAATCCTTACGAAACAACTTATTTTCCTTGTACTGCATAAGAAATATGTTAATTTTTCATCTTCTAATGATGACTGGAATGTACAATCAGCAGGAAAGTAATCTGCTTTTTTCTTTTTTTTAAAAAATACAAATCTCATGTATTAACTTAATGGATTCCAACTATTTATTTCAAGGAGCAAGCAGTAAGCCTTTTAAATACTTTATGAGGAGGCTTCTTCCTTGAGCCATTGCTTTTGGTAGCACCCATTTACAAAAGGCTTTAAGAAGGAGCTTTGTATGCACAGTATCCATTACTTTTATTTAATAATTTACAAGGAACACAAGGATAAGATTTCACTCTCTTTTTCTATTGTTAGCTATTTTTGGTAATGATATTACACAGTGAGGCATTTCCTACTTTTTAGTCATTGCTATTATGTGCAACTTTTAATTTGCTTTCCTCTTATTTTGTAGTGGTGCCACGGCGAAGGGCCATAGCTCAGTGGTGAAGCATTTGTTTTGCATGTAGAGGGACACTGGTTCAATCCCCCGCATCTCCAGGTAGGGATTTGAGAGACCCCTGTCTTAAACCATGGAGATCTACAGCCAGCCGGTGTGAGCAATACTCAGCTACATGAACTCATAATTTGATTTGGTAAAAGGCAGCATCCTGTTCTTCATCTGAGGACATGAAATATTGAGTTCATTTTATTAAGCATAGGTAGCGGAGAACGAATCACACACACACACACACACACACACACACACACACACACATGTTCAAGGGGCTATTTCTACTAAGAGGAAAGTCAATTTATACTTGAAATATTGCCACGCCACAGTACAAAATAATAAATCTATTGTAACTGCTTCTGGTAATAACTTACTCTGCTGTAATTGATACTAAAATCAACACTAATAACTGTGTCAACTTTAAGAATAATGAATAATGCAATAGTGAAGATTCCACTCCCACTTTCATATGTTACCTAGACTCACCTACTTTTATATTTTATAAAATACAAGTTAGGACCCATACATCAGTTTGGGATGTCCAGTACCCGCTAACACACACAGCTGTGCTCTGGGTGGGGCTCTGAAGGCTCGGGGTTCCTGGCACATAATGCTGGAACAACATCCTTGCACCCGGCTTACCTTTTGATGTAGCAGTTTACTATACAACACCACTCGCCCCACACCTTTGTTTTGACTTTCATCAGTTTCTGGACTTTGCCTCTGTGGACCTTGTGTTTTGACTTTGGAACGCCATCAGATGTAGCTTTTTGTCTTGCCTCAGTAGACTTGAAACTGAAGCAGCGCAAGGAGGAGTTGTTCCAGCGATTATCAAATACAGTTTTAAAATGTCCCTTCTATTCTCAATTTCCCTCCTCTACAATAAAATTTCTTCTGTTCACGGTAACATGGGAAATTCAATTATTTTTTCAGAAGTAATGCTGAGGTGTTGGGGCACAATGATCGATTATATGTCAATATTACCGGCAGAAAAAGCTGTGATAATTCCACCTCAGGGAGTTTGGTTTTTTAATATGATCTTCTCCGTTAATGCATAATCTGCTGAAATGCTTCTTAAATTCACACATATAATATCTCAAATATTAACTCCAGAAGAGGTTAGATGATAGTGGCTCCATAGGAGGGGAGAGTGGGAGGGAAATGTTTTTAATCTTTTGACCCCGTGGAATGCCCATATTGTGTGAAAAATTCACACCTGTTGACCATATTGCAGATATGGCAATAGTGAAGAGCCTTCCCCTCAGTGAGAGGAAAGATCCATGTAGTAAGCATTACAAACGTTGTAGCTGACTCACCTTCAAACAGTGCAGGGACCTTCATGAGTGAGCAATAATTGAAAGGGAACAACATTTCAAATAACTCAAGCCCCTGCTATGATGAATTACCATCACCACGACTATCGCAGCCAGCCTGCTTCACATCAACAAACACAATCCAGGCATTTAGCAACGATGTAGAAAAAGGAACAATAATTTTAATGCCTTGATGAAGGTTTACGAAACCGTACCCCCCCATTGAAAAACCTTGTGAAGGGCTGTGGAGTAGTGTGCCTGCTGGTTGTGCCCCTTGCTGGTCATGGATTTAGCACCTGTGCGCATACATGAACACAGTGGCATACGGTTCTCCTATGTGATGGGAATCATGGCGGCAGACCTTGGTAATACGATGCCACATGCAAGGTAAAAATTGGACGCCTTCTAGCAGGGGTGCCAACTTGAATAAAATATTGTTGGGGCCCAGGAAAGCCCCGCCCCACATAAATGATCACATGATGCAGTGCGCACACACCATTTGAATGGGAATGCCCAGCAACTTTGTGTGGGCGCGGTTCCCTCAAATATTCTATTTTGGGGGCCGAAGTTCCCACAGCCCCTAAGAGTTGGCTCCTATGCCTCCTAGTCCTTGTCTGGGTTCCCAAAGCTGGGTAAGGGAGGTGCTGGGCTTTGGGAAGGAGATGTAGGCCTCTGAAAGTGTCCTTGAGCCCTCCTACCTCCTTCCCAAAGCTGGACAAGCACTTACTAGGCTTTGGAAAGGAAATGGGAAGACACGCCCTTGGCCCCTGTACCCAGTATGGGGGAACCGGTTGCATTGACCTAAATCTGCCTCTGATCATGGGCCAGTCAGGAACCACTCACATGTAGGAGGAGCACTACATTCATATCACCCTTTCTCATGGTCACCAAATATGTGAGCTGGTGGTCATACCCAGTGAGCGTATCAGTGGGGCCAGGGCGACTAGCCCACATGAGCTCTCCTCATGTGTAGTTTGAACATCTTGAACCTTCCCCATCCACTTTATCTATCAAAATACTTGTCAATTTAATTAGGAAGCCTTTTAACAAAAGTTGCAGAGGGTATACAATAAGATCACAAAAAAATCACAAAATAAAGAGTGACCATCTTCAGATTATCAGAAACAAGAGCCAATCCATGCAATTCACATACATATTAGAAAACAAAGCTCTAATTACTTGGAAAAGTAGTATCCTTTCCCCCGGCCTCATTTTCAAGTGCATTCATTTCAAAGTGACTTCTATTAACAAATGAACTTAAGGGCTAGGTCAGTACAGGGTTTTTAAAGTTGCTAGGCTCACTCATTTATTGATTTTATTGAAATAAAGGTATTCATTTAACGCAATCAAGCAAAGAAAGCTATTTAGGGCAAATGGTTGGGCTGGTTGACCAACTCCCTGATTTTGCCCTTAGTGCAGACTAAATTCAGCAATATAATTATGTCCAGAGGATACTTAAAGTGAAATGTATAAATCAGATGACTTCCAATACAATAGCCAATCAGCTCATCAAATATATAAAGAATGAGTTTACAAAAAAGAAAAAGAAGAAAATGATTATTTTGAAAAGTGCAAGTTTGTCATAAATTCTTTTAAAAAAGCTAAAGCACCACATAGCGCAATATCAGACAATTATGGCTGATTGTTGAACACTATTGTATTTCCTGATGATCACTACAGTACTTTTATATAAAAAACTCCACAACCCTCTACTTGTATACAATACCTAATTTACATAGCAAGACGTAGATTATGTATTTTTCAAAAGAGGCAAAGACAATGTTAGATGACAGCTAACAGTTATTATGTATTATAATACAATTCCAGTGCAGCCACAGAGGGGCAGTCAAAGGCAATGAATGTCATCCATTCCAAGATACCAAAGAGACAAAGTTCAGAGCAAAAAAATATTTAGCCCACACAGATTTCCTGCTGAGACTAGTACAAACTTTGTTTCAGTATCTACAAAGTCAAATCGGTTATATCTGTGGAAGATTTGTCTGAAACAAATAGATCTAAACCTGTTGGCCACAATTCAACAGAGAGCTAGGCATACTTCAGCCCACTGTGTGTGTAAGCTGAGCAGAAAGCAAGCTGGAAGCTGGACATATAGACATGCTTGATCTGTATGGAATCCTAAATTGTGATTAATAGCAAGTTTTTTTTGGGTGTTATTGTGAGCACTTCCATCTTGTGTTTAAGTTATATATATTTGTAAATAAAACCATATATCCTAAAGACACCAACGTCTACACTGACCTTCATTCCAAGGAAGCTGAACCCTGGGCAAACACCTGGAACCCTTGTATTCTCTCATTGCTCAGATATTGGGGTAGCGTGCACAACACTCACAAACACTCACAAAATAATAGAAATAAAAAATTCACAGGAGCACACAGAGCAACTATTTCCTCAAACCTTAAAATGCAAAAATAAAAAGAGACATTTTCAACTGATGTCAAAAGGACATCAACAAGAGGGGCAAATATATCTTTGACCAGAGGGAGTTCCATAGTCAATATGCCATCATTGAGAAGGCCCTACAACATGCCACTACAGAATGCACAGTGGTTACAGACGGAATCATCAGCATGGCCTCCCTGACAAATGTCAGGGTATGGACCAGCTAATACTGGGAGAGGCGCTTCTTCAGGTACCAGGGACCCAAGCTGTGTAGGGTTTTCTGCACCACAACTCGGCCTGGAAGCAAACAAGTCAGCTGATCTCCCAGCAGTGGTTTATCACACTCTTACTTAGTTCTGTCAATGAGTAACTAGGAAGCTGCATTCTGCACAAGCTACAACCTCTGGATCATACAGTATTAGTTTTATTATTTATTAAATTTCTATACTGCCCTTTACAGGTTTACAATATAAAAACACAATAATACATAATGCAGTAACAAACAAAAACAACAACCACCCCCACTGGCAGCCCTACTTGGCGTGAATTGCAGTGGTCTAAATGGCTGGTTACCAGAGTATATAGCAGGAGTCCCCAACCTAAGGCCTGGAGGCCAGATGTGGCCCAATCACCTTCTAAATCTGGCCTGCGGATGGTCCAGGAATCAGTGTGTTATTACATGAGTAGAATGTGTCCTTTCATTTAAAATGCATCTCTGGGTTATTTGTGGGACCTGCCTGGTGTTTTTACATGAGTAGAATGTGTGCTTTTATTTAAAATGCATCTCTGGGTTATTTGTGGGGCATAGGAATTTGTTCATATTTTTTTCCCAAAATATAGTCCGGCCCCCCAAAAGGTCTGAGGGACAGTGGACCACCTCCCTGCTGAAAATGTTTGCTGACCCCTGGAGTATACCATTCTTGTAAGGATATTCTGGTGTAGGAAAGGCTTTAGCCAGCAAACTACCCATAGCTGGAAATACGTACTTCTTGTCATCAAGGCTACCTGAGCCTTCAAAGACAATGTTGGCTGAAGCAGCACCTCCTGGCTATGAACCTGTTCCTTCAGGAGGAATACAACCCCATTCAGAATTGGCTACCTCATCAACTCCCAGACCCAGGAACCACCCACCAATAGTGCTTCCATCTTGTAAGGATTCAGCCTCAGCTTATTGGCCTTATTTACCCTATTACTGCCTCTGGGCACTGGTCCAGCACCTGAACAGCCTCTCTTGATTCAGATGGAATGGAGAGATAGCGTTTTGTTCAATCATGGAATATGGGTACAGCAGAAAGAGGGAGTAATTATTTCTCTTACCTTAAAATTCAAGATAGCTGTGAGATAGCATCCCACGAGCAATGCAAAGAAATAGAGGAAAATAACAGAATGGGAAAAACCAGAGATCTGTTCAAGAAAATTGGAGATATGAAAGGAACATTTCGTACAAAGATTACCACAATTAAGGACAAAAGTGGAAAGGACCTAACAGAAGCAGAAGACATCAAGAAGAGGTGGCAAGAATACACAGAGGAACTATACCAGAAAGATATGGAGGTCTCACACACCCCAGGTAGTGTGGTTGCTGACCTTGAGCCAGACATCCTGGAGAGTGAAGTCAAATGGGCCTTAGAAAGCCTCGCTAACAACAAGGCCAGTGGAAGTGATGATATTCCAGCGGAACTATTTAAAACTTTAAAAGATGATGCTGTTAAGGTGCTACACTCAATATGCCAGCAAGTTTGGAAAACTCAGCAGTGGCCAGAGGATTGGAGAAGATCAGTCTACATCCCAATCCCAAAGAAGGGCAGTGCCAAAGAATGCTCCAACTACCGCACAATTGCACTCATTTCACACGCTAGCAAGGTTATGCTTAAAATTCTACAAGGCAGGCTTAAGCAGTATGTGGACTGAGAACTCCCAGGAGTGCAAGCTGGATTTCGAAGGGGCAGAGGAACCAGAGACCAAATTGCAAACATGCGCTGGATTATGGAGAAAGCTAGAGAGTTCCAGAAAAACATTTACTTCTGCTTCATTGACTACGCAAATGCATTTGACTGTGTGGACCACAGCAAACTATGGCAAGTTCTTAAAGAAATGGGTGTGCCTGATCACCTCATCCGTCTCCTGAGAAATCTCTATGTGGGACAAGAAGCTACAGTTAGAACTGGATATGGAATAACTGATTGGTTCAAAATTGGGAAAGGAGTATGACAAGGCTGTATATTGTCTCCCTGCTTATTTAACTTATATGCAGAATTCATCATGCAAAAGGCTGGGCTGGATGAATCCCAAACCGGAATTAAGATTGCTGGAAAAAATATCAACAACCTCAGATATGCTGATGATACAACCTTGATGGCAGAAAGTGAGGAGGAATTAAAGAACCTTTTAATGAGGGTGAAAGAGGAGAGTGCAAAATATGGTCTGAAGCTCAACATCAAAAAAACTAAGATCATGGCCACTGGTCCCATCACCTCCTGGCAAATAGAAGGGGGAGAAATGGAGGCAGTGAGAGATTTCACTTTCTTGGGTTCCATGATCACTGCAGATGGTGACAGCAGTCACGAAATTAGAAGACACCTGCTTCTTGGGAGAAAAGCAATGACAAACCTAGACAGCATCTTAAAAAGCAAAGACATCACCTTGCCGACAAAGGTCCATATAGTTAAAGCTATGGTTTTCCCAGTAGTAATGTACGGAAGTGAGAGCTGGACCATAAAGAAGGCTGATTGTCGAAGAATTGATGCTTTTGAATTATGGTGCTGGAGGAGACTCTTGAGAGTCCCATGGACTGCAAGAAGATCAAACCTATCCATTCTTAAAGAAATCAGCCCTGAGTGCTCACTAGAAGGACAGATCCTGAAGTTGAGGCTCCAGTACTTTGGCCACCTCATGAGAAGAGAAGACTCCCTAGAAAAGACCCTGATGTTGGGAAAGATGGAGGGCACAAGGAGAAGAGGACGGCAGAGGATGAGATGGTTGGACAGTGTTCTTGAAGCTACTAACATGAGTTTGGCCAAACTGCGAGAGGCAGTGAAGGATAGGCATGCCTGGCGTGCTTTGGTCCATGAGGTCATGAAGAGTCAGACACGACTGAACAACAACAGCATCCCACAGTGATTTAAAAGTAAAAATAAAAATACAAGGCTAGTAATGGCATGCTTGTTTACTAAAATATTAACCTGCATGCTAACTTCCATAGCTTTTAATTTATTTCTATGTGTGGGAATCATGTCATCATCATCCATCTCCGTAAGGCCGTGTTTAATTTTATTCAGTGATTCAGATTTTGGTCAATTAATCAATATGTGGGAAACTTATATTTACCCACCTGCTTGGTAAGCCAGTTGTAATTGTTAAACAATTATTTATTTTTCACTATTGGGCTCTAATGAAAATCTCTATTATCTCTGCATGTGTCTTGGCCCATGGGACAGAACTCGGTGAAGATAATCACTAAAATATTGACTTACTCTGCATTATGTATTAACATATACATATCTCATAATTGAGCTCCATATAAAATATAGAATCTAATTTTGCTCTATAAATCTTAATAGCAGGAACAATTATTCTGCTGTTGTTTTTGGTTGTTTTTTAAAAAATTATTCCTATGGTCAGTTTGCTTTCAGTGTTACCAGCGTGCTTACTATGTTTCTAATTCTGTGAAATCGATCATATGAATTTACTATCTCGTCAATATTGGTGTGCCAGCATTACTTATTTTTAGATATTCCTTGACCCAAAGAATGTTTGCAGGTATCACTTACTAGATCGGGAATCAAGGATTTAAACTAAATGTGTCCCATTGCCTCAGTTTCAATTCACCATTGCCATGCATCCCAATTCACATTCCAGTACAACTAGTCATACAAAACAACAGGTGTGGTGATCTCCAGGTTAATTAAAACATTAATCTTTATGGTTTTCTGTGTATTCTCATTTTTATTATTTAATGTGGGACTGAACTGTGTAGAAGCAGGTACTTGGTCAAACATCTTTGTGGAGGGCAGTGGTGGAGCTTCATGCTCCGGCACCGGGAGGTGGAGAGCAGGTGGGGGCGGGGCTGGTGTGTGTCCTGGGGGCGTGGCACCCAGCGTGGGCGGGGGGCAGCCGCGATGGCACCCCACCGGGATCACGCTGCTGGGGGCGGTGCGCTCCCCCCCGCACTCCTCTTCCTCCGCCAGTGGTGGAGGGACTTTAGTGTGAATGGCAAGCATTAGCTTGAAGGAGGTCAGCAGCAATAAGATAAATGATTGCAGATGTTTGATGTCAGTGATCAGTTTACAGTTCTGCATGTCATTTTAGTATGCAAAGGACACATACACAAGCACATTCAAAGCATGTTTTTCCTTTCAAAGAATTCTAGTTTGTTAAGGGTTTCTGGGAATCGTAACTCTGTGAGGGGTGAACTACAGTGCCCAGAATTATTTGAAGGAAATAATGTGCTTTAAAGGTATGTATAGTGCATACACAGCAAAAGACTAATTGGTTTGGTGTTCTATACATGCGGCAGATGCTTGCAAAAGCAGTTCTGGCAGTGATTATATTAGTATTTATATATTCAAGCCAAAATTTTATAGATTGCTAGACAGGAAGGTTAATAATGAACATTATTCTAAATTAATATAAGTTCATCACAATAAAAATTAGGGACAGGTAAACCCAGCCTTGGAGATCATTCTGCTGCATCACAGCTGCAATCCTATACACATTTACCTGGAAGTAAGCCCCAATGAACTCAAAGGGGCTTATTAGAGTAATGCTGGCACACCAATATTGACGAGATAGTAAATTCATATGAATCAGACTATGTGTTTACCACAACATGACATGCTATGTCATACATTTGGGAGGAAACACATATAGATAATTTGGATAAGATACTGTATGCAAATTTAATTTTTAAAAAGCAAGAGAAATGTTTGCTGTATTATTGCACCAGAGAACACCAAGTTTGGTGACAATGTGAACCAGACATTATTCATCTTCTTTGTAGATGGAAAAAACACTGTGACAGAGGAAATTACGGTAATCTACTTCTTAGAATGCAGGAATTTTGATAAACCATGAAAGGTTCAAGAACTTATTTTCTCTATGTATTGATAAGAGTTTCTTTCTGTTCATAAAATAGACATGTAATTGTGTTTGTGGCTGTTGTCCTGGCAACTTCCAGTATACATTAACACAGTGTTTTGATGGCGAAAATCATATTCGTCAGTTATCTTGGATGTTTCCTTATCCATTCCTGACACACAAGTGCCACAGGTAAAATGTTACTAGCTTTTAAGTCTTTCTCTTTTGTTTTAATATTATAAGACAAGTCTTGCCTTCAGTGACATCAGGCAGAGAATTATCTCTTATTTCCATAAAACTCAGTATGAGGTCCATAAACACTTTCTGGTTTCTAAAGAAACAGAATAAATATTAACAGTTAACACACCAAATGGAGCCAATGTGTATGGAAATATGACTAGAAAGATAGGCTACATCCAAGTCCTTCCTTTCTCAGTTCTCAACTGGGCTATCTTGCATCGCGTCTCCTTCCTTAGATATCTGCTTTCTCTATGGTTGTTATCTTTTATTCTGCATTGGCTCCTACGGCTTTAGAGACAGCATGACAGGGGGAAATGTAACAGATGAAGTTTTTTCCAGTTTCTGCATCTCTACGCTGGGAAAAGTTGCCTTTCAAGCAGCTTTTTAAAGGTATATAGCAGCCTTTAAAAAAACAACAACAACAACACACACACACACACCACACCCCAATGGCAGTGCTTTAAATCAAGCACTTTTTTACCTGCTCCGGAACTCTTATTAGATTAAAAACAAGTTCATAGGTTGTAATAAGTGAAAATTATGGCTTGAGAGTTCTTGTGCAGTTTTTAAAAAAACAATGAGAAGTTATGATTACCTTCTAATTTTACACTGCTTATATGTGATTAGACCTCTTCTGTGAGCAGATATTTGTATTTATTATAACTGAACAGGCTCTAAGGAGTTTGAAGAATGTGTTGGTTGATGCAAAGCATTTAAAAACACAGCACCTGCAGCATGGCCAATATTGCAATTTAGAGGTTGCAGTTTTCAAAAACAAATAGTGTGGATTGATGATGAGAGTGACAATTATTCCACTAGTTTATTTGGGCATTTGGGGAAGGTGTCTTGCAGGTAACAGTTCTCCAAACATAAAGTGTGTACACACACAGGCATAGAGTGCATTCACTGCCTTCCACAGACAATTATTTTTGGACAGTGTACACATAGTTGTCTTCATAGTGTTGGTATATTGTTCTTTTGCTGTTTTGAAAGTGCCTTTTGGTATAACAGTTCTAAGCCATCTTACATTTCACAATGTATTCTGCAGTGCCTCTTGCCTTGCCTGGAAATTTGAGAGTGCCTTCTCTGGGAACCTCCTGTTCCCTGCATGCCCAGGGCAGGCAGACCCTGAGCATATCATACCACAAGTGCCTTGCAATAAAACAGACACTGCAGTCAGTAACTAGTCATGTGTAGCACCAGAACAGGCAGCCTTAACATGCCTTGCTAAAATAAAAGAGGCATGTAGTCATGTTGCCCCCTTCATACCTGTAATGCCTAAAAGGTTTCCCCATTCATTTCAACTGAATCAAGATCAGATCTGAGTGCACAACAGGCATGCAGATCTGTGTTCTCTATTGAAGTTAAACAGAAAAGCCCTTGAAGGTTGGGAGAGTTGCGTAAAAGTACACAGCCCACATGTCTATAAGGAACTGGTAAATTCCCTATACTGCTGTATTCAGTTATGCATGAGTTTATAAGTGCAAGTAGATAAATAGGTACTGCTCCGGCGGGAAAGTAAATGGCGTTTCCATGCACTGCTCTGGTTTCGCCAGAAGTGGCTTAGTCATGCTGGCCACATGACCCGGAAAAACTCTGCGAACAAACACTGGCTCCCTCGGCCAGTAAAGCGAGATGAGCGCAGCAACCCCAGAGTCATTCGCGACTGGACTTAACTGTGAGGGGTCCTTTACCTTTTTTTATCCCATGGAAATGAGCCAGGCTTCAGAATCTAAAACATAGGGTTAAAGAGCACCTTGGAATAGACTGCTACAAAGGTGACACGCCAACCTCTGCTGAGCAGTAGCAAGATTCTAGTGGGGTTCCAGGTGTGGGGATAGCCGGTGCCTACCGGGCACCAGCTATGGGGCAGCCTGCGGACGGGACGGCCGGTAATTCTGGAGCCTGCTCCCACCGCGCCGTGAAGAAAGGGATCCGCTGGCTGCAATCTGAGGGTTGAATCTGTGAGTTCGTGATAAATCTGCCTCGTGGATGTCTGCAGGCGTCTGTCTGGTCCAAAAAAGGTTCCGGAGAGGAGAACTGAGCTAAAAGGTGGCCAAAACCAAACAGCCAAATAAAAGACTTTAAAATAAAATGAAATAAAACAACGGAGACTGCAGTCTGGTGGAGAAGCCTACCGCTGCCCTGTGTGGTTGGTTTCGCTTTCTGTTTGCAACTGGGCTTGCCATGCAACGATGTTCTCGTGCTTACTTCTTGGCTTTCTCCACACCACAAACAGGGAGCGGCAGCTATTTATTAGGGGAATAACCAACGTCATAATCAATACATTAACCAATAACAGTCCTGTTGCTGCCCTAAAAAAGGCGGGAAGAAGATTGGAGCCACTTTTTCCCCATGGAGGGATCCCAGCAGTGAGTCGCCTGCTGGATCCTATTGCTACCTTTCCTTCCAAGGCGGAAGGACACAGTAAAAACAAGTACAAACAATCACAAATAAACATAAATAACCACAGGTGCGAATGCACCTGCAAAGTGTATTCCCACATCCAGGCGCTCATCCTGGGGTCATGTTTCCGCTGAGAATCAAGATGAGGTGGAGGCTGTTTTAGCTTTACGAAATATGATTTATTCACATATTTTATTTATACCTGGATTTATATGGAGTTCAGATCTTAAAGCATAGTCATCTTAAGAGAGGCTTATTCCCCACAGCAGTGCAGCACTCAAGTCCAAGGCATCTCTCCAGCCTCCCTTCAGCCAGTCTGCCAAGATGGTTCTGGTCTTCTCTTTCCCCACACACCCCTGCTTGGATCTGCCCAGGCTCAAGGATTCCTCTTGGATGTTGGTCATCAACACCTTTTGACACATTAATGCCTCTATCCCAGGTGAGGCTCTAGCCTAGAAAGGAAGCTTAGCCTGTATTTTTCCAGTGGCCTGGAATCTTCCCTTTAATACTCCAAATATTACATAGATTCTGACATTCATTAATTTCTTGGGTTTAGGGGGTTTCCCTCCCCCAAACTTATATCACCATGACCATTCTTGGTACTACAGTTCTAACGAAACAAATGAAATTTTCATACACAGTATAGGTATGAATTATAAACCTAGTTGCAGAGTGTTTGGGAATGCTAAAGTGAGTTTCCATTATGCATCCATGACCTAGACCAGTTTTCTACAGTACTGCATCCCTTCATATAAAAAATGAAGGAACAACATTACATAAGTTATTAGGTAATATTCCAACAAACAGAATCAAGGTGAATCGAAGGGAAAATTTGAATTACCAAACTGATGCATGAACGACATCATGCTCAGGTAATTCCTTTTTTCCAAATTTAAAAGATATCTGAAATAAACCTAATCATGCCTAAATAATGGAAGCACAAGAGTTTCACTGCTTTGTTATTGTGGTGACTCTAGGATATGAAATAATAATATCTAGATAGTAAGTTTATGTAGCTCAAAAATAAAATTCCAATTATCACCAATAAATTCAGGTTACGGGGAACTCTGGCCCTAGAAAATGAAAAGAGCAAAATAAAATTGCCTAGATGGGAGTAGGGACCTTCTTCGGATGTACCTTCGTGATAAAGAAAATGGCATTTGAAACATCCCATTTTGCAGTAAAGATAACCAGTCACAAACATAGCTTAATACAAGAAGCATCCAATCTAAACATTATCGAGACAGAAGTTAAGAATTACTGTAAAAAGAAAATGAGAAATAAATATCTTGCATCAATTGTCTTTTTGTATTAGAAATAAAAAAAGAAACTTACACTTGTTGTATAAGCTGCTTCAGGGTCATCCTCTAATACCCGCGATAATCCAAAATCAGAGACTTTACACATGAGATTACTGTTGACCAAAATATTCCGAGCTGCCAAGTCTCTATGTACATAGCCCATATCTGAGAGGTATTTCATGCCAGAAGCAATTCCACGCAGCATGCCAACTAGCTGGATAACTGTGAAGTGGCCATCATGCTTCTGCAAGGAAGGTAGATTGTCAGCTTCAAGAACATTTACATTTTCAAGTTTAACTCAACTTTCTTCAGTTTACATTGCACAAATGCCTAACCACAATTTGCTAATCCAGGCACACCTCCCCATATAATTTATTTAATTATCCCCATTGGCTTTTGGGTCTTGGACCTTTTTTTCACATTTGTAGCATTTCCCACAATGGAATGCCACCATTGAGATGGCCCTTTCTCTGGTACCTACTTCTTACACCTAAAATTGTGGCAGTACCTTCAGTAGGCCCTCCATTCATGTTTGGGTAGGTACGTATGGAGACAGTCTTACAAGAACTGTGGTCCCAAACCATGAAGGACTTACCCACAATTTCACTGTACTGTAATTCCCCTAGCCTTCACAGTTAAGACTGATGTGCTCCTCTTTTTAGAGCCAGACAATGGACCAATCCACAATATTTACAGCTCAATGTCTAGCAACCAGTTCCAAAGTAATGATAGACATATCTGTTATATAAATAAGCTCTTACAAATTACACTACTATGTCTGTCAAGTAAGACTGTGGTAACACATGAATGAATATGCTATGTGCTAAATTAGTAGCTATCTCTTGCCTAATCCTGTGGCAACAATCTTTAATTAAAGATGAATACTGAGGAAATTAGAGGAAAAAATCCTAAGAATAGATACACTCTTCTCCAAGGTTAGCTACTTAGAATGTCTCTATGGAAATAATGTAGAAAAGATAACCCAAATAGCTCTTCATATTACTAATCCATTTTTGGACAGAAAAGTACTGACTCAAGAACTACCTTCAAAAATACTTGAAATAAAATCATGACTTTAAGATTGGATAATCAGTAATAAAAAACATGTTTATATCGTTTTGCCTGCAAAACCCACAATATTATGGAGGCCACTTAACACATTGCAGCAATAGATGGCAATGGTTTTGGGGGTTTTTTTAACTACTGGTTTAAAAACTTAAGTAACAGGTATACATATATGTAAGCCTGGCACAATAACCTGCATTATCTAATTTTTAGATGGAGTTAATTTTATATTTTATAATATTACAAAATATGCTTTAAGAAAAAGTATGGTGTTGCCAGCATTGGGAAGCTACAGAACCTTTACAGAAGAAGAAGAAGAAGGAGAAGAAGTGGAGGAGGAGCAGGAGGAGGAGGAGTTTGGATTTGATATCCCGCTTTATCACTACCCAAAGGAGTCTCAAAGCGGCTAACATTCTCCTTTTCCCTTCCTCCCCCACAACAAACACTCTGTGAGGTGAGTGGGGCTGAGAGACTTCAAAGAAGTGTGACTAGCCCAAGGTCACCCAGCAACCACCCTTCCCCAACACTACCTTCTGGAATACACATGTAAGATAGGAGTGAGGATACGATACCACTTTGAGGATATGGTAGCTTTCAAAGGTCAAAGAAAGGATTATAGAAATGTGTCCTTCAATTTAAGAAAATTCAGACTGCTTCTTGTCTTTTCTTGACCATAGCAAGACAGTCATAATTTACTAATATATTTTTAAATGGGTACTTTAAAACTGTTCTTTGCCCACATTCTTGTCACTCCAAATCTCTATGATTATTGCTACTGCATAACATTTGAAATATATATTTTCCCCATCTTCAAGTACTTCAGCATTTCACACTTGCCTATAGCGTGTGATTTTATGCTGTCCTTATTCCATATGTTCTGCTTCTAAGTGATGCCTTTATTTCTCACACACTTGACTTTCCAGATCATGTCATGCTACACCCACACTAATCCTTAAACGACGTAGTCTGCAAAGCTTCTCAATACTGTTTTCTGTGCTACCTTTATTCCCTCAATATCTTTCAATAGTGAAGTTTTCCTTTTGGCTGTTTATGCATCAAATATTTATCTATTATGGCAGGGATGCACGTCCCACCCTCTGCTTGGGGGCTGGGACAATATTCTCTGTCTCACACACAGGTGTAGTTTGGCCCTAAACTGTGACTATAAATTGCCTTCAAGGAACATCTTCCCCACTAATAAAAATACTAGTGTTGACTTCAGAACAAGGTTTAGTAAGTGTGGTCAAGAGCTGACTTCCAGACTAGATAAAGGAAAGGTTGCACATTCTTACAAAAGCTGGCAGATGTCAAATGTCAAATGTCTTGGCTGTGGAGTTATTACTGACCATGTATCTACAAATACAAGTTAATGGAACTTTACAAGGCTCAAAAAATATGCAGCAGGGTTCCAACGGCTCAGTAGCAGAGCATATGCATGAAAAAAGGTCCCAGATTCAATCCTAGGCATCTTCAAGTAGGGTGGGGAATGTTCCCTGCCTGAAATACTAGAAAGCAGCAACCAGACAGTATTGGCAATACAGTGGTGCCTTCGGTTAAGTACAGTGGTACCTCAGGTTACATACGCTTCAGGTTACATACTCCGCTAACCCAGAAATAACGCTTCAGGTTAAGAACTTTGCTTCAGGATAAGAACAGAAATTGTGCTCTGGCGGTGCAGCGGCAGCGGGAGGTCCCATTAGCTAAAGTGGTGCTTCAGGTTAAGAACAGTTTCAGGTTAAGAATGGACCTCCAGAACGAATTAAGTTCTTAACCTGAGGTACCATTGTACTTAATTTGTTCTGGAGGTCCGTTCTTAACCTGAAGACCACTTTAGCTAATGGGAGCTCCCACTGCCGCTGCGCCGCCGGAGCACGATTTCTGTTCTTATCCTGAAGCAAAGTTCTTAACCTGAAGTGTTATTTCTGGGTTAGTGGAGTTTGTAACCTGAAGCGTATGTAACATGAAGCATATGTAACCCGAGGTACCACTGTACTGAGTGGATCGATGGCCTGACTCAGTATAAGGCAGCTTCCTATGTCCTTAAATAATTGAACCTATAGAAACTATGGAATTTATCAAAATTACTCTCAATTGGCATAAATAATCATACAGTTTACTATACTGCATATTTTTTTCTGGGTTCTGCAAATCTTGCACAGTGATAAACAATAAATGAAACTGTGGTGTCCCAACTACTGGAAATCTTATTCAGCAAACTTTGTGGGTTCAGATGTTACAGCAGGTATTGCCCACCACTTTCAGTTATATCCATGAAGGCATAAGGGCTAGAATCTTGCTTTTTTTTTAAATTAAGAAGTCCAGGATTCTTGGGCAACTAAATTCTGTCCCTGCTGCCACATTCTGATTCCCCTCTACACATCTTCACATACAGCATACACACAGCCCTAATTTAAAACCACTTTAAAAAGGCAGGTGCCACAATTTATTAGGCCTCAACTACCACAGGCCTTGATTCTCTCACAGCCCTACATCCCGATGTTCCTCATACATCAACTGTGATCCCGTAACAACTCATACAGCTTTTCTTCAGATACTTGACTCTCTATGCAAATAAACTCAGAATAGATACACATCTTGATATAGATATCCTCTGACAATTACCTCTTCTTTTTTGTTTTATTTGTCTCAAGAGGGAAGATGCAATTTCCCCCAAGTATTTAAGTGACTCAGGGTTGTTATCTAGGGCTTATTTCTGACTCTCAGGGGTTAACACAAGAAGTACTTTTGATACAATTCCCAGTTGGCTGCTGAGGATGTTTATCAGCCTCTGTAACAATTCAAACCAGAGTGAATTTATCCAGAGCACTGTTCCATCAAATTCTAAACAGTCTTTAATAGCTTTGCCAAATAAACTATCCTTGACAGCCAAAAGAATATCTAATGCCTGGCTGGTTGCACATTTATGCTGCCCATCCAATGCACATGAGAGAAATTGTTTTATATTCAGCATCTGATGCCGTTTGCAAAACCTGACTCAAGAAATATTCCAGTCCAGTTACAGAACACTGCATAAAGTATTATGGGCAACAAATCAAGCTTCCCCAGTGGAAGCTTTTCATTCTGCAGCAGAACTTTGCTCTTAACATGTTCCAGAGAAGAAACCATTTTACACCCAAAAAACAAAATCTGACTCAGATCTGCAAGTCCCACTTCAATCTTTAATTATAGAAAATCAGAAGTGCATAACGTTCACACTTCCACAGCCTATACATTGATTTATGTATTCATTGCCTTTAACTATGAGAACTGAACCATGGGTGTGGGGAACAAAGTTTCTTGCAGAATAACACAATGGAACATAAAGATATGAATACTGATACTTAACTGACACAAATCTCTTTTTAATTATGAAAATACCTGGGCAAGTTCATACCTTTGCTTAAGATACATTTGGAATGGTTAATTAAGATGTTATAGGGAATGTTTTATTTATTCACAGTACCCTTCTACACAAAGTGCTACAATTTTCAACTAGATCACTTGAGGCTGCAGGTGGGGCAATTTTTAAAATATTTACCCATATAAAAAACTCATTGTAGGGCAACACCTACTCATCAGGGAAAAGGATTTTCATGTATCCTCTCTGCCTGATGTACTAGTTTCCTACATAAAGGAAGCTTTTTATGTGTTAATTTAAAAATATGAAGTCCTACCAGCAGTCTAAAGCAATGCAACCCAAAATTCTATCACTTGGTCTGGAAATGTATGATAGCTTTCTGTGCTTTCAAAATATGATGGTGGTGTAGGAATGCCTTGCAATATTAGGGGAAGATGCAAAGTTTTGTGCCATGTTTCCAGGAGGCTATTACAGAGGGAGGGATGGGATAGCAGTGCTTTCCCACTGACTCTGATGGAAACAAACCAAACCAAACAACACTCAGTTCCACCAGGGTCACCTCTGTCCACTGTCATCTAGCAGCAGCCGTCCCACCAGTTCAGCTGAAAGACCAGTAACCTTTGCCTCTTTCTCTCCTTGAACTCTTATCATTGCTGCTGGTCATTATAAGAACATTGTCACTAAGTGCCTGTCCACACTTCCGCTTGTTCCATGCCTAGAAAGAATGGGTCTGAGAAGTTTTCCACTTGTTCTAGACACAGATCAGAGTGG
The DNA here is from genome assembly GCF_009819535.1 of Lacerta agilis. Taxonomy (NCBI): domain Eukaryota; kingdom Metazoa; phylum Chordata; class Lepidosauria; order Squamata; family Lacertidae; genus Lacerta; species Lacerta agilis. The sequence goes on along the minus strand of NC_046315.1, from coordinate 38,043,502 downwards.
TTTTTCATTTGTCCCACCCCGACAAAATCCACTGTTGACTGCTGAGTTAGAAGAAACGTCAATCTGCAGAAAAAACGATTGGTGTTTGTTCCAATTCAGTGGTAAACAGCAGGTTTATCTGGGGGAAAGTTGAGGCAAAAGCGAAAGTAAATAGCGCCTGAGTCATTCTCAGCCCCTCTCCCTTTTGTATCATGCCGTTTAGACCGTGAGTTGAAGGCAGGTTTTGTCTAATTCCCCTTCTGGAAGCCTTTTTTCAACTTGAAGGATGGGGTGAAAATATTGTAAATATAAATAAGCAAACAGTGGGAGTCACCCATGTTATGGCTCATCCCTTGACTACTTTCCAGACGAGTGATGCACGAGCCCTAGTGTAGGCTTTTCTCATGTGTCCTGACTCCTGGAGCTTCTAATGTTGCTCCAGAGCTGTGGGAAGAACCACTGCTGCCATTGTGCCCACACCACAGGATAATATTAGAAGGAACCCTATGTATAATCTACCAATGGTACACTTGCCAGGTTTTGCCTTGTGCAAAACCACACAAAACAGAGATAGAAGAAGCTGCACCCCTGCTCTTGTGGAGAAAGGAATGTTGTCTACATGTCAACAGGGCTCTTTCTGCTTCAGGAAGACCAGGAGAGAGCTCATATATTACTCTTTAAGCTATAAACTTGCAGTGTTCAAACCAATCACTACACAGAACATGTTAATGTTAGGACAAAACAACAAAAATTGTCATTGACCTGCACAAATGTCTCTTGACTCTCAGTATCTACAACAAAATGTTAGATTGGAGTTTTTAAAAAAGGCTGATGGAAGAACACCCTCACCCATTACACATCCTGAAATAGCTGTGTAGCAAATTTCCAAAGGCTGAAAGGCTGCTGGACCAAGTTTTTGTACATGTTTTTAAAACAAATACTTTTTCTGTAACAGTTTGATTTCCAGACTCTGCTGATTCAATCAGGCCTCCAGCCTGGATTGGCGCCATTAAAGAAAATATAAATCAATACTTTGCTCAGTGCAATAGCAACTGTGGTAGAGAATTTACTTTTCCCAGAACATCCAGATATACTCTATAGAGTTAAAGAACATCTAAACTGGGCTTGCCTGCACAGCTTGTGATCCATAAAGCCAACCAGCTGTGTATCGTTGCTCCCCTCCTGCCTTCTAGTTTTGTCCTCTACCTGGGACTGAAAAACAATAGTATTGGCAAACAACTAGCATTCTGACCCTGGCTTGTGTCATGACATTTAACTTATGCCATGCAATAGTGTCTGTATTTGGGGTTTAAAAACATGCATGAGAGAGAGCATAGTATCGACACTTATTTTAACTAAATTTTGCATTATGGTTCCTAGCACAAAGAAGTAGGTTTTCGTCTGTTTGGATACAATTGAACAACTTTCTGAATCATGATGACGTACTGAACCTTTAAAAACCGCAATGACTATACCAAGTGATCTTCTGGTTTCTTAGAATTCCTGAGCAATGCCAAGTAGAAAGTTGCTAGTATGAAATAAAAGATATTGTTTTCAAAGTGCAAAATAAGTAAAACAAGTAAATAAAATGGGGAGGTTTCGTTCAGCAGCAGAGCAAGCCGATTGGGCGCGGGAGGCGGGCCAGCGCCCACGGGGGCAGGGCATGGGGGTGGGGCCAGCCGCCCACGGGGTCATCACGGGGCCTCTGAGGAGTCTGCCTGCTTCCTCCCGCTCAGCTGCCCTGCAGCTGAGGGGGAGGCAACGGGCGGACTGTTTGGGGCAGTGCGGAGCCTGTAGGCACTCAAGCCACGTCACTCCCAGGAGAGACACGTGGCTTGGGCGCGCTGCAGGCCCTGTGGTGAGTGCCGCCCACCATTTTGTCATCCCCCTCAGTGGGGACCCCCGAGGCAAACTGCACCTACCGCACCCCCCCTTGCTACGCCCCTGGTTTCATTCTACAACTTTGTTGCAAAGTCTGCTAAAGATGGCATGTGTGCATGCTGCATGAGAGTGAGAGAGTGAGCAAGGATGAGAACAAGCTCATTTTTAGCATCTTTTACAGCAGACAAATAAAGATGGGAGCTATTAAACTTTGCAGTGTCGTGTGGGTCTCCTCCACCCAAAATGAACTCTGACTGGAGAGGATAGGTTAGATGGATTTATAGCACACACTTTATGACTTCATTTTATGGAACTCTCGTCTCCTTTCCCAACATTATTTAACATGAGCTTCTGCTGAAGCATCTAACCTCTAACTGACAGAAAGGATAAGGTTAATGGCAAGGCTGTACTGGGAATTATATAATGGCTGCTTCTTCAAAGAGCAATATATCCTGACATTTCTTTCCCACAGAAAATATTTTTCACTTCCCTCCCTTGGCCTATTTTGGACTTGCCTTTAGGAATCTAAGTTTGGTAATATGTTTTGGTCTTTTACTCTGCTGTATTGTCTTTTGTTAATGTACCACAGAAATGAAACAAAACTTATTATGGTGCTTTGCACTACTAAGGTCTGAAGTACATGTCAACAATAAAAAGAGTACTTTCTGCAACAATCTGTTATTTTTACCCAAATGCAATATAGGTTCTCTGGATTTACACCTTGATATAAAACACAACAACAAATAAAACAGTCACAGTGCCCCTTTAAAAACCAAAACATGCTGTACAGAAATAGTAGTTAAACTTTAGTAATACAATTCATAAAGTGACAGAACTTTAGCTTTTTTCATTAATTTGCACAAAAATAATTAGAAATATTGAGACTTCAGATTTTTTGTATGATATAGTAGTAGTATAGTACAGAGGGGGTTACTGTTTTGTTGCTTATGTTTTGACTATTTATTAGTGCTTTTATCTTGTGTTTTTACCTTGTGGACTGACCTGAGATCTTTTGATGAACAGCAGTTTATAAATCTAATAAATAATAATCTAGAAGAATGGAAAAAGTGTCTGCTAAGCTGTGTTGCCAGGTCACCTCCATTTTGTACCCATGTTTCCATATCTATCTTTTCTGTAACTACCTACCTGCAAGATCTAGTATTGACTAAGGCACTAAGCAAAGGGTGTGATTGTAAGACAGTTATATTAAAACATTTAGTAATCCTTTTATTGGCTGCCGCATGCTTGCCATCATACAGAAAATGGAACGCGCCATAGGGCACCTGTAGCAGCACAACCAGAAGTCTTCATCTACCTCACCTGCAATAAAACGTATCTCTCCCATATTGGTCTCTACAGCCACAGCAGGCACTGTAACTTCCATTGCCTCCTGAGACAGATGGGTGCCAACAACAACTCGAACCTTATGCTTTGGTATGAGTGCTTGAAATATTGCTGCTCTGGAAAACGTTACCCTCTGTGTTTGACCATTGCAAGGCATAGCTACACCAGATACTTTTTATGCTGTCTGGTTGCAATTTGTTGTAAAAGAACTAACGCCACTTACAACAGCAACCTATACCATCTTCCAGTGTGATCTGAGTTACCATATTTTCCGGCGTATAAGATGACTGGGCATATAAGATGACCCCCAACCTTTCCAGTTAAAATATAGAGTTTGAGATAAACTCGACCACAGATTCTCCACTCGGCGTATAAGACGACCCCCGACTTTTGAGAAGATTTTCCTGGATTTAAAAGTAGTCTTATATGCCAGAATATACAGTAACTTTTATTTTGTCCCAGGATACAATATGCGATGTATACCATCCTTTGTCCCTATGACCCCCCCCCTTTCATTTGTGTAATGCTGTTTAAAAAGAATACTCTTCCTTTGGGTTAGGACATACACTAAAAATATTTGGATCAGGCAATCCAGTTAGGCAACTCTTTGTGCAAATGGCTTTTTGACCATAGTGAGTTGGACTATGGAATATTGATGCTTCAGTAAAATATAAAGCTGGTTCACACATGCAACATCAAATGACAAACTGCATGTAAGAACTATCATAAATTTAACACTTTTCATATCACCAAATAACACTTCAAACACAACACTTTTCTTGAGGCGGGGAAACAGTGTTGTAAAAAAAAAAGTGTAATCATAGGTATATCAGTGTATTTAAATTTGAATTGTCAAACTGTGTTATTATTGTTGTTATGGTTTTTATTGTTTTTATTGTTTGTGTTTTTTGTGGTTGATGCTTGTATTAAAAAAAAAACACTTTTCTTGAGGCTAGCCCACACATTTAGCTGCCATTCCTCAATGAGTAATCATATGGTGTACACACGTGTGAAACAACCTATTATTTATAACCACCTTTATGCCTAAACACTTTGTAAACACATCCGTCCATGATGCTAGCAAAAATCATTTGTGTCATGATGTGGCAACTGATAACATCATATATATGTAATTCCATAGGCCTAGCTATTGGTATGTCCTATTCTAAGCACAGAGAAAACACCACAAATAGGCAATGAAATAACCTTGATAGCCTTCTGCTCAGCAACCCAAACATGTCCATACAGAGTGCTGATCCAAGACATACAGTCTGTCAGGCAGAATGAATTAAATGATTCATCACACACACACACACACACACACACTCCATTTGCTGATAAACTACTTGGTACATTCTGCCTCAAGCCAAGTCAGACAAGATGGCTTCTTCCAATGACTGCCAGGATTCAGGAATAAGGTTCAAAGCAGTCTATCAAAAAAGTGGCCGAAGCATTTTCTCTTAAACCCCAGTGTACATTCTCAGAGCCAGCCCTACTATTAGGGGGAATGAGACACCTGCCACAGGCAGCCAATGCTAGATAGAGGTAGCAGTCCCCAAATAGTTCCTCCTGATCCCTCTTGGCTATTCCATCTGCTGGGGGATAATGCTGGGTCTCTCATGCGGACTGCCTTAATCCTTCAGAGCAAGGCAGGGGTCTCCAGAAGTTCCCAATGCCAAAGGACTAATAAATAAACGTGTCTTAATTATGGTGTTGTGTTCAACGTTGTGTGAGCAGAAGGTAGGCCAGGAAATGGACCGCTGCTTTCCCCTCATGCTTTTGTTACCCTGTGCAGCTGAAATTTATTCAAGATGGTCACCATGACCTACTGAACATTGTGATTTATGGGGTTGCAGTGGGGAGGAGGTTGTCTGAAATCAGACAGAGGAATAATGTGAGCATCCCTGGAACTTTAAAGCCCCAAATATGAGCTGCTGGGGAAAAAAAAACCATAAAGCAGATCTGATATAATTTTGATTTACATGGGAATATGTGGAACAATTGCCACATCTAATGTCAATATATATCCCCTCCAAAAATCAGCTAATGCTGTCATGCTCATAATATTCTGGTGAACAATAATGATTTATTTGTAGAAATTATGGCACAGAAGCTTGAAATGTTGAAGAGTATTCTTCACATTCTGGATTTTTATCTTTTGGCTCTAGCTTTTATATATATTTCTATAAAAGTGCTCAAAGCTACAAAAAGGCATTATTACATATGAAGAAATATGGGCTTTGTGAAGTCCTTTGAGATCACTATATAAAAACCCCTTGTAAATTTAACCTTTTATGATGGTTTAGAGATACACTTATACAGTATTTTTTGTACTCACACAAAGGTATTTCAAAGTTTACTCTTCAAGTAACTAGCAGGAACTCACATTAAAAAAAGAAGTACACTGATTTCTTTTTAAGATCTAGAGCTTTCAGTCTTTTGCTCTGCTGAGTATTAATGTTACTAAGATTAAATATCTACATTCCTTTCAGAATGCATATAACCTCAAAACCGTTTCAATAGATATTGAACTGATAAACCACAACTGAGAAAAGGGAAGCATATAACTAAGGGAAACAATTAATATGACTGAGAGGTTAATGCTTATTATTGTACCACTGCTCTCTCACGACTACCCTTTTCCTAATACAAACATAAAATGCCATATTTCAGAAGCAGACATAAGGAAGGCAATGTAGTAAAGAAATCTTGCTATGTGTTGAATATACCTATTTAGAGTGAAATGAGATACAAACTCTTCAACATTCTGTCATAAAAAAGGGATGAACAGAAGGCATAAGCATTTGGTATTAGTAAAGATAAAGTAGCAACATGATTTGCAAAAAGTTTATCTATGAGTCTGTTTACAAAATGAACAGTACTATTAATTCCGATCCAGCCTCATATTTTGCCATTATCTCTCTGCCCTTCCAACCACCTACATAATCCAATATATTAAACACTTGGAATTCTTTTGTCATTTCCTCTTTTTGTTATATAACTCTGATTTTTGTCTCATAGGTCCCAGTTCTTCAGTGCTTCAGTGAGACTTCATAAATGATTTTAGCACTCATCATTCTTTTCTTTCTTTCTTTCTTTTTCTTTCTTTCTTTCTTTCTTTCTTTTTTTCTTGTCAATTGTGAAGTTGCCTCTGTGCCCTTTCTGCTTCACTATAGTCACCTTGCTTTGCTGCTTACTCATTTTTTCCACTAATATTTTCAAATGGTGTTTCATGCCAACTGATCTGTATTAAAAGCACACGATGAATTCTTGTACATGTCCTTGTTATGTTTTCCTTCTTCAAAAATTAGTTAAGTTCTACTGATTTTACAGCAAGGCCAATGTGATCTTGCAGATATTTGCAAATGCGTAATGGTGAGTACTTTATAAAAATACAATACAGAAAACACAAAATACCTAAGAAAAATAAGAGCAAGACCAAACCAATAACCCCGCCTCCCAAAACACTTTTTAAAGTGTATCGGATGTTAATCAGCCAAAGGCCAGGTTGAAAAGTAATGTTTTCTCCTGGTGTCTAAAGGTGTATAATGAAGGTGCCAGCCAAACCTCCCCGGGGACAGCATTCCACAAACGGGGAGCCACTGCAGAAATGCCCATTGTCGTGTTGCCACCCTCTGGAAAGAAGGGTCTCAGACGATGACCTCAGGGTCTGTGTAGGTTCATATGGAGAGGGGCAGTTCTTGAGGTATTGTGGTCCTGAGCCGTTTAAGGCTTTATAGGTCAAAAGCAGCACTTTAAATTGGACTTAGAAACTATTTGGCTACCAGTGCAAACAGACCAGGATCAGTGACAGGACCAGGGCAAAACCATCTTACCCTGGTGAGCAATATGGCTGCTGAATGCCGCACCAGCACAAATTTCAGGATCGTCTTCACAGGCAGCCCTACTTATAACAAGTTACAGTAATGTAACCTAAAGGTTACCAGAGTATAGACAACAGTAGTTAGGTTGTGCCTGTCCAGCTCGGGCACCAGCTGAAGCTGATGGAAGGCACTCTGTGCCACTGAAGCCACTTGAGTCTCAAGCTTAACAGCAAATAATCCAGAAGTACCTGCATACTTGCTCAGTGAGCACACAGTGCCATCTATCCTTATAATGTTTCTTCTGAGCCTCACAGCAGTTCCCCTCTGTTGGAGCTTTATATGTCCCAAGGCATGTCCTGGTCTTCTTATACTAACCTGCTGTCTGAACTGTGGGGAAAGACATCATCCTGTTGCCAGTGTTGAAGTAAGATTCAGCTGCCAGTTCAGGCAGCTTCTGTATGTGAAGTGGGGAGAGCAGCACCATCTTGTCCTTCAGCTCAGACAGCAAAATGTCTTGGGGCCGCTCTGTGCCATTCCCTATCCACACTTTTGACATTTATTTAGATCCAGCAAGTGAACTTAAGTGGAATACCATTATAGTCAAGCCACTTCAGTAGTTCCTAATTCAATTTGTTAAATGCAATTAGCCATAAATAATTATAAATCAGTTACTAAACCTGTGCTATACTTCTGTAAGCAAAAAACAAAACACAACGAAGAAATATTTTTAAATGACTGAGCAAAACGAACAGCTGCCATATGGCAAGGCATTTGCATTTCAATTTATCTTTTTGTTCATAATAACACCATTTGAAATACATTTTGCTAAATATGGGGACTGAACTTGTAGAAGAAATCAATTATATTCTTAAGTCTAAATCTTCTCCTTTTCTGGCTGTGCTCGAATGTATCACTGTACCTAAGAAATGCACCCTGGGGAAAATACTTCTCCAACTAAAAATCCATGAATAACATTATGCAAAAATTAATTTGTGATAAATGATTCAAAATCTTTACTTAGAATGGTTTTTATTCATATTTCTTGTGAAAATAACACCTCACCCGTAGAAAGGAGTCAAGGGATCCATTCTCCATGTATTCAACCACAATCATTACTGGTCTGCCTGCAAAGACAGCAAAGGAATGTGTTAGGATTATAGGTATATTAAGGGTTTGTTATAGTTCCAGCTGTTAGGAAAAGATTATCTGCATTAGTAAAATATGTTGCTCATTTCCCAGTCCTCCTCTGTAGCAAAAATGTATCTCATTGTTCTATTATTTCTGAGTAGTTTCTTGGTCATGTTGTTGGATTAACCAAAGGCATTATAATATTTTTGGTTTTTTATTTAAATGGCTGAAATCAGAATCTATTATTTATAGCCCATGTTATTCTTGGTGGATACAACCCTATGCACTCAAAACAGTGCTGAGGAGAGGGGGTGTTACTAAGCTATGAATATGACCCTTCTCCCTTATACTAGAATATATAATTAACATTTGATGTTTGTGACAAGAACATCCAAGTCATTCTAGTACTAATTTACTTTCTGTATTTACTTGACAAGCCTTTTACTGTTTGTGTTCAGGAGTAAGCCATCACTCTAAAACTACCTAGAAGAAATAACCCAATTTGCATGCTAATCAGGGTATTCCATCAGATGTTATTTAGATAATGCTAATAATACAAAGGTGTGAATAATATATGCAGAAATACTGTAATGAATCATCTTGCATGCAAGACAGGAAAGAATATAATAAAACAACAAACACATTTTGTGTGAATGCCTGTATTGGTTCCATTTGTAACAAATACCAGATAAAATAATAGAAGGAATAAAGATACCCAGGTGCTTGAGAAGAACCTTGTCTACATCTTGCCTGTTATTATTTTTCATTCTTTCTCCTGCCAACATAGCATAATCAGATAGATAGCATAATCAGAACTGCACACAATATTCATGATGCAACTCTCCCAAAGACTAACAAAATGGCTTTATAATACTTTCAGCAATTTCTGTCTGTTAAACTTTCTTTGGACAGAAATCCATGAATGAACAAATGGGCACCCAGTTGGAACTTAGTGGACATTCATGCAATGAAACGGACAAAAATAATTTAAGGCATTGTGAATATGAAAGGACAGACCAGTTCAAACCACCTATCTGCAGTGCTGCTGCTGGATAGGGTAGAAGTATCCCTCCACTCAGCTTGTCCTCTGCCACCAGGGGAGCTCCACTGTTAGCAAGGAAGCTCTGCCAGTAAGTGCCCTATGTGCCAGCCTAAATAGCAGTAGCCAGCAGACAGGCCCCAAAACAGGGATTTTTGGGTTTGTGAGAGGGCAGAGCTGGACTGGCACAGGACTTGCTGTATCCTGCAGCAGCCTTGTGGCACAGCGAAAGGGCATTTTCTCATGCCCCCCCCCCCATTTTCTACCCTTGGTGAGGAGGCATATCTGTTTCAGTAACATTGGGTTTTGTCAGTGCAATAGTTGTGAGAACATCTTCAAGTGAACATTCTACTGTCCTTTTATTTAGAAATACAAGATACCGTATTATGCCAGCAAAATGGCTGCCTTTACAGCATGCAAAGTACACAGAGAGCCAAATATATTACAGAGCCCCCTAAAGGGTTCATAGGGAAACATTATGTTCACATTCCATGGTTACAGGACAAGGGCTGTTATCTAGAAAGGCTGGGTGGCAGGCATTGCTCTCACAGATAACAACAGATTGCCCAACTGAACTCAATGGGAGCTGTGGACTTACATGGAAGATCAGCTGTCTATAAATATATTATTATTGTGAACCATTATGATATTTTAGAACAAATGAGACAAGAAAATAAACAGGCTACCATCAGTCAAATGGTTGAAGTGGTGTAAACCTGCTCCTGTTCATTGACCTTCACTCTAACCTGGAGAAAGATATATCTGTACTCCATTATGATTAGAATAAAGGAGATAAATTCCCTGTTTACACAAAGACCATGTATAGACTTAAAGAGGGACAGGGAAAATCAGAAACAGAGCAGAATATTTAGCCCCTGAGGTGAATATACAAGATATTACACATGGGTGGGGGGATAGGGGGGATTGTACCCACTGTCTCCTCTGTCGATCAGCATGCAATCAGTGGGCAGTTTGAATTGAACTAACACTTTCTTTGTGTGTTTGAGGACCCTGAAAAAGCAGGGATACAGCTGCAAGCTACAGAATGAATGCCAGTGCAAATTAACATTTTTAACAATGGCAGGATGACTGTAATAAAACTCTGCCTGAATAATTACCCCTGAGGGCCTTATAGAATAGCATACCCTGTGGTGGCACATCCAATATCCAAAAATGTAATGTTGGTAATGTGCCTATCTAAATTATTCATTTTCTTAAAAGAGCAAAGGATGAAAATACTGCTTCTCATAAATTGGTCAGTGCAACTGCTAACAATACAACTTATTGGCCCTCTTACCACCTGGGCTTATGCGATTTCTATTGTGGGATTCAGAGAAAGTGAACAACTGGATAAGAGCGCCATGTATAGATGCTTGTCATTTAATATATGCAATATAAACCATCTGTTTATAAAACAAACCAGGTTTTTATTTTATACTTTTAGGCTGTTGTTGGCATCCATTTGTCTTGAGAGACAATGGGGTACTCCCTTGGAGGTGAAGTCAAACTGCTGCATTAGCAGCACTGAAGTAACCTGCCCGGGGCGCAAGCCTGGGCACTGTATATGGAGGTCCTGGGCTGCCCAGCTGTAATCCTGAACGTAAGTACTAAGCCCCTCAAATGTACCGCATTTTTCGGTCCATAAGGCGCTCCGGACCACAAGACGCACTTGTTTTTTAAAGGGGAAAAACCAGGAAAAAATATTTTCCTGGTTTTCCTCCTCTAAAAAACACGGGGGGGGGGAGCGCTGGAGGGGAAGCCCCTTCTCCCTTCACAGCGGCTCATCCCCGCTTCCTTAAAGGGACATGGGGACGAGGGGAGAAGGTTTCTCCCCTCCTCCCCATGTCCCTTTAAAGCAACAGGGGATAAGCCTGCTTTTGGCGTTGGGGCGCAGGGTGGTGGAGAAAGCAGCAGCATCCCCGCTGTTTCCTCCACCATCCCATGCCTTGCACCGATCCCAAAAGCCTGCTTTTGGGATTGGCGGGCAGCGCGTGGGGTGGTGGAGGAAATCCTCTACCAACCTCCCTGCCGCCCACCGATCCCAAAAGCAGGCATCGCAGCTGCCTCCCCCACCTCCCGCCGAATACGGCGGGGGATGGGGGGAGGCAGCAGAGATGTTGGTGGTTCGTGCTAGCAGCTCCGTTCACGGAGCTGCTGGCACGATCCACCAACATCCCCTTCGCTCCTGGCCGCCTCCCCCCATCCCCCGTCGCGTTCGGCGGGACGTGGGGGGAGGCGGCAGAGGTGTTGGTGGATCGTGCTAGCAGCTCCGTGAACGGAGCTGCTGGCACGATCCACCAACATCCCCTTTGCTTCCCGCCGCCTCCCCCAATCCCCCGCCGCGTTCGGCGGGACGAGGGGGGAGGCGGCGGAGGTGTTGGTGGATCGTGCTAGCAGCTCCGTTCACGGAGCTGCTGGCACAATCCACCAACATCCCCTTTGCTTCCCGCCGCCTCCCCCATCCCCCGCCGCGTTCGGCAGGACGTGGGGGGAGGCGGCGGAGGTGTTGGTGGATCGTGCCAGCAGCTCCGTTCACGGAGCTGCTAGCACGATCCACCAACATCCCCTTCACTCCCCGCCGCCTCCCCCCATCCCCGCCGCGTTCGGCGGGACGTGGGGGGAGGCGGCGGAGGTGTTGGTGGATCGTGCTAGCAGCTCCGTGAACGGAGCTGCTGGCACGATCCACCAACATCCCCTTCGCTTCCCGCCGCCTCCCCCATCCCCCGTCGCGTTCGGCGGGAGGTCGGGGAAGCAGCGGAGATGTTGCTGGATTGTGTTAGCAGCTCTGCTCGCCGAAAGAAGCTTCTTTCGGTGAACGGAGGTGCTGGCATGATCCAGCAACATCGCTGCTGCCTCCCCCCACCTCCCGCCGAACGTAGCAGGGGATGTGGGGAGGCAGCTGGAGCGAAGCCTTCGCTCCATAAGGCGCACAGCAATTTTCCCTTCCATTTTAGGAGGGAAAAGGTGCGTCTTATGGAGCGTAAAATACGGTACTTCTGAATAAAGTTGCATAGGATTGTGCTGTACAAACACAATCCAGCCAAAGTCAATGTCTGGAAATCAAATTGATTTGAATCAGAGGAGGTTGGCCATGTGGCCAAAGTACTGGAGCCTCAACTTCAGGATCTGTCCTTCTAGTGAGCACTCAGGGCTGATTTCTTTGAGAATGGATAGGTTTGATCTTCTTGCAGTCCATGGGACTCTCAAGAGTCTCCTCCAGCACCATAATTCAAAAGCGTCAATTCTTCGGCGGTCAGCCTTCTTTATGGTCTAGCTCTCACTTCCGTACATTACTACTGGGAAAACCATAGCTTTAACTATACGGACCTTTGTCGGCAAGGTGATGTCTTTGCTTTTTAAGATGCTGTCTAGTTTTGTCATTGCTTTCCTCCCAAGAAGCAGACGTCTTCTAATTTCGTGACTGCTGTCACCATCTGCAGTGATCATGGAACCCAAGAAAGTTCCATTTCTTCCCCTTCTATTTGCCAGGAGGTGATGGGACCAGTGGCCATGATCTTAGTTTTTTTGATGTTGAGCTTCAGACCATATTTTGCGCTCTCCTCTTTCACCCTCATTAAAAGGTTCTTTAATTCCTCCTCACTTTCTGCCATCAAGGTAGTATCATCAGCTATTTTATTTTCAATTCATATATATTCTATTTTTTATCACAGCATAGGATTTTGACATTGTGTAATTTAATTGAATTGTAGAATGATGAACGAGAATGGTGGAAAGATATTCAGAACACTTTTCCTGTCATTTTAAATACTGAATCAAATGCTAATGAATTTTTTAAAGTATAAAATTAATCTGCCCCAAATAATAATATATTCAGTGCACACTAATCTCTACAGATTTTATTTATAATGAAATGCTGAAAAATATGCAAAAGAAATAGGCATAGTAGAGTAAATGCACAGTATCTACCCACCCCCACAAATACACAAATGCATACATACATATGGCAGAAAAACAGAAAAATAGTTCAGTTTAAAGAAAGAGTGAGAACGCTCTCTCATTTTTTTTTTAAACAGATGGTCTGTGTCTTAAAATACCCGAATATAGATAGCTACCTTTTTCAAGCCAGGTGATCTATGGGATGGCTTTCCTGCCTTTAGGCCTATGTCTGTTGAGAGTATCTGGCTGGGGGCAACAATTTGAAGGTGTTTTCAGCTGTGAAATATATGCAAACTATTTATGCATTTGTCTTAGGTCGATGGCTTTTTCAGTGGTGGCCTCCTAATTATATAATATGGCACTCATGCCTCCTCCTTTATTTCATTTAAAAGTACTCTTGATAGGTTTACATTTTGATCTCTCTATGCATTTTTGTTAGCTGTTTTGTGTTACCGATGTTTACAGTTCATTTTAAAAATCTGTCAGTGTAGATTTCAAATTGTTGATTTATCACAGAATCATAGAGTTGGAAGGGACCCTGATTATCATCTAACCCAACCCCCTCCAATGCAGAAATATCCCCTTACTGAGATCAAACCTTCAGCCTTGGCATTATCAGCAGCATGCTCTAACATACCCTCTAACATTTCTCTGATGAAAATAGGGATGTCCCATTCCATAATGATAACTTCACTATTTATACTCCACACATCTGACTGGGGTGCCCCAGCCACTCTGGGCAGCTTCCAACATACATAAAAACATAAGAAAACATTAAACATTAAAAATATAAATCCCTATACAGGATTGCCTTCAGACGGCTCAGGGGGTGGATAACTCCATACCTTCCAACATTTATCCAATGAAAATAGAGACATCCTAAGGAAAAGTGGGACATTCCAGGATCAAATCAGAAACTGGGACAGCTTCTCTAAATCAGGGACGTCCCTGGAAAATAGGGAAACTTGGAGGGTCTGCTCTAACTAAATGAGTTTATCTGGCTGTTTTTTGCACGATGTTTTGTCAAGGCACTTGTCCTGAATGGTGGGATATCTCGCTTTAAGAAAAACAGATCCAATCTGATTTATATCACAGTGGTTATGCTCTGATGTTCATAACTCTTAATTCAGGCCGTACCTTGGCTCTCAAATGGAATGCATTCCAGGAGTCTTTTCGACTTCCGGAACTGTTCAAAAACCAAGTCGCGGCTTCCGATTGGCTGCAGGAGCGTCCTGCAGCCAAACGGAAGCCATAGAAGCTGCGCCAGATGTTCAGCTTCCGAAAATCGTTCAAAAACCAGAACCAAGGTACAACTGTATCTTGAAACCTTAGCGAACACTATCCTTATCACCCTTCAGTGTCTTTAAATAAATAAATAAAACTAACTGCGAAACAAAAACGAACCATTCTTTCCATAAATGAAAAACCATACTCCAGCAGTGTATGGAGGATATTTATTTTTTTGTCTATGCTGAAGTCTCAATGTGAGAAATAATAAAACATTCAATGCGATATAAGCAATCAAACTTATAAATCACAACAAACCAACTGCTAGGCAGAAACAACATCTTCACTCCATAGGAATAGAAGGATTTTTTAAAAAAATTTGCAGTGTGATATTCTACAGCTTTAACTGTAACTCCTCCTGAAATCTGGTGATGCAGTATAGAAATTCATTCATAATAAATAATTAACGCAGCAATACACCCTCCCTCCCTCTTGTGCTGGGCTGCAGGGATTGGACTGAACACAGGTGTCCTTTTGCCCAGCTCTGCCAGCTTCCTGCCAGGCACCACAGACAAGAGTGAGAGAAGCAGCATTCCCTCCAGTATGGAGCTCCTGCTTCTGCCTGCCAAATGTGCAGATGGGCAAAACTGCTGTCAACAAAATGGCTATCAGTGACAGTCAGTGGAAGAGCCCCAAACAGGGTGTTTCAGAGGTGAGAAGGAGCAGGGATGCAGTCTGTCTAGGATTTGTTGGATCCAAAGCTGGTCCTACTGCCGTCACATGGTGGCATTGGGTCTGATCCAGACCTGAGCACAGACTCATCTTGTCATTTTCTGCCCCAGTCACTGTTCACGGCAGGGCTGCACATGGGGCAGTGGCCCCACAGCCTCATAAAGCCATACCAGCTGGTGACAGAAGTTTGAATTCTTCCCTAATTGTTTTTTTTTTTGGGGTGTGTGTGTTATAAACAAGAATAATGTTATACAAGCAAGTATACCAAGTTTTGTATATAAAAAATAGCATAATAAAAGTGGAAAGATATCTACAACATATGTTTCATTATTAGTGGTCAATGTGTAAGTTCTTGGTTTATGAGTTTGTTTAAACAATTAGGAAGAAGAAGAAGAATGGGGGGAAAGGGGAGGACTGGTGACTGACTGGGGTAATTATAAATAAACAAGTAACTAGGCTAGAGCGACAACAATACAATACAATAGCAACAATGGCTATCTGTACCACAGCATCTCTGTACATTGATGAAATAAGTAAATCTCCCACATGCTGAACTGGTCACTGATAATCACCCAGTGGCTTGATTTGCACATCATGTTAAGCCCTAATTAAAAACAAACTGGTTTACTGCAAACATGCAGGGTGCTGGTGCACACTGTTGAAATATTCTTGCTCCACTCTTCCCCCAGTTTTTCTGCTCCAGTACCAAAGATGTAAGAAGCTAGAGCCTGGCTTGTTGTAATGTATGAACAGCTCGTTATTTGTTTGGAAACACAGTAGGCATTCAAAAGAAAGTAGATATTCTCTTTAGGCTTTGCACAGCTATGTGAATATATTTGTTACCTTCATGCTCAGAAATAAAAAAATGTCTAGTCTATATTTTCAATGTCATTTTAAGCAGAAACAGGCATTTGACTGATCTTTTCCATACTTTACACGGATGTTTGCTGAATTATATACATTACTCAAGTATAAGTGTTGAACACTTATGGCAAACAAGGGTTTTGATATGTAACTGACCAAAAATTTAGAGAAACAGGAAAATGACTTGTGGAGTACAACTATAACAGCTGCAGAGCTTTCACCATTACTGAATGTTTCTCTGTTCTATCTGTATGCTTACTATGGAAAACGCAGTCTCTAGCTTTCTGCTCTTGCATCTGTTGTCTGTGGGGCTTGCTCTGATGAATTACCATGAGTAGGAAACAGACCAAACTCTTAATCCACTTCAGGATGTCACAAGCCCACCAATTTCACAACATAAACCATGATCTTTTCTCCCCTGGTTCAGTTTTAAGTGCAGCCATTAGCCATATCTCTTTACTGTGTATCACAAAATCCATTCTACCCTCTTTCTCTACTGTCATTCTCCACTTGAATAAACATGTTGTTAAGGAGGAAATTTAACAGAACTTCCTTTGGTATTATTTTATTTCTGCAATATAAGTTATTACCTCCCTGTAAAAGTGATTATTAAGGCACATCTTCAAAATGGACATGTAAAAAAGTATGCAGTACCTTTCCTGCTTTGTTTCTCTCCAAATAAATTCTCCCGATTAATACAGCTATGAAGTCAATTATACATAAGCAGAGTGGTTTTTTATATTAAAAACCACATACTAAAAACAGGAAAATATGAAAGTTTTTTTTTTTTTACCAAAAGGTAATTAAAACAAGATTATTGAACCTTAAAAGTGCTACATTTTAACATATTTCAACACATGCCCAGGACACACATTGTTTGAAACAGATATGATGCCAGAAGTCATTTCCTGACCTCTGAGACTGTGGTTCAGGGTCACAGAGAGACCCTAACATAATGGATGCAATCCACATGCTTGAAAAGTTAAAGTGGGAAGGAGATCAGACACCATGAGAAGTAAGCTCTTCATGGCATCTCCATGACAAGGATAATATGTGCCCCAGTTCTTTATTAGATACTGAGACATGTAACCCATGTTTCAATTGTTTCCATGCTACTGAAAGAAAATAAAAGGGAACTCTTTGACCAGCGATATTGCAGAATAACATCCTTTCAACCCCAAATTAAATCTGGGTAAGCCTGGCTTCAGTTATTCATTCCAGCAGCCACAGAAAACATAAAGCAGGAAAGGGTTACTTTCTGCTAGTGTGACCACACCTGAGCACATGCGTACTGTAACAGTGTCTCGTTAATTTTTGTCGCAGGCTCTGGAGTGCTTTAAACCACATAAACCATGGGTAGGCAAACTAAGGTCCGGGGGCCAGATCTGGCCCAATCGCCTTCTAAATCTGGCCCACGGGTGGTCTGAGAATCAGTGTATGTTTTTACATGAGAAGAATGTGTCCTTTTATTTAAAATGCATCTCTGGGTTATTTGTGGGGCATAGGAATTTGTTCACCCCTCCCCCCCAAAAAAATATAGTCTGGCCCAGCACAAGGTCTGAGGGACAGTGGACCGACCCCCTGCTGAAAAAGTTTGCTGACCCCTGACGTAAACAGTGCAAACAGGTTGTCAGCAGTATCAGAGCTGACAGTGCCTGCCACCTTTTGACAGGGAGTGTGCTGTGGTTCTCAACCACCTCATGCAGCAAGATGCGTCAGGTGACAGTGTTCCTTCTTCCTTGCAGTACCCATCTGCACACCTGGGCACAGACTTAGATGAGCAACCCAGGTATGCAGACCAATGACTGTGCATGGATTACTTTTGTAGACTCAACATGGCTGTCTTTACTTAAAATGTTCTTTACTACAGTTACAAAGGAAGAAACTAAAAGAA
This sequence comes from Lacerta agilis, assembly GCF_009819535.1. Classification (NCBI taxonomy): domain Eukaryota; kingdom Metazoa; phylum Chordata; class Lepidosauria; order Squamata; family Lacertidae; genus Lacerta; species Lacerta agilis. The sequence goes on along the minus strand of NC_046315.1, from coordinate 38,025,693 downwards.
GCACTTCATCTGGATGCTCCCCCCATAGTGTACATTTATTATTAAAATATACAATGCTGTATTCTGCATTTTTATTATGTAAATATGACCAAGGGGAATGAATTATTGATGTTTTGGTTTTTAAAAAAATACATATTCGGGTATTTTAAAGTGAGGATAAACAGATTTGATGAAGAAAACCTTATCCAGGCTAAAAAAAAAATTATACTAGAACATTGCAAATTGTACTTGAATTTCAGAATGAATAATTGCTCCCTTATGGTAGTTATGGAATATTTTTTCCAGCAAGAATTTGTTAATTCAATCTATTCTTAATTGTCAGTTTATACAGTATAAGAATAATCCATTTATGTTGTGGAAGAGTAATGACCTCTCAGGTGCATATGGAAATTTCCTTTTAATACTATTCTGGTCGAAAGTAAAGAAAGTAAAGCAATACTTTCTTGCATAGAAATTAATATGTAATGATCTGAAGTGCTCTGACTATATTTTGTTTTACTCTGGTGTAGGCTGCACACCAGAGGGTTGTATAAGGTTGTACAAAGTATTCTAATACTATAGCAGATTCCAAACAAATTTCAAACAGCTATTTTGAACAATACGAAAACCATTGGTATGTTGTATACACATTGTGATTGCACAATGTTAAATTATATTCAAGTGTTTATCTAAATTACTAGCTGCTATCCCTTTTTATTGTTTCAGATTCACTGTTGTTTTGATGTTATCTTTAATTTTGTCATACTTATTTGGGCTCTACTGCATTTCTGATATATTATAAACTTTGCTCACTGTGACATAAACGTCTCCACTGCATACCCTGCAACTGTCCCAATTTTAAGCAGGACATCTCGGAATCACAGGCGCCATTCCCAATTTATGTTTGCATCCCAGAATGTCCCTTTTTTGTCTGGTGCTCTGGTGCAAGTCCTCAAGCCAGAGTGCCAGACCAAAAGATGTGTCCACTGGCACAAGTCAGCAGGGTTGCGCCAGAGCGCTGGACTGGAAGGCACTCTGGCATGACAATCCTGACACCCCGATTTTGGGGACAAAAATGTTGGAGAGTATGCCATTGCTATTTGTTTGGTCTGTAACAAGAGTGAAATAGCAAGTATCTATTTAGCAAAATATGTATCATGTAACATAAATGCACTGTATTTCTCATTTTGGTCCCAAGAACCAAAGCTTCCTATCCAGTGCTTGAATGTTCACATGGAATACCTACCAGAAGAAATCCTGGGGGGCAAAGATCCTCCCCCTGACAGAGGATGTGGGGCTGGAATGTTATTTAAAAATCCTTCCCTCAGGAATCTTGGGCAAAGAGACTGCACCCCAATGGTCGGGAAGGATCCTTATAAAAGATAAAAATTGTCATTAATTATACAGACAGTTATTTTAATTGCTGAACAGAAGGTGTTGGTTGCAAAGAGAGAGAGAAAAGCCCATGACAATATTGTTAAATATTAATTTGTAACCAGTTTGTAGTTGAACAAAAAGCTGGTAAGCTTCTGTATCCAAATCAGCTGATGCCAGGCATAGAAATGTTATTCAAGGGATGCCTTCACAATGAAACTTACTTCTGAGTATGGGATTGCTCTAAAACTTTTCTGATAATGAAAGGACACACATTTCAAATGAAGAAAATGTAAAATTTGTAATGATGATGATGTTATTTGTACCCCGCCCATATGAATGGGTTGTCCCAGCCCCTCGGAGCGGCTTCAAACAAATATAAAAGTACTGAGGTTACCAACATCAGGACTATTATCACTAAAGTATAATTTGGCCCTTGATGTTAGTGCTTTGGGTTTTTATGAGAAAGCACATGGGGACCGGGGAAGGAGGGTAGACAATAATATTTGTACTATAAATCCATTGATAATATACTGTAAAAATATCCATACTATAAATCCATTAAAATGTTAACAGATACATTGTGTTGTTTCTCTTTTCATTAAATCCCATCAAGGCAGACTCTTCATGACTTTTGCAACCATGGAAAGGTTGTATATGAAGCCTGAGTTGGAACAATGATTGAAACAATTTCAAATTTCAGTGAAAAGATAGAAATATTAACTTTTATGAACAAAGTATCATGCAGTTCAAACCCTACTAAAAATTAAGCAGAAGCCCTATGTACAGCATCAGCCTTCTGTTTTTCAAATAAATCGAGATACATACTTAAAATTACTACACAAAACTACTTTAGGAAGTACTTGTTTCAGACGTGTATGTTCATCTGGCATATACTTGAGCTTCTATCAGGGTGTGGGACGAGGAGAGAATGACTATAAGTATGAAGAAGTGCCTTGCCAGGAAGCTTAATAATATGTTTTGCTAATTCTGCCTCACACTTCCATTATTTTTAGAACAAACTGCATGCTTGCTCCTCAGAGACAGACAACACCTGCCTCTCATTATAATCAGAAAATAAACAGGTTCCTTAATCTTCATGGGATGTAATTTTGTAGTGATTAACAGAAATGCAGAAAAACCCCAGAAAGAAAATTCAGATAAAACATAGTTCATTTATATCTTTTTAAGTTTACTTAGACACAACAAAAAGTAATGTTGGCGCTATGTAAACTTAGAAAGATATAAATAAATAAAATAAATCACCCACTCACTGATTTTCATTGCCAAAGCCTCATTATCCTTTGCATAATATATGCTTCACTTCTAGCTTTCAGTGTGAGACATAAACAGTATATATTTGAACAAACAAAGCGTGCTGGGCTTTTATGGTATATCTCAAAGAACATCAGGCCTAGACTACCCACTACATAAATCCACTTAAAAAGAACTTGCTAATACTGAGATGAGGAAAAGTAAGGACCAGAATCAGGGGCACTTCCCCCCCCCCCACACTTTAAATCACCCCACCCACCCCCAGCAATGGAGTTTGAAAAGCTCCATTTCCTAGAAGGGATAACTTAAAGTGGAAAAACAGTCATTCAAGAAAGGGTTAAATGTTATATTCCCCACTGCTGCTTCTACACTACAAATGTAAGACACTTACCTAAACCAGCCACTGGACTACTGCTATACACATTTCCATTTAACATACTGCTTGTAGCACTGTAAATTATCATTTATATACATTTGAGAGTCTATAACAAAACCAAGGATGTTTTAGTAAGAAATCAATTAAACACAAAGGGTTAAGTAATGTTCACCTAACTGAGACAAGCTTTAAATACTTATGGAATTTTTCTTAGGAAGTCTTTGCAAGACTGAGGTTATGAACTGCACATTAAGCTAACTGAGATGGGGGAAGCTCTGAAATTCCAATTGATCCGTTTTTTAAAAAATATTTGGAGTCAGAAGCTTTCTGGTGTACCAGGAAAGTGGATCTGAGGACAGGCTTCCTTGGTAGGCCCTGCCAGGCACTGGGGTAAGTGCAGCTGCACACAGATGCTGCATGCTCACACTGGGCCCTTTGATTACCCAATTCGATCCTTGGGAGGATCTACACTCATGTTTTTAACATTAAGAACAGGTTAAGGAAGGGTTGTGGCTAACATAGAAGCACAAATGGTGCATTGCTTTTAATGTTCGTAATGTGTTGTTAAAACGTGACACTAGAGGGCAATGCAGAGCAACCAGCAGCGTTTTGACGGAAATAAACCCAACAACAATGTAAGAAAAATTTCCTTGATTTAAATTACAAGTATGCCCTGTTGCATTTTAGAATGATATATCTAATATTGTTCTAATAACGTTAAACAACCCTTGTCTGGAAGGGGTTAATTAGCTAACCTATATATATTCACCTGAATGTATTGTTAGTCCAGTGAATGTATTAAGTATAAAAGAACTTCTTAAGGTTTTCTGTATGAAACTGCTCTGTAAAGCTGTGAACTTTGATCTGCATTGTACTTCTCTCTGGCAAGCTTTGCCTTACTAAGTGTCTGGAGATAAGAACAGTAGACCTTACACAGAGAGTACTGTAGCTGTCCTTGCAGAGAGGAACTGTTGCCTAGGTCAAGAGATAGGGTGGCCTTGCTGGAGTGCGCATGAACCAACTCTGGCTAAATGTCATTTGCCTTATATGTACAACAGGAAATGTTCCTTATATGGACAAGAGGAAGTTTTCTGGGGTGGGAAGAGAGCCAGGGAACTGTCTATAAGAACTGTCTGAAATTTGACTAGTTTTGTACTTGCTTAGCTGTCTGAACACAGCAAGTACCTCTGCATGCAGAATAAAAAATCTTTCTCTCTCTGAAGCCAGAAGCCTCAGGTGTTTTCTGCTTCCATGTTTTCTCACCGGGCGCAACAATGGGAACCCGTAGGGGCAAATAAGGCTCCATTACGTGGTGCATTGGCCGGGAACCTTTCGCTGTTCCCCGGGATTGAGAAAACAGGGAGTCCGAGGCGTCGCTGCACAGCGAAAAGGCTCTCCTGGTCTGGCGTTTGCTGGCCCCAAGCGCGCTTCCTGCCTGTTTGTGGGAAGGGACCTGCTCACCTGGCTGGAGAGCCAAACTGCACCGTGGCGACGGGAGAAAGAGACAAGCGGCCGCAGGGGGGAAGGGAAGTAAGATCTGCAGAGGACAGGTAAGCTCCACAGGGGGAGCAGCTTCCCAGGGAAGGGGAAGCGCAGGATGCAATCGATCCTGCAGCGGCCGTGAGCCGTAGAGGGCCGCCGCTAAAATCCGGTTGTGTGCAAGTAGAGTTGCCACCGGAGCCTGGCCGTGAGCCGTAGAGGGCTGCCAGGAAGGAAGCCAGCAGAGAGCAAAAGAGTGCCGTTGGCTGTGGGGAAAAAGAAGGGGGGTGCCCTCTCTGAGGAGAGAGAAGGGGGTTAAGAATTTTTCTGTGATTTTACTCTGTGTATGGGAATGGTGTGTGGAGACGCTCCAATGGATGTATTGAGTGAATGAGACGCAGGAACTCAGTGTCCCTAGCGAAGCGGAGAGTGTGTGCATGAAAAAAGTCTGGTTAGGTGGAAGGAGTGTCCCACTGTCCCAGGTTGAACCTGAGCTTGCTGAGATGGGGAATTGGAATTTTTGTTGCTGTGTAAAAATTTATGACTTGTAATAATTTTATGAACTTGTTGAATATTTTTCCTTCAGTATGTGTGTGTGTTGTATGAGTTCTGTGTTTGCAGTGATTGTGCAGTGTGATTTTTGTGAGTTTGTCTGTGTCTGCAGTGCCTGTGTGTGTGTGTTGGTCCCTGTTTGAGGCTTGCATTTATTTTGGAAAGGTGGTGCAGAAAGCAGCCCTAAAATGTGTGTTCCCAAACTCTGTGTTCCCAAAATTGTTTCATTTCTTGTTGCATTGCCAATGAAGTCTGGGAAGTCTGTTGATATGTGGTTGCACAACGACAATCCTCTTGTATTTGTTGTTTTGTTTTGTTGTCCCTTCAAGGAATCTGTTTGAACCCCAGGGTTAGGTGAGTGTGTTTTGGAAATTGTTTGTGTGCCAAGGTATGTGCCTTCAATAGAATGGGCTGTAAAAGTATTTCTCTGCAATGTTAAGGTGAATGTAAAAGTGTGTCTGAAGCATTGAAAGGAGGGCTGCTCTTGCAATAAGGAATGTTTGTTAGTTTGTTTTTAAAGTTGGTACAGTCTTATTTTGTTTCTTAATTGACCTTTGGTAAAGCAATGAGAGTGGGGAGATGGACAGAAACAGAGAGAAGCCTTAGTTTAAACAGCAAGGATTTTTCTCTTTGCAGCAGTGAATCTTGCAAAAGAAGGGAATTTGCCACCCACAAGGGGGGGGGGGGGAGAAGATTATGTCTTCTGAGCAGTTTGATTGTTTCCAACAGAAGTTGATTAGAGGGAAAAGTTTTATTTTATATCCCAGGTTTTAAGTTTTTCAGGGAAGATTTTGAAACAGAAGAAATGGCTTCTTAGCAGAATGTATTTGAGAATGTAGGTGTAGGTTTGTGGGATGTAGAATGAAGGAGAAGGGAATGTTGAAGTAGAATGGGAAGGGGCTCATGGTTAGCAACTGACAGTGTAGCCCTGACAGTGTAAGTTAGGCTTTGGAGGAATTTATTCCATTGTAAGTTTGAACCTCAGGAGGAAAAGGGGGCAGAAATTTTGGAATGATTGGAAGAAAAATTGAAGATAAAGTGAAGGTATACATATCATAGAATCATAGAGTTGGAAGGGACCCCAAGGGTCATCTAGTCCAACCCCCTGCCCAGCAGGAAACAATATTGAAGGCAATACACCACCCTCCATGCCAAGGTTGCAGAGCACATCTAGGGGGTGAATCCATTGTCCAAACCATGGAGAGGACCGCCAGGTTGTTGCCATGGAAGCATGAGACAATGAGAGAGGCCTGAAGATGGCTCTGCTTCAGAGGTGATATATATAGTAAGCCCTTCAAAGATTGTTTTAAAAAGACAGGAGCTTTCCCTATTACCTTGCCCATAATTTGTTGTTACCTAAAAGAAACCTGAAAATTGTCACTATTTGAATGAGCACATCAAGGGTTCAACTCCATTGTCCTAATGAAACACCGTTGTGAGGAGTTAGCAATTTTGTTAAGCTGGCCGCCACGTGTGAGATGATGAGAGTGACCAACCGATGGCTCTGAAGCGAGATAAATAGGCCAAGTTCTATTCTGTCTGACAACCCAACTCTGTCAGAATTTGTTCCCTACTGCCCTGTTTCCACCCTAAGTCCTCCTGAGGGTCAAAAATAGGTTGGTGGTTGTAAGTTAATTCTTGGACACTAGGTCCTGATAGGCTTGGTGAGGTGGTAAGTAGAAAATTAGGTACTGAGGATCAATGGCTGGTGCTTGGATGCAGGAAACAGAAGAGGAGGGAAAGTTAGTCTCTGATATGGCTGTTGGAACTGGTAATATAATTGGGATGGAGAAATGGAACATTAGGAAAGAGAAGACAGTAAGGAGAAAATAGCTACACCCAAATACCCTAGATCACTTGTACAATGTTATATTGGAAAAGATTAGTTGCTATGTAAAAGTTTCTTAAAAGGAGAATGTTCTGAAGAATGTCAAGATAGTGAGAATTGCAATGGCTCTAGTAGTGTGTCTGGAAGGTGATGTTGAAGAAATGGATCTTATTTGGGAAAAATTGTATCTTTCTGTTCCCTGACATTAGCAGAGTTTTATGTTAAATTGGTCTGAAATTGTGGTGATAGTATGATTGTATTGTGTATTTGTTTATATTTGTGTGTATTCTAAGTTTAGAGTGTTTGCATGGATTGGAAAAATGAACTAACTTATTACTCTGGGCCAGAGAGTAGACCAAGCTATGGGATAATCATTGCGGAAGAATATTGTATTTCGAGGAGATAGTGATCCGGCATGGTCAGTAATATCTTGTGAGTGTATGGGAGGCTGTCCTTATTTGGTTGGGTTAACAGGGAGGAGGACTGAGGTGTGATCAATATCGATACCTGTGAGGTTAATCTGTGAGGCAAAAGAAAGGCAGGAGGAGCCCAAGACACCACCCTCCAAGGGCAGATATAATCTCTGTAACTATCTCCTATTCTTTTAGCAGGTGCCCTAATGCCATGTAGCTTTGCTAAGCCAGTTTTATCCCTATGCAGAGACTCTGAAACCTAAGTGGCAAAGATCCTACAGTCTTTATGACAACACTGCCAGTGGTGAAAGTGGCTGGTGTCCGCCTCCTCATGTAGAGACAGGACCTGCCACAGTGTGCTGAAACATCCCTTGAAGTTGGAGATCCAGGGAAGCAACAAAGGCCAAGAAGCAACAAACCTGCTGCCAAAGCGCATGCCAATAGAAGAAAGGGAAGGAAAAGAACACTGAATGGGAGGACTGAATGATCATATTGCCTTAATTTGTGTTGACCAGTTACCAGATAATGTGACCAGTTGAACAGTTTCTGTAATTAGTGTTAGGAATATTCGAAGTAAAAGATCCTTAGTTGTATTTGTTGTATCTGTTGGTATTGTATCCCCCATTGTTATTTTGCTACTATGCCTCTGTATTTTCTGTTTAATGTAATGCATGCATATGATGATTTATAAACCTGTATACATCCTAGGCATCAGTGAACTAAAATGGACAGGAATGGGCGAATTCAGTTCGGATGACTATCATATCTACTACTGTGGGCAGGAATCCCGTAAAAGAAATGGAGTGGCCCTCATAGTCAACAAAAGAGTGGCGAAAGCTGTACTGGGATGCAACTTCAAAAATGATAGAATGATCTCGATACGAATCCAAGGCAGTCCTTTTAACATCACAGTAATCCAAGTTTATGCACCAACTACCAGTGCTGAAGAAACCGAAATTGATCAATTCTATGAAGACTTACAACACCTTATAGAAATGACACCAAAGAAGGATGTTCTTCTCATTATAGGGGATTGGAATGCTAAAGTAGGAAGTCAAGAGATAAAAGGAACAACTGGCAAGTTTGGCCTTGGAGATCAAAATGAAGCAGGGCAAAGGCTAATAGAGTTCTGTCAAGAGAACAAGCTGGTCATCACAAACACTCTTTTCCAACAACACAAGAGACGACTCTACACATGGACATCACCAGATGGGCAACATCGAAATCAGATTGATTATATTCTCTGCAGCCAAAGATGGAGAAGCTCTATACACTCAGCAAAAACAAGACCTGGAGCTGACTGTGGCTCAGATCATCAGCTTCTTATAGCAAAATTCCAGCTTAAACTGAAGAAAGTAGGAAAAACCACTGGGCCAGTAAGATTCAATCTAAATCAAATTCCTTATGAATACACAGTTGAAGTGAAGAACAGGTTCAAGGATTTAGATTTGGTGGATAGAGTACCTGAAGAACTGTGGATGGAGGCTCGTAACATTATACAGGAGACAGCAACGAAAACTATCCCAATGAAAAAGAAATGCAAGAAAGCAAAGTGGCTGACCAATGAGGCCTTACAAATAGCGGGGGAGAGAAGACAAGCAAAATGCGAAGGAGATCGTGAAAGATACAGGAAATTGAATGCAGATTTCCAAAGAATAGCAAGGAGAGACAAGAGGGCCTTTCTAAACGAGCAATGCAAAGAAATAGAGGAAAATAACAGAATGGGAAAACCAGAGATTTATTCAAGAAAATTGGAGATATGAAAGGAACATTTCGTACAAAGATTACCACAATTAAGGACAAAAGTGGAAAGGACCTAACAGAAGCAGAAGACATCAAGAAGAGGTGGCAAGAATACACAGAGGAATTATACCAGAAAGATATGGAGGTCTCATACACCCCAGGAAATGTGGTTGCTGACCTTGAGCCAGACATCCTGGAGAGTGAAGTCAAATGGGCCTTAGAAAGCCTTGCTAACAACAAGGCCAGTGGAAGTGATGATATTCCAGCTGAACTATTTAAAATTTTAAAAGAGGATGCTGTTAAGGTGCTGCACTCAATATGCCAGCAAGTTTGGAAAACTCAGCAGTGGCCAGAGGATTGGAGAAGATCAGTCTACATCCCAATCCCAAAGAAGGGCAGTGCCAAAGAATGCTCCAACTACCGCACAATTGCACTCATTTCACACGCTAGCAAGGTTATGCTTAAAATTCTACAAGGCAGGCTTAAGCAGTATGTGGACCGAGAACTCCCAGAAGTGCAAGCTGGATTTCGAAGGGGCAGAGGAACCAGAGACCAAATTGCAAACATGCGCTGGATTATGGAGAAAGCCAGAGAGTTCCAGAAAAACATCTACTTCTGCTTCATTGATTATGCAAAAGCATTTGACTGTGTCGACCACAGCAAACTATGGCAAGTTCTTAAAGAAATGGGAGTGCCGGATCACCTCATTTGCCTCCTGAGAAATCTCTATGTGGGACAAGAAGCTACAGTTAGAACTGGATATGGAACAACTGATTGGTTCAAAATTGGGAAAGGAGTACGACAAGGCTGTATATTGTCTCCCTGCTTATTTAACTTATATGCAGAATACATCATGCGAAAGGCTGGACTAGATGAATCCCCAACTGGAATTAAGATTGCCGGAAAAAATATCAACAACCTCAGATATGCTGATGATACTACCTTGATGGCAGAAAGTGAGGAAGAATTGAAGAACCTTTTAATGAGGGTGAAAGAAGAGAGCGCAAAATATGGTCTGAAGCTCAACATCAAAAAAACTAAGATCATGGCCACTGGTCCCATCACCTCCTGGCAAATAGAAGGGGAAGAAATGGAGGCAGTGAGAGATTTCACTTTCTTGGGTTCCATGATCACTGCAGATGGTGACAGCAGTCACGAAATCAGAAGACGCCTGCTTCTTGGGAGAAAAGCAATGACAAACCTAGACAGCATCTTAAAAAGCAAAGACATCACCTTGCCGACAAAAGTCCGTATAGTTAAAGCTATGGTTTTCCCAGTAGTAATGTACGGAAGTGAGAGCTGGACCATAAAGAAGGCTGATCGCCGTAGAATTGATGCTTTTGAATTATGGTGCTGGAGGAGACTCTTGAGAGTCCCGTGGACTGCAAGAAGATCAAACCTATCCATTCTCAAAGAAATCAGCCCTGAGTACTCACTAGAAGGACAGATCCTGAAGTTGAGGCTCCAGTACTTTGGCCACCTCATGAGAAGAGAAGAATCCCTAGAAAAGACCCTGATGTTGGGAAAGATGGAGGGCACAAGGAGAAGGGGACGACAGAGGATGAGATGGTTGGACAGTGTTCTTGAAGCTACTAACATGAGTTTGGCCAAACTGCGAGAGGCAGTGAAGGATAGGTGTGCCTGGCGTGCTCTGGTCCATGGGGTCACGAAGAGTCGGACACGACTGAACGACTGAACAACAACAACAACAACATACAGATTCTTTAGCTCATTGCCCTTGCTGGAGAACATCAGTCATTTCCCAGGGACGTGCTGGAGAAAGAATTCCAGCGGTCCAAGAGAACAGGAGGGAATGGAAGGGGTTAATTAGCTAACCTATATATATTCACCTGAATGTATTGTTAGTCCAGTGAATGTATTAAGTATAAAAGAACTTCTTAAGGTTTTCTGTATGAAACTGCTCTGTAAAGCTGTGAACTTTGATCTGCATTGTACTTCTCTCTGGCAAGCTTTGCCTTACTAAGTGTCTGGAGATAAGAACAGTAGACCTTACACAGAGAGTACTGTAGCTGTCCTTGCAGAGAGGAACTGTTGCCTAGGTCAAGAGATAGGGTGGCCTTGCTGGAGTGCGCATGAACCAACTCTGGCTAAATGTCATTTGCCTTATATGTACAACAGGAAATGTTCCTTATATGGACAAGAGGAAGTTTTCTGGGGTGGGAAGAGAGCCAGGGAACTGTCTATAAGAACTGTCTGAAATTTGACTAGTTTTGTACTTGCTTAGCTGTCTGAACACAGCAAGTACCTCTGCATGCAGAATAAAAAATCTTTCTCTCTCTGAAGCCAGAAGCCTCAGGTGTTTTCTGCTTCCATGTTTTCTCACCGGGCGCAACAATGGGAACCCGTAGGGGCAAAGAAGGCTCCAGTCTACTTTTGTACTATTGCACAGCCTTACAATTTGGAGAGATCCCTTTTGTTCTTACCACCCTGAAGAATTTGGTGTCCTCATCAAACATGATCACTTCACTGCTAACACCAAACTCCATATATGAACAAGTTATAAAGCACTGGTACCAACACTGATCCTTTGGGGAACCCACTTTTTGCATCCATTCAGTGTGAGAACTAGCCATTTATTCCTACTTTCTGCTATCTGTTTTTTTTTAAACCAGTTAATGATCCAGAAGATAACATGTCCTCTTATCCCATGACACTTAAGCTTATTCAGATAATCTCAGACAGACAGACAGACAGACAGAGAAAGAGAGAGAGACAGAGACAGTGAGAGAGGTATTTGGTGAGTGACTTTATTAAATAATCTACATAATTGCTGCTTTTTCTGTAGAAATAAATGCTGCTAAAGGTGTATAATGAAGGCGCCAGTCAAACCTCCCTGGAGAGAGCATTACACAAATGGGGATCCACTGCAGAAAGCCATTCTTGTGTTGTCATCTTCTAGGCCTCTCATGGAGAAGGCACACAAAATCTACTATTTTAGATTTCAGTAGAGGGGGGGACTGAAGGTTTTATTCGCTCTTTGTGTAAAACCCATGTACACAGCAAGAATGTAATGAACAAAAATCTGACAAGCATGATGATATATGGCTAAACAGAGGACTCTTTGATCCCCATGAGAGTAAATCACAGGATTATTGCCAAAGGGAGTAGTAAAGCATGACCACCATTTCCAAATGATATCTGCAGGGACGTTTCAAGTAACAAACAAGAAGATTTTTTTTGGGAGGGGGGAGTATGTGCCTGACTTGCCTATCTAATCTGAGACTGAGACACAGGACCTATTTCCCATCTACAGGATTAACATTTCACATATTGTTTGTCCTATGAAAAACGCAGGCTGGTATTACAGTGGTACCTTGGGTTACGAATCTAATTCATTCCGGAGGTCCGATCTTAACCTGAAACCATTCTTAACCTGAGGCACGCTTTCGCTAATGGGGCCTCCTGCTGCTGGTGCACGATTTCCATTCTCATCCTGGGGCAAAGTTGGCAACCTGGAGCAACTACTTCCGGGTTAGTGGAGTTTGTAACCCGAAGCGTTTGTAACCCGAAGCGTTTGTAACCTGAGGTACCCCTTTACTTTTCTTGCCTTAAGTATGACTAAGCTACTTCAGTAGACCAAACCTCAGCAAATGAGGTTCAGTTCCCCTGATCACAAATAGAAATGCTGCTTGAAATGGTCATTAAGTCTTGACCTGAATTCTTCTTGTCCTCAGCATTTCAATTCACTTGATCATACCAGCTTTGCAGCATGTGTAAATAGCTACTAGCTCACTCCTATAATTATTTTAATACAATTTTTCAGCATTGTGTATAACAAATTTACACTAAGGAGGCAGAACTGTCCTCAATAACTGTTTATGTATTATCTTGGGTGTATCTAATGATGCAGCCTAGATAATGTTATTGCAGGGTTCTGCAGTTAAATCTTGCTCATCCTTGCCAGTCCATAATGAGAAGAGAGAGTGGGAGTCAGGCACATTCAATTCTAAGGATCAGGTAATGCTGTTAGAAAGATTCATGGATTTCATTTAAGCAAGTTTTTTGGCAGTGGTGTGCATTGTTGATAATGACCTCATTAATGGATTCCTCTGAGTAAATTACAAATATGATTTTCTGGTATAAAAACAATTACCTTTCAATTGCACCTGGCTGCTTATGTAGCAGTATATCATTTTTTTAGTCTTTGTAAAACTGTGGAGTTTTACTGATGTATCAAAAGTTTACATTATCCATATTATTAGAATACCACCACAACAGAACACAGTATGAAGTGTGGCCTATAATAACGACCATTTTAGTAGATGTGTCTATGCGAACATATTTTGTTCATTTTATCCTGAAAGCCCTGCCAACAATGACCTGTGTTTGTAAAAAAAACCACATTTTTCTTAAAATGAGTGTCTTAGTGCAGACTTTAAAGTGGAGTTTGATACTTCAAATGTTTCTTTGTGAATGTTCAATTACGATTGTACGTAAGACACTGTGAAGTGAAATGTCTGGCTTATTCTGAAAGTGGGGCATTCTACCTTGCTTTTCTTGCATATTATCCATGGGGAAAGTTAAATTAGAAGTCAATTTCCCCCCATATTTCTTTCTTTAGCTCCCTTAAAAGTGTACAGATTGGCTATACCAAACTGTGGTTCTCCAGATGCTGGACTACAGCTCTCACTATGCCTGACTGTTGACCAATGGCCATGCTGACTGGGCTGATAGAAACTAGAGTACAGCATCCCTGGACTACACAGTGCTAGGGAGCACTGCTTGACTAGAAATCTCCTGTCCTCACAGTGCTGACTGCAAGTAGGTCTGGATGCCTCAGGTGGATCCTTAGCAGGGGTGGGGAACTGAATCCAGTGGCCCAGATCCTGGGTTTCACCAACCCTGGACAGCTACCTTGTGTGGTGGGCAGGCCCCTCACTCACGTAGAATCACCTGATATCACGATGATGCAGGGTAACTCATTTTTCCTTTGCAGCATGGAAAACTACCAAAAATAAATAAATATATAAATAAATCCAAACTATGTGAAGCTTGAAGTTACTTTCCATCAAGTTATAGGTTATGGCTCCATGTCCTGCTTCCTGCAGGTATTGTCTCTGCTGCCATGATCCCAATGGGGAACTTGGTAGCACTACTAATCCAGCAAGTTTGATCACCGCCTGTCGGCAGATAGGTAATAACTTCAAACCTTGCTCTGGGCCAGTGGACTTGCTCTCACTGGCAATCAGTGGTGGCAGCGAGTCTCCCTAGCCAATGCTCTGTTGAGCACTTTAAGGCTCCTGATTGTGCACTGGCAACTTTGCCTCTACTTGTACACACCTGATGTCACATACGGCATAAGGTGTGGGACAGCTGGGAGTGATTATGGAGAAATGGCCTCATGGGCCAAATTGGAACTCAGGCCCATAAGCTATAGGTTCCCCACCCCTGATCTATAGAATCTCAGTTTGTAGTCACTGCCAGCCCCATGGGACCTGAATCAAATAGTGAAAATCAAGTACTGTATGATTGTACATTTAAGCAGGAAAACATTTGTACATGTGTGCAGGAAAATCATTAGCAGGTCTGAAGAGGCAGCTGAAGGAATAGCAAACTATCCAGGGCCAAACTAATAATGACATGGGAATCCATGTTTTAATTTTATGATTTTATTAACAGAAGCTGCAAGGGAATAGGGAAAGCATGGATTGGGGAAGAGTTTATTACCATGTCATCCCTGGTGTTTCCCCAATGACAGGCAACAGAAGCTCCCAGAAGCAACATTTGTCTTGTGGGCAAAAAGGACACTATTACCACATGCTCAGTGTTAGAAAAACAGATTCCCATGGGAACAAAAAATGCTTTATATAAAAAATAAGATTACTAGTAGATGAGTGAGGAGGCCATACAGCAATGTCAGCTCAGAGTCAACTTAATATCTGCACTCTGGACAAGAAAGGCTTCCTAAGCAGAGAAAGGCAATTTATTCACCTCTCATAGCACAGAAATAAGCTCAAGGATCCAAGGCATAAGCTAAATACAGTTTTGCAAGAGACTTGGTATAATGATTTACAAGTGCATACAAAGAACCAAGCCTTGTTTAATGTTATATCCTGGACGAATGATCATCCTGCGATCATTTCAGGTAGCTATGGTTATGGTGCAGCAATTTGAGAAAGCATTTGAAGTCAAAGAGATAAATTAACTACTCAGCACTATGTTGAGAGGGCTTTAATGGTTTCCTTCCAGGAGATCTGATCTTAATTTCAGATCCTCATTTCAGAACAAACTATGCTCTGCAGAAACAATACATTGCTACATTTGTGAAATTTCTTCTTGCAGCATATAAAATGTAGAAGCTTCTAATCTTCTCATGCACAGGGGTAGGGGAGCAGGGATATCACAAGTATGAGGCTTGCTGCTGCTCATTTCCAATTCCCTAAATGGCTAAACTCAGTGCTTAGATGCCTAAATGATTGAGTTTCAGCCCCATGTTGAGCTATGCAGTTCATACCCCCTGTTCTAGTACCCCAAATTGGTGTTGCCCATGCTATAACATAGTTTTATTGTTTTAACATAGATATATGATATCATAAAGATTTTAGGAAGTATAAATTGTTTCCAACTATACAGGTTCATTTTGGCTGCCCTAGTTATTACTAAATGCAATATAACCCACTGAAATTAGCAGGATGCTGAGAACAGCACAAAACTTATATCTTATTAAAATTATATTTGTTACAAACAGCAAATGGCACAACCCCAAGATATGCTGGGTAAGCAAAGAAGTGCTTAGCTGTATTGTCAAAAGAAATGCTTAGTTGTATTGTGCAGAAGCAAAGCATCTCAGACTATGACCATGTGCTTGTGTTGCATTTATGTTATACCAGTGTTTCAGCCAGCTACAGTTCCTGACAGGTTCAAATGCTTCGGAAAAAGCAGTATTTACAAGTTGTTATAACCACTCTAAAAATGCTAATGTCGGGGGGGGGGGGAAAATATTCTGATGAATGATGCATTTGTACAGTCCACTGACACTGAAACTGTGTATTTGACAAAAGCACAATGGACAAATTAACAGACAAGTGAAGCTGTCATGTTCCCAGACCAACTTATTTTACACATAACCCTAATGTCAGTTGTGACTGATGTAAACTTTTTTTTTTAAAGTTATAACCTTTACTTGTGGCTTGGAAATCACTTTAAATGACTTCCAACATTTAAATAGTAAGATTCGCCTCTAAGTGTTAACCACAGTCCAAAAGTTGGCACAGTCACCAATTGGCTCTCACTTTTGGCCCCGCAGATCCCAATCTAAATGCTCATAATCTGAGCTGAGTTGATTTACCATATTTACTTGAAAATAATCCACACCTTTTTTGGCCAAATTAATATGTGAAAATGAGGGTGTGCATTAGATTTGATGGTGCATTTACATCCACCAGCAAATACTTTTTTGGTTTCAAGGTTTTGAAAATTGAGGTGTGCATTAGATTCGATGGACATTAGATTTGTGTAAATATGGTAAGTTGAATTCACACAATCTGTTTATGAAGCACTGGTTAATGGACTGGTTGGACACAGAGGAGCGGTGGAAGGAACCAGCTGGGGAGCCACCAAGGGAAGATGGCTCAAAGTCTGGAAAGTGGTGGTGGAACAATGAGTGAGAAGAGGGAGAAGACTGGGAAGATGAAGGGGCAAATGCTTTAGTTATCCCTTTAATTATCTCACAGCAATGCTAGGCCACAGACATTTTGAGAAATTAAAATGGTGGCTAGATCCAAAAGAAATAAAGTAAGTGGGATCCAGGTTAGTCATCTACAGGTATCTGCACTTTACTTTCAACAGTGATTTTGTATTATACAATAAATATTAATGCTCTTGGGCTGAGAAAGAAAAGTCATTGGTTTTTCATAGCAAATTAAATGCAAATCAAAATGGTTCCAATGTGTACCACCGCATATGCATGCTGGAACCCCTGGAAATTATCACTGCTTGGGGAACTGGAGTGCACACAACAGCAATGTAATATACTTCTTGACTTTCATTCTAAAGATCATGTCTGGGTGCATAAATCTGAATCTTTACAGAGAATGGTATTTATCCTCTTATGAAAATGAATATAAATCTTTCAAAAGAATAAACTGATCCAAGTCTGAACAACCCTTTTAATTTTGAGAACAGTTACTCTTAAAGAGCCAATTACTTTGCAAATGCCTTTTAATGAGTTACTAGCTCCTTCTGGAGCATGAAGAAAGTCAGCTGCAAATAATCTATTGAGTGAGGATTTTCCAATGCTCACACAAATTCAGTTTTTTATGCAGTCTGGTAGCCAAATTAATTCCTCACCCTCAGGAGTTCTTATCCTGGCTTTGTCAACATCTGATCGAGATGCACATTCTTGCAAATTCATTTTGGAAAGGTAGCCATTGCAGTTTTAGATTTAGCCAAAAAAGCTCAGGGTGAAATCAAAAATTGGCACATGATGATACACTTCCAAAGGCAAGTTGAAAGCAATCACTAAAGCAGACTAACCTCAAACAAAAAAAGTTTCCCAACAAGCAAATCAGTCAATGGATTTTAAATAAAACAAATGAGTCTTTTTAAACCGAAACCTACAAAATCAATGATGTTTCTAAAGCAAAAACGGTGTGAGTAAATTCTTGTTTTTGTTCTTTTATTGAGTAGTAGCTATGCACGTTGCAGGACATATACTTTGTGTAAATGGAATAGCCAAGGTGACCACAACATGCAGCAAAGCAATTCCAAATTTAAAGCTGAACTCTGGAAATCATTGACTCTACAGATATCTGCCTCAAGAAAATGGAAATACTTCAGAATCTGGAATTTCAGTATTATAAAACAGAAAACCAGGTTAGATGAGAGGGTGACTGTTAGAATTCTCCAATGAGACAGAATGGGTGAAATATGCACTGTGTGAGCATAGTGCAGGCAGATAGGAAATCAGAAATTATATGAGGCTGGAACCACAGAAATGTGACGGATAATTCTGATGCTGATTTATTGAATTTATATCCCACTTTTCCTCCTAAAGGAGCATGGGTGGCAAACATATCCACAATTTATTTTTTAAAAGGCATTCAAGAAATGGTTAGAAGATTCTAAAAACAGTTAGAATTAAGAACATTCTAAAACGGTAACATTTAAAATTTTATTTCATCCAGGAGTGTTCCTGTTCATAGAAACAGAATAAGCAATTTTGGCTCATTGCAATCCTTCCCCTGCAGTTTCTTATGCCCCATTGAACAGCTGCTCTGGGGGCGGGGTTGCAGGGATGGGCTTTCTAGAGTAGTGTAGGAAGCAGTGCAGGGCTGCATGGGGATCCAGTTAAAATATTTCCCTTGCTTTCTGTGAGCTACTATAGATCCAACCCATGGTGTTCCCCTTTGAAGAATAGGAATTACTGAAATCTGAAAGAATGATCCTGGAAGGATGAAATACAGGACCCTTCATTTAGAAGACCACACAGTCTTGGATCCCAAGTTGCTTTTCTATTAACAACAAACTGTTCTAATGGAAGTTCCTTCTGGCAGAAGAGGGGTTAAGATTTTTTTTTTTTTTTACTAATTTCTCCTTCCCACTATACTTCCTTGTACCACTTCTCACAATATTCCAGAGAGTCAGTCAACACTCTGTGACAGAGGGCACAGGGGACTGGCTGCAGGAGAACATTGAACCCTCCCCCACCTTTCTGCTCACAGGAACAAAGGATCTAAGCCATACTCTGTAACTTGAGTTGTAAAAGGTAAAGGTAAAGGACCCCTGACAGTTAAGTCCAGTCGCAGATGACTCTGGGGTTGCAGCACTCATCTTGCTTTACAGGCCGAGGGAGCCGGTGTTCGTCCGTTTCACAGACAGTTTTTCTGGGTCATGTGGCTAGCATGACTAGGCCGCTTCTGGCGCAAGGGAACACCGAAACCAGAGCAGCGCACGGAAACACCATTTACCTTCCCGCCACAGCAGTACCTGTTTATCTACTTGCACTGGTGTGCTTTCGAACTGCTAGGTTGGCAGGAGCAGGGACCGAGCAATGGGAGCTCACCCCGTTGCGGGGATTCGAACAGCCGACCTTCTGATCGGCAAGCCCAAGAGGCTCAGTGGTTCAGACCACAGCGCCACCTGCGCCCCTGAGTTGTACATAACTTGAGTTGTACATAACTGCTAATGCTTGTTTTCCTGTTATTATACAACACAAAAATTATTTGTGCTGTTTCATTTGTCAGTAATTTCGAACTGGAATTCTCACATGTATTGTAATCATGTAATCTGGTGGAGTCCCCTCCCCCTTTTAGGTCAACAGATAAAAACATTGTGATGGATTGCATTTCCTACTAACTGAAGCACTATATACAGACAATGGTTATAGCTTAATAACTTATGGCTAACATAAGGAGAAAGTCTCTGCCTAAGTACTGTGGACCAACTCTGTTTCTCACTGTCAGAAAGTGATTCATTAACCACTTACAGTGGTGTATGTCTCAGTAAGTCCAGTGTCAGATTCTATCTGATAATTATCCCATTGCTAGGGATACTGTGTTGCAACTCAGAAACTGCTCAATCTACAGTATTCTCACAAATCGAACTACTTTAGTGTAAGCAGTTTTCAAAATGAAGCAGCTTTACATTTTACACCGGCCCATTAAAGTGTTTTTCACTGATTAATTATCTGCCTCTGAATTAATCTGTTCAATTTAACTATATTTCCCTCTAACCAAAAGTTCAATATAGGTTCCTTTTTAAAGATATTGTATGGTTAGCTAACTTGCAATAAGCAAAAGCTAGCACTCAGTATTTTTCACTCCCTATTACTGCAGCATACCAAACTTGTACCCTATTGATTCATCTCTTCTTCACAGATTCTTTAATTTTGCAACAGCTGTGTTCCTGGGATCAAGGTCCTCATTTAACTGTAATTTCCCCAGGTGCCCATGTCCTTAAATTGGGTGTCAGGTGCTCTCGTAACAACATGGCCGAGGGCCCTATGTGAAGGATTCTACTGAGCATACATAGAGTCAAGGTGAGTACTTGGTGCTTAAGACATTGCTGTTGCACCAGGATGTGCAAGGTTGAGAGGGAAAAGAAGTATACTGTGGTACCCCTACACAACTATTAATACCATTAGATATTATCTCTCATTAGCTTATGCTTTTGTGAGTGTTTTTGTCATCTTATCATGTGTTATAGTAGCAGTGCTATTATCTTGTAATTTAGAATAAAAATAAGAAAGCTTAATTACACTGCAACGGCACAAGGATTGAATTTTCTCATGCTGTCAACACATCTATTTGCAGAAGCTTTAAGAACACTTTTAAAATAGTTATCAACATAAGGAAGCATGACAAAGAATCAAATCTGATGAGGTGGTGACAGCAAGAATTTTGTCTTGAAAACATGATTCCTACTGTGTAACTCCTAGAATAGAATGAACGAACGAACTAACCGGTCTTTAAGATCCATCTGCATATGCAGTGCTTTTTTTCTTAAAAAATGTTTAGGGGTACTTTCATTTTGACTCAAGAAAATCACCATTTTATAGTTCAAATTGGGAAAAACAAATCAGATATATACTTTTAGTATTTTAAAAATTACTGTGCATATTAGTTTGGATCATAGCTAACAGACAATAAACTGATTGTCTGCCTGTTGTGCACTATGCCAAGCTTAGCATTCTCCATTTAAATAGCAGACCCTCATCCATTTGATGCAATTAACTTAATTACACAATATATAGTGTAATAAAACATTTATTCCTGATTTGTTTTGCGCATCCATAAGTCTTCAGAAACCCCATTAACTTACCTGCAACTATGAATATGAAATATTTGCCCCTACAATGAAGATCACTATTATTTGTTCTGCCCCTAGTCATTTTTAGTTACCTTTTTGTTAAATGGCAGAAGTATTAATAGTTAAAATGATAGTCCACAAGTACTGTATACCATAAAATTATGCAGAGTATTGTGTTTGTCTTCCCTTTTAGATCTTATGGAGAATATTCAAAACAATACACTGGGTACAATTTATTTTTACTGATGATACAGAATTTGAATAGGTCAAATCAGAACCAATACACCGTCCTGATGCTGCCCTGCATGGGAAATCACCCAGGGAGCGCCTGCCGCGCGCAGCGGCATCAGGGGAAATGATCCAGGGAAGTTGCGCTCCTGCCAATGAGCTGGCTGGTGTTGCACATCTCCTCCTCCCCATGCAGCTGTGGGCAGGAAACACCCCCCAGATCGTTCCCCACTCACTGCGGCATCGGAGGAAGCCATGCTCCCGCCAACGAGCTGGCTGGCGCTGCGCCGCTTCTTCCCCCATGCCACTATCCGTGTATTGGACGACCCCAGTTTTTTGATGTGATTTTTAAGTAAAAAAAAACCTCACCCAATACACTGAAAAATATGGTAAATATTTAACCAAATGAAAAAGAGCATCACAAACAAGAGATAAGCTGTTTAGCATTGCGAATGTGGTTCCAATGTAGTAACTAGACAAAATACCCTTCATACGTACTTCTACCTCTTAAGCAGCACAACTGTATGTGGAAACTCGCATCTGGATTGGGATAAGTGCAGCAAAAAGATAAGAATTATAATATATATAAAAAATGTCCTAAGCAACTTACTTTTTGTAACAACTCCTTCAAGGCGGATAATATTTGGGTGGTCAAACTGCCCCATTATACTAGCTTCTCGCAGAAAATCTCTTCTCTGTCTGTCCACATATCCACCTTTCAAAGTTTTAATGGCCACTGGAATCTCCCTTTTCCCAGGTGTTTTCAGCCGACCACTGCATACTTCTCCAAATTCACCTTAAGTTAAAAAGCAGTTGGTTAGATTGTTAGCAGTGTATGTGTTTAAGATCTAAGCCTTTGAGACAGATGCCATTGTAGCAGTTTCAGAATTTAATGCCTGAATAAGTACAAACAGTTCCAAAAGAATCATTTCACTTCAATGTGTGCTCAAAGCATGTAAAAATGCTTAAAAACCTACAAATTATAAATAGGATCTACATAAGAATAAAGAATCCTAATTAGTGAATTAATACATGGAGAAAGCAGACCAAGTCACATACAAGAAAACATCAAATAAACATTCAAGGAAGTACTACTGCATTATATTCAACACAGCTGAATAAAATAACTATCTAACCTCAAAGGTCCATTTTTGGAACTGTGTATTCAGACATTCCCGAGAAATGAAAAAATAACAATAGTAGTGTGGTGTCCCACTTTAAGAGGAGAGTTCTCTGTTTGAAGGAGTCCCCTAACAATTGCCTACTCCAAGTTTACTGTAAAAACAAAGAACCATTAAAAGGCAGAACAGGTGTCTTGAAGCTCCCCATCAGCTTCTGGAGACCAGAGTGAGCACTATGGTGAAATGTCCTACATTTTTATTTAAATTTATTATTTTGTATCTATTTGTATAAATTAGTACATGCACATTTATGCATATCTTGGCCTCTTTTATCCCCTTTTTAGTGTTGTGGGTTACACCCCCCCAAAGAGGAAATTACACAAGAAAACGTTTCCCTAAAAGAAAATTATATATCTAATTTCACTCATAACTGTTGGTGGTATTTAACCATCACTTATCAACTGCAAATTTTGTTATGCCAGGTAGTAACATATAGAAAATAATCCTGATATTTCTCAGAAGTACTCATGAAGATTTGTTTTTTCTTATGAGTTTCCTCATCGCTGCTATCTCTTCTTTAATCACTCTTCACAGTCCAAAAGGAGCAAAAGGATTCACATTATCAGCAGTGTAGTTAGCTGATACAGCTATAAAACACCACCATTTTAATTCCTGAGGTAAACAACACCTCTGTTGGTGGACATTTTCTATTATAGTGTAATTATTAATTCCCTTTGCTAAAAAGTAGTTGTTTGTAGATACAGTACTCAAGTGCTAATAGAATTCCAATTTAAGACTGTGTTTTTAAATATAGAAGAAGAAGACATACATCACAGTTGTGGCTGGGGCTATTATAAATTGTGAGCTGAGAGGCAAATGAAATACAGGAAAGCACAGATGGTGAAAACTGCATTATAAAGAATAGCTATTCACACAAAAAAAACAGTTGTAAAGCCTAATAAAGGTTTGGCTAAGTAAGTAAGCTGTGCTAATAAGACATTCCAGCACTCCTAAACAAATGAACACAAATCCTGTCTAAAAATCTGTTGTGCCACTTCCATCTGCAAGTGGAAATTATTACTTTTACAGTCGTACTTTGTTTTGCGGCTGGGATCTGTTCCGGAGCCCCGGTCACTAGCCGAAAAGGACACAGGGCAAAGTACCGCGTCTACGAGCGGAGCGGTTTGTGCTTCTCCACGTGCGCAAGCAGCAAACCCAGAAGTAACTAATTCTGGTACTTCTGGGTTTACCACAGACATTCGCCAGAATGGACGCTAGACAAGGCGAACGGTCACGGAGGTATTACTGTACTTGTACATAAATAAGCCACAACTCCCCTGCCAGTCAGAAAGAAGAGGAGGAATTATGGATAAGAGTAGACCACTGCAGAACCTTATAGAGAACTAGTAATAACCTCATATTTATGGGAGGACTTCCCCCTCCGACAGCCTAATTTTGATATTTCATGGTCTCAACTTGCCTTAATAACAAACCACAACAATTTTGTTTGAAGAACTGTACTGTAGCAGTAATCATGTACTGCTTACTAGAAGGCCACGAAACAAGGAAATTAAGGAATAGAATTTTGAATTAATTCTATTCCAAATAGTAATTTCCATTCAAATAAAAATAAGGTTGCATTTATTACCTTTTTAGTGCAGAAAAATGGAATATAAATCTTATTTATAAAAAACATAGTTCAATATTCTATGAAATCTCTCTTGGAAAAAGTAAGCCAAGTTAGAGATTGTTCCAAGTATGATTTCTGGCCTACACATAGAGGAACATATATATGTGTGGACAAACACAATCAAACAGTCATAAAAATACAAATCAGAGGAAGTGACCTAGTGGGTAAATTCTATATAAAGCAACAGAGCAACTAGCAGCTGAGAACGCATATATTACTGGGCAGCCTATACAAATACAGATGGCTGGGAAGCAAAATAATAATAATAACCATTCAGTTCTATCAGCCACCGGAAGAAGCAAAAGCAATCCAGGCATGGTAAGGTTCTAGATCAGAACCAGAACCTGTTTCCTTCTCTTACAAGACCAACCTATAAATCATTCAATCAATTCATGTGGCTAAATATGTGTAATGATTTGAGTGATACTTTGAAGTATCTTCACCTATTAGAAAACTACATTCCTTTTTTATATAGCATTAGATTCCCATACAGGTCTTGATGAAGATGATCAGCTTATCTGTATTAAAAAGAGTACTTATTAGTTATACTTGCAAATTAAGTGTGATGAATTTTTACCTGCCCCGATTACTCTCTCAATACGAATTCGTGATGGATCTATCTCCTTAGCAAACTCATGAACAGCAAGTGATGGGTCTTCATACGTGTCTGGATCAATGTATGTTTTGGTTCCTGGGAATCGCACTGTAAAACCAGAAATATTGTTTTTGCTTTAGACAGAAATGATTCATGCAACACACACACACAGGAAAAATAAACCAAATCAAATGGGACTGTTAAGAAATAGTTCATAATCATAACGGGAAACCTAATTCCAGATTCCGCTTCCTTCATATACATCTAAGAACATTTACTAATTACCAACTAATTTTAACAGAACCTTCTTCTAAAAAAAGGACTTTAACTCAAACGTTCTGTGACTACTGTACTTACGGATAAAACTTGATGTTATTAAGTACATAAATGACCATTATTGTACTGCCCCCACCCCTTAGCAGACAGTGGGAAGGGGGCAGGGACTTACATGTCCTATTGGCAGCTGAACTGCTACTTATTGGGGCAAGAAAGGGCAAGGAGGGCAGTTTGGTTCAAACGTACAAGTGGAGCCAATTCTGCCACTGTGTTTGCACCACACTGCCCTTTCCACCACTTTCTTCACCCCTCTCATCTGCCTTGCAAGCAACAGCAACTTATTTGCTGGAAGGTCAGGAAAATGTCTCTGTCCACCATGTACCCACTGGGTGGGGGCTCAGATCCCCTTCTTCCTTGAAGCAATTGTTGGAGAAAGGGAAGTGGTGATTTAAACTTCCCTTCCTTGTAAGTTAAGCAGTATGCCAGTTGTTAACATAAGCAATATGCCATCCTAGGCTCCTTTGGGAGGAAGGACTAGCTATAAATTTAATAAATATATAAATATAGTGTTATAGTACATAAGAGTGCTATGTACATTCCAAAACCTCCCTTCATTACACACACACACACACACACACACACACACACACAATGCATGCCTTCCAATGCTGTCTGAGATAGTTCATTTTCTTATTTGTTGAAGGGGGATGGGGTGAGAAGCTAGCCCCTCAGGAGCCAGCTTCCTCCTCTTATTTATTATTGTCATTTATTTATATTCTGCATTAATTGCCTTTCCACTTAAAAAGTGTCTGAAGTGATGTACAGTAAAAATTCAGCAGTTCAAAACTTTTATTTGCAGCAGGTGCCTTCCATGCATTTCACAGTCTAATTGACAGCTAAATATATGCTGTCTCCTGCTCTTTTCATGCTGCCTTCTTCAATCAGGTAATCTGACAAGTTGCTCTGTCTTCTCTCACTTCCTCAAAGTGGCTGCATGATGGCAGATTGGCAAGATGGTTTTTAAGTGGTCCTGCAGTGGCAGTTTAGAGGGGAGAGGCCACTTCAGCTCAAATCACCAGGAGTTGGATGGTGAGAAGGTCACCAAGTTGCTTTTGTCTTTTCCCTCTCTGTCCCCCTTTCTGTGATTAATTTTATTTATTTATTGCATTTATATGGTGTTTATAGGAGGGCTTTGTGTACACGCAGTCCTTGATGGGAGTGTTTTTCTTTTGTCTCCTCAGATTTCTTTTTTTAAAGCAACATTCTTATTCTTACCTACCCCAGGTATACTAGCTGTACTTTGCCTCTCAACTGTCCCATCTCACTGTTCTATTGTTGTTAGGGAGAACAACACGGAAGCACGGAGCTTGTTGTTAGGAAGAATGATAAATTGCTCATGTTGAATTTTTGTAGAGGCTACATTGATATTACACGCTTTAAATATGTGGAAGAAATGACATTGTATTCTAAATTCTTGACTCCTTTGTGACCCATTTCTGCTTTTCCTTTATGGAAATTATCTCACTATGAAAATGCTAGAAATGAGAATGAAATCACAACTAAAGGGATAAACATTCATTTTTGGCAAATAAGTGTGATGTGGTTTCTGGCAGGCATAAGTCAGAAAGTTGAGAGAAAATCACATAATGAGAAGCAGGTGGAAATTAACAAAAACATTTTCAACGCAGATGAAATGCGTTAAAGAGGTGATCCCTACAGCACCAAACAAGCTCCCTGGAATAATGTAGTTTTAAAAATATAATGAAAGACTCAATTTGTACTACACTTTTGATCTTTAAGTGGAGGGTTTGATGTATTTATTAATTTGACATTTTAGATACATAGACACTCATAAACCCACTTGTACGAAAAGTACCAGGGAGAACGGAGGAATTCTATTTGTTAGGGCTGTCTGCAATTTCCTGGACATTGCCAGGATTCTTCCATCAAAAATGGTGTCCTGGCGGAATTTTTGTTGCACATGTCTGGGAAATCAACCTGGAAGTGTTGATTTTTTGGCAAATTTCAAAAAATAGCTAAAAAACTTCAGTTTAGTTGTTGAGATTTTTAAAAAAGCAAACAAAAACAAACAAAAACTCAACAACCTTTGTGTCTGTATTCTCATTTTTTGAAATATGGCAACCCTAATTTAAGTTGCCTCTTGTCCAAATGGAATCCTTATGTCACTAGAAATGTAGCTACATTTTATGCAATAGCCATAAGTCAAAGAAAGCAAAAGTTCACAAGCTCCACAAACAGTCATAAATTTACACAGCTCATAGTCAAATTCTATTTTAAAAAAACCTTTTAATAGAATTTATATTTCCTTGGATACATATTTGAAATCTATTTAATTAGTATATTGATTGTTAAATTCTACTTTGACCACTTTAATGTTTATGTTTATTATTTAGTCATAATAATAAACACTTCTGAGCAGGAGTGAAACTAGGGATGGGTAGATCTATAAATTTCAATTTCTCATAATAATATACAATTGTTTGTATGTGATTTTGCCTAATATAGACACTTTTGCAACACAATTTCCCCTAATATAAAGCATTTTTGTATGTCATTTTCACTAATATATTATTTTTATGCATACTTTACTAGTATATGAATTTTTGTACACATTACTTAGCTAGAGCAAAAATTGCAAAATTCAGAGAAGTGCAAATTTCAAAGTGTAGCTGTGTTTTGTTAATTAGGTAGATGTACCTTTAAATGTGAGCTGAACTGAATCTCTCTACCATCTCTAGGTGGAGCCAATCACTTAAATGTTATGAAAAGTTTTTGTGGAGTTCATGGTGTTTCCCTCAACATGAAGGCACTCCTTTTTATGTGGAGCTCTAAGTGTGCACTTAAGCCACAAGTAAATTTAGGAGGTATGCATATATGATAAGTCCTGGAAGGATAGAATGTTTCTACCTCTTTCAGCCAGATATAAGAAGTGAAAATACATGAAAAATGCAATGATCATTCTTTATTTAAATATGAAACATCACCGATAGCTTTGCTTACAATGTCCATTTTGCAAATGAGCTCTTCGTTTTTCTTCAGACTTCATTTTTGCCTTTATATACCATTGGCACCTTTAAGAAAATGAACACCATTTCACTTTTTTAAACACCACAGAATGAATGACATTGAATTTACATGCTGATTATTTTTCTTTTATGAACTGAAGCCCTTTCCATTTATTTAGTACCTGTGAAAACCAATCTCATGAAGGTACTTCTGAGAATGTGCCAGCAACACATCTAGAAAATGTGTTATTGGTGTTACTCTGAAAATGACCCAACAATGCACAAAGCTCTACTGATAGTGACAAAAGATTTGATGGACCAGGGTTCTTGTCTCAGTAGAAGGGGCCTTATATTCATTCATTCATGCATGCATGCATGCATACATACATACATACATACAGGGGCTACTCAATACATTAAAAGGTAAAGGTTTAGTCATGCTGGCCACATGACCAGGAAAGCTGTCTGTGGACAAACGCCAGCTCCCTTGGCCTAAAGTAAGATGAGCACTGCACCCCATAGTCGCCTATGACTGGACTTTACTGTCCAGGGGTCCTATAATTAGTTAATACATTCTTGGAAATGCCTACACATATTCATTATTGGACACCTGGAGAGGGCTTAGATATCAAAGAAGATCCAGTACTTTAAAAAAAAAATGTATCTACAATGGGAACACAAACTTTCCTCATCCATGTGAAAATATCTGTGCAAAAAAATGTTACTAGGAACCACCACACTCTGGGATGATGCTCCACATGACTAAGAAATGAAACCTAGGATGGGGTTAGGCTGCAAGTGGTAATCCTGCTAAAAGGGGCTAAATCTTTCCTTTACCAAAACAGGAGCTTCTATGGGTAGGATTTGCTCTACAACCCAGGTATTTCTCAGTTTCTGCTGGGCCTGCTGTTCTAAATGGGAAAAATTCCACTGGGTTACTGCAAGTCATATGAGCCCAATGGCAACTACTTCTCTTGTCCCTAGGATAGGAATATTTATATTCAGGTCTTCAGTTTATATCCCACCATTTCCTAGTCACTCAGGGTGTCTCACATTTCAAACAATTTATGAACAGCTTCATACAATAAAAA
The DNA here is from genome assembly GCF_009819535.1 of Lacerta agilis. Classification (NCBI taxonomy): domain Eukaryota; kingdom Metazoa; phylum Chordata; class Lepidosauria; order Squamata; family Lacertidae; genus Lacerta; species Lacerta agilis. The sequence continues at coordinate 37,996,878 of NC_046315.1, read as the reverse complement.
TTAAATAAACACTCTAGTGTTCTTACTAAAGCCTTCTTTCCTTAATTTCACTCCTCCTCTTCAATTTTTTTCATTGATTCCTGTGCCCTCAACAGCTCCCAGAATCATCTTCCTTCCTTCCCCTATGATCATTAATTCATTACCAATGTTTTTTCATTAGCCAGTCCCTTCCTCTATTTCTCATCCATTTTGTCCATTTCATCACAGTCTTTTGGTTCAGATTTCCCCTTCTTACAGCCATTTTCGCCTCTGGCCTCAAACTGTCCCTTTGGAGTTCTAAGACTTGCACTCAATCAAATTTATACTTCTTTTAGCCTTCCTTACCTATTCAAGCATCTTCCCTTTTTGCTTTCTCCTGCTAAAATGAGCTTTAACTTTCTTCAGACAATCTGGATGCTTTATGAACATTCTTGTGCTGCTGGGAGATTCATTCCTTCCCTAGCAAAAATATTCACTAACATCACATATCACAGGAGCTTCACTTTGTTGCACAGCTTCACTGAACTCAGAAAAATCCCATAGCAATATAGAAATCTCATACTAATCAAACCTAAGTTTTAATTCTCCCATAATATTTTTGTGGTTTTTATTCATTTGAAACTTGGCATGCCGATTTGCTGTTAGCAGGTAAATCATTCAGTCAAATACAGATGCAGGTGCTTAATTCCTTCTGACTCTTCAGTATGAATAGTCTCATCAGCAGCCTTGTGATTCAACATTGCATCAAATTGCTAATTCTAAATGGTGAATCAGAACACATCTGTAGCATACTAGCCCAATCTTCCACTTTGAAATTTGCCTGAAATTCTATAACATGTTGAATATTTGTTCCGAATTGCCCTGTCTCTTTATCCTGATGTTTACGTAACTTCAGAAAATGAATCCATATCTTATGTAATTGAAAGAATGTAATTCAACAGGGATACATTAAAAGAATAGTTTCCAATGTTTTTAATGTTATCTAATAAATGTGATGAAACAAGAAGAAATCAAAACATGTCTCTCTCGTTCCTCTAAAGTGAGACGCACACTTCAGAATGTCATTTGTTTGCTGAGCAAAATCATTTCAAAGGTCTGTGGTTTTGAAATGTTTGCATTTATCCTTTCTTATTTGATGTCTGTTAGTACAGCTATTTACAGACAATCTTGTGATGTAATTTGTCACAATTGCCTTTTCTAAATATTAACACCCATAATTTTAACTGCAAAGTGAACCATAATTAGTCATGTGAATTAAATCTGCACACGATGGGGCTCACCAAAAAGGGGTACAGTAATTCTTACAATGTTAGATACCTTGAAAAAAGCTAAAAATTAGTTAAGTGTGCACTACAGAGGACTTCAGCCTCTCTATGTGCAAGGATAATATACTAATTCCCAAAATTATTGCCACTCGTGTGTTACATTATAGGAGTTGTATTCAATGGTGCCTGTGTGCAAGAAGAATGGGCTACTGCTTGCACAATGGAATTTTATCTTCCTCTCTTCCCACCTGCAACCCCCTGTGTACCTCCCACCAAATGTGCCCCAGAGCAGATTGGTGCAGGGTGAGGAAGGGAAGAGGAAGGTGAATTTCCATTATACCAGCACATCTACTGTGCCATGTTTTTATTTTATTTCTTAAAAACTCAAGTTTATTCTGTTTCTGCTTGATAAAAGCTGAGATTTACACACTTTCTAAGAGCTGATATCTAAGAGCATAAAATTTTCCTACAATGTCGATCATTTCAATGCTCAACTTTCATTTAATCTTTTCCTGTCACTGTAGCTGGAAAAATAAGGTAAGTTTGGGTACCTTAAGTACAATAGGTTGCAGATGCATCTCTTGCAATGGAGATATGTCTATGATTATTTGAATAAAGCTAAGGCATTACAGACCCTCCAAGTGTCCTGATTTTCCAGGGACAGTCCTGGATTTACAGAAGCAGTCCTGGTTTCTGATTTAATCCCGCTTTTCCTTGGGCGTCCCTATTTTCATTGGAGAAATGTTGGAGGGTATGGTAGGACGTTCCTATTTTCACCAGAGGGTATGGAGTGATCCTTGAGTCAAGGAGATAAGTTACTACAGTGGTACCTTGGTTTTCGAACGTAATCCGTTCCGGAACACTGTTTCAGTTCCGAAACGTTCGAAAACCGAAAACTCAAAACGGAAGCCTCAAAACATAAATTTCAGTACGGAAAACTCAGTATGGAAGCTGCGTTTCCGGTTTGACCTCTGAGGCATGTTCGAAAACTGAAACGTTGACATCCAGGTTTACAGTGTTTGAGTTCCGAAACGTTTGTCAACGAAAAGGTTCAAAAACCAAGGTACCACTGTATACAACTTTTAGAAGACACTGGAAGGGAATGTATAGGAAAGATTTTTAATGTTTAATGTTTTATTATGTTTTTATATATGTTGGAAACTGCTTAGAGTGACTGGGGCAACCCAGTCAGATGGGTGGGGTATAAATAATAAAATTGTTATTATGGAATAGGATGACCCTATTTTCATCAGAGAAATGTTGGAGAGTATAGCATTATATATTTTGAAGAAGTTCATAAAAATAATACGCGGCAACATTTCAAAGTGCTAAGTCATAAATCATGCTTTGATAAGGAGGAGAGTTTCCCTCCAAATGTATTTATTTATTTTACTGGAAATAATGGAGGGGGAGAGAGTTTTTCCCACCATAAAGTCAAAACGGCTAAAAATGTTACATCTATAAAACCCAACACAAGAGGAAACCTTTGCTCATCACGTTCCTTTGTCACCCAGGCTAAGGAATAGTCTAAATGTTTTCAGATTATGTGAAGGTGGTCAAATGAGATACAGAGCAGTCAAGAGTGGTTTACACTTCAGCCCCCATTTTCACTATACAGTACAATTAAAAGCTGTATCATACCACTTTAAACAGTCATGGCTTCTCCCAGAGAATCCTGTGAACTGTAGTGTGTTAAGAGGGTTAAGAGTTGTTAGAGGAGACAGCTTATTCCCCTGACAGAGTTACAATTCTAAGAGTGGTTTAACAGTCAATCCTGCTTCCTAGGTAACTCTGTAAATTGTAGCTTTGTGAAGGGAATGGGAGTGGGTCTCCTAAAAACTCTCAGTACCCTTAGCAAACCACAGTCCCCAGGATTCTCTGAGGGAAGCTATGACTATTTAAAGTGGTACAATATGGCTTTAAATGTCAAATGCAGATGGAGCCATCAGATCTAACTGCCTTTCCAAGTAGCCCAGTTTCCCCAGCATTGGCACAACACTGGGACTTGTTAGGTCAAACACAGATTCACTTTGGACATTTTTTTTCCCTTGAAAAGGCAGGATATAAATGCAACAAACAAAATATCAAATAAATATTGCCCTTCATGAAAATGAGTTACAATGCCAATGTTAATTACCTTCCAGTAATGAGGAAGAACAGAGTAAGAATGACCAGGAGCGTGAATCCTCCAACAGCAGCTGTGGCAATGACAAGAATCTGCCCCTGTTCTGCTGCCATATCTGAAGCTGAAACAGAAACACACAGGAGTAAATCTCTGAATAATGGTTTTATTTGGAAGAAATTACATTACTCCACCAGCCAAATGCATCTGTTGTTAATAACGGCAATTGCTATGATTTGATTGGTGTTTCAGCAAAAACAGAACAATAACATTTGCTTTTGGAGTAAAATGACAGTGGCATGATGCTGAGGGCAGGATAGAAGTAATGGGGTTTTGTTTTCTTGTCTAATTTCTGAAAGCAATATTGTAATAGCTATATATAACTGCAGCATTTTATAGGACTGAAACATTATCTACATATCATTTATCACTTATTCAGCATTTGGGTCTACATTACTAGCAGATAGCATGGTGGGGTATTGCACCACACCCACCCTGTCAACCATCCCACCCCACCTTCTACCTCCCAGTAAGCAGCAGCAATGGAGGTCCGGTGCCACCCCATCATGTAACTGCACTTATCCTTATACCAATCCTGTGAGCATCAAAGCTAGTGATCCAATGAGCCCAGTTATTCATGCAGATATTTGATCCTGTAACCCATTTCAAAATTCAGCATTCTCTCAGTCTGAGTCACTATGTTTCATCAATTGATAATGGCAAAGCTAATGAAGGCAAACAAAATATGATAGTAGAATCCAAGGTGAATTGGAGGACCAGGTGTTTTCTGCTGTGGCAACCAGAATGTGGAACTCCTTACCACAGTGTTTTCAGTTATCCTCCACTTTATTAGTGTTTTTCTGCTCCCTGAAAACACTATAATATTGTTTAATTAATTCCTTGTGAAGTAGGTTTTTCTGTGGTCTCAGTTTTGGCTCTGTGGTTGTGTTTTGTAATAGATTTGTGTGTAACTTTGCTTAATATTACTTGTTGCCTTGTTTTCATTTTTTCATTGTAAGATGTCTTGAGTTCCTCCAAGGGGAGCCTTTTTTTTACAATGCAAATAGGAGGCAGAGGAGGCATAATACAAAATTGGGCCCACAGAGGGAGGAGTATCAAAGGCTTAAAGACCCCAGGTTTCCTATCTGGACCACTTCTTCCTAAGCCTGCAATTTGCTTTTAACAAATCATTCATGCAATTACTAATTGAATGGCATAGTGTCTAGTTTTGCCTTGGATTTTTAAAGAATTCTGCCTGTAGCTTTTAATTTCCACTGAATTCAGCAGGATCAGTTTAAAAAAAATAAAAATAAAAGCAGTGGTAATTCTGCCCAATTTGCAATGCACACTATAATTATATTCCTGGCAATAGTTTCCTGGTATGTGATGACAGCAAATGACAATAGTGCATTTCTTGTCTTTTGTCATAAACTATTCACAGACAAGTCAAGCATGTGAAGTGGTGAAGTGACTGTAGAATAAGTGGGGAGCTAAAGCTTTTTATGAAATGCTAAATAACTAATCCCCCAAATACCAAATAGCTAGCTATTCTGAAGCAATTTTACACTTCACATCATGTTCTGCTCCTTAGTGTCCCAATTGCTTGGAAAAATTCAACCTAAGAAAATATGATGCCACACAAGTAACTATGCATGTAATAACACAGTTCCTAGGAATGCAGTTCAAATATCGAATCTTTGAACTACCAATAGGTGCTTTAAATAAAGCAAAAAGATGTTCTGAAGCAATAAAAAGGAAGGGAAATAACAGCGGAGTGCACATTGCCATCATCTAGAAAGATGCAGCTCTCTATAGATAAGATCAGCACAAGAAGAGGTTTGACTTGATTATCGAAGTCAATGCATACAAAAAATAAATAAATGACCAAAATCCGAGTCCAGACAAATGCAAATCAATTAGCTTCAGGTGCCCAGTGGAACTACTGATTTCTGTTCTCACATAGACCAACAGAGGAGACTTTTACTCTGGGTATCTTCAAAAGCTATTTGTGACCAGGAATTCAGAGTGACAGCATAAGCTGCAATTTTTGCTAAGCAAGTGCAAGCTTAAATGCAAATTATTCATAGGCTCATAGAATGGCAGCATTGGAAGGAATACAGGTATTGTGTGACATGTAGAAATGTACTTCCTGAGCATTTATTTTTTTCAGATGCCTAGTTTACAGTACTGAAAGGCTAAACCAGACTGGATCCCAAGGCAGGGACAAATGAACTTTATAAGTTATCAAGCAACTAACTGTCTTCGGGTCTGGATCAATATTAGGAGCTTAACTGAAATTGCCCCCCCCCATTGAAATAACACATGCATATGTAACCAATTTGATTCCTAAACTACAATCACACCAAGGACAAAAGAGCTAGCACAGAGGGGAATCTCATTGTGGGATAGGAACACAGAGAGCTGTCTTAAGGTGAGTCAGACCATTGGCCCATATAGCTCATTAATGTCTGCTGTGGTTGGCAGTGGCTCTCCAGGGTTCCAGTCAGGAGATACTCCCAGCTCTATTTGGAGATGCTGGGAATCGAACCTGGACCTTTCTGCATGCAAAGCAGGCACCCTACCACAGACTCTTTCCTTGATGATATAAACAGTGGAATTGTTTCTGTTTTCTGACTGGGTTAACATTATTTCATTTAAAAAATCATTATTTACAAATACTGATAAAAGCCTCCTGATTGGGTCAATGGCCCATCTAATTCAGCATCCCATTCTCACAGTTGCTAACCTGTGGGAAGCTCACAAACAGCAATTGGTAGTTAGAAGCATAATTCTTGGCTGTATGTCCTGGAAGACTTGCTTCCTGTCTTGCAGGCCTTTCCCATCTGGCCTGGAAGGACAGGGCACCAACTGACTGGCTATAAAATCTTAGGTTGCTGAAGAAGCCAGTGACTATCTTGGCTGTCTCTTAGAGCAAACCCAGGTCACTGAGCCTGGCTTCCACAGCCACCACCCACCATGAACCACCATTGGCAGGAATGGCAGCAACAGCAGCTGATATGTTCTATGATTGCAATAACGATTTATATTCTTGCTACTGATGCTGTTTTAAATGTGCATTTTATATTTGACTCCCTTTAGTAAGGTTTTATTTTGAAATCTTTAAGATAATAATTTAGCTTCCTGTTAATTATGCTTGCTTTGAATTGTTTTATTTGATGTTTTTATGTAGGTTGTAAACCGCTTGATATTTTTTGCCTTAAAAATATAAAGCAGTATAGAAATAAAATTAATAATAATAATAATAATAATTCTCATTTAATGCCTCCAAGTTGGTGGCCATCACTGCCTCTTGTGGGAGAAAGTTCAATAGCTTACCAGTAACTATGTGCTGTGTAAGGAGGTACTTCCTTTTGTCTGTCTTCCAACATTCATCTTAATTGGGTGTCCACAAATTCAAGCGTTAAGAAACAGAGAGAAAGGCTTTTCTCTCCCTCCCTTCTTCACAACATGCACAATTTTATACACCTCTATCATGTCTCCTCTTGCACATATTTCCTTTAAACTAGAAACTAGAAAACCTTTCTTCACAGGGGAGATGTTCCACTATGGTTCCATTTTCTGAACATTTTCCAACTCTACAATAGCATTTTTGCGGTGAGCTGACCAGAACTGCACACACAAGCCACAAGCGTGGCTTTTAAACATTTCCTCATTTTAGTAACATCAATGGGTATAACTAGCTTCTCTTTCATACCAAACCTTAGACTGAAAAATCATGTACATCTCCAGCAGTGAGAAAATATACCCTAGGACCAGTACTGAATTACTATGTAATCAGTCCACACACAGCCAGGAGTCAGCAGTTCTTTTCCTTTTCACAAGGAGTGGATGTCTCCTATTTTTACTGTACAGCATGAAAAAAGGTGACTTGAACTTAATTTAAAGGGTGCAAGTATTTTTCTTTAGCAGGTTGAGCATTCAGCCATCTGTGAACTGGCACCCTATTACCAGCTCAATTTTGTCTGCAAGCTACATGCTTTAGTTATTGCAATTTGACATCTATCAGCCAGCAGACCCTCCAGCAGAGTGAAAGATAGGAAAGTGACAGAAAGACAGCTGGACAGATAAAAGGGAGCAGCTGTAAGACATATAGGTACAAACTGCAGGGACTGGAGCTCTAATGGATAGGAATTAACTGTCAACATTTTAGACAGATACAAAAGGGATTAAAAACAACAGAAAGAAAAATGAGCTTTTTAAAAGCATGCACCAAGGTTTTGATGAAGTAACCTGTAATTCTCATTTTAGATATACTGAATATATGGACAATCTTAAATATAATGAGAAATACATGAGGAAGAATCATGAAAAGAATTTGCAAGGTGTCTGTTCGATTCCAGAGAATCAAAATGATGGCATGGTAAACAATGAATTCTCCATAGCAATTGTTTATGTTCTAGGTTTTTTGTAAACACCAACTGTTTTCATATCCCTACATGGTGTGATGATACTCTATAGGTTTATTTTTTTATTTTTAGGAGCTAACTAGTGGTCCATTTGTTGTTGACTAAAATTTCCAGGACCACATAATGTTTAATGGCTAAGAATTGTTTATTACACCTAACTCCTTACAGGACCAAAAAGATCATATTCATCTAATTGTTGCTCCACTACTAAGTTATTAAACCTGGACAGTATGTGCAATATTATATTTCATTTTCTGACTTCTGAAATATACTTTCTGTTGGTCTGTCAACTTTGTTTTCATTTCCCACACATTCCTACTGATTATTTCAGATCCTTATGCCCTTTAACCAACATGTTATTCATGGGTGATTTGTTGTGTTATACAAATACTAAGAACATCAATACAATATGTATGTTGGCCCCTTCAGTCAGCTGATCTCTTTGCTCATAGTTTCAGTTATTATAATGGGATATTGCTGCCATCAGTCTATTTCATTAGATATGGGTAGTTTGGATTTCTAAAACTCTTGACTCTTTGTGACCCATGAGTCTCATGGAATGGAGATGGAGGAGAAGAATCTGCCTAAGGAAATACACATGGTCCAAATCCAACCAGGAAACAACCTTGCCCATTCATTCAGCCACAACCTATCTTTATGGCCAATTTTCACACATACTCTGATCACTTGGTAGACAACTCACTTAGGGCTGAATGAAGCCACCAATACCATTACCCTGCCATGAGGGCAATAACATTTTCTCCCCACACAGTGCTCCTGGAAATGACTCTACATTATCTTGTAGCATCATCCCCAGGAATGCTTTCAGCTATACTTTGAAAATGTGTGGTGGGAATCATGCTGCCTAGCTGCTTGGAGCATTTAAAAAACTCTTTTCATTCTAAGCTATCTAATTCTTCACCGTGAAAGTCTGATTCCCCCACTGGAATTTGTGTCTCCCATTCCCAATATCCAGGAGAGTTTTCAGACACCCCCTCCCCCTTCTGTAACCTCTGGAATTTTGGCTGGGCTGACAAAGTCAGTCCAGGCCTACTCTCACTAGTTTAGTAAAATCAGATTTTATCAGGGGCCATTTCCTAGTTAGCCCTGTAAGCTTATTACTGATTAGAGGCTATTTCAAAATATATTTTATGCACTACTACATCTATGAGTCCGCATGTAATATAAAACTACATCCTCTTTGATTAATTAACTTTTCTTTTACCCCTGCAGCATCAGCCAAGTCCCTTTTCAGCTTCATGTATCAGCAATGATAACCATTCAAAAATTTCTGGGTGCTTCTTGTATTTATTTAATTTTATCTTAAATAATTGCTGTTCTTTTCAGCATGGGTTAATCAGCACATTTCACATAATCATAGTAGAGTTGGAAGGGATCATGTGGATCATCTAGTCCAACCCCCTGCAATGCAGGAATCTTTCACCAAAAGTGGGGCTCAAACCCACAACCCTGAGATTAAGAGTCTCATGCTCTACCAATTGAGCTATCTCTCATTTAACATTATTGTAACATTTTAAAAATCATATAACTTTAAGCTTATATATATATAAGCCTAACATTAAAAACTAATCTGTATGTAGAAAGTAAGTATTCATACCTCTTCCATTTTGCAGAAATATTATGACCTACTGATTCTGTTTAGTGTGCGGAAGAAAAACAAAGGGCCATTTACCAGAGATGTAAATGAGTTACAATACAATGCTATGCAAGTTAATTTTGAAGTAAGGTCCACTGTCAATAGGGTTTACTTCTATATGACTGAACATAGGATTTCAGCCTTTGGCTGAAATCGTTTGCACATTTATCTAGGAGTATATTTTATTGAACATAGTGCGACTTACTTCTGAGAAGTCATGCGTAGGATTGCTAAATGTTATCAATCTCCACCAAGCAAATTTGCTATGAGATGTGAACTATTGAGTATTAGTTCAAACATGCTCAACTAAATTATTTTAGCCCAGTGCTATTGGGGTGAGTCACAATTGCACACTAATGATGATGTGAAAACCTTGTCAAACATTCATATCTGACTCTGCTAATTGATCACTGAAAGTTCATCATTTTTACTGCAGGAACTATCTAAAATCATCATTTAGGGGAAACAAGCCAATTTAGAGATGTATGTGACAGGTAAACCTTTAGCAAGATATGTATCATTGCATGCTATAAGTGAGATACAGTTGTACCTTGGAAGTTGAACGGAATCCATTACGGAAGTATGTTTGAAAACCAAAGCGTGGCTTCTAATTGGCTGCAGGAAGCTCCTGCAGCCAATCGGAAGCCGTGGAAGCGCCGTTGAACATTCAGATTCCAAAGAATGTTTGAAAACTGGAACACTCACTTTCGGGTTTGCACGTTCAGGAGCCAAAACGTCCGAGTACCAAAGCGTCTGGGATCCAAGGTATGACTGTATTTGATCTGGTACTGAGAGGCTGTTATTTATTTATTTGTTTGTTTTTAAACAAGTTGTCCTATAAAGATATCTCTCTGTACTTAATAAACGAATGTTTATACCTGTTGGAATCCCAGCATCAGTTATAGTGAACAGCACACAGATGGAGTACGCATGATTTTCCTGCACAGAAAGGGTTAGGCCTCATGTATAGCAGCATATAAGGTTCTTAGGGACCTCCAACTGTCAGCATTGGAGAGAAAATGCTTGGCTACATGGGTCTTGATCTAAGGAAGCAAGACAACTCTTGCATTCCTTTAACCACTCTAAATATTTCCCATTTCAGTTTGCAGTGCAGCATGAAACGCAGAATGTCTTACAGAGGCAGTAACAAGAGCTAGGAATCCTTCACAAAAACTATTTGCATCACAAATGTTTTTAAAGCCCAAAGTTTAAATACACTGTTATTTTTTAGCTGTTCTATTCCATGATTCTACTAATACTGCTTAATGACTACAATGAAATGAAAGCTAAAACTTTCTATTGTCACTTCAGGCCAAAATTCTACATTCAATTACTTCCCTTGGTTGTGTTTATGGCTTGCATAAATGTATCATGTACAGCTATAAGCTGGGTCTTTCTGTTGTTGTTCAGTCGTTCAGTCGTGTCCGACTCTTCGTGACCCCATGGACCAGAGCACGCCAGGCACGCCTATCCTTCACTGCCTCTCGCAGTTTGGCCAAACTCATGTTAGTAGCTTCGAGAACACTGTCCAACCATCTCATCCTCTGTCGTCCCCTTCTCCTTGTGCCCTCCATCTTTCCCAACATCAGGGTCTTTTCTAGGGAGTCTTCTCTTCTCATGAGGTGGCCAAAGTACTGGAGCCTCAACTTCAGGATCTGTCCTTCTAGTGAGCATTCAGGGCTGATTTCTTTGAGAATGGATAGGTTTGATCTTCTTGCAGTCCATGGGACTCTCAAGAGTCTCCTCCAGCACCATAATTCAAAAGCATCAATTCTTCGGCGATCAGCCTTCTTGATGGTTCAGCTCTCACTTCCGTACATTACTACTGGGAAGACCATAGCTTTAACTATACGGACCTTTGTCGGCAAGGTGATGTCTTTGCTTTTTAAGATGCTGTCTAGGTTTGTCATTGCTTTTCTCCCAAGAAGCAGGCGTCTTCTAATTTCGTGACTGCTGTCACCATCTGCAGTGATCGTGGAACCCAAGAAAGTGAAATCTCTCACTGCCTCCATTTCTTCCCCTTCTATTTGCCAGGAGGTGATGGAACCAGTGGCCATGATCTTAGTTTTTTTGATGTTGAGCTTCAGACCATATTTTGCGCTCTCTTCTTTCACCCTCATTAAAAGGGTGGGTCTTTCTACTAAATACCTTTTTTACTCATGCTACCACCACAGATCACTATAAACTGAACATCTCACCTCTCATGTAGCCAAGAAAGAGGCATGTAGTATAATACAACTGATTTATTATTTTATCCGCACCCAACTCCTGAACATCCAATTCCAATTCTCCCCAAATGCAGCTGCTACTCGTATTCAAACACTCAAACTCTCAGCAATCACCACTCACCAAAACACTGCAACTCACTCTCCCCCTCCCCCTCTAACATTACCTTAAATCAACTATTATATTTACTATTAGGCAACACCACCCTGCTTACATGTATATACAACTTCAAATGCAAAAACACCAGAACATCACACACATCTTGGTTTTCATTACGTAATTCTTAGGTAAAATGCTAAGAGGTTGTGGGATGTTCTAAGAACATGCAACAATGGTGGGCAATTGCATTTCAAACCTATACCAGTGCACTTATGGGCATCAGTCTATATCCATCCTTGATATACAAGCAAGGGCATAGGAAGGGGGGTGAGGTTTGCCCCATGTGCCATCCCTGAGGGGGTGACAAAATGGCACACCGCGGGGGGGGGGCGGCACTTACCATGGGGCCTGGCCTGCAGTGCGCCCGAGCCACATGTCTCTCCTGGGAGTGATGCGGTGGCTCCCCTGCGCTGCCTGAAACGGCAGCATGGGGCTTGCACCCGCCAGGCAGATTCTGTGGGCAGCTCGCCGCGCTGCTCCTGTGCACGGATCACTGCCGCGCCCCCTTGGGCGGTTTGCCCCGCCCCCACCGCTCCGGGTGCCGGAGCAGCTAGCTACACCCCTGTATACAAATTCATCAGTTTCCCACTAGGGATTCTGGGACTGGTAGTTCAAATCCCATTTCCCAGCAGTAAGTAACAATCTGCCGTGGCCTGGGGGTGCCTGCCACCCCAACCTTCCCACGCTTTTTTCCAAGGTAACTTACAGAACCCATAGGGTGGGGGAAGGAAAGGTCATGGCAGCAATAGACACCGTATCAGTGCCCGATGAATTTTCATAAGAGTTCAGATCAAAATCTTACAAGAAGTGTGAACTTTTGCAAGCATTTATTTCAGAACAAGCTAAAGAACAATTGTGCATCTCTTAGGAACTTCAAAAGTGAAAGTGGAAGAAAAACTGCAGAAAGAGATGGAGAGTATTCTGAGGTCAGGCTTTGTTTTGAAACAATGCTCCATATTGATTTCTTAAATTGGGGTTAAAAAAAAACAGGGGTCGTCTTATACACGGAAAAATATGGTACATTAAAAGTGATTGATCTATGTATATCTCCCAGTGTGTTTATAATGTAATTTAGACCTAACATTCCCAGTGCCTAGCTATGTCAAACGCCTGCCACTTCTCTCACACATGCCACAATTCTGTGTCTTTGATTAAGACTTACTTTCGTCTCCAGTTTCAAATTCAAACTTCTGGCTATAGCCGCTGTATCCTGTTGCAGTCCTGGCTCTGATATGAAATATGTACTTGGTGGCCGGTTTGAGGCCTGTGACGATAACACTTGGAGCCTTTGACCTTGTGGAGGAGTAGCTGAGTAGCTCATGCTCCTGAGGGACAAAAGGGGGGAAAACGATGTCAAGTTGAGTTGTGAAAGCTGCGTAATAACAATCTTTCAAAACTAAATTCTTATGAATGTCAAAGTGTGTTCAGAAAGGGGTGACAGCTATTCCACGATGTATGGCGCAACCTATACTTAAGACAGATCTTAAGAAATGTTGTGTTATCTTTCATATGGCGAGAACTGTGTCCTTGTGAATTGGGTTAGTAATTAGACCGGAGACAAAATAGTATGAAATTAGTACAAAACTACATACAAAGCAAATGGCAGCAAAAATGACAGCTATATAATTTGAATAATGGACAAATTAGATTTCAATAAGGACTAATCAAGCATAACGTATAGATGTGGGAGCATTCAAATGCCCGCTACTCACTTCTACCCGCAGGTAGTGCCAAAAGGCAGGCGCTATCCGTGGGTAGACCTGTGGGTAAAAGAAAATGAAAATTAACTCTTTATTTTTATGTTTGCAAACCTGAAACAGGATCCTACTGTCTCACTGGTTTGGAAATCAGTTCTTAATGTCCTTTTAATAAATGCAGTAGCACAAAATGTCTCACACTAATAAAGCAGCTGTTAATCTGGATTTGGCAAATTATTTAGGAAATGCTTACTGGGTAACTTCACACATAGTGTTTTCTTTTTCCAGATATAAAAAGCCTGTAGGGGAAAAGAGAACGCACACATATATTTGTGTACATTATAACATGTAAAGTTCTTGCATGAGTGTGCATTGCCAAATATATATGTATTGGAAACCTAATGTACATATGGTGAAATAGATGTGTGTGTAATCTTCATATGTTAAGATCACATGTACATGTGCTTTCATCTTGACCTGTATAGGAAAATTCAAAGTCTGAAGTGTCCTTAAGAGCTACCCCATATCCTCTGCAAGGAATGGCAGAGCACCTTTTAGGGTGATGCCTCTCTCTCTCTCTCTCTCTCTCTCTCTCTCTCTCTGTGTGTGTGTGTGTGTGCGCGTTTATAAAAGGTTTTTCTTCAGAAACTCTTTTCTGTCCAGAGGCCACAATGCAACAAAATTGCAATTTACAAGCATCCAACTCTATTTTTATTGTGGCCAGATTTTCTTCTGAGTTTCGTGCAAAGAGGAGAAGGCGTCAGAGGCTATTAAAAGAACTGTGAGTGTGGGGGGGGGGTCATTCTTTGGACCCCCGGGAAACTTTCCAAACCTGCTGTACGTGGAACTGGATGTGGAGAGTACAGCTGACTGTTGAATGGGATACAGCTGTGAGCAGCCGGAGGAAGCTTTGTCCACCTTGGGCTTGCCCATAAAAAGCAAGCCTGGAGTGAAAGACTCGGGTGATATCAACCGTTTCCAAGAATTATCCTCTTTCTGAGACTTTTGTGAGCTGTGAATCTGTTTGGGCCCTAGGTGGGAGCCGGGGTTGATGGGTAGAATCCTGGATGAGAGCTAGCAGGCCAAGAGGGAAGGTATTTCAGGAGAAGAAGGAATTGATATTGGTTTATATTTATTAGTAATTTTGTATGAAAGTAACATTTTTGTAATTCTTGCTGTTGTTTAGGTCTGTTGTTTTAGTTTTCTGTACTTGCTTAGAGATATTTTTTATATATTAAGTGGTATAGAAAGAGTGTAAATAAATATTAAATAACTGCTCTTGTAAGGCTCTGGGGGAATTCTGTGTTGGGGCAAAACAGTTCACATGCTTGATTACAGGCAAGAAGCATATTTCTAGTTCACTAGGCGACTGCCATTGCTCTCCTTTTGTTATTTATATTTTAAAGTTTTCCAGAGATGTTCCACAATTTTTGCATGAACTACTGAAAACATATTTGTGTCATATTTGTGGTACACCCCCTCATTGCATCATCCCAAAATTATATTAATTTGTTCATTAAAATAAATAAAATGCATTAACAGAAGGTGTACACACACACAATATCAATTATCTACACACATACTCACAGGCATATGTCTCAAAATAAAAAAATATCCTGTCTATATTCCTCATTGTTATCTGTGTCAGTTGGTATATAGTTATAAGAACTATTCCATACTACTTTGAATTTTAGCCTCATTTTCTTGCTTTGTCTATACCATCTGCTCATGTCAGATGCTTCCTTGACCAACAGGTACTGGACACACCATGGGGACCACTCTGATTTCCAGTGTCAAAGGGCTAGGAATTTAGCGACTATGATGATTCTATGAAATGGCATTATGTGCAGTTTGTTCAGTTCCTATGTATTAGGTACTCATCCAAGGCCAGCTCCAATCTTTTATATTTTTCTTCCTCGCCTTTAGGTTACCTTCAGTATGATAACAGAATATTTTGTCCATAAGTCAGGTTAGAACAAAATTGTCCACAAATATCTACATAACTGGCACCCACAGGGCACCTTATGAATCCGTAAGATGATAAAACAATGTTCAGAAATGTTGTGCATTGATTTACCATAAGGCACTCTCTTCCGGATAACTTGAATGAAATAAGGTTCATGGGAGACATGTTGGGTGGGGGCGGAGGGCAAGGAGGGCAAGGAGAAGAATTAAGGAATGTAGCAGAGCTGAAGCGTTTGGATAGTACATCTTTACCATGAAGCAGCACCTCGTATATAGAACTGGCCTAACTCTTAGAATTAGCCAAGCTCATATAATGTAATGCTGCTGAAGTGATTTATGGCACAGCAAAGTTTTTAACACTGCTCAGGAGGAATAGTGCATGACCACTATCTCAACAGCATAAACTAAACATAACAATTTCAATATGATTAAGCTGTGGTGCTCAGGGAAAATGAAGCACCAGAGAAAAAAATTAAATGATCTGTGATGCTCATAATTCAAAACAGGGTAGACAACATGAAAAACTGTACTATAGGGTGTCTTCAGGTTGCTATTTATTTTTTAATGAAGTCTCCAGCACATTATTACATTCTAAAATAGCAATCAACATGTAAAATGAACAAGGAAAATATAAAATATGTACATATAAATAGAATGTACAAAGGGTACAAACACCAAACAGATTATTATAAAATGATATTCCCTAAAAAGCAATTAAATTTTGCCTGCTCAACAAGTGTTAAGATTATGAGACAACTAAAAAGACAAATCAGACTCTGTTGTTTGTTTTAAATGAGGAAGGGAGGTGTGTCTGGGAGGAGAGTAGGGGCGGCAAGGGAGAGATATGGTGTGGGAAGTAGTGCAGGCTTGGTAAGGAGCACATGGCACAGGCAATTAGTGACTGTGCCATGTGCCAGCCCCTCTTCCAACCTCAAGAATTGTGGTTGTCCTACCAGCCAGCCCTGATGCCTGTGGCTACTGCTGCAGAATGCTGTGTTGGCTCTGAGTAAGACTTCCCTAATCCATGATCTGATTTTGGATGAGGAGGCCAATCTAGCCTGTATCACTGAGACCTGGGTAGATGAGCAGGGTGGAGTTGGTCTTACCCAGTTGTGCCCACCTGGGTACAGTGCAGCATCAGGGCAGACTTGAGGGGTGGGGAGGGGGAGTTGCTGTGGTCTATAGAAATTCTGTCTCTCTCTCCAGGCTTTCTGTCCAGCTTGAGGGGGGCATCTAGTCTGTATGTTCCTGGCAACCAGGACAGATTAGGGATTCTGCTGGTTTACCACCTGCCTTGTTGCCCAGATGTCTCCCTGTTGACAGAGCTGGTCTCAGAGTCAGTGTTGAGGACTCACAAACTGCTGGTTTTGGGTGACTTCAACATCCATGCTAAGGCAACTGGTTCTGAGATGGCTCAGGATGGCCATGGGGCTGTCCCAAAATGTCCCCAGACCAATGCATGACTGCACTGGCTGCCAATTAGTTTTTGGGCCCAATTCAAAGTGCTGGTTCTGACCTATAATGCCTTAAAGGGCTCAGGACTGCAATACTTCACGGACTGCCTCTCCTTATATGAACTGACCTGGACCCTGTGATCATCATATCAGGGTCTTCTTTGTGTACCTCCGCCCTGAGAGGACCGGAAGGCAGCAACATGAGAACAGGCCTTTTCTGTGATGACTCTCCACTTGTAGAATGCTCTCCCCAGAGACGCTTGCTTGCCACCTTCGTTACATATCTTTAGACACTTGGCAAAAACATCCCTCTTCTCCCATGCCTTTGGCTAATTAAACAATCTATGGCCTTTTAAACTCTTTGTGTGAGGTTTTTTTTTTAAAAAAAATATATTTTTGTTTCTTATTATGGTATGCATTTTTGTGTTGTTTTTTTTAAAATTGTAAATTGCCCTGTGATCATCGGATGAAGGGCAGGATTATCAAAAGTGTACTGGGATATTTTATCACATTTTTCTTTTCTATTTTCACATTTGTCTCTAACCTGGAAAACAAGTTTTGTAGCATGAAATAATGATTAAATACTGAATGTACATTTTGGCCTTTAAAGTTTTAAATTCAGTTTTCACCTAGCCCCTCAGCAAAACTGCCAACAAGAGGAGTAGGCGGAGGTGGGTGGGATACAAATAAATAGTTGAGCTAAATAGCTGAGTTCTGATTAAATATCACTTTAATGTGGCTTATGTAGCCAGGATGAAGAAAGAAGCAAATTTGAGGTGAGTGGAGATGGGGAGCACACAGAAACAGCATAGGCTGCAGGCGGTTCTCATACCTAGCAAAATGGCAGACATTTGATAACCATGGCATAGAATTATTAATGTTTATTATCTCTAAAGGGACATGGAAAATGGATTCAAAAATGGATTCTAAATACAAAGCAGATCTAAAGTTACAAGGTTCAATAACATTGAAAGCTTAGGCTCATGCCTTAAATCAGAATGTAATCAGGGTTAGTCAAGGTGGAAAGTGTATGCTAGAAAATACTGAAATGGCTCAAATATTGATTGCTACATTTTCCAGCTGCCGTTTAATGCTCCAGTAATGCCTGTTTTCCTACATGAAAGCTTCAGAATCAATATGTCAAATACTGTGTTGTGTATGTTTATGAAATTGGCCCAAAATAATACAAGTGATGCAGTTAATCCCAATTCCCAATGTGGCAGAGTACTGTAATGAACAAAAGGATATAAAGCAATGCTGAAGATAGTGACAATCTCATTCAACAACATGCTTTACCTACCCCAAATATTGATTGCATCTTCATTCTCACTATAATCTCTAGGATCTTATAAATTTGGACTCATATTTCTTCAGTGGATTTCAATCCAGCTGTCTTAATGGAACAAACCTTTATTTATATGGCACTTTAGTATTTTAACCCCTTCTGCATTAAAGGTATTACTAACAATATTTCCCACATAAAACTATCTAGCACCACAGATTTACTGAATATCCCACAGTTCAGTGACATGGTATAACATCTGAGGACTTTAACGGTTATGACGTATGGCAGGAACTTTTTCATCTTAGGCTGTAAGAGCCATAACAGTTACATTTAAATATACCTGAAATAAATACCCACAAAAAGTAGCTATAAAGATAACCATCTAAGACATGTGGCTGAAGAAAGGCAGGCTACATGACCAATAGAGTCATACCTCGGGTTACGGCCGCTTCAGGTTGTGTGATTTCAGGTTGCGCACCGGGTTACTTCCGGGTTTCGGCACTCACACATGTGCAGAAGTGCTAAATCATGCTTTGCGCATGCGCAGAAGCGTCAAATTGCATCACGCGTGTGTGCAGATGCAGTAGTGCGGGTTGCAAACGCGCCTCCCGCATGGATTGCGTTTGCAACCCGAGCGTCCACTGTATTATTATTTCCTTTGTTAGGTGAATCTTTGTTTTACGTATGTAGGTTCCATTGAAGTAAAAAAGAAGTCCATCAGTTGCTTCTATCTCCCCAAACCCTGAATTTTAAGGGTCTGTTCGCAATGTAGCCTGTACAAGGCATAAACTGCTACAATGTATTCATGTACCTCTTGTTTACACAGAACAGCTTTTTACAGTTGCAGGCATGCACGTGTCAAATGATAATTGCATTCAGAAATTCAGTGCCTGTAGTTCTGTGTACAAGGCAGGCTTAAGCAGTATGTGGACCGAGAACTCCCAGAAGTGCAAGCTGGATTTCGAAGGGGCAGAGGAACCAGAGACCAAATTGCGAACATGCGCTGGATTATGGAGAAAGCTAGAGAGTTCCAGAAAAACATCTGCTTCATTGACTACGCAAAAGCATTTGACTGTGTCAACCACAGCAAACTATGCCAAGTTCTTAAAGAAATGGGAGTGCCGGATCACCTCATTTGTCTCCTGAGAAATCTCTATGTGGGACAAGAAGCTACAGTTAGAACTAGACATGGAACAACTGACTGGTTCAAAATTGGGAAATCTTGTGCCAGCAAATTCTGCCACCTTCCTCAAGTGGGATGCTATGCTTGCTCTATAACTATTGCAGTGCAGCCAGGGATAGGATTGGGCAGTAAACTTTGAAACTGAAAAGGTAAGTTTGAAAATGAAAATGTGATAACGAAAGAATAGGAAGCAAACAAGGAAGGAATGTGACAACAACAACAACAACAACAACAACAACAACAAATTTATAACCCACCTTTAAGTATAAGGTCTCAGAGAGAATTTTAAATATACATCCCAGGTATCAAAGGTCAGGGTATTGTACAGTAGAGAGGGAATTCCATAAAGCTGCCACAGAGAATACCCTCTCAAGACCACCACCTTCTGAGCTTCTGAGAGTGGGCCCCCTCTGCTAACCTTAATACTTGAGAGGGTCTGTAGGGAAGGAGGTGGTCTTTAGGCAGGGCTTTTTTCAGAGGGAACTCACTGGAACTCAGTTCTAGTAGCTATCAGGTGGGATCTGGCAGCTCTCAGGTAGGCACCATTGCCATTCTAAGAGAACAAGGGTGGTGTTAATGGTGAGTTCCGGCACCTCTTTTTCTAGAAAAACACACTGTATTTAGGGTGGTTAAACACTAACATGAACACCTTGATTGGGCTTAGAAAAAAAAACTGGTAGCCACTGCAGCTGTTTCAAAACAGGGGCTATTTCATTTCTAAAAGGAAATACAGCCAATAATCTGGCTGTTTCATTTTGGAGAAGTTGAAGTTTCTAAGATAACTCAAGGGCAGCCCCAGGTAGAGCACATTGAATAATCAAATATGGAAGTTCCCAGAGCATGGAGTTCAGTGGCTGGAGCTGGTGAATGAGCCAGAGCTTGAAAAAGGCATTCCTAGTCACTGAGGCCACATGAGCCTCTAGTGATAGTGTTGAATCCAGTGGCACATCAAGCTGCAAACCTGCTCCTTCCAAGGGAATGCAATCTCTTCCAGAACAGGCCATTTTCCCCACCTCCTGGATGTGATAACTCCGGACACATAACACTTCTGCCTTTTGGGGGTTCAGCTTCAATTTATTAGCACACATCCAGCCCATAACTGCCTCCAAGCACCAGTGTAGCATCTCAATTGCCTCTCCAGAGTCAGATGAAACAGAGAGCTAAAGCTAGGTGTCACTTGCAAACTGTATCATGTGACAAAGGTATTTGAGAGCAGAAGCAGTAAAGGAGTCTAGAAATGTTGTGAAAAGCTGAAAAGCTGCAGAATCATTCAGCATGTTGAATCACTGTGACTCATCTTAAGGAATACTCATTGTCTGTATAAGTATTGTATCTACTTGCAGGCAGACTCAGTGTCTCAGTGTGTGCGGTGGAGCCTGTGCTCTGTGAAGCCTGTGCTCAACGGAGACTGTTGGTGCGTAATGACTCTGTGTGACTCAGTAACTCTGTGCAGTGGCGGAGTAAGGCTCCGCGGTACCCGGGGCGGCAAAGGAAACGCCCCGGGGGCGGGGCGTCGTGACATCACATTGTGACGTCATGACGCTCCGCCCCCAGGGCGTTTCCGGGGGTGCCGGCGCCGCTTCTGCAGCCCTCTTTTAAGCCGAAGAGCTCGCTTTTAAGCTCTCCGGCTCAAAAGGAGGCTGTGGAAGCGGCGATCCGATGACTGAGTGCGCCTGCGCGCGCAGGCGCACTCCGTCGTCGGGCCGTGCGCTGCCGCTCCCAGGGTGACGGAGGGAGCGGCAGCGCGTGGGAATGGTGGGAGGGGCTGCCTCTTGTCACCCCCACGTGCCGCCGTTCGCTCCGTTGCCCCAGGAGCAGCAGCACCGCACACACCGTGCGCTGCTGCTCCCGGGGGGACGGAGCCAGCGGCAGCGCGTGGGGCTGACAAGCGCCGGCCCCTCCTGCCACTCCCCACGCTGCCGGTCACCCCGGGAGCAGCAGCGCTGCACGGACGGGGTGCTCCCTCGGCCGTGCGCTGTTGCTCCTGGGGTGACGGAGGGAGCGGCAGCGCTTGGGAATGGCGGGAGGGGCTGCCGCTTGTCACCCCCATGCGCCGCCGCTCGCTCCGGTCGCCCCAGGAGCAACAGCGCACGGCCGAGGGAGCACCCCATCCGTGCAGCGCTGCTGCTCCCGGGGTGACCGGCGTTGCCTGGGGAGTGGCGGGAGGGGCGCCGCTTGTCGCCCCCACCCGCCGCTTGTCGCCCCCACCCGCCGCTTGTGGCCCCTGCCGCCCGGGGGCGTACCGCCCCCAGCGCCCCCCCCTAGCGACGCCCCTGACTCTGTGTATGCTCTGCAGCTAGTATAATCTTCTGTTCACTATGCTGTTATTTGCAAACAAGTTTACCGTATATACGTGAGTATAAGCCGACGCAAATATAAGCCGAGGCACCTAATTTGACCACAAAAAACTGGGAAAACTTATTGACTTAAGTATAAGCCGAGGGTGGGAAATGCAGCAGCTACTGGTAAATTTCAAAAATAAAAATAAATACCAATAAAAGGCTTGGAAAGAAAGGGTCTCTTACAGGGAGGGCTCAGGGGGTAAGGGGGCATATTGTGGGTACATTTCAGGGGGCAAGGGGAATATTCTGGAATGGATTAAGGGGGAAGGGGGCAGATTCTGGGAAGGTTTCAGGGTGGGTGGGGCATATTTAGGGAGGGCATGAGAGGCAAGGGGGCATATTCTGGGAAAGTTTCAGGGTGGGCAGTTTCTAGGGTGGGCAGAGCTGGGATGGGCAGGGGTTAAGAGGGAAGGCTTGGAAAGAAAGGGTCTCTTTACAGGGAGGGCTCAGGGGGAGGGGGCATATTCAGGGAGGAATTAAGGGGGGAGATTCTGGAATGGATTAAGGGGGAAGGGGGTTGATTCTGGGAATGTTTCAGGGGTGGTTGGGGCATATTTAGGGAGGGCATCAAGGGCAAGGGGGCATATTCTGGGAAAGTTTCAGGGTGGGTAGTTTCTAGGGTGGGCAGAGCTGGGATGGGGGAAGGGGTTAAGAGGGAAGGCTTGGAAAGAAAGGGTCTCTTTACAGGGAGGGCTCAGGGGGAGGGGGCATATTCAGGGAGGAATTAAGGGAGCAGATTCTTGTAAGGTTTCAGGGGTTGATAGTTTCAGGGTGGGCAGTTTCTATGGTGGACTGAGCTGGGATGGGATGGGGGCAAAAGCAACAGGCTCTCTGGGGCTGAGCCGGCTCGCGCGCCTGCTCGTCCTCCTCCTGCTCCCGCTGCCCCTGTCGCTACCTCTGTTCCCCTTCGGGGAGAAGGGACGGGAGGAGGAGGAGGAGGCGATCCTCGCACAGAGCAGTGACTGCTCTGTGCAAGGCATCGGAGAGGGAAAACATCGAGGAGCACTTTCTCCCCACTTTTCCCTCCCCGATGCCTTCCGCAGAGCAGGCACAGGATCATAGAGTCTCAGCGCAGTTTCTACAGTGGGCAGAGCTGGGATGGGCAGGGGTAGAGCAGGCACAGGATCATAGAGTCTCAGCGCAGTTTCTACAGTGGGCAGAGCTGGGATGGGCAGGGGTAGAGCAGGCACAGGATCATAGAGTCTCAGCGCAGTTTCTACAGTGGGCAGAGCTGGGATGGGCAGGGGTAGAGCAGGCACAGGATCATAGAGTCTCAGCGCAGTTTCTACAGTGGGCAGAGCTGGGATGGGCAGGGGTAGAGCAGGCACAGGATCATAGAGTCTCAGCGCAGTTTCTACAGTGGGCAGAGCTGGGATGGGCAGGGGTAGAGCAGGCACAGGATCATAGAGTCTCAGCGCAGTTTCTACAGTGGGCAGAGCTGGGATGGGCAGGGGTAGAGCAGGCACAGGATCATAGAGTCTCAGCGCAGTTTCTACAGTGGGCAGAGCTGGGATGGGCAGGGGTAGAGCAGGCACAGGATCATAGAGTCTCAGCGCAGTTTCTACAGTGGGCAGAGCTGGGATGGGCAGGGGTAGAGCAGGCACAGGATCATAGAGTCTCAGCGCAGTTTCTACAGTGGGCAGAGCTGGGATGGGCAGGGGTTAAGAGGGAAGGCTTGGAAAGAAAGGTCTCTTTACAGGGAGGGCTCAGGGGGAGGGGGCATATTCAGGGAGGAATTAAGGGGGGAAGTTTCTGGTAAGGTTTCAGGGGTGGGTAGTTTCAGGGTGGGCAGTTTCTATGGCGGACTGAGCTGGGATGGGATGGGGGCAAAAGCAACAGGCTCTCTGGGGCTGAGCCGGCTCGCGCGCCTGCTCGATACTTGTCCTCCTCCTGCTCCCGCTGCCCCGTCGCTACCTCTGTTCCCCTTCGGGGAGAAGGGACGGGAGGAGGAGGAGGCGATCCTCGCGCAGAGCAGGCACAGGAGGAGGGATCAGAGAGCAGGCACAGATGGGGGATCGGCAGGGCAGGGGAGACAAGCAGCAAGAAAGGATCCCTTTCTTGCCGCTTGTCCCTTTGCAGCCGCCCGCATCACTTGAGTATAAGCCGAGGGCGGCTTTTTCAGCCCCAAAAATGGGCTGAAAAAGTCGGCTTATACTCACGTATATACGGTACTTTAACTCAGTAAAGCTTTTATTCTTTTACTGAAGAAGACTGCATTATTAATTTACGCTGCATGTCATACTGATGATGCCAAATCTCCTGAGGACAGGCTTCATATAGATATTAAATAGTATGGGGGACAAGATGGAACCCTGTGGGACACCACGGGACAGCTCCCATGGTGCCAAACCATAGCCTCCCATAAATGCTTTGTGGAAACAGCCCTTGAGATAACAACAGAACCACTGAAGCATAATGCCCTAGGTGTCAACTTCCCACAGGGGCTCCAGAAGGATGCTGTGGTCAACAGCATCAAAGGCTGTTGAGAGATCAAGGATATTAAGTAGGACCACACTCTTCCTTTCTTTTCCTGACAAATGTCACCAGCTAGCCTGTACAAGGCAGTTTCATTGTCATGGTCAGGCCTGAAGCCAGAACAGAATGGATCCAAGTAATCAGTTTCCTCCAAGCATGCTCAAAGCTCACCTTCCTGAGCACCTTGCTCCAAAAGGGGATGTTCACACCTGGGTAATAGTATTAAACAAGTATCTTAACAATTTCTGAACATTTCAGAAGAAATACCTACAATGCCTATTTTAGTTTGCTATCCACATATTCAAAAAAAGGCATGTAGATTATGATAACCATATGCAAGTACTGTAGGTTCTACAAATTAGTTCTGCTGCATGAACATGATACATTTTGGGTGCAGCTCACAGTACCAAATAAGTTGACTGCTGTACTATAATTACATTCTTTTCTTGCTAGGACACCCCCTCCACCATGGGAGAAGGAAGAACTAAAGGCAAGAAGTAGTAGTTCTTGGAAATTATGGAACTAAATAAGCTTGGGGGGTATTTGGCAAAAAAAGAGCTTCAGTTTCCAAAGCACATTCACAGAAGCAAAATTTAAAATTAGATTTTTGCAACGTGAAAAGCTTTATGGTTGTGGCCCAATTTTCCTAAATACTGGACCAGGATAGAATGATCCAGACTTCAATAACACAAAAACAAAAAATAATATTACTTGGATGTATTTATTCATATGTCTATACACATGCTTAGCAAGGGCATGCACCATTATCCATCCCCCAGCAGCCATAGCCAAGCACTCATGAAATCCACCTTCCTTCCATATCTCTGACAGTCCTCAATTAATGAGTTCCAATATAATGCTAAACCATGATTTAGCATTACAAGAACAAACCTGTGTGAGTCCTGTTGCTCCCATACCTCTCCCCTGGTAGCCTGCAAGGAGAAGACTGGAAGCTTCTGCTTACATTTTTGATTACAGGTAGTTTAGTGTCTTGTCCACTTGCTTCAACTTACATGTGATCTCTTTGGTTTATTATTATTGAATTATTTGACTGCAGGCCAGTTATGTGTTTATGGAATGCAGAGCTAGCCAAACCACAAGGTATTTGGTCACTAGGCAGTTATAAAGCGGTGCATGTGCTATTCATGTAGCAACTTTAGCATTACACAGAGCTATAGGGATAGGAAGGAATGTGAGTGACCTGGCTGTTTCCTGCATTACATTTGAAATCAGAACTTGGATATCTCTCCCACAGACAGATGTGTCAGAGTTATAGGCATCTGGGTGTTACATGTTTCACAATGAGTGAGATGCATTCGGTCCTACTTTAGATATAATGGGAAAGCTTGGGGAGAAAGAGAGACACTGCCACTTTCTGTCCCTGCATCAGTGTAATAGCTGTAACAATTTTAACCTCTCCATATCCCTGTATATTCTGGCGCATAAGACTACTTTTTAATCCAGGAAAATCTTCTCAAAAGTCGGGGGTTGTCTTATACACCAGGTGGAGAATCTGCGGTCGAGTATATCTCAAACTCTATATTTTAACTGGAAAAGTTGGGGGTCGTCTTACACGCCCAGTCGTCTTATATGCCGGAAAATACAGTAATTTTTTTGAGTGACACCATTCTACATTGATTTTTTGGGGGGGAGGGGTGTTAGGGTGGGCTCACATATTCCTGTAATGTGTCAAAGCCTGCTGTTTTTTTCTGCCTTGGATCCAATGGTGCACCTACATGAGAGGAAAGGTCATTTTTTGTATGGATGGGTTGCTTCTAACATAGAAAAATAAATGTTTCCATTCCAGAGAAGTTCTTTCATTTGCACAATTCTTTGTGCAAAACTCTCTTTGCCTCTTAAGACCTTTAAAAAGCCCACTTGTCTTTAGCTCCCATATTTACTATGTCTCTTACAGAAATAATCTGACACTGCAGGGCAAGAGGCCTCCCTCTGGATGACCCAACAGTTCACGGAACAGAGCTCACAGTTTCCTTCCACACACAGGTCTTTGTATCCAAATCCCCATTTATATTTTTTCTAGGCTTTTTGTCACATACATAATCAAAACCGGGAATAGTAGAAATTTCCAATTATATTCAATACTATAAAATGCTCCCATGCATGTCCACACAGCAACACATGGGGGGGGGGGAGGCAGAAGACTTTGGTGTACTAAAGTGTAGCAAATCCACTTAAATACAGTTCTGAAATCATATATTTATATGAAAGTATCTCCTCAATTATAAATGTACCACTGCTAATTTGATATATGGTTGAACAGGCACCACACACCCTGCCTTTGATGAAATACATGGCAATTTTACTTAGAAATATTTTACACTCAGGTCTGTTATTAAGATGAGCACTGTTTGTACAAGGTCACTGCAAATACAAGATGTATCAACTGAGTCAAATATCCACTATAACATAAATGTTTTTATGAGCAGCAGGTGTATTCCTGCAAAAGACTATAAAGCTATTAACTGCTCAGTAAGGAATACATAATAATAGGTTGTTAACTCAACTGCTCTGACAAGAGCAGGGAGAAAGGACACTTTAAAATCATTAGTAAGGCCTGCAGAAAATGAAGATAGTCTACACACTATGATTTTGAGGCAAGGATGGTTTTGAGTCAAAAAAATAAATGGCTTGGATTCTAAGAGAAGTTAACTTGAAGAAGTTCACGGATGGTAAGTTTTCTGAACTTTCCTCAACAGCCTTTGCCCCCCCCCCCCGGCAAAAGCCTCAATGGAGGATTGGGGCCCTCCTGAATAATGTGGGGTGGAGAAGGAAAATTTCATTCCATGAACTTCCTTACATTAACATAGATTACAATAGAAACCCATGCCCTGCAATGTCCCTCCCTTTCCTCCAAGAACATTGTTCTTTTTATTTTAAAAGACACACTACAAGACATATTTGTGATGCTTAATATTTATTCTAATTTCAGGGAACATTGCATAAGGTAAAAATAAAAAATAAAAATAACCATCTTAAACTGGAGGCAAACAGTTTTCATAGAGATTAATGTATATAACAGGGGCAACATTACCCTTGCTGTACACAAATATTAATTTAGTCCCATTGGTTAAATAGCTACTGCAGGAATTTGAAGCAATACAAATATATCCAAACTGGTTTGTTGGAGACATTGGTGGGATGGTGTAGGGAAGAGATCCACTTCTATGGAGGGGAAATCCTACCGTAAGTATTCAGCCTTAGTTAGAACTAAGAGAATTATACCAGACTCAGTCCTCATGACCCTCCAGTGTGCATCTGCCTTAAGAAAATATTCAGAGCATGTTCTGTTCCGGTCTAAGCAGTCATTATATGACTGGTTTTGTTGTTGAAAGGTCAGCATTTTAACATAGCATTGGATATCAATCAGGCACATCTAAAGATCAGCAATTCTGATAATCATTTTCTGTTGGGATATAATCTGCAAATGATAATTTGCTTGTGGGCATAATATTAACATTTTCTTAATGGGTACTATGGACTTAACCCAAAGGATGCTTGGTTTAGTAAACTGTGATTGCAATTTGTGGTTGTGCACAAATGTCATAACACAAAACTGTGCAGAGATAGTGTACATCGAGTTTCATTCACATAAGGGGTGTTTTTTATTATTAATTTGAGCATCAGGGAATAACCTGTTCTGTGCACTAAAATGTGGTAACATAAACATTAATAATCTGCTATTATCTTTACCAGAATGTCAACCATGGTGTTTGTCATATACTATCTCAACAGCATACCATCTAACTTACATCTTAGCAGTTTGCATACAAAAAAGACACTATGAAAGCAGGTTACACATATTTATTCGTGTTCATAACCATCACCATCAAGCTGCTGAAATGTCATTAACTTGTTTACTATTGTGCAGAATTAATAGGCGTTAAAAACAAGTCATGTTAATTATGCTTATTAAGGTGAAAAGATTCATATTAAACTAATGCTCTGATCATATTAGCACTTTGATCCCGGCAGGCTCTTGTTTCTTTTTTCAGTGCTTTTTTCAATGACCTTTTGTCTTCAATGGAAGTAGTCATGTGAAAGTTTCACCAAACATTTAGATCACACATGAGCAAACTGCTGCACTGTGACTGAGTAGCCAACCGCAGCACAAACTGATGGCAAAATATGTCTACAGCCACTTCACTGTGCCCAAAATTCAGTTTGACAAGGTACTGGGCCAACAGTAGGCAAAGCAGACACATAAATGAGCTCTAGCTCATTCAAACAAGGTGACAAGAAATCTATCTATAAAACTGCAGGCTATACTGTATGTTGATCTACAAAAAAGGGACAATGTTAAAAACATGATGCTTTGAGGGTTTTATTTCATTTAAGTCAAGACCTACTTTCTCATAGTACTTGATCTCGTAGTCCAGAATGGCTCCATTAGGAAAATCAGGGTCTTGCCATGAGAGGGCAATGCTGTTTTGGGAAGCCCAGTCCTTCCTGACCATACCTATCAAGGAGGGTGCTGAAAAGGAAAAGGATAACTATGGGTTAAAGACAATGCAACATATTTAGACTATCACAAGGAGGCAACTTGGGGTGGCGTCCAAAGGAACATGGCCAGCAGATCACATTGGCATTTTCAAGAGACAGTGTGGAACATGGAGAAGATACTGCAGAATAACACATTAAGAAGTTCATTGTTCAAACGGGATTCACTCCAGAAACAGATACCGGTATGTGATCCAACAAGTTTCTGTACTACTGTATTCAATGCCCAGAAAAAGTTTATTATCATAGTTTAAATTAATAGACACGATTCCTTTTGGAACTTGGTCAAATGTTGAAGTAAATATCATCTGTTCATACTTCATACTCATTATTGATGTGACCAAGGGCATATACAAAGTGGCATAACATATAGGAGATGTGAAAAAGTTTCCTGAGACCACATGAGCCTGCAGCTGGTACAGAACAGAATCCTGTGGCATATCTGCTCTGTGGGGCAGCCTTCTGGAAGCACACTGCACAGTTACTAGAACAATTGCACTGACTGCCTATGTGCTTTGAGCCAAGTTCAAGAATTTTGTATTTTCATACAATATCCTACAAAACTTAGGACCTAGATAATTGACAGAGCTTTTGTTACCATATAGACCTACCCCACATTCTACCTTTGTGTAGGCACCAGGTGTTGCTAGAGATTGTACAATAACAGTAATGAGAACTCAATGGGTGCAGTATTCTACCCTGATATTGGGTATTTTGTCCTTGCTTAGCAGCAGCTTGTAAATCTAAAACAGTTACTAGCCAGCAGCACCTCTGTGTTCCTATATACTCAGACAATATTACCAGACCTAAAATCATCATCACAGGCTTATTCCCATGCTTATACTACAAGAAGTTACTATATAAATACAATTTACAGTTGTTTTATGCTGTTTGCCATGAATAAAGTGTTCATTGTCTATGCAAAATAATAAAAGGACATGTATCCAAAATAAAAATGCCAGCATTCAGAAATTAGTGGAAGAAATTAGGACACAATGATACTGACCTCAAGTCACCACTATTCAACAAAAAAGTTTCAAGGGAAGGCTCTATTCATTTCAGATTTAATGTATCTATTGCTTTCTATCCCTCTACATGTGCTGAATTATCTAGCATGATTTTACTGAATATGTTGTTGTGATTTAATTACTCTGTCTTATTTTGCATCCATTTGGGATCTACATAGAAACATCACACACCCATGGCTACCCAGTAGCTCCACTGTTTGCTGTTTTATTTGCTTGCTGCTGTACCTATGCATGTATGTTTCTCTATATATCTGTCAAGTGAGGATGCTACTTTGTTCCCTTGATGAAGTGGGCACTTGCTTATGCCCCAATAAATCTATTAATCTTTAAGGCGCCACAAGACTCTTTGTTGTTTTTGCTGCAACAGACTAACACGACTACCCCTCTGGAATTTGCTACCTTGCTATAGCCATCTGCCAACTCACAGTTCTCCAATTACTTTTGAGAATGCCATCTGGAATTGTCAAAGGCCTTGCCAAAGTCACATTATATGCACTGCATTCCCTTTATCCATCAAACCAATTATTCTGTCAAGGAGGGGAATGAGATATGGTTAGTGATTTTTCCTGCTCCGCCTGCCTCAAGTGGTGGGAAGTTCAGAGCTGTCTTTTAGGTAGAAAAAAAACAGTGGAAAGTAACCTATGGTGTCTATATCTGATCCTTTACAACATACAGGTTGGACAGGCATGATCATCACATACAGAAAACAGAGAACTATCCTACCCAATTAACATTCACACAGCCATCACCAACCCCACCCACAGCACAAGAAAATCTAGTTAACTCACAAAAGTCTGACACTGAATTCCTTTGCTCCACCCTACAAATGGCCAACAGGCCACTTAAATTATTTTTAATTATACTGTAGATCTATCAGAGTGCCTTTAAATAAATCTTTAAAAACCTGCAATGTTTTCTCCTTTTTCATTACACATAAATCCAAACCCGCCATCCATTCCATGATGCTATAAGAATTTCCCCAAGCAATACAGCTACAATATATACTGGCAGACATGCAGACAAAGGACTCAGGTTGTTCTTAGCTTAACTGAAAACTTTCACTAAATACTGAATTCACTCCCCAAACCTGAACCCATCAAATCCAGGATGATTTTACAGCACAGGCTATGTATGCTTATTCAAAAGTAAAACCTACTTTGTTCCATGACACTTAACTCTAGGTCAGAGGAGAGAAGTTGTCAGTCAGTGTAGAAAACAGAGTTAAATTGACCAATGGTCTTAGTATAAGGCAATTTTCTATGTATCTGTATCACATAATACAATATATTTAAAGAAGCAATACTTAGCAACTCTAGGCCCCTTTGGTCCAATGAGCTAGTACAGCTAACCCTCCTGGACCCATCAGATACTTCACCCATACCTTTTCACTGTTCCTATTCCTCAAATGTTGACATCTCTTAGGGCTTCTTTACTATTAGATCCGTCAAGCTTCCTTCATTCTTTCCTATTTCTTGAGCAAAACCATATCCACCATGGCAATGCCAGGAAAGTCCCCCTATACACAACTGCAGCAAAATTGTTCTTCCTATTAAGTGCTACTGAAGGTCTACAGTCCTTGATGTACTGGTAATCTCAGTCCTGCTTTACAGGAACTTGAAGACCCCTGACTGTTTTGGTTTGAAACTGCATTGTTTTTTATACTGACCTTGTCAGTCGTTCTCTTATGGGGATGAGGGTAATTGATGGATTCAATATCAGGGACTGTTTTTCATACACACAACATTTTCTCTTGCTTCTTTTTCTGGAAAGATCACTTGTGGAATTCACTGCAGACAAAGGCCCAACTAGGCAACACACCAGAAACCTTCCAAAAATGAACTGAATCACCCGGTCACAATCAGGATCTAATGGCAGTTCACACATGCACTGTTCACCAGAAAAAGGACATCCAAGTTGATACTCAGTCTTATGGAAAGCAAGTGTGGATTCAGTCAATCATGATTTACCATGGCAATACCATCAAATACAGCTTTTCTGTGGAAACTAATTCTCAGTCCATTTTCATAATATAAACTGAAAACACTACCCTATAAATCTGGCTTATCATGTTGCAAGTCTTTATACTCTTTACATTCAGGAATGTGGAGCTGAGGCAAAGAGACACAGTATGCAAAAAACTATGTTGTCAGACCATGTTTTCAAACTTTACAGCAAGGAAGGCTATTTTTGATGGCATCTCTATAGCAAGTGTTATGTACGCTGTACTGTAATACTTTGGCAATCATTGCAGGATGATTTGAGACAAAACTGAGTTTTCTGAAGAGATTCCAAAGTGGTATGGTCATTTTTCTACCATAGTTTTGGCAAGTCAGGTTTTTTATATCACCATGCAGTAAGAAAAATGTTAAACTGAAATCCTTGATGCTCTATGTTTTGTATGTTATGGCAAGTCACCAAGTTTTAAGAAACGACTTCATTCCCAGGTAGGAAGTTCCTGATTATTTATTTCCTGGCTTCTATGATCCTTTTTCTAAACCATAACACTAAAAGACTTTATTTCTGGTCCAACACTATTTCTAACATATCTATTGGTAAAAAACAACAACAACCCCACCACATTAGATAGGAATCAGGCTGAAAATATAATATAAGAAGTACTTCTTCTAGTGATTGTGCACTTTACACATGGTACAATAATGTCCTATCTCTATTTTCAGATGATCATCGCAAAACCAATGATAACAATTGAAAGGTACATAAGTAAACTGCACAGAAAAGAGAGGAAGCAGGAGGGCGTGGGGACAACTTGTTCCTTGGTAAGAGCATATGGTCAGGTGAAGAAGAAAGGTAAATTGTTGGCAGAAATAAATATTACCAAACACTGTTAATTATAAAATGTGTTACACAACTTTGTTCACTCTAACTTTGCAATTGAGGTTTTCAGCAGAAATGTGTACTTTCAGTGCTGCCAGAAAATACTACTATTCTTATAAGAAATGCCTCAACCTTTATTTCTATAACTGGATTACAATGGCTATGAAGTTTGACAGTAAGTATAACGTTATCTCATATATAGCAATAAATAGAGTCTAAGGTCATTCACAGACTAGAGTTGAGAAAAATGCTATTTCAGTTCAATGCTGCAAAACTATTTATTTCATTTGTTATTTTTATAAAGTCTGCAAGGAAAAGTAATAGAAAGACAGAAAAAGAAAACCATTATATTCTTAGCAATGGGACACAAAATACTGGAACACAGTGATACACATGCTGACAATCTGTTCCAGACACAGAAGCTCCAATGCATGCATGGAGCTCCTCTGCTTGAAATGTTTTTCTATTCATTTCAATGGAATTACATTTCACAGAGAAATGAATGGGCCTTACTGTCAGGGCTGGGTGATGAGGAGTTGTGTAAGGTGCCAGCTGGAGAGCCCCCTAGGAAAGCCACAGAGGAGGACGGCTCAGAGCCAGGGGAGTTGGTGGTGGGACACTGAGGACAGGTCAGATGATGAAGAAGTGGTAGAATGGTTGGATGCTGAAGAAGAAACAGTTGTTCTCCCCCTCCCTGCCACTGACCCCCCTTCCTTGCCCTCTCCCTTCTTCCCCCCTCTTACCTTCAGATGCCACACGGCCTAGAGTGGCCTCTGGAAGGACTCTCCAGGCCTCGCTGCATCAGAAGATGCCGCACAGTCTAGAGCAGCATCTGGGAAAACTGGGGCATCCCAGATTGAGATCAGAAGCTGGGGAGCTTCTGTAAATTCAACATGTCCTAATAAAACTGAGACACTTGAGGGGTCTGAGATGAACAAGAGGCAGGAAACACAGGACATGAAGCCAGGAAGGAGGGGCCAGAGGTGGCAGAAGCAGTCATGGAGCTTGCCTCCTACTGTAGTAAGCCCCCCCCCCCCAGGCCTTGAAGAGCCTTGCTTGCAGCAGAACAAAGGGCACAGATAGCTCCTCCTAGGTGCAGCTTAAGGCTGCTTGGGAGATACAGTGGTGCCCCACTAGACGAATGCCTCGCTAGATGAAAAACTAGCTAGACGAAAGGCATTCGCTAGTGGAAGGCTGCCCCGCAAGATGAAATTGTCAATGGGGCTGCCTCGCAAGACAGATTTTTTTTTCATCGCGCGAAAACCGCTATTGCATTGGTGCTTCGCTAGACGAAAAAATCGCTAGGCGAAGATACTCGCAGAACGAATTATTTTCATCTAGCGAGGCACCACTGTACTAGGCTGGGGAGAAGACTAAGGGAGAAGTAGGAAGCACAGGTCGTCAGTCCTTTTTAAAAATAATTTTTATTAGTTTTCAATTACAGTCCAGTAATAGCCTCATTATAACAATACCAATTTATAATACAATTATTAATACCAATTGTTTAAAAACCGAATTATGTAACACAAATAGTCAGTCCTGGTAACTGTGTTATTGGAGGCCAGTCTTACACTGAGGTTTCTCTGCTTATATGCTGCTTTCTTGAATAAATAATTAACTTTACTGCTCGTCTCTGAGTCTACATGCTGACCTGCAGCTGAACCAGCACTGACACTTACATGTGAATACATATATATCTCTGGATCAACAAGCCAAAGGATCCATAGTACTGGATTTAATTGAATGCATATTTCATCCTAGGATAAATCATGAAGGTGTTCATTTATTTTAATAATAATAATAATAATAAAAAAATAGTAGGCTTTTTAACTGGATTTTAAAACTGGCCTGTAAATTATTTCACGTTGCCTCTATGCTAGGAAGCTGTTTCTAGTCATTGTTTGTTTATTTTTAATTATTATTGCATATTGTGTTATTAATATTTTGTGGAAAGGGGACTTTTATTTATGCAAAGCTATATACTGCAAATTTATTATTACACATAATTACATAATTTGGACATATTCATACAAAAAACTACACAGTTCATTAAAAATATACAGAGCAATGCTGCCTCCCAACTGATAACAGCTTTGGCAGTATACTAACAACAAAAACATCATCACTGTAGTGCAACAAAAGCTTTTTTGGGGGGGTGAGAGTTAAGTTTTTACTTGGCAGCAAATATACTGTATGTCAGTGAAGACACAAGACAGACATCATTGAGGAGAGTTTTCACAGATGGGGAGAAACTCAAAAGCCCCCCACCCCCCTTATACCCCTTGCTATCATCCTTTCAAATTCAAATTTTCAAATTCAAATTTTATTGCGGCTATAAGCCCATAAAAACATAAAATATGTAATATATAACATAAAGTTACAGCAAACCATAGACCCTGGAGTCATAGGGAAACAAACCACAGCACAAATACAAGTTTTAAAATTGCAACCAGGGAGCAGAAAACAAAAAAATTAGAAGTCGTGTAGTTGGCCACAGCGCCTTTTTTGAGATATGACAGAGTTTAGAAACCTTGCCACCTGCAAGGTTGTATAGGAGTCATTGTCTTGCAGGAGTAAGGCAAGGTGTGACTCAGCTGGTGCACCTGTAAGTTTCTGAGTTATTGGTCTTAGTAATTTTGCCCGAGCCTCACTATGCAGGGAACAGATAAAGATTATATGATGGAGAGATTCCGTTGACTTTTTATCACAATCACAGAAGGCGGAAACTAGGCCCTTGGAAAATCTATGTCTCAGGACATTAGAAGGAAAAACATTAAACCTCGCTTTGGTGAAAGCGAATCGGTGCCCAGCAGTGGAGAGGGAGGATAGGTATAGAGGGACATGATGTATTGGAGTAACTCCAAAATTCCGAGGCGAGCAGACACCCCCACCCAGCATATGATTACGCTGCAGCTCCAAATCGTCCAGTCTTTGTTTGATTAATCTTTTTGCCGAAGCAGGGTCTAATTTAAGCGAATCTGAAGGAGAGATTCCAAAAGACAGAAGTTTGGCGTGGATTTTCCCAGTCCAAGGGTTTGCAAATTCGTCACGCCAAAGACATTGGACGAGATAATGGCTGGGTAATCTATGCCAAAGAGTTAACCAGTAGGTGAATATTCGTTTCCATAAGAGAGTCTCTAGTGAAGGAATCTTCAATTCTAGTCGTATAGCTGCATTACTAACACACGTAGGGAGTTTTAAGAGCCGGCGAAGAAACTGATTTTGCAGCACCTCCAGCGGGGCCGGATTTGCTATCATCCTTTGAGCCATCCTCAAACAAGGCTCCTGGAGAATGGCCTCAGATCAAGATCTAATGGTCTGGGTAGGCAGTGGCTTAGGAAGGTGGGAGCGATGGGCGCCCCATATTGCAGGGGAGGGGGGTGACACTCGGTGACCCCTCCTGCCACTCCCCAAGAAGAAGAAGAAGAAGAAGAGTTTGGATTTGATATCCCGCTTTTCACTACCCGAAGGAGTCTCAAAGCGGCTAACATTCTCCTTTCCCTCCTTCCCCCACAACAAACACTCTGTGAGGTGAGTGGGGCTGAGAGACTTCAGAGAAGTGTGACTAGCCCAAGGTCACCCAGCAGCTGCATGTGGAGGAGTGGAGACACGAACCCGGTTCCCCAGATTACGAGTCTACCGCTCTTAACCACTACACCACACTGGCTCTCCCAAGCCGAGCCCCGCCACCCAGCACCCCGTCCATGCGGCGGTGGCTCGTAAGGCTGCTGCTCCCGCAGCTTTTCGCACTTGGCGGCTCGTTGGGCTGCCGCGCACGAAAAGCAGCACGGACGGAGCAGTCCCATGAGCCGCCGATTACTCGGCGGCTCGCGAGGTCGCTGTGGGAGCAGCAGTGCCAGCACGGAGGACTGCATATGCGCAGCCCGTCACGACGCAAGCATCAGGACGCCCCGCCCCCAGGGGGTGCCTCCGTTTGCCGCCCCAGGAGGCCAAGCAGCTTCCTCTGCCACTGTGGGTAGGTTCATATTAGGAGAGGTGTTCCAGAAGATATTGGATCCTAAATAACAAACAGCTTTATACATCAAGGCCAGCACTTGGGCTCAGGAATTTGCAGGCAGCCAGTGTAGCTGCAACAGAACTGGTGTTATATGATCTATTTGCATTGAATGTGTGTCAACTCAACAGGTTAGACTTTTTAAAGCCTTTGCATCTAGCAATTGGGCTTTTTAAATGGAGGCTTTTAAAAACAACAACACCTACCGGTAATTGCCAAATTGGGGCAATTTTCCAGGGAGGTTAACACTTCATTTCCAGCAGTGATACCCTCTGGAACACCCCCTCACAATTAGGCTTCAAAAAAAACACCTCACAATGAAAAGAAGAGAAGCTTTGTAAAAGCCTAATTTAAAAACTGGGAGCTTAACCAAAAGCTTAATGGGGAGTGATTTTCAGGGCAAGGAAGGTTAACCCTCTTCAACCCTCTCCCCCATCATTCACTCACAGCAGTTAAGCACCAATGGAAGCTTTTTATTTTATTTTATAAATATGAATTTCTGCAAGGGGTGGGGCCAAAGAACAGAGGGTGTGGCTGAATGAAAGAGGCCCACAGAGGTTCCCTACAATGCACACATACATGGGAGTTAGTCCTATTGAGCTCTGTGCAGCATACTTCTGAGTAGACGCATAGACTTGCACTGCAGATAATTTTATTTGCATGCCGCCTTTCCATAATTCAAACCATGCTCAAGAAGGTTTGCAATGTGGAAAAAATACCATGAAGGAATAGTGATTAATGAATACACTTAGCAGATGTTAGCACTTGGAGGCTGGAAACACAGCCTATGTAAAACAAACACATCAGAGCCTGGCTTTCAGTTACCAGTGGCTGCAGCATATTTGGAAACACTCAGCGTTTTGCTGGCAGCATAATTGGCACAGAATCATAGGGACTAATAGATAATAAAGCTTGATTAGAAATGGTCCCACCGGAACGAAGCAGAAAATATTTTAGGTATACTGTTATTTCAGGCAAGAGGTCATTTTCACAACCTACATTATCTCTTGAATCATTGGATAAGGAGTGTAGTAGCCTGCCCTGACTTTTGATTGATTCATTTCCCTTTTTTAACCCTTTAATGAGCATTTTTTTCCTTGTGCCCTTATCACGATGGCATAGAACATTCATACATTTGACTGAACTGTATCTCCTAAGATGCAGAATATGCTCCCATAGGAGGTGCAGCTTGTGTTGACATTTTATACCTTTAATTGGCAAGTTTATTTGCACCTTTTTACTCTGATTTTGGGTGGCGTGGGGTGGGGTGGGGAGGTGCTGTTTTTCCATTAACCTCTGCTTTTGAGCCCTGCTGTTTTGTTGAATTTACTGTGATTTTTAAGTACTTTGTTTTAAAATTTCATGTAACCTGTCTTAAGACCTTTGGTAAAGCATTTTGGCAGGCTTACTTGGTGTTGTTTTTGAATGGGGAAGGAAACACTCAATATTAGCTCCTTATCCAAACAAATGAGACCATGTTGCTATTCATAATCATAACGTAATAATAAATTTATTATTTATACCCCACCCATCTGGCTGGGCTGCCCCAACCACTCTGGGCGGCTTCCAACATATATTAAAACATAATATGGATATATGGGCATGTTGCTTGTGCAGTCAGGGCATTTTATAAAGGTGACCAGCATGCATACAAATCATAGGGAAGGGAGAACCAGAGTCTTTGTTTAAGAAACACACACAAGATGGTAGAAAGAGAAAGATAAGCCTATTAGTAAAACGAAGCTTTAAGATGAAAATAGTTATTAGAGATGCTACTTTCACCGTCTGGGAAAACTCAGTGTAGGCAAGCACCAGCTCAGCTTCAGAGCCTTATCCAAAGTCCTCCCTCTCTAAGGGACGAACCAGGAACACCTTCCCCAAGCTTATGCTCTAGAAGCATATGAAAAATGCTTTGTGTAGGTGCACAACCCAGACCCTCCAAGTGTGCCCTATTTTCCAGGAACATCCCTGATTTAGAGAAGCCATCCAGGTTTCTGATTTGATCCTGAATTGTTCCACTTTTCCTTAGGATGTCCCCATTTTCATTGGAGAAATGTTGAAGAGGCCTCAGTCCTGTATACCTGAAGGAGCTTCTCCACCCCCACCCTTCAGCCCAGACTCTGAGATCCAGCACTGAGGGCCTTCTGGCGGTTCCCTCACTGCGAGAAGCAAAGCTCCAGGGAACCAGGCAGAGGGCCTTCTCGGTAGTGGCGCCCGCCCTGTGGAACGCCCTCCCATCAGGGGTCAGAGAAATAAACAACTACCTGTCATTTAGAAAATACCTGAAGGCAGCCCTGTTTAGGGAAGTTTTTAATCTGTGACTTTGTATTGTATTTTAATATTTGTTGGAAGCCAC
Organism: Lacerta agilis; assembly: GCF_009819535.1. Taxonomy (NCBI): domain Eukaryota; kingdom Metazoa; phylum Chordata; class Lepidosauria; order Squamata; family Lacertidae; genus Lacerta; species Lacerta agilis. The sequence continues at coordinate 37,957,890 of NC_046315.1, read as the reverse complement.
CCAGAGTGGCCGGGGAGACCCAGCCAGATGAGCGGGGTATAAATAATAAATTATCATCATCATCATCATTATTAGAGTATGGAGTTATCCAACTCCTGAGCTGTCTGAAGGCAATCCTGTAGAGGGAAGTTTGTTTTAATGTTGATTTTAAAAATGTTTTTTTTTTAATAAGAATTTATTGGCATTTTCATAACAAAACATAAACCCACACCCACACCTACATATATAAATCAAATACAAACACAAATACAATTCTTCTTGTTTACACACTTAAGAAAATATTCTAGTTCCAAATCTTGACAGTTGACTTCCCCTACCTTCTCTCCTTCGGTTTTAAATCCATATTCTACTTTAATAACATCATCTCTCTAAAAATTAAATTCATTTAAAAAAAAATTTGAGCCTTAAACAAAAATCTTAATAACAATTATTTAAATCTTAACAAATTATTCTTATATCAAATCTAAAGTATTCTTCTTTCCCTTAAACTGCTGCTAATAACAAAAAATTTCAAAATATCCCTTTTCTTGTTAAAAATTAAAATAAAACTTAATGTCTTAACACTCCGATTTCAGATTACCATAACAGAGCATTAATATTCTGTACTTGACACAGTTCACCCTATCCCCCCTCTGTCCAATGTCCTTCTCCATCTTTCACCGGAACCACTCCTCAAATTGTCCTCTTTTCTTATACGTCCACAGAACCAGACACAGTCCCCAACAGTCCTTGCATCGAGCATCAGGATACACTGTTCATCTTCTCTCGGCTTCTCCCATTCAATGCTGCATTCTTCTATTTGTAAATATCTTAATTTCTTGCCCTTCGCTCCCGAGCTCACACCTCGGGGGCTGGATATAACATTCCTCGCCGTCCTCGGGCTGCCACCACCAAAGGACGTTTCTATTTCCGGGAATCACGACCGCCCGTGATGGCGACCTCGCCAGAAGTCTTTAAAAATGTTTTTATACGTGTTGAAAGCTTCCCAGAGTGGCTGGGACAACCCAGTAAGATGTGTGGGGTGTAAATAGTAAAATTATCATTAAGGAATGGAACATCCCTATTTTCCATCGGAGAAATGTTGGAGGGTATGACAACCTAACTAGGAATCCAGAGATCCCATAAGAAGTGTACAAAGTGTCATACTTGACCATTTAGTAGTACACATAATAGCACACAAGATCATAAAAAATACTGCATATTGCTTAGAGATTTTTAAAATATTAGGCCAATTATAAATGCTTTTTAATTAATCAATCAATCAATCAATCAATCAATCAAATAGATAGATAGATAGATAGATAGATAGATAGATGTGGCTGTAGGTGACCAGAGATTCAAGCACCGCTAATTAATGTATTATATTGCCCTTCTGACCAACTTCAGTATGTGGGGAAAATCAGTGCTAGTAATGTATGCAGTGCTTTGGATAGGAAAGCATAACTCCTACCTCATCACAATCATTTTATGTTTATAAATAATAATTTTATATCTACAAATAGTATCTTAAAAACTACTTAGATCCATTACAGTTTACTGAAGTATATAATATACTTTATATTATTTTAAAAATACATTTTAAAATCCTCTTTTTGTAGCTAGAAGTTCCTCATTTACATTTCTTTCCCTCATTTTAATTTTGATTATATTTCCATGAAAAACCCCAAAGCATGTGGCAGAGATTAATCTTCAGAGATTAATGCACTCCTAAATTTGCAGAAAAGTTGAAACATTATGCTCTGTATGCTTTATGATGACTTATTTTTAATGAACCCAATGGCACCTGAAGTATCATCACAACGAAATTCCTACCATTTCACTGAATTTAAAAATGGCCTAAGAGTCATTGTGTTCCTACAAATAAACTTAATAAATCTTGTACTATGCACTGAGGCAACAAATAAATCATGAATTATTGATTCATCACTTATATTCTGAAGCACATAAAACAAGCGTTATCCAGAAACATTCTTAGGATAAAAACATGTTTTTGAAAATAACTACTATTTTTCAACATATTTCAATTTTTAAGGCACCATGCTTATTTTAAACCCTTTTGTTTACTACAGCACTCAGTGATATGAAATGGACAATATCTATGTTATTTTCAAAGTAAACTATCATTTATTCACACAAAACTAAAATATCCTCCTTTAAATATCTTTAGGAAGATGAAGATTGTGAATGACTCTTGTTTATTTTGGACAGCAGATTTTAAAATCTGTTAACTACCTCTACAGTTTTAAAAAGATTTCATACTGCACATTTTTGCTTAGCTCTTTTCCAAAACATGATTTACATGTGGTATACAACATTATGTAGTATGCCCTAGATCATTAAGCATGTCTTATCTGAACAACTTCTGAAACACCTCAAGAGCTGTCTTTTATGTTTTATGGAGCTAGTGCACTCAACTCTATTCTCCTTTATCTTGTGAGGGGTTAGAATGCCCCTATAGGGTTGGCTTGATGTTTAGAAGGGGATAACTTCATACTTAGAAAAGAGTGTGTGTGTGTGTGTGTGTGTGTGTGTGTGTGTAGTTATTTTCTGAAATGTTTCTGGCCACAAACATGTAAAGTGAGTCAGAGCTCTGTCTGGGTTTAATGCATTATACAAGAATCTGAAGTGCAGTTATATAAGACAGTTTCGTAAATGGAAAACAGCAAAGAATAATCTGACATCAAAAACTTAATACTATGTGATAAAGCTTTCTTAAAATAAGCCAGAAATTTACACACACACACACACACACACACACACACACACACACACAGCTAGCTTATAGCTTATATACCACTAAATAGAAACAATCTATAAGCAGTTTGAAGTGACTGGCATGAGTTTGGCCAAACTGCGGGAGGCAGTGGAGGATAGGGGTGCCTGGCGTGCTCTGGTCCATGGGGTCACGAAGAGTCGGACACGACTGAATGACTGAACAACAACAACAATAAGCAGTTCAAAAAAGAAACATATAAAAAACTCTTTCACAATATATATGGGTCTGGTGACTTCTGTTTCAGTGTATCTGAAGAAGTGTACATGCACACGAAAGCTCATACCAAGAACAAACTTAGTTGGTCTCTAAGGTGCTACTGGAAGGATTTTTTAATTTTTAATTTTGTTTTGACTATGGCAGACCAACACGGCTACCTAGCTGTGTATAAAAAACTGATGTACATATCCAAGTACAATGATTAAAAATAATTTCCTTTTTTGAAAACAACATACCGTATAAAAAATGTCAGTCCCATGCTCCTCAAGTTAACAGACTCCTTCAAGGTGCAAGGAAAGAATGTTCAGTTGCCAATCTGGAAATAAGTGTGTGTGGTCATGTGTGAAGTGGGTGGACAGCATCTTGTTCTTTGGCTCAGGTAGCAAAATGTCCGACCTGCCACCCCACAACTGAGGTTGTGAGTCAAGGCCCCGCCCCCGCTTGGTGATAAAATAAGACGCATGAAGACAAGTATTATACGTTAATGGGCTAAAAAAGGCCACAACTTTATTGGTTACAGAATGTGAGTGGTATTGGCTTAGGATCCAAACAGACTTGACTCCTGTCTGCTCTGCAGGGAGTCACACAAGGGTTAACTACCTGTAGGGGGAGCTTGTTGATGTAAGTCAACTGGAAGCTTTCCCCTAGAGTCACTGGAGGGTCCTGCCATGGCCCTAGCCACCACCTGGGCATTGGACAGGAACCACGACCACCAGATTCCTTTAACGGAATACCCTTCAAGGGGAGGGGTAGGTGATAGCCACAACCTCGCCTCCAACACGCAATGCATTTTCCAGTGCCTAACCTCCAAACCTTACAAAGTTGTGACAATTTGCTACAAGGTAGGTGAAAAACCAAGTGGCTGGTGCCAATCTGCCAAGTGGAAAAAATTCCTACCAGGCCCCTTGGACAACCAAGATGACCATCCGAAGTCCATAGCTGAAGCAAAACCTAGAGGGAGGGCGGGCGATCCATGGAAGCCAGAAAAGCAAGGGAGAGCTCGTGGGCTGTTTAAATCCGGCTAAAACACACACCCCGGCCTGCCAGATTTGCTGACCAGGGGGTATGACGCAGGGGGCCAGGCCAGGCCACGCCCCCTGCGAGCGCAGGAAGCAATTCCCACTCACAACCCCTCCCCTCTGGGAAGAGGAGAGGCTTTCCCCATGCACAAGGGGCCATGAAACTCCTATCAATGCCTCAAGCTGGTAAGTCACTATTTCTCAAAACTCACCCCTCTCTAAAAGTTTCCACAGGCTCCCAATTTAGAACAAATAACATATTCCACAGGTAACTGCAGAGAAATCTTTGGAAGCAGTTGCTGAGTGCACGCACCCTACAGATCAGTGTGAGGATCTGTGGATCAGAGTAATCTGGTATTAGAAGAGAGAGAAAATAGGCTGTCACGAAACCCTGTGAATGCATTCCTCTAAAGCAGGAGTTCTGTTTTGATACCCGTTTCCAAAATTTAGGATTGAGGAACTAACTAATTTCTAACAATCTACCAATAATTTATGGGGGTCCATTTGAGATTACTTCACATGCTGCAGTTCTGTATACAGAGCAAATGTATACAGAACTGCACCTCACATATGTACCACAACATCACACACTCTGCTAGCTCTGCCCCCCAGCACTGACGCATATGCCAGAGACAACACTAGCAGCTGTGTCGCCATCATCATCAGCCAGTGTGGTGTAGTGGTTAAGAGCGGCAGACTCGTAACCGGGGAACCAGGTTCGCGTCTCAGCTCCTCCACATGCAGCTGCTGGGTGACCTTGGGCTAGTCACACTTCTCTGAAGTCTCTCAGCCCCACTCACCTCACAGAGTGTTTGTTGTGGGGGAGGAAGGGAAAAGGAGAATGTTAGCTGCTTTGAGACTCCTTTGAGTAGTGATAAAGTGGGATATCAAATCCAAACTCTTCTTCTTCTTCTTCTTCTTCTTCTTCTTCTTCTTCTTCTTCTTCTTCTTCACCAACATCACCATCTGTTTATTTCTATACCAATTTTTGGTCAAGACTCCAAAGTAATGAACAGGATTTCCCCCCAAACAAGCAAAACAAAAATTTATACGATAGTGTATTTGAGGGTGTATAGAGTGGTTTTGTTTCAGCCGTGTAATAATCTGTCAGTTACTGTCATAAAAAGAACAATTTAATGGCTTAAAAATTCCACATACTTTTGCAGTGCAACCCTATACATGTCCGGAGAAATAATTCCAGTGAGGTTTACTTCCAGGTAAAGGTGTATAGGATTGCTGCCTTATGTGCTATCATGATAACCCTGCTTCCACTGTGATTAATGGAAAACCTGCTGTTGATTTTCTGAAGCTGCTGGATGACATTAAGCTCAGTGTTCTTTGATTTTAGATTCATACTGAATATGCTTAGATTGGTAGCAAATTTTTACTCCCTTTGCAAGGCTGTGTCATGAATAATGAATATACAATTTTAGATAAGGAATATCAAGGCATTTTGGGTTTCTTTTAAATCAAAAGTAACAAGTGGCATTAAAAACAAAGTACTATAAATGAAAAGTCTGGACTGCAGCAAAGCAGGTATGACAACAAAGTAAAATTGATAAATAAAACATTTGGGTCAACAAAGCAGTCGTCTCTCTTTGTAGCCAGAAGAATAGCAGATTTATTTTTAACATGATGCTAAGGTGGTGAAGGGGCTTTTAGTTCTGAATGCCATGCATAGTCCAGGTGGCACTCCAGCAGTAAGCTGACTCAAGCATGCTTTCGAATCTCTAATCATTTTCTGTGAACTACAGTAGCATACCAAGCAAGCTATGCCATCCTTTTCCAACTATATCAATGCACATTCTTCAATCAACAAATTGCACTTTGGCACAAGCAGAAGGTTTTAAATGGACTTCTGCCACCTCACAGTCCCGGGCTAAACAGCTATGAACATATGCAAAAAGTGTGCTGTTCATTTTCAGGGTCTTTTGATGGCACAGTTAATTGTACTAAAAGTGCAATTGATGGAAAGTGAGTTACAGATTGGCTAGGCAGTGCAACAGATGTAGAAGGTCATTCAACAAGGACTACTCATTACTTCAAATTACTACCCTCGAGGAGAAACTATGGTGTATGCCAGGATGAAGCTCTTTCACTGACATCTCATCTTTCAGTTGTGTCCCAGAGGCCGTCTTTCTCTTCTTGCTGTTAACATGGCCCAATTAAAACCGGTTGCCTAAATTTACAAGAAATCTATTGCCATTCTAAATAGCTTTTAGCTAGCCAAATTGTATGAACACTGGTTGAGATCATATTAACAGCAGAGCTGGTTGCCAAAAGGGTTATAAGCTTTCTCACTTACCGTATCTAATAAGATAATAATGTATAAATGTACAGTGTGAGTATCTATGCAGAGGGGTTTTTTGTTTTTGTTTTAGATTTTCATGTCTACTGGTTTTGCAGTATCCGATTCCTTTATACAGTACTCTCTTTAAAGTATTTATACCTATGCCAGTCTTTGTGTGGCAAAGACTTCATACTTAACTGGGCTTAGACATACACAGAAATCTAGTAATTGGATCAAGGTAACACCAAACATTTGTAACAAAGCATTCAAGAAACCAGACCAGAAAACAGTTTGTTATATTATATCCTTCATTCGTAGTCCTGAAACCGAGTGCATAAAAAAATCTGCTAAATTGCATTGAAATGCACAAACACACACATATTGAGAAGGGGGGAGACAGTTTGCTACCATTGCTTCAATTAACATGGCACATTTAAGGATTTCAATAAGATCAGTTGTTCGAGCAGGAGATCAATAAGATCAGTTGTTCGAGCAGGAGACTCTTAATCTCAGAATCGTGGATTCAAACCCCACATGCATTGCAGGAGGTTGGACTAGATGATCTTCGTGCTCCCTTCCAACTCTACAATTCTATGATTCTATGTGCAATGAAATAAGCAGCACTGTCAAAAAGCTAAATCATATGGTTTAGGATCTCCATACCTTGTGTACTGCCTCTCCCCATAAGAACCTACTTGGTCTTTGTGATTGTAATATTCCCTATATGTTCCCATTCAGATTTCTGGATGGTGGCTATGACACAAGGGGGCTTTTCAGTGGAATTCATAATGCTCTGGTCCCGTGAGATAAATGAAGGCTGAAACTTTAGTTTGCAGAAAAAGCAGGAGCAGGGATTGGGGGAGCAGTTTACACTTGTGTTTGTGATATGTACCGGTAAGTTAGGGTACTGAGTTTATGGGAAACTGAACATGCTCAGTCACTGAAAAATAGTTTATTATTATTCCTATCAATTTCACAAAAAAGCTCAGATGGATGTTCAAAACTACAGTACTATTAATTATACATCAACATTTAAGAACCATACTTCTGAAACAGGAATGCCTGATGTCCTGAATACCAACTGAATAAAAAGCAAAGAATAAGTAGTATCTCTAAAAATAGTTTTTTGGTATTCTAAAGTGGCAAGAAGTGGGTAGGAAGAAAGTGACATACATGCTGTCTACTTGAGGAGATTCCTCTCATCAAGCTCAAAGAACATAGATCAGACACTGAGGAGAACCTGGGCTGCTGAAGCTGTGCCACACTTCTATGGTTAATGATGATTTATGAGCTGTATATGGTTTTCTATAATGTTTAGAATTTAAAATGTGGTAAAACATTCATATGTCCAAAGGATTATCAACAGAGGTAAAGAATGGTTACTTTCTTCTCATCAGTTGCTGAATACAGTGGTACCCCGCAAGACGAATGCCTCGCTAGACGAAAAACTCGCAAAACGAAAGGGTTTTGCGAGTTTTTAGTTGACTCGCAAGACGAATTCGTCTATGCCTGTTTTTCGCAAGACGAATTCGTCTGGCGAGGTACCACTGTAAGCCGGCTTACCTTTTCGCTCTGGTCGGGAGGGGTGATGTCCGCGTCCGCCATTTTGGATCGACTGTGCATGCGCAGTCGATCCAAAATGGCAGACGCGGACTACATCCCTCCCGACCGCAGCGAAAAGGTAAGCCCTCCTGGAGCTGCGGGGCGCCGCGTTGCCGGTCGGGAGGGGGCCGTGGGATCGTGCCCGATGTCGGGCACGATCCCACGGCCCTCTCCCTCCTTCCCAGAGCCGCGCCGCTGCGTTTTAAGACTGCAACGATCGTTGCAGTCTTAAAACACGGCGGCGCGGAGCTCCGTTGCCGGTCGGGAGGGGGCCGTGGGATCATGCCCGATGTCGGGCATGATCTCACGGCCCCCTCCCGACCGGCAACGGAGCCGCGGAGCTGCGTTTTAAGACTGCAGCAATCGCTGCAGTCTTAAAACACGGCACCGCGGAGCTCCGTTGCCGGTCGGGAGGGGGCCGTGGGATCGTGCCCGATGTCGGGCAGGATCCCACGGCCCCCTCCCTCCCTCCCGGAGCCGCGGCGCCGCGTTTTAAGACTGCAGCGAGCGAACAGCAGCGCAGCTGTTCGCTCACTGCAGTCTTAAAACAGGGCGCGGCGCGGCTCCGGTGCCGGTCGGGAGGGGCCCCCAGACTTTTTTCCCCATAGGAACGCATTAATTAAATTTTAATGCGTTCCTATGGGAAAAGGTGCCTCGCAAGACAAAATTTCCGCAAGACGAAGAGTCTTGCGGAACGAATTAATTTCGTCTTGCGAGGCACCACTGTACCTTTCAGATTATCCTGAGGTCCTCACTTTGTACAGCCAATTTTCAGTATTAATTGTACCAACAACTTATGGAAATAAATAATGTACTCGGAAATCTGCCTGCTAGCTTGCCTTCGAAGTCAAAACATACAGTGCAGTTAGATGACTTTCACAAAAGGCCCATTTAGTAAAAGAATGACATTATCACTGCCCAAGTCCTCCATGATTAATAGAACCCATTAATAGAACAACTGTATTGTGGCAAAAGCTTTTATGGACTTGAGCCCACTTTGTCAACTGCATGAAGTAGGCTCTAATCCATGAAAGCTCATGTCATAATAAATCTCTTAGTATTTAAGGTGCCACAAGATGCTTGTTGTTTTACTGCAACAGACATGGCTACTTCTCTGGAACAAGTACATTTTTTTTTTTAAATCATTGGGAAAAAAATGGTTGGCCTAATCTAAATTCTATTAAATGACATGCCAATTACACCATTATCTAAAAAAGAAAGAAAGAAAAAGACATTGCCTCAGTACATTCTATGTACTTGTCACATGTTAGACTATTATAATGCGCTCTACACGAGGCTGCTCATGATGTTTGGGAATCACAACAGACCTAGGATTGTGTGGGCTTTGGATGCAATGAGGTGCCTCTCTGTATATTCTCATCTGAATGGGAAATTAATGATCCATCTATTTTAACATTATCATATGCCATAAAGCATTATGGGACAGTCTTGGTAAACATATCCCACAGGTCATACACAGGTACAAGCTTGTCTCTCACTTTGGTACTTTGACATTGAAACTAATAATCAAATCTTCACTGATTCTTTTAAAGATGGCCAGTGACATTCTGCCCTGGAAGTGTTAAGAGCAACCTTCAACAACACATGCTGCAACAATCTTTTTTTTTTTTTAATGGGGTGGGAGGGAATCATTAAGAGTTGCCATTATGATTGTGGTGAGGGAGACCATTACTGTGACCCCAAAACTGAATACTAAGTTTTGTGCAAAGTGATAGCTGTATTTTGTGGTATACCAAAAGGTGATAGACAGGGAGCACTTTTAACACCCCAGGCTTTTTCTGCAAAAGTGAGACAAAGGACTCGGCTACACTCATCAATTATATCCGTATGTTATAAACATGTGACACAAGATGCTGCTATAGAACTGTGATCTGTTGCCAATGGAATTTTCCATTAAGAGCTTTTATAATGTGTTTTTCTGTAGCGATTCTTTTTGTGTGTATAGATCCAGCCGAAGTCAGCCTCTGTGTTCTCCAGGATCTTTGTTGAATACAATGGGCAGTTTTTTTTCTTCTCCTCTCAATCATATTTCCCTTGTATATCTTATAAAACTGTAGTGCTGAACTTCTGGCCCTCAGACCTAGGCTTGGCAGGGGGTCCTAATTTGGCCTGCACACCCACCTGACCTACATTTAACAGCATGTGCAATATCAGTTGTGGGGCAATAAAGATGCAACTGCAAAGGAAAAAAATGGGAGCTTAAAGTGCACTTCCAATTGTTCCTTGGGAAGTGAGGCTGCCAGATTGGTGCTGGTAGTGAACCTCTTTGAAGTTGTCACATAATGAGATTAGCGGATAGACATGTGGGTGGCCAGTTGTTGATCTGGCTCTCAGGCTGAAAAAGGCAGTTGTAAAAGATAAAGTAATACATGTAGTAGGTACACACCTTGTAAATAAGATGGCTGTGGTATGAAACACCTACATAGAAGTCATCCTCCCCCCCCCCCCCCGCAATGCAGCCTTGTTAAATGTTAGGGTTTGAAACTGAGATGCTGGCAAATTAGCAAGGTCACATGATTTAAGTTGTTAAGCTTGTTAAGTAGTTAAGCTGCTCAGTATATATAGAGTGTACTGTATATAGAGTGTTTGTTTTGTTTTCTTCCGGGGGTGTGGAGCAGTCATGTCTGAAAGCTCCGGAGGTGTGTTTGTTATCTGTCTGCAATAAACCTGTCTTTAGAAAGACGGGCTTCCTTGTGTCATTATTTCGTGTGTCATTATTTCGATACTGCAACAAGAACCCCACCGCTGGACTTGTTTAATGCTCTGCTGCTGGTCTGCGCAGCGGAAGCGTTTATTGGACCAGTACACTAAAAAACTCTTATGTAAATCAGGCTTCAGGGTCAGTGGTTAAAGTGTTCATCTTGAATATGTGAAATCCAGATTCAAATGACCACTTAGCTATGAAGCTCACTGAGTGGCCTTAGGCAAACCACTTATTTTGCACTTTGTCTAGTGGATTAAAATAAAAAATGCATACAATACCTCTTTTCACCTGAAGAAAACAATGTCTTATCAATTGAAGTGAGGAAATAAGAGTTCAAATCCATTATACCTCTCATTGACTTCTACACTTAATGATGTGTTTCACACCCCCTAGCTTGTTCACAATCTCTGCAAGAGTGTGATGTAAGATAAAGGGTTTCTTACAAGAAGTTGTGTAGTTGATTGAATATGTTGAGATGCTGAAAATCTATTTGGGATGTTACTGATATCTCCAAAATTGAGTCAATTAACTTTCCTGTTTAAAAAAAATGACATATTGGAAAACTCTGTGGAAGAAAATAACAATCTATTGACTTAATGCTGAGCTAGTACAGCAAGGATGTATCCTGCCTACTGTTTTAAAAAGATAAGTAAACGATTTCAAACATTACTCTCTCCAAACAATGAGAGGCAGCCCTTAAACTTGACATTTCCAAAGTGATGAATCTTAATTTAACTCATCTGAAATGTCAAAACGAAGGGGGGTGGAGTAATCAATAGGTGTAGAGGCAAAGCTATGTGAGGTCAATCATCTCATGCTGCAAGTGACAGCCCCATGTCTTTTTAATGGAAATAGTTTTAAAATGTGCACTGCATAAAAGGTGCTTCAAAAATCATTTTTAAAAGATTGAACAATCTATTGACAGAAGTTATTTATTTATTAAGCTGTATTCCTGAGAATGCTACAAAGCTGTCAGAAAAAAAAAGCAAGTTGCATGGAGCTTTAACGCTTCCAGATCGTTAGTTTATTGGCTGTTGACAATTTCCCATCTAGTTCTTAGCAACTATAAGCTCTAAATTGTATCACTATTAATATATGGTATTGGATTTGCGATGACATATTTCCCTTCCAGGGTGGGGGCTTTATTTAATGGCCCACCCTGGAGATTTACAGAATCTTATGGATTCTTATATGCTTGATGGGATTTTTCAGTGGATATTGACCATCGGTTCATCCTGCTCAGAATTATTTGTAATGAGTGGCATTGACTCTCCAGAATTTTAGGCAGGGGATATTCCCAGTTTTATCTGGAGATGCTGGGGATTGAACCTGGAGAACTTTTGCATGCAAAGCAGATGCTTTACCACTGAGCTACAGTCCCTCCCTTCCCCAGTACAGGATATCAAGGGGCTTAGATACAATCACTCCCAAGTGTCCTCCCTGGGACTGTGGAGTTACTTGATATTCTGTACATTTGTAGGATATAAAATAGGTCGGACAATGAGTACAGTGCAGGTGGTGGAAATCTCATTCTGAGGTCAACGGAACACTGCTTACAACACTTATCATGTGGTGGTGAGGGCAGCAAAGACGACATGCTTTACTGGAGCCATTGGTTTTTAATTTCAAAATAAAAAGAAAAATACACACATCGCTGCATTGACTTACAAATTTGGTTGCATATTAACATATAACTTACAAGAAATAAAATAAATAAAATAACATTAATTTAAACTTGCAGACTGAGTTAAAGGTGAGGATGAATACTTTCATTATACACCTTTAGGTGCCAGGCAAAAATGTTCCTTTTTAACCAGGTCTTTGGTTGATCTGATTGACATCCTATGCAATTTTAAAATTTTGGGGAGGTGTTATTGGGTTGTTTTTATTTTGATTAGATATATTGTGATTTTTATGTTGAAGTGCCTTGAGACCTCTGGATATAGGGCGGTATATAAATTCAACAACAACAACAACAACACTACAATGTACCATGGCATATAATGTTTATATTGGTGAACACAGGCCAAAATTAATTTATATCGATAATAATTAAAATATATGTATTTCAGTATTTGTTCTTTTTGCTACTGGTTACGTAAATCAAAATTAAACAGAGAAATGATGAGTGAAGGCGAAGGGGTGACTTATACGCGCCAGACTGTATTGTATACTGTAAGTACTGCCCTGCCATATGCTTCGTGGTTTGTGTAATTAATAAAATCATACCAAACTGCATAAAAGCTGTCATGTTTCTTTTGTCTTGTTGCCACTTTTAATTTTGGTGTATTTTTTTCTACCAGTGCTGTTTGCCAGTACAATAATGTAGCATTGGCCCATATTTAATAACTGTAATGATTTCCATGTTCTAGGAATGGTTGTTCTTGCAGCCGTTAAGAAATGTGCTATAGGTTTTTTATTTCTAATTTGTAACATTTATTCAGTATAGGTTGAGTAAAGCCAGCCTGGGGTCATGGGGACTGTCTGTGCTGTGACCAGAGATATCTCTGTAAAAACAGCTTTCCAATTTTTTTTTCTATTTGGGGGCAATTCTATCAAATATGTTGATATGTACTTATGATAGTGCACGATCTCCAACATGTTTAGGTAAGATAAAATGTTTGGGAGTTCCATAGCATTCATGTACAAATTTGAGAGCTCTTTCCCTTGTTGCTGATCATCAGATCTGATTTACATTAGATAATATCTGCATAAAGTCTGTTATGTATTGATCCAAGATGTATTTCTTTCCATTAGTAGTTACCCCCTTTGTAGCTAATGTTTGGCGTAGACTTAATGCTAATAATTCTAAAATTAAAGCAAATTACAGTGTGTTGTCCTGTGGCCAAGAAGGCATGTTTTTAATAAATTTATGGCAAAATCATTTTTTAAAAAATACTTCAATCACATAATTTGATAATTATAGGCATGCTGGGGATGAAGTGGTCTGTTTACTATAATAAATTATGTTCAATGTCTTACCAAATGGATCTGGACAACACCAGGTTGATGCAGATGAATGTATTTTTCATTTTTCTTTTTGATTTTGTTGACCATAATTGCTATACAAATTTTGTAAACCAGATTAAGTAGAGAAATTGTATCTACTTTTGAGAGGGTCCTTATATGGTTTGAGGATTATTACAATCCTCAATTGTTTCCAGGTTGGTGGTAACAGGTCTCCAGTTAGAATGTCATTATATAGTTTGGTCATACGTGGAACCATCAGATCCATACATGTTTGTCTGGAAAGCCAATAATATGAGTCTGAATCAGTCCAGATGTATGATTACTATCACATCTTTGGATTATGAGAACTAGGGAGGTCCAATTTTCTAACTATGCAAAAACCTCTGCACTTCATCCTTGCAATAAGTCTCTGTGAAACAAATGTTATGCAACGGAACAAAAATGAACAGCTAGTCAGAGCATGATTTCTTATTGCTAATTTGTGGGTATAAAGTAATTCCACAATGGAAATTTAATATCAGCAACTTTTTTACATTGGAATTTCAAGGCTAAACACTTAGAACAGTCCAATTTTCACTGGGCTGTGAAAAAAGCCACAATCAACTCCTGTTACTATTCTAAATGATTTTGTCATTATATGCTCTCTACCAAGGAACAAAATGAACTCTGTTTTTCCAAGTAGAGCAAGGAATTATGGACTTCAATGCTGTCCATCTTAGAGAAAACCAAAATGAGAGTAAGAATCTGATCCTGATAACAAAACAATCTTTTGCAAGGTCAAAAGTGATTATGATTAACATGCATGTATCCATAAATATACAAGTTTCTGTATTACATTAAATTGATGGCATTGTAAAGGACCTCTGCTGAAATTATATTTGTACTCTGAAGCAGTAGCTGTCACTTAATAACCAATCTGCTTAATTCCAATACACTGGTGCAGTGAAATGTTGCACAAGCAAATAAAATAAATGTATGGAACACGGAACCAGTTTACCTGCATTACTGTATGATGGGACAACCCAAACAACCTGGGTCATGCACACTCTGATACTGATATTTTAATGATACTATCTTATCTGTTTATTTTAAATATTTGTACTCCGTCCTTCAAAAAAGCTTTTCTAGGAGAGCTTATAGTAAAATTTATTCAAGTGGTGGTAAATGTTCTTGAAGTAGTAAAAGGTCCCAGGGGCACAGCACTTACCTAGATTTTATTCCCTTTGGAGGGAGGTCATTTAAGACTTATTGACGTATTGTAATATTTGTGTTCATTTGTACATATAAATATGCCGGTTGAGCATAGGTGGTGATACGTCTTAAATACAGTATTCCAGCAAACATTCACAATCAGTTGCTCCCACATCATAGCTCTAGAAACACAATCATCATGCTTCCCAGTCCAAGGCTCTGGTTTCTTCTCACACACAGACCCCTCATGCCACTTCTAGCTAGATGGGAAGAATATGGATTACTCATAATCTCCTTCTATTATTGGGTGATAATTGTTCCATTGAAGACACATCAGAGTGCTTGGCAAGACTTGCCCAACTGGTCTGAACACTTTAGCAGTCTACTATGTCTTGTCCAGACCCTTAGATCACATTTAACCAAAGGGTGGGGAACCTGTGGCCCTCCAGATATTGCTGAACTACAATGCCTATCATCCCTGACCATTGGCCATCCTGGCTGTCACAGCAGCAGCATGTGGATGGTAACAGATGTCCATACCTGATCTAGTTCAATCCTGTGCTCAGAACAATACACAAATCAATGTGTCAGGGAACTTGCAGCGCAAGGTGGTGGAAGGGCTCTCAGGATGCTACAGAGAGCCCCGGCCCCACCTGACCAGCAGCACTTCCTCTGACAGCGGAGAGAGCTGCGAGGCTTCCAGTGGGGAGGGGCATGGGTCTCAGGAGATGGAGGGCCGAGGCTCTGGGGATGTCGGAGAGACCCTGACCCTAGCCCCGGGGGCGATGAAGGAGGCATGCAATTTCCGTCACCCCAAAGGTGTTGAGGGGTGAAATGAAAGGAGGGAAGGCGGGGTTTCCGTATCCAAAACACTTTTGTTGGGGTCAGAACCGGAAGGGGCCATTCCCGGATTCTGCCGATGTTTGATACAGACATGAACTTGTAAGCTCTGCACTGTACATAGCATGCACAATAAAACTACAAAAGGAAAGGTCGGAGTTTTGCCTGCTTACTCATGAGCAAGTAACCGAGGACCTTACACAATGCATAAATAAAATACCAAGAATGAATAAAAAAAGCAGCTAACAAAGCTGATTAAAAAAATCCCTGGAGATTTAAAACTCTAAGGTAGGTATTTGCTTGGTGCCAAAATGACATCAAATATCTGTTCCCCCCCGGGAAGTCTCACAACAATATCACCAGTTAAGCAACTCAGGGAGGAATCTTATATAATTGGGGTGACAACATAAAAGGCTATTTCCTTTGTTGACCTCTGCAATATATACAATAGCAGGGCATTGAAGGAATGCCTCAGAATATAATCTTAAAGCATTAGTAGGTTTACATGGAGAACACAGTCCATCAGAGACCCTGATTTCAAGCCATGAAGTGTTTTTAGGAACCTTGCTGCCTTAGCTACCTCTATAATGCATTTTTATTTCAATTCTTAACCTGTTTTCTAAGATAGTTACTTACCTGTAAGTATGCAAATCAATCTAATAAAACTTCTCCCCCCATTATGTAATACCCAGGTTTACTTTTCCCCCCCCTCATGTTTGTATGGTATGTTTAACAATGATATCTCTTTTAGTGCTATTTATCAGATAAACCAAGGGAGGAGGAAGATACACAGCAAAGAAAAGGTGAAATTCACAGCAGAAGTTGTCTTCATTTTGAGTCATTATTTACAGCCAGCAAAAAGTTATCCAGCTTTCAAAATGAAATTTTTCATTCAGCCACTCGCTCTGGCTCTAGCACAAACAGAGTGTCAAGCCATTCCAGTCTATGTCAATTCTCTCACTAATGACTGAGCAAACTAGGGCACTTGCAATATGACAGACTGCAGTTTTTCCAGACCTGGTAGGATTTTTATTCAACTGAATGTGGTCAATAAAATTCAAAATGAGGTAACATTTATTATCTTTGAAGAGCTCATAGTTCAATACTTTCTTTAAAAATGCCTTGGCTTTTGCTGTGGCAATTGATTCACAGACACGAATTTCAAAAATGCCATTAGCAAATAAATAGAGATGTGAATACGAATTGATTTCCTCAAAACAATTGTAATGCAGGAATTAGGCTTGGGGCTGTAAAGCAAATATAAGAAGAAGAAGAAACTGAGAACTACACCCTGCAATGATCAGGCATCATTCACTTCTCTAACCTTTACATAAATGTTTGAGTGAAGATAATAAGAAAACAGGAGAAACACTTTCTTCTGGTAGCAAATAGGGCAGGCATTAAATCCTAGAAGAGCCACAGAAATGCCTGTGAGCAGCACTTAAGTCAGGAAAATGAGAGCGGACAAAACCTCAAAAGGCAGTCTTGACCACCTGTTCTTCCAAGTATAGGTACCACCCAGCAGAACATGTAAAACTTCTGCAGTGGTATTGAGCCTGCTATTGAAATCTACAGTGGAGGAGAACAGGCATTGGCTTATACCAGGGCTCAGCAAACTTTTTCAGCAGGGGGCCGGTCCACTGTCCCTCAGACCGTGTGTGTGTGTGGGGCAGACTATATTTTTTTGGGGGGAATGAACGCATTCCTATGCCCCACAAATAACCCAGAGATGCATTTTAAATAAAAGCACACATTCTATTCATGTAAAAACACGCTGATTCCCGGACCGTCCGCGGGCTGGATTTAGAAGGCAATTGGGCAGGATCCGGCCCCGGGCCTTAGTTTGCCTACCCATGGCTTATACAGGTTTGTATGGAGGAAACAAGTAACGAGATTGGGTTCACACATTACAAGAATCTGGACTCTGGCTTGTTTTGCACTTGTATTCTTCTAATGTGCAATGAACCATAGCTTCTTTTAAACTATGGTTAAACATTGCATGAGAAGTAAGCAAGGCTAGGATTGTTTAATTTCCAAGTATTCTGAGCTCTATTTCTCCCCAGTAGGATAGCTCAAAAACAGTTTGTTTAGAATCATAAACAAAATTCTCTGATGTAAGATTCCCAGCAAAGCTGTGGTTATTTTATACTGAAAACAAATATGCAAAACACAAGTACCAGATTTTCCCATAGAAGGGAACAGAAATACACCATTATTTGTTCTTGAGCAACAGAGATAGCTCTCATATTATAAAAACGATAACACATCATACTTACATGGAATTTTAGAGTGTTCAAATATTCAGCATACATTATCTTACAATAACAGGGAAGTGTTATTATTCCCATGGATACATGGATAGGAGTCATGACTGTGTCAGGCGGCAAAGCCCAAATGTGCACTTTAACTTTTCAGTCCCATTTGCTGGCTTCAAAATTGGGTGAACTTTTTATATTTTTGTGGCGAGGGGTTAGAGAAGGATTTTTGCCTGACTTTCTTATGACATTGTCCACTTGCCTTGCTACTTGATGCTTTTTTTAAAAACAACAACAACAACAACAACAACCAAACAACACTTCTGTTTCTCTTCCTTGCCATTGAAGAAGTTTGGTTTCTGATTCTGACATTGAAAATTACTTTCAAGATGGATGCCATCAGTGAGAACATAACTAGGAAGTATTGCTTCCTATGTGGAGAGAAAGAGGTACAGAAAAACAAACAGGCATCCAGTACCAGGAAAAGTGCTGGAATTGTCTGTGCAAAGAGAGAGAGAGAGAGAGAAAGGCAAGTGGGAGTGATGTAAGTGGAGGTCATGTCTTTGGGACTGGCCTCCAAATCTGAGTCGAAAAAGATTCTCTTGAGAACTTTTAGTTCAGCTGTAGGCTGTGAGTGAATGGTTTGCCCATAGTGAATTCACAGCAGACTTCCCAATTCTTAGACACTATTGTATGTAAGCAACACAAAATATATTTTGTGTGCCTTGCCGATTCACTTTTCTTCCAACTCACAGGAGTTCAGACCCACAGGAGAAAATTTAACAATGGGTTTTGTTGGTAAATGTAAAAATACATTCAATGAAAATTTGTGTGTTTCTTTTGAAAACAATGGGAACAATGCATCAGTAATGGTCCATTTTGCATTGAGATAATTGGTTTCCCTTGTTGAAGAAAATTATCCTGAACCCATGTCTATAAATATATTCACTGGGAAGCTAGAATAAACCATTGTATAAAAACATAGGCTCTCTTCTAAGATTCCAATTTTTAAAAGAAAATACGCACATAACAGAATATGTAGAAAACACAAGCTAGAACAAGCAGGAATAAGCCTCAGATGTGTGGAAATCCAAAACAGCCGTTTCCTCACTCCTTGTATATAAGCACGGGTGAGGTCCTTCCCCAGTTTGCTATACCATTGTTTTCTACTAGGCATGAAATTTAAACACTCAATGAAGATCGTTTTATTACTTCTGTCATGAGCACCTCATCCTGTAGAGGAACTGTCTGTCAAATGGGTTTTGCATTACCATTATCCTTGAATAAGGGAAACTTATACTTGATACACAGGAGAAGGGATCTTCAGAATTTTTATTTTATTTTATTTTTTAAATCTGAAATGCAGTGAATGGGAGGGAGACTGCCAATTCCCTAAAATCAGTGGCTGTGTATGTGCTAAATCCTTTCCTCCCCTCACTATATTTCCAGTCAAAATGGTTTCCTGCAAAACTGGGAGAAAATAAGAAACCATGTATGTACATTTGTGTGTGCAAAGGAAATTTTTTGATCCTAAAACGGTAGGCTATGCATGTGGGTATGTATACCTTGCAAATGGAATGCATTTCCCTCCCACTACTCTTCCAAATAAATGGACAGCACTTCAATCACAGCATAGAATAATAATAAACTACACACAGTATCTGCAATTACATTGTTACACGTTTCCCAATTCCTTGTGTGGTAAGATGTGTATCAGAGGCCTACCACTGCCACCCCACCCAATCAACCAAGCCAGATGGCTAAGAGCCGTATCTGATCAAATATCCATCACTGCAACAGTCGTGACAGTCCTGAGGGAGGAGAGGAGGGGCCATAGTGTAAGGGTACAGCATTTGTTTTATATGGAGAAAGTCTTTGTGCAATTCCCAACCAGAGGCGTAGGAAGGTCAGGTGGTACCTAGTGCGGAAAATTTCTTGTCAACCCCCCCCCCCCATTGAATTTTTTTGCCTGCAAAAATGGTTTTACGTTATTGCATATTTTCTTACCAAGGAATGTGGATTCTGGGCCTCTGATAACAAGTAGGAGACTATGGACAAATATTTAAATCTACAGGATGGATTGTGTTTTGACTTATATTATTTTATTTATAATTATTGTTTATTTATTTAATAAAATTTATTTTTAAAAACCTGCAAAGTGGTTTACCGAAACAAAAAACACCACAGCAGTAAAATCAAGAAAAATTAACAATCCTACTTTAAAACATACAAAAGCTAAAATATTAAGATTAAAATTACTTCAGCTTCCTAAGCTTCCTAGGTAGGCTTGCCTAAAGAATGCTTTTAGCATGTGCCTGAAAAGAGTCTAGCAAAGGCACAGGCTTTGTTGCAATAGGCGGGGAGTTCCAAAGTGCAGGTGCTGTCACAGTAAACAATGCAGTACAGATATTATGTGGAACCTGTAGTAGTGCTTGAAATTACTGAAGGGGAAGTTTTATTTATTGTGATTTCACCATGCTTTGTATTATCTGAAAATGAAAACATTAAAAAAAACAAAAACAGGACTGCACAGCAGCAATCTAGTCTCATCATGATCAGTGGG
The DNA here is from genome assembly GCF_009819535.1 of Lacerta agilis. Classification (NCBI taxonomy): domain Eukaryota; kingdom Metazoa; phylum Chordata; class Lepidosauria; order Squamata; family Lacertidae; genus Lacerta; species Lacerta agilis. The sequence goes on along the minus strand of NC_046315.1, from coordinate 37,937,443 downwards.
ACTTATTCCCGAGCCGACGGTGCATAAGATGGGCTGCAATTCTATGTACCCCTTTCATCCAACTTGTACCTAAAACTCTGCACAAGCCTGCACCAGAGAATTGTAGAGTTGGAAGGGACCCCTGAGGGTCATCTAGCCAAACCCCTGGGGCAATGCAGGAATCTCAACTAGACCATCCCTGACCGATGGCCATCCGTCTTCTGTTTTTCCTCTCAGCCAGGACACACAACAACAGAGACTGGAGGTGGGGGAAAAGATGAATTTTGACAATGGGGTAGATTTGCGCAGGAACAGCTTGAAGACTTTACACAGAGAGGAACCCCACATGGGTTTCCCCCGCATGTAACATAACTGGCAGGGAGCCAGCCAGGCCCGTCTTAGAGGGATCGGCCGCCCTGGCGCAGCGATCCCTCGGCGCCCCCAGCCTGCCGCCTCTCCGCCTGCCTCCCTCCCGCGCTGGCCGCCCCTCGGGAGGGGGGGTGGGCGAGCGGGGATGAGAGGCGTGGTGTTGGAGCGGGCGCCCGCGCTCCGGCGGGCGGAGGATGAGGGGCGGGCGGGCGCTCGCGCACCTGCGGGAGGGCGGGCGGGCTGCAAGCCGGCCGCCCTCGCCTCCCAGAGCCCCAGCTGGAGAGCTGGAAGGTCGCGCAAAGCCCCACGCCGCTTCAGCGCTCCAGCTGGGGCTCCGGGAGGCGAGGGCGGGCGGCTTACAGCCCGCCCGCCCGCTGGCGCGCGAGTTCCCGCCTGCCCGTGGGGGCGGGGGCGGGGGCGGGTTGGGGAGGGGGAGCCCGGTATGCCGGTGGGCTCGCGGGGGCACCCCTGGGGTGCCCTGCGCCCTGGCGCGCCGCGCCACCGGCCTCTATGGATGAGACGGCTCTGGAGCCAGCTCAGATAGAAAGACATTGGGGGAGGACAGGATAAAAGAGTACCAAAGGCCGCCCATTTTACCCTCTTTGGGATGGTGGCGCTAGGGCTCTGGGACCACCCTCCCCAAAATATTTACTTGTCTTCAATGTATTGTTACCACTGTTATTCTAAAGTACAGATCCGTTTAAAATTAAACACTTTCTCTAAAATTAAAACGGCAGAAGTAATCAGTAGCATAGATATCAAAGGAAAGGCGAGAGAATAGTCCCTAATAGATACAAGGGACACAGAAGCACACAGAAGTAAATAATCCAGCCTTGGGGAGATGGGTGGGAATGTACAGTTTGCTCTACTTAGCCTCGAGATGGGAGACCAAAAGGGCTTTAATAAATAAATAAATAGTCTTGTGTCTAGGAATGTTTTTCTGCAAAAGCATCAGACTGGTTGTCAAAAGTGTGAACTTCATTAAAGGTAAAGGTAAAGGTACCCCTGACCGTTAGGTCCAGTTGTGGACGACTCTGGGGTTGTGTGCTCATCTCACTTTCAGGCTGTGGGAACTGGCATTTGTCCTCAGACAGCTTCCAGGTCATGTGGCCAGCATGACTAAGCAAAGGCGGAGCTTCCTGCTCTGGCACCAAGGGTGGGGAGCAGGTGGGGGTAGGGCTGGCATGCGTCCCGGGGGGCGGGGTGCGTCACCCAAAGGGGCATGGCGCACGTTCTGGGGGTGGAGCGTGCCACCCGCAGGGGCGTGGCATGCATTCTGGGGGCGGGACCCACAGCCTGCAGGGGCAGGGTGCCCAGCGCGGGCAGGGGGCAGCCATGATGGAACCCCACCGGGATCGTGCTGCCCGGGACGGTGCGTTCCCATCGCCCCCCTTCCTCCGCCCCTGTGACTAAGCCGCTTCTGGCAACCAGAGCAGCGCACAGAAACGCCGTTTACCTTCCCACCGGAGCGGTACCTTTTTATCTACTTGCACTTTGATGTGCTTTCAAATTGCTAGGTTGGCAGGAGCTGGGACCGAACAACGGGAGCTCATTCCGTTGTGGGGATTTGAACTGCCAACCTTCTGATCAGCAAGCCCTAGGCTCTGTGGTTTAGACCACAGCGCCACCTGCGTCCCTTCATTAATAGACCCTATTTAAAGCAATTGGCTGTGGGCATGGGGTGGGGTGAAGGCAAGGCAAGGCCTAATCTACTCGGCCTAGTCTCATTTTCTTCACATAGGCTGACTTTCCAGGACCTGGGAAGCCCAGCAGAGGGTAGGGCAGTAGGGCAGTTCATAAAAAACTTTTTTTTTAAAAAAACATGCCTGCTCCAAAGGTCTTATCTTACTAAACTAGTGATTATATAGCTATATCTTAAATTTCATGCATATCAGTTAATATCTTGACCCTGGTCCACTGAATTGAAATTTCAGCCTTCACGACATAGGAAAACAGCCAAGTAAACAGCTATCTTCGTGAAGGAAGGTCAAGATATTAACTGATATGCATGAAATTTCATATATAGCTATATAATCCCATGTGTAGTAAGATAAGACCTTTGGAGCAGGCATTTTTTTTAAAAAAAGTTTTTTATGGACCGCCCTAGTAGGGAGGTAATTGTTCCTTGATAATTTGTCACCCCCCTCTATGAATGCACATGGGGCAGACCACCCCCCTTCCTACGCTCCTGTTCCCAACATCTCCAGGTGGGGCTGGGGGACAGTGTTTAAATAACACAAACAATTCTAGCAACCTTAACTATATAGATCTCTCTTATTAATACAAAACTTGCTGGGTAAGACCCTTTCCATTGCTTTGTCATAAGACAGCTCTTTGACTGCCTTTAATATACTTGGCTGTGTTTGAGCTGCTCACATCCTTCTTAATGCTTGAAAATGGCTATTTCAGCAGCATGAGAACAAATAGCTAAAGACAGTCAACTTCCATCTAATGTTTGGGGATTGATCAATTTCCTTCATTAACTGGATTAATCCATAACCCACAGGACTGCATTAAAAGCAAGACAAAGTAGTTTACTGAAAAGACCTTTTTTTTAAAAAAAAAAAGTCTGGTGCCATTTGTCAATGTCCATTTTTAAAATAGTTCTTTCCTATCTGTTATAATGGGAAATTCAATAAAAATATTTTACCATGATAATAATAATATAGTTCTTCCTTGTGGGCTTCTAAGTGCCACACCATTTGTCAGGGAACTGTCCCTGGCGCAGCGCAAGGTGGTGGAAGGGCTCTCGGGATGCTACAGAGAGCCCCAGCCCCACCTGACCAGCAGCACCTCCTCTGGCAGCAGTGGGAGCAGCGAGGCTTCCAGTGGGGATGGGCATGCGTTTCAGGGCATGGAGGGTAGAGGCTCTGAGGATGCTGGAGAGACCCTGCACTTCCCTAGCTCAAGGGGCGATGAAGGAGACATGCAGCTTCCGGTGCCCCAAAGGTGTCGAGGGGTGAAACGAAAGGATGGGAGGCGGGGTTTCTGTATACCGAAACTCTTTTGTTGGGGTCAGAACCGGAAGGGGCCATTCCCGGATTCTGCCGACGCTTGATACAGACATGAACTTATTAGCTCTGCACTGTACATAGTTTGCACAATAAAACTATTAAAGGAAATTTGGAGTTTAGTCTGCTTACTCATGAGCAACAAACCGAGGACCTTACACCATTAAACTTGATTAACTTGATAGTTATTATGCAATTTTGGTATCCTACTGCTTTGTTGTAAAGAAATATGTTAAAAATAACATATGATAAAAAAACTTCCATTAATGTAAAAGTTGTGGACTAAATCTAAATTGTTGTTGTTCAGTCGTTCAGTCGTGTCCGACTCTTCGTGACCCCATGGACCAGAGCACACCAGGCACGCCTATCCTCCACTGCCTCCCGCAGTCTGGCCAAACTCATGCCAGTAGCTTCGAGAATACTGTCCAACCATCTCATCCTTTGTCGTCCCCTTCTCCTTGTGCCCTCCATCTTTCCCAACATCAGGGTCTTTTCCAGGGAGTCTTCTCTTCTCATGAGGTGGCCAAAGTACTGGAGCCTCAACTTCAGGATCTGTCCTTCTAGTGAGCACTCAGGGCCGATTTCCTTGAGAATGGATAGGTTTGATCTTCTTGCAGTCCATGGGACTCTCAAGAGTCTCCTCCAGCACCATAATTCAAAAGCATCAATTCTTCGGCGATCAGCCTTCTTGATGGTCCAGCTCTCACTTCCGTACATTACTACTGGGAAAACCATAGCTTTAACTATACGGACCTTTGTTGGCAAGGTGATGTCTTTGCTTTTTAAGATGCTGTCTAGGTTTGTCATTGCTTTTCTCCCAAGAAGCAGGCGTCTTCTAATTTCGTGACTGCTGTCACCATCTGCAGTGATCATGGAACCCAAGAAAGTGAAATCTCTCACTTTCTAAATACAGTTCTAATTTCTGGGTTTTCTCTTAGTTTGGGCCTATAAAGGTTTTGTGGGGAACTGAGGGCTACAAAACAAAGAACTGATCCAAGTCCACAAAACAGAAAAGTCCACTACCTTCATTCTTTGGAATGTCTCCGTGTTAATCAAGGAACTGATATTTTCATAATACATAAATCCTCTTTTATAAACCCTCTTTATGGTTTCACAAAGAGTTATATAAATCACATAATTACAAATAGTACTGCACAGTGCAGATAGGTTTTAAATTATTATTTCATAATAGTTTCCTCTTTACCTGAATGAGAAACAATGTTATCATCTCAGGAAAGTCTATTAACTTCAAAGGAAAAAGAAAGCCAAATTAATTGAGGGAATTCATTGATATTAAATAAAAAGGTTGAGCTTTAGTGTTTTGCTTTTCTTGCTCTTCCATGTATGCTGCAATATTCTTTAACTTCACCTCTCCGATTGTTATTGTTATTAAGAAAAGATACCCCAAAGGCCCAAAACACCAAATGCTGCTCTCAAGATAGCTTCTTAATGCGCTGCTATAATGGAATTCAGGAACAGGTGGCTAATAAATTAACCAAAGGTATGCAATCTATTATTGACTGGCACCATTCCAACTACATAGCTCTCATATGACAGCTTGTTTCATGTAAATTTTATTGTATTGCAGGTTTCATTTCTCACCAAGGGATTGGCTTGTTAATGGGGAGAAAATGCAAATGATATTTTATCCTTTAAGCAGAACCTGCTAAACAAAAGGCAGGTGTGCAATATTTTACCATGTTACCATTCACGATATAAATTAATGAGGAACTCAGATATGACAAAAAATATTTAGATCATTAACCTACTGAAAACATTCAAATCTAAGCTAATTCTCTCTGGTATTTTTTTATATTCAAAGTACTATTCAAAAGGATACTTTTGTGTGCATTCAGTGTACATTTAAAGCACAAAGCCTCCGAAGAATCATGGGAACTGTAGTTTGTAAAGGATGCTGGAAATTGTATCTCTGTTTAAAACCTATAGTTCCCAAGATTCTTTAGAGGAAATTCATGTGCTATGTGTGTTAAATATGTTTTTAATATATGGTGTAGATCAGATGTAATGCTAGTTCAGATGTAACTATAAACTCGAGTGTTACATCCTTGTGCTTGCCCTTCTTGGTGTGCCATTTGAAGTCTTTGCTTCTCTTTTGAACTAACTACTACTACTACTAGTTGTTGTTTGAACTGGGAACAAACTGGCAGTTGATTTTAACTGTGCATAATGTGAACAAGCCAGAATCGTAAACCCCAGTGTGAACCTGAATGTGTGTGCTGAATGTGTGGTGATTATGCCTATGAGTGCACTGTGTGTCTGACTCCCAATGCTTCCCCCAGGCCGAAAAGGGCTAACTCCTCATCCTCTACCCCTTTCTGCTCTACACATGCATAAATAGGGCTCTGCTATATTGCTGGATAAAATCTTGTTTCTTGCTCCCTTCTTTTCCTTCCTAATGCAATGATTTCCTGAACCGTTAAAGGAACAGTTTAGCCAAAAAGACACTTGGAAACAGCCTTTAATGAACCTGAAGCTTACCCACAGGAAAATCCCCAAAGAGTAACTGAAAATGCTCATTTAACATTTAATAGACCAGCCAATTTTTTACACCCTTATGTTATGTTTTAACCCAATATACTTTCTTGACTTGAGTTCAGAAAGAGGTGGGCTTCATTCTGTTCTACTTAATCCTTTTTATTTGAACTCTTGTAATATGAATTAACATTAGAAATGTATGTAAAGGAATGTACATCACTAATTACACAGCAGCAATAGCACACAAATGTACGAAAGTACAATATTGAAGCTCAGGGAACAATTCTAAAGATTTTATTAATTTGGACATTCTGAAAGATGGTGGTTTGTGCCTAAATAATATACTTCCTCTACATATAAACATTGGTAGGTACTACTGTTATTATTATTTTTATAACATCTCATATGGTGAAATATCTTTAGAGCAATGTAGATTTAATATCTGAACTTTGCCATCCCTGTAGATTAGAGCAAATATGTGGTTGACATTTTACTATATTTTTTAATACAGAATATAAAAGGAGATATATTCTCCAGCCGGATGAGCAGGGTAAACATAATCAATCATCATCATCATATTTTATAGTAGATTTGTTTTTATTTCAGAAATGTATAAATCATAGGTAAAATAAATTCAGAAATCATTTTTAAATTGGACACCATTTGCTTTTTGATAAGTAATTATGGAGTACTTGGGCCAGTCATCACCTCTCAGCCTAACCCACCTCATAGAGCTGTTGTGGGGAGAACCAGGTATGCTACCTTGAGATCCTTGGAGAGAAAAAGGTGGGATATACCTTAAATGCAATAAATAAATAACTATGGCTGCAATCTTTACACACTTATCTGGGTACAAACATTACTGAACCCATATGCATATGTATGGCCTTCTCATATAAGTTAGCTGAATTCAATACTTTAAAAAACTTTTCTTGGGTTCTCTTTCAAGTTGGGTTTCAACTTTCATCAGCAAATAGATTACTTACAGTACAATCCTGTGTGTGTTTACACAGAAGTTGTTCCTCTGTTTCAGTGGAACTCATCCTACGGTACGTATTAAGTATAGTATTGCAGTTTTAGGGTTGTTGTTGTTGTTTAGTCGTGTCCGATTCTTCGTGACCGCATAGACCAGAGCACACCAGGCACTCCTGTCTTCCACTGCCTCCTGCAGTTTGGTCAAACTCATGTTGGTAGCTTCAAGAACACTGTCCAACCATCTCATCCTCTGTCGTCCCCTTCTCCTTGTGCCCTCCATCTTTCCCAGCATCAGGGTCTTTTCCAGGGAGTCTTCTCATGAGGTGGCCAAAGTATTGGAGCCTCAGCACCTGTCCTTCCAGTGAGCACTCAGGGCTGATTTCCTTAAGAATGGATAGGTTTGATCTTTTTGCAGTCCATGGGACTCTCAAGAGTCTCCTCCAGCACCATAATTCAAAAGCATCAATTCTTTGGCAATTGGCCTTCTTTATGGTCCAGCTCTCACTTCCATACATCACTACTGGGAAAACCATAGCTTTAACTATACGGACCTTTGTTGGAAAGTTTTAGGGTACCTCATACCAACTGGAGACAGAATATACTCCCTAATTCATACCCACCCCCTGCTCTGCTCTGTTTAAGTATTATGATAGAAGAGAAATGGCTTTTCTGCCAACTTCATATTCAAAGGACTGACATGAACAAAGCACTGACAAAGGACTGACATGAACAAATATGTTTAACATTTAAATTTAGATGTATGGTATATACATCAGTTACCACGCCCACCACAACCACAACCTAACTAGTTCAGGATAATTATTGTCATTGTGTGTATAAGAGTGGCCCATTCATTGAGTTAGGAAAGCAGACAAGAGGTTAGAAGTGATGGGGTACACGTCCTGAATTTGGGTAGATAGACTTTTGCATTGTGTCTAACACACAATGCCTCATCATTAGCTGCTAGAACCAAACATTCAGCAGATATTCAAATAAGTTGCCAATATTATGCCTTGAGGAACAACTTACTACATTCCAGAGACAAAAGCCAATTGTGACTTACACATCTGCCACTTCCTTGAACTCATGAGGATTCTCAGAAGTAGGCCTGAGTGGGTCATTAACAAAGAATGTTACATCCAAGATCCAGCTCAGAGCAGAAGATATTACCAGGCAAATGGACCTCTAGACAATTTAAGTTGTTTCTATGGTAGCTTTCTGAAAACACTACACATAATTTTTGTAAAGCACCTTGAAATTTTAAATTGCAGCTATTTAGCTGGGTCTTTTACAGCCTTCAGATTCCAAGACCTTTCAGCTCATTTTATGGAAGAGAAGACATAAATGTGTGTTCCCTTATAAGTCCAGCTGTTTCCATCTACTGTACTGTAGCTTGCACTTTTAAAAAATAAACTGCTGAAGTGTTACCAAGCACTGCAGCTTTTTGTTGGCGTAATCAACCTGTATTATCTAAAAATTGATTTGAATGGGATCATATTTATTTATCTAAACTAAACAAGTAAAACGGTGAACTGGTTTAGAAGAACTAGTTAATTTATCAATAAAAAACAGTTAAAATAATTAAAAATGCTTAAAGGTGATTAAAATTAACACCAGAAAGGATTGAGACATCCTACCATCCTATTTGTTGGAGCAGAGGTTGTGTTACCAATTATTCACTTCAGTTGGTTTTATTCTTGTATTTATGAAGTGCATCAACTTTTAATTTTGGTCAGTAAGTGTTTTATGGCTTGGTAATATATTTCTTACTAATGTAGAGATCTCACTTGATTTAAGAAATTTTAGTTCAATTATAATCAGTTTTAGTTGATTTATTAATTACATAAATTAAGGATTTACAGGTTAATAATACTTGACTATTTTAAGTTAAGAATTCCTCTCTAAGTAGGCAGGGAATTTCAGTTTGTTTCAATCATATACTTGCTGACCATTTAATCATTTTGGGGAAAATCCTATGGCAAGATCCACTGTGATGAGCAGTTTAATCTACAGAAGATCTGTAGTTCATGATTGCTCAGCTGGCAATCATCTCTAGATCATGCAGATTTATGCTTAGCTGGCATTTAAGTCCCCAACCATGGCTCAGCCGAAGATACTACAGCATAACCTGCTTATCAGGCAAATCTTTTTCTTTAAATGAAATGTTTGTGTAAGGATAAAACAATGGATTTGTTTCAATTACAATTTATTCCACAAGCCACTAGTTTACTAATCATCAAATTACCAGATTAAATTAAATTAAATTCAAAACTGATTCAATTACCAGATTAATTTATCTCAGTGCCGTGTATGTTGGGAAAGAACCAATAAACTTTTTGGTATAATGAAGATAATGGCTGCAGCTGCCTAACCCAGAGTGGGGCAGTTTTTCTTTATTTTTTTAAAAAAGGTTTTAAACTTCATAGGTTGACCGTCTTCATAAACTGAATGTTTAGAGGATAATTTGTCATGAAAGGCTTAAATGAAAAAGATGGCTGACAGTCTTATCCACTTAATCATATATTTAGATAATCTATCATAAGAATGTTAAATCTAATACCTAAATTTAAATGTATTACATTTGCAAGATGCTTACAAAGTAAAATTTTGCCCCCTTCCCCCATGTTTTGAAACAGTGGCTTCAACTGCTGTGATCCAATCTTGCCAACTATTAACACTGAATCTACTAAAGACAATTCTGTCTTCCAAGAAAAGCAAAAACAAAGTCAGGATTCGGGTTCTCATTTGTTTTTGGTTCTGGAAAAGATCAGTCATTGAGAGTCAACCATTGTTTAGCTAATGACTGACACTAAAAGGTTACATAATTGTTGAGAAAATCAACCCTTCACTCAGCCTTGTTAAATGCTTTTAACAGGAGCCTATATAAATATGGACTAAATATCGTTATTGCCTTCAATTTATTTAAACAACAAATCTGTAGAGTAGCTGGGGTTTTTTTTTTTTTTAAAACAGTGATTTTAAAGGTTCCAATTTATCATCATAAGGGCTTGTTGACTGAAATCACTTGCTGGGATGCAGGGAAACAGACTTCTATAGAGATCACTGAATGTCACCAATTGTGTGTAGATTGCTTCTGATTTCTCTAAAGAAGGCTGCCATTCATATGAAACTTAAAAATGGATACAAACAGACTAAGGAGCTTCAAAAAGATGACTGGCCCTGCTCATAGAAAAAGTGTATTTTGGTTGAAAATATAGAATACTACAGTATAAGTAAAATAACAAGGAGTATTTCCTGGATGCCTAAATCGAGATTTGAGGCAAGTACTTTTTGGTGAGACAGACCCAGCTGAGATTTAAAAACACAAAATACGTAGCAAAGTAAAGCATGGAAATACAGGCTGTTAGACCTTTAAAATATACCATTCTAAGTTGCTTCCAAATCTCCCCACTTCCTCTAGCACAGAAAAAGACCACATGTTTGGTAAATTAAACATTGTTTACTTACAAACTCTTCAAAGGTCAGATTTATGTGTTTTCCCATACAGCACCAAGAAAAGATAGGCAGTATATCTTAATTACAAAATTGTAAAAGTTTCTAAATTATTTGTATAAAACACACAGATGGCTTGCTAAAGCCATATGATCAAAGCTCGGAGTATCCAGCTTAAACATCATTATTGGTCAGGTTCACATGGTGAAAGGAGAGAGAACAGAGTTTGGCAAACCTTTCTCCCAAGGTGAGGGGTTGTGACTTAGCTAAGCCTGGCAGGACAGCTTCATGCATTAGTTAAAGTTAAGCATGTTGGTTATATTATGCTGGTTATATACCACAAAAAGACAGCTTGGGTACCTCCAGCCCAAGCTTTGCATTGTAAACCTAATGAGGGACTGGGAAGGGATGGTATGGTGGATCCATACGAAAAATACCATAGTGTGGTATTTTCCAACATAAGGAAAAATACCATAGTGTTTGGCTACCTACCTGTAACTGGAACTGCTGTTCTGGTTACAGCACCTCAAAAAGGATATCGTAGAACTAGAAAACTGCTACCATACTGCTCAGTGTTTAAAAATACCTTCCATACTGGATGATTTGTGGCATATATCATCCCTTTTAGAAGAGTAAAGAAAGGTTAGAAGTTAAGAGTATTGCTTGACATTGCATTATAACTTGGGAGTGAGATGTTATGGGAAGCTCTACAATTACTACATATGCTTATTTTATGAGAACATTTTTATGTACTGATCATGGCTGAGTAAATCATGTACGTTTAACTAGAAAAACTACCACCGCATTGCCCCTCCTCGATGGTTAAGAATATGGTGAAATAAGATATTCATCTGCCAGGGATGTTTTAGATAAATTACCATACTGCTTTAGCACACAGTGCTGGAGTAGTTCCAGTGAATACCCTGTGTTCAGCTACTCCTATAGAATATAGTAAATGAATTCATAGATTTCAAGGAACAGATGATGCTAAAATGAGAATAAATGTTTTTGACTCTGTGCCTTTAAATACTGGAAAATCATTTCCCCTTGCATTGGTACTTTTAATGCTATCTATATTTCAAACTTTCAAGAAAAACAAATCCTGGACAAATCTCATTTAAAGTATAAACAAAGGCAACCTAAAATATACTACATGGTATTAAATTTAGGAGAAAACATGTGAAGGATCTGAACAGAACACAACTGACATGGCAATTCCATGCCAATAAGATTTTCAGTATAGATCCAGCTGCATTCGGTTACCTATATGTGTATCAAGTAATGAAACACAGCTATAAAGGCGAAATAGATAAAAGTATAAGACCCTCGTTCCTTTCCCAGAGCACACTGAAATATTTATAACAATGGACATGCATTTTAATTTGCTTGGGACTGAATCAACCTTGTCAACTATATATTTGCGCGCACACACACACAGAGAGAGAGAGAGAGAGAGAGAGAGAGAGAGAGAGAGAGAGGCTGTAGCAAATTTGAAGGAAGTGCTGGAGGGAAGGACATTTTGGCAGGTGAAGAAAAATTGAACCTTTATATTCAGTGCTCTGTTCAAAATTCTACTCGTTTATTTTGGACAACCTTTATTTATATATTTAATTCTGGAATTGAAATGCCCATTTTCAAATATTACACTTTGAAGGGAGAGGAACGGAAGTTTAACCATTGTGTTGAATCCCAGTAAGGAATTACAGTTCTGGGTAAGCATTATATTCTACTAGAAGTCTGTGTGGCAGTAGGTCCATAAATATGCCAAAAGAGAAGGTGCTTTATGGTGATATTGCTAGTGATAATGAAGGGAAATATTAAGTAAAAGTTTGTAAGAGTTTTAATTTCCTGTATGTACTATCAATGAATGACATCACTAGTTATTGGCTAGATAGGGAATTGTTTATTGTTGCTTTAAAAAGGCTATTGAATTAGTTCATTTAATTTAAGATTGTACTTATGAGAGCTGAGTGCTGAGATAATTAAAATTTCGAAGAGATAAATTAAGCAGAGATTATTTTGTGAAGCAACATTTTGCTTTTCATTATTTAGATCAGTTTAGTTACCTAGTGAATAAATTCAAAGCAAAAAACAAACAAACCTACTCCAGAATGTGCTAAATAAAATGTGCAACATAATGAATAGAATCAGCAGTTTTCCATTTCACTTTACTCAGAGATATGAAATTGCCCAGTGCGTGCCTTACATATGAAAAATTGATGTGGACAAAGTATTTTACCTTGAAAGTGTGTCATTAAATTGTCACAGTAAGGGCTTCTCTGAAAATCCCTAAATAGGTCCTGCAATAACTTCCTTCTGTAATTCAGGTGTGAATAAATGCCTCACTTCCTATCCTATAAAACATTCTGCATCTGACTAGTTCCAAGGGGGGGGGGGTTTGCTCTGGAATTTGCTCATGCTTAAACCTGCCTGTATAAAAGGGCAGGTCCTTTGGAACAAAACAAAACCCAGATTTTTTAAAATTTAATTCACATCCCGCCCTTCCTCCCGAAGTACCATAGCTCTACAGATGCTTTGTTGTTAACAAATTTTGTACTGGGCTCAGAATATCCTCTGAAATGACAGCCACTGCCCACTGAAAGGATTGTGTGAATAGGCACTTAGGAAGCTAGATAATTGTCTCCCGCCTACATCACTCTTACCTACTCTGATCTTACAAGTGAGTTTGTCTTCCTTGGAACAACATGCGCTTGAGCTACAGGTTTGCTTTCCCTCTCCCCCAAAAAACCAGAAAAAAAGAAGATTCACCCTTCTATAGCATGATTCTTTTGGGGGAAAGAGAATGGAAATGTCATTATACCTGTATTTAGAAGGACTACAGCCCTGAGTGCTCACTAGAAGGACAGATCCTGAAGTTGAGGCTCCAGTACTTTGGCCACCTCATGAGAAGAGAAGACTCCCTAGAAAAGACCCTGATGTTGGGAAAGATGGAGGGCACAAGGAGAAGGGGACGACAGAGGATGAGATGGTTGGACAGTGTTCTCGAAGCTACTAACATGAGTTTGGCCAAACTGCGAGAGGCAGTGAAGGATAGGCGTGCCTGGCGTGCTCTGGTCCATGGGGTCACGAAGAGTAGGACACGACTGAACAACTGAACAACACAACATTACAACCACATGACATTTTCAAAATGCATCTGTTTAATACTCCTTTAATGAAGAAAGCTCCACAGCACAGGCTCTTTCTGTTGATAGGCAGGATCAAATACATTAATTTTTCACAAAAGTGAGCACAGACAACAAATCTACTCCCAAAAAGTCAGAATAAAAACTGCAACAGCCAAACAGTGCTCATGTGTCCACACTGAATCACAGAACCAAGAAACTGAAGATGACCTATAGCAACTGTCAGTTGTGTGGCAGGAACAACCTCCACAGATCAGGCAGCATGGTGTAGTAGTTAGAGTGTCAGACTAGGACCTGGAAGACCAGGGTTCAAATCCGTACTCTGCCATGAACACACTGGGTGACCTTGGGCTAGACACTGCCTCTCAGCCTAACCTACCTCACAGGGTTGTTGTGGGGATTACATGAGGGGGGGGGAGAAAAATGCACACCACCTTGGAGGAAAATGCAGTAAATAAATTTAAGGGACTGTAGTTGAACTGCAGAAAGGTGTTTACAGAAGAACTAGTTCAAGATGACCAATGCCAGACAGAAAAGCATATATAAAATAAGTAGCACAAAATTTCTGTTAAACTTTGAATGTACATTCAAAGGTATGAGCCCCATACCTTTTGCACTGGACCACAAAAATCTAGTCATAAGAATAACCAGCACTAGTCAAATCAACTAAATATTTTTGACATATTCTTCCCTTTTGTGATTATAGATAATACAGTAGATTACACGACAAATATCAGGCATCTTGTGCATAGACACACAATATGTGGTAGTGTTTTAGATAATTCTTTTCCAGCCACAGAGAGGACAAATTTGGAACATCAACACACACCAAAAGCATATCAAAGTGCATTGACTTTAATACAGGTGAGTACTTTTAAGGAGATGAGAACTCTTAACATAACAGAAGTATGGAAAAATACTTTATCTGGTCCAATTGCTAACAATTTAAAGTATTCCCCCCAACCTTTTTGGTCCAAGGTCTAATTATAATATTAAATTTCCACATACAATTTTCACGGAAGTCCAGCTGATCCTGGAAATATTACTAACCTGCACCAGAAAACATTTCCCTGAAATTCCTTAGCAAACATCTCACCTTACTCGTGCAGCTGATACAAAAGCATGTTGTTTGCATACAGCCTCTGGGATAGAACTAGTACCGAGACAGTGCATTAACAACTAAATTAAACAGAAATGGAGGCAGTAGACATTCCTGTTTAACAGTATTGGTAGAAGGAAGAACCCCAGAAAATTGCCCTTTATTTGTCTAATCTTGTTGCTGAGCCACAAGGTGCAGAGCTCAGTGGAGTGGAAAGCCAGCCAACCAGAGGAGTCTCTGAGCTGTACTTGCCTGAAAGCAGAGTCAGCATCCTAGGTCCAGTCCTAGGGTTGGGTGAACAGCAATCTACATGGTCAGATGCTCCAGGGGTCAGGTAATCCAATGATCTTGGGGTCAAAACCAGCAGGAAGCAGCAAGGTCATGCCAGGAACCACAAGCATTGTTACAAGCATCTGACTGCTGCTGGAAGCTCTGCTTAAGAAGGCTGAAGCCAGCTGGTTCTCATCAGTGCCTTCTACTCTGTATCCTTGAATCAACTGCAGGTGAACTCACTCTGCCTTGTTCCCCTTTGGGCTGCTGTTCAGCAGGCGAAGCCCATGACATTTATGAACAACTGGTTTGGTAGATGTGACTTTTCTGATCAGAGTAAATAAATACTGTATCTACTGACATTGATACTCCACAGTTTTTACACATTTCCTCCCATTTTATATATTAAATGAGGCAAGAAGGGTTCCTAGACTCCTTAATTTGTTTACAAACCAGATGATTCAGTAAAAAGCGCTGGTCAATCATACTCTTGCCATTTCCACATCAGGCTTGTGCTTCCCTGACGAAATTCAATTCCGCCCATTCTTCTAGACTGTGCAATATCAAGTGAGAGTTTGATTTAGAAACAATGTTTAGCAGACTAAGTGACCTTGATGTCAGATTTATCACCTTTTAATATATATACACATCAGTGATCTTGCTTAAAATACTTAATGTAGACAAACAATTTCACTAGAATTAGTATGTACCATGTTAGATTGTTCAAAATGAACTGAAGGGTACATATCTCTCCTAGGTCACAAGTTAAAAATGCTTCTTTCAGCTTCTACCCTGTTTCTCCTAAAATAAGACATAGCCATAAAATAAGCCATAGCAGGATTTCTATGCATTTGCGAAATATAAGCCGTTCCCCAAAAATAAGCCATACCCCGAAAATAAGCCATAGTGACGTGGTACCTCCCATTAAAACAGCCTGGAGAGGCGTGGCTATGCAGCGTACTGATGCGACACGGTTAAAATAAGACATCCCCTGAAAATAAGCCATACTGTGTTTTGTTGAGCGAAAAAATATATAAGACGGTGTCTTATTTTAGGAGAAACACGGTATGTACATGAATGCGTTAGTCTGTGGCAGTCACATTGTTGTTAGCTTGGGTTGAACAGTGCTGATTATGTAGCCAGCTACACTGGTTCAATTTAGCATGATTTGGATTTTTTTTAACCTTGTTGCAGCTCTGAACATAACTTCAAAGAAGAGATAATGTTTTTAAGTTACTGTTTCTAAAGCACTTGCACTCATCACCTTTCTGTGTGGACAAAACCTCTGAAGCAATTTATTTGTTAAAAGACCAGGCTGTAAGGCAAGCACAAAGAAAAAGATTTTTACTAACTGATATGGCTTTTTGCACAGTTATAAAACCAGTCAAATAAAACAGCTTTTTAAAAGTCATATACCTGAAAAGAGCAGATTCTATTCAGTGACACTGTTGTATAAGATGGAGTTTCAGACAATGGCTACAACCAAATTACAAACAATCTCAGAATATATGCAGTAGATTAAAAAAATACTGGGGGGAAATGGCAAGCATGTTTTATTCCACCTGAATGACCATAATAGAAATGTAAAGCTACTGATAATATAAATCAAAATACAAGAACAGCTGTGTTGTAGTAGCAAAGAGCTTGGAGTTTCACTGCTCAAGATTAATATATTGGCTGCATTTAAAAGGTGGATAAAGTTTTGAACCCCATTCCCTTCCTTAGGGGCACATCACCACATACACCTTTGGCATTGGGACCCCAAACACCAAATAAATCTTAGAAAAAGTTATGTGGGTCAATGACCCTTTGAAGAAAAAAAGTTCCCCAGCCCTACCATTATCTTTTCTTAATCGATAATGTGAAAGTGGAGGATTGCACCTCTCTTCTGCTGGGTGTAATGGCAGACTTATTTGTTGACAGACCGATGACTGCAAAACATAACCAACAAATCTCCTAAACAGGCTGCTAAATTCACTCTAGTCTTCCACTCTAGGCTTGCTTTCCATGGGCAGGCCCAAGGTGTATGGAGCTACCTCAGGCTGCCAACAGCCATATTTGTCAGGCTTCAGGGAATCCAATCCTCCCCCCCCCCAATGCCAGGCTGCTAGCAACAGATAGAAAAGAAGCTCTTAACAAGTTTTTTATTCAATATTCACAGAGGCTTAGAAATGCTGCCTCTCCGAGTAATGATGTTGCTTCGAGTAAGCTCCACCCCCCATCTCTTCTCAGTTGTCAACAGCACCAGCCCCCTTACGGAGGCTGCTTAAGGCCATTTGTTCTTAGCTCTCTGCTCTCCTACTTTCGCTGCTCACCGGGTTCTGGGAGAAAGGGGGGTCTGGAATGCTTTCTAGTGATAATGTGTCAGCTAGCTGCTCTGGCTCTGCTTCTCCCCTCTCCTCTTCTCCTGTTATCTCCCAGCTTTGTCCCTCTTCTGTCTCAGAGCTGTGATCTTTTGCAAACCACTGTTGTAAATGTATCCTGTCTTCCTCTTCTCTGGAAGTTTCAGAATGAGAGGGGGCAGTCTCCGCCATTCCTTCTCAGTCCAGTCCCTGACAACATCCCACTAAGCAGGCAGCTGCATTCTTCACACCCAGTTCCAAGTACAGTAGGTTTGGTGAGTCTGCCAGTGGGTTCCAAGGATGGGAAAAGGGCACCACCCACAGTTCTCTCTCCAGCTTCTGTCCCTTCAACTCCAGCTGCTTTTTAGGAGCTGCTTTAGTAGGAGCAGATGGCAAGAGTTAAGCTGAGAATAATTATAAAGAAATATGGAAATGATAAAAAAGGATGAAATCTAGTATATATTTGGGAAAGTGGTTTGTCCATTTGTATTCTATAGGTTCGGATGCCTCTTGAGATATTGTGACCAAACTGGGCATGAAGGTTCCCAAGGTGGGAGCAGCAGTTTTCATCTACACTTGGATGCTCGACACCATTTCAAATCAGGATGGTAGACCAAGACAACTTAACTCTTAACTGTTTGTGTGATGGATAGAGATATGGTAGATCAACACATCCAGGTCCACATAAATGATTGTGGATGTTTTTCTAGAGCTGATTGTGTTCATCAGAGGCCTGATGTGAGAAGCTATCTTCAGGACACTGGCCCAAAGATACAAATAATATTTTCAGTCATCCCTTATGGCATAGTTAAGATATCAAAAATTTCCATCAGTGTTCCCAGTGTTAATTCTAAAACATTTGTGGTTGAGAACACATAGCCATACTGAACATCTATGAACCTAGTCCATGTAGAGCAAAATGAATTAGAAAGTACTGAAGGAGACATGTAATTTACAGTTTTTCTGGGTCTTTAAGGTCACACTCACTTAAAGAGCAATTGTTCATCTTGGCACTTGCTGCTTCAAGAGTAGTTGACAGTAACAATATCTTTGAGTCAGTAATAATGATACAGTTCCTCTCAAGAACCTGCTCGACCTAGATACAATAACTTTAATGCATCTTCCAATTTACTAGTTTTTAGACTGGCAATGATATTTTTAAAGAAGTGTCACTTCTGCAGGAATATCCACAACCATTTACCATCAGCATATGCCTATGTCATCAATTACAATAATTCTTATTTGTGATTACTCATTTTTCCAACATGATCAGTCTCCTCCAATGATCAGCACAGTATTCATTTAGAAGCCAGCAATTAACATTCTAATTTGTCACACTTAATTTGAAATAAAGCATGCACTGATGGTTAACACCATAGCCGTGGTGTTCGTGTTTGTCCAATGTTGCCAGCAGCAGTCTCAATTTATCAGTTGTCAATTATATTCTCATGCCAATGATTTTAGGTTTTAAAAGCCATGACAGTTCTAGATTTAAGAAAAATCAAAGAGAAAATATATATTAAAAATGCTATTTTATAGCTGAATCTATGTTAGTTAATTCACAGTGGCCCTAAATAATGAGTTTAGTGTTCCAAACATTTTCTTTCCTTCTAAAATAAAGTTTCATTACAGCAATAATCCACTCTATTGTGATCATAGGTAGTGCATTAAAATACATCCTGAGTGTATGCTGAAGCAAAGTGCCCAAGGCAGGTTGTGGTTAATCAAGAGAAGCATGGAGAACCTCATTTCTCTTAGGCCATGACTTTTATTTTGATTTCTGTTTTAAAAAATGTATGGAGTGTTAATGAAACAGATCATTTAAGTAAGAAAGCCATTCCCAGCAGAAGCATAAGACAAATTAGCAAGGAAAGTAATGCCATTTCCCAACATCAACAAAGAGATATGAACATTAATGCATACTTTAGTCTAATTCCGTTTTTATTTAAAAATATGTTTATATAACACTCTTCATCTGAATAATACCAGAGTGGTTTTTATTAAATAAAACCACCACACAATAAGATAAAATACATGCTAAAATTGTGAATTTCACTGACTTTGCCCAAAATAAAATAAAATACAATAAAATAAAATAAAATAAATACCACATGCTCATTGCTATGTACAATATATAGATCACATTTATTTGTTCGAGCTGGTAGGCTGGACACATGAAGGAGATATTTTAGATTGCAACCCTAAAAAGACATACTAGAGTAAGCTTCTCTGAAAACAGCGGGACTTACTATTGAGGAACAGTGGCGGAGAGCAGGCAGGGGCGGGGCTGGCATGTGTCCCAGGGGCAGGACGCGCCGCCCACAGGGGCATGGCGAGTGTTCTGGGGGTGGAGTGCGCCACCTGCTGGGTCGTGGCATGTGTTCTGGGGGTGGGGTGCACTGCCTGTGGGGGCGGGGTGCCCAGCGCAAGTGGGGAAGCAGCCGCGATGGAACCCCACCGGGATTGCACTGCCCAGGGCGGTGCGCTCCCATAGCCCCCTCTCCTCTGCCCATGTCAAGGAAACATCCACAGGACTTTAGTGTTAGCAGAAAGCAAGCAAGACCATTTGTAAGCAGTCTCAATCTGCACCTGAGCAACAAAGTTACTAACTCCAGAATAGAATCAATAGTGTAACAGGGACAGTTGGGACCAGATTGCCACTCTGTTGCTTGATCTCTGCTGGCTGGAAGCTGCAGTTCTATTCTATGAACATCTGTAATGGTGGTGCTATATTGCTACAGAGATAAAATTAGACCAGCAGTTAGCACTGATTGTCAGCTGCCAGGATATTGCTGGGAATAAAGTGCCTGTTTCAGATCAGGCTTCGAGACCCATGCTACTGTATACTTTCTGGATACATTGGTGCAAGATCCTCAAATGTTTTGTTCCCTAAGTGCTTCCTGTGAGTTTGTACAGTGCGTCCTGTAATGTTTGCACAAGAATGATTTGGGAAGTCACTACCATGTGGGTGGGTGTTCTGGACTGTGCAAGGATAAATTTTATTTTGACTACAACCAAGCAGTACTGAATATACACTTGCACCATCCTCTCTGATTAGTTTATTTTTAAAATTGCTTTTTTCACACCTTAATCATCAAAAACCTATCCCACCCATACCAAATATTTGCAATCAGGCAGTCAAGTCACTATGCAGACAACAAACACACCTCTCTAAGTTGCTAATGACAGAATCTCCCCACACATGGATTCTACTACTGACTCCCAGAGGTGCACTTTCATTGCAAGACTATATAGATGGCTTTGCTGAGTGGTGGGCTACTTCAAAGGACTGTTCCCTAAGATTCTCATTTCTTACAGCAGTGAGTCTGAGCCAATAAGGCCACAAACGTGTGTTGCAATCTGGTTTCTTCCACCATGGAATCAGGTAGCTTTCATTTCCATTTCTTTGAATTTGTCTGTTGTCAGGTTTCAGATGAGAACAAGTACTACCATCTGCATTTCCTCCTCCCTCCCACCCATCATTTTCATTAACCAGGGGAATGCTCAAGTAGATTTCAAGTGCTTAACTTAGGAGACTGACTCAAACCAAGTTTGAAAGCCCCTACTGCAAAGACAGATTCATTAAATGTGCATGATGTGTTATACTTTGACAGCACTCATTACAGTTCATAATGCCAGTTACAAATCACTGAACTGAACCAGGTGCAACAACAAAAAATTTATGAAGCATTTTTAAAAATTCAATATAAGAGGCACAATGCTACTTCGGCATGCACTTTTTAATGGCTTACACCCAAGATCCAGAGGATGTGCTGTAAACATAGCAACATACATGAAAAAGATAAGAACAGGACTTACTCAACAACTACTCGACCAGAGGGAAACAGGAGTACTCGATCATATAATTAAGCTTATCGTTATGATTCATGAATAAAGATGCACATCAGGCAGAATTAAAGTTCTTGTAATACAGGTAATGCCTAAGGTACTCCAGGGAATGAATTGCTACACAAAATGGCATGCCTCTCTTTTGGATAAACACATTTTGCTTTGCACTTACTGCAGCATAATACGTCTTACAAGTGTTTGACTTTTAACATTAAACTAAGGCTGAAATTTTAAGCACCCTTCTTCGAAATTATATCTACTAAGCCATTAGAAAATCCACATTGTGTGAATTTAACTATGTACATCACACCTTTCCCCAGGGGCCCAGGACATGTTGCAAAGGATTGGAAGCAATAACAAAATAAGACTAATAAGTATAATTTACAATCCCACAGACTCCAACAAGATGAAAAGCGCAAGCTAACAAATCTTTTACACCCAATACCAATTCTACCACAATAACAATGGTCCAGTAGATGTCCACCAAAGCTGTGCACTAGGGGAGGGAGACTGCACAATTGTTCATAGTCAGTGATGAGTCTGGTCGCAAATGACAAACACCATGTCCATAATCAAGGGTGTGTCTGATTGCAAATGACAACGATTATTAAAGCCCTTAACAACCCACTGGAGGCTGGTCCATTGTGGTGAATGGGGCACTGGTCCACAAATGTCAGTCTTGCCTCAGCCACTCCCCACCTGCCTGGCTGGGGAGACCTAGCCAGATGGGCGGGGTATAAATCATCATCATCATCATCATCATCATCATCATCATCATCTGCTTTCTTGCTTACAACCAGTCCAGAGGGTGGCACTTGTGGATTTCAGCAGGAAAATTGGGGGAGGGGACTAGAATTGGCTCTGCCTGTCGTCGGCTGTGGCTCCACATACTGTTTGCCTCCTGCCTTGGGTCCTACCAGTGCAAGCAGCCACCAGCCACCAGCCACCAGCCACCAGCCACCACTGTATAGATAGATACCTTTTATGTACAGACATGGATTGGACAATGGATCAAAAGATGCACTGTGTCTGAACAGATACAAGAATCAACCTACTAAAAGCTCTAGAGTAGGGATGGGCAGAAGGTAGACTGAGATCTAGTAGATCTCTTTAGTTATTTGAAGCAGATCATCAAAGGCTCCCAATTGTTTAACAAGGATGACAACAAAAAAGATTTTCCCTTTCTAAATTAGGCTGCTAACATGAAGGAAGTCTGGGTATGCCTGAGCGAAAGTCAGGAGTGGATTATTGAGTGGTAGGTCTGTGAGCTCAGTTTTAGTACTGGAAACAAATTCCATGTGCTGAGAGACACCTTAACACTGAGAGACCCATAAGAACCTTTATCTGTATGAATCACATGTTTTTATATGCTTTTATTCTGCTGTTTTACTATTTTTTATGTTATAGTTTTGTTTTAATTATATTGCTGTTTTTGTTGTTGTACACCACTCAGAGATTTAAAAAAAAAATTAAGTGGTTTATATATGTTTTAAATAAATAAATAAAATTCCCAGCAAAATAAATAAAATTCCCAGCAAACTAACTAACTAACTAACTAACTAACTGGTGGCTGTTCTTAAGTGTATTTAAAAGCCATGAACATAAGAACTTAAGAAGAGCCTGTTGGATCAGACCAATTGCCCATCTAGTCCAGCAGCCTGTTCTCACAATGGCTGAACAATTGCCTGTGGGAAACTAGTAGCTTTGGTTTTTCATTGAAGGGGAAGGAAATGAAAATATGCTATAATGGCTGTTATATAAATTTTTCTGACATGAGAAGAGGAGGAATGGTTAGTGAAACATGAATCCCAACCTTGGTATTTGACTGCCTAGCCACAATGGCAAATGTCATTTCTTGGTAACAGAATATATTTTCTACACAACAACATGAATCTTCTCACTGTGTATACAACTCCTCAGTTACCACTGGATGCTACTATCCTAGGGTAATTATAATTCAGTCTTTCATGTGCATATACGTTGGCAAACTACTTGTAATTTTAATTATATTTTCCCATTCTGTAACTGTTAGGTATACATTTTGTTTGTGCTGAAGAGAACAAACAAAACAAGGGGCACTTGTGCTTCAGGTTCTGCAAAGTATCTTGCACAACATTCAAAATGAATTGTTTACTGTATATTTCCAAAACGTATTCAAACCTTTTCACAGTAACTCTTTCTGTTACTATTCCCTAAGAGGCAAGCTTGAAAGCATGTAAAAATGCAATCTAAAACCAGAGCTGGAAGACAAGGCTTCTTCATTATAAGTAGGGGAACGTATTATTTAAAAATACTGTTTTGAAGCTAATTCTGCAGTAGAATGAATAGATTTATATGGGCTGCAAAATATGAAAACTTTAGGTAATTTTAAATCTGCTTTCAAAATTATCCCGGCATGCACAACCTAATGCCATCAGAATATAGAAATGAAATCAGTCACTGGGTCAAAGCCTTTGGCAAATCCATATGGAAGAGACTCAAACTCATAGAAGGAGAAGGGGTTATGGAGCATAATGAAGAAACTACATTTTAAGAAGCAAATGAATTGAAACAACCTGTTACGAACATAATTGCTTTAAAGACCCCACAGCAAACATCAGCAGAATTGGTTTGTAATTTACCACGTCCTTCACTTTGAACATGCTCCCTAAAGGTTTGTGTGAAAGTCATGACACCTACAAGAACAATTTTTTCCAGACTGACTAGCCATGATTAATGTCTCCCTTTACTGCTTTTGACCAAACTAATTCCTTTTGCTAGGAAAGGAAAGAAGCCTTCAGTTTGCTTGTCATGAAGTCAGAACACAGAGATCGTGTTTTTAATTTAAATCCCTCTCGGAAATGTTTGGGTAAACTCTGAAAAAAAAGAATGCTGCTAATGTGACTGAAGAATTTCAGCAGTCAGTCAATTAAGTATTGTGGCAAAGGTTTCTAATTACACTACTGAAGTCACAATCTTATCTTGGGAATATCTTGTACTGAACTGAGGCAATATCAGTCAGTAATGACTCTTCTAACTGTATCAGTCAGTGATAAAGATTCCAACTAAATGAAGCGAGCCTGATTACTTTAATTTGGTTCTTTGCAGTGGCGGGAATATATATAGCACAAGGTGGCTTATTCTTGAGAGGAAAAAAACACTCAAGTTGTAGAACAGTTTCAAGAGCTTCTTAAGGTTCATTGTATCAACTCTGCAGAGATTTCTGTACATTGCTAGATCAAATTGCAAAAACTTGAAAACCAAACCTATGTTTTCATTTCTTTAGCTATATGCTTTTATAAATACATTCTCTGCATGGACACACACACAAACACACACACAGAGAGAGAGAGAGAGTACTTTTTTTCCTTAAAAAATGTTTAGGGGTACTCTAATTTGCTACTCATATTGAAATACTGTCCCTCAAAGAGGCCAAACTTAGATTCACAAAATGTTTAGGGGTATGCGTACCCCTGCGTACCCCCAGAAAAAGCACTGTATATAGTATAAATACATGGCTCACTTTGTCTTTCGCGAGGTAAACATGGATGTGATATTGTATACAATGAAAAATGGTGGCAGTTAGTTTGTTCACAGAGAGTATCATAATAACGCCATATCATAGAATTGTAGAGTTGGAAGGGACCCCAAGAGTCATATACAGTGGTACCTCAGGTTATATACGCTTCAGGTTACACACCCTTCAGGTTACATACTCCGCTAACCCAGAAATAATGCTAATAAAGCAGCAGCGGGAGGCCCCATTAGCTAAAGTGGTGCTTCAGGTTAAGAACAGTTTCAGGCTAAGAATGGACCTCCAGAATGAATTAATTTCTTAACCCGAGGTACCACTGTAGTCCAACCCTCTGCAATGCCGGAATCTCAACTAAAACATCTATGGCAGATGGCTGTCCAAGCTCTGCTTAAAAACTTCCAAGGAAAGAGGTTATGCTCCAGAGCAGGGAGAAAACTTTGGGGGATGGGAACATGACATTTTTTTCCCTTTCTCACTCTCCTAAAGCCTCTTCCTGCTCTTCTGTCATGATAAAAGTGCTCAGATTCAGGTCTGCAATAGATGTTTAATCTCTGACTCAGATATTAGTGAAAGCCAATCATATTTAATTATGACATAGTCCCTCATCACCTTTGTTTCTAAACTGCCTGTCAGGTAAAAATTGTTCTGTTCATCAGTTGGAGAAGCAAGATAAATTGAAGGAAGAGTCACGCTTCCCTCAGGCGTACTCAAGAGTAACATCCTGGATTCTGTTTAGATATTTGATGCCCTCCAGATGGTTTGGTCTATAACTATGCTGGCTAGAGCTGATGGGAATTCCTTTTGGAAATTTACCATACACAGCTGCCACACTGGGCCCACCAGGATAATGCTAACTGGACATGAAAATTATGGTAAGTTGACAGGCACACACCAGGAACAGAATTATGTGGTCTAAATTTGATCAATTGCACTTACCTATGGGAATATGAAGGGATTTTATTACCACTGGTGTGAGAGACTGTGACCACATTCACCTCATATGGTACCCACTTTAAACAATTATGGCTTCCCCTAGATAATTATGGGAGCTGTTGTTTCTTAAGGGTGCTGAGGGTTGTTAGGAGACCCTATTCCCCTCCCGGAGCAACAATTTTCAGAGTGGTTTACCAGTCAATCCATCTTCACTGGGAACTCTAGGAAAGTGCAACTCCATCCATGGTAGGCAACTGACCAATTTCTCAGAAGTGGGGACACTCACCCACAATGCTTCTGTCTTGTTAGGATTCAAGCTTAGCTTGTTTTTTCCTCATCCGGCTCACAACTGAGCCCAGGCACCAGTCCAGGGACTGCACAGCCTCTCTCAGTTCAGATGTTATGGAGAAACAGAGCATACTGATGGCACCTTATCCCCAAACTCCTAATGACCGCTTCCAGAAGCTTTATATAGGTATTAAATAGCACTGGCATTATGCTCTGCAGCAGCCCATAACACAACCCCCAGGGGGCTGAAAATCACTATCCCAATACTACTGTTTGCCTTTGGTCCTGGAGGTAGGAACCACTGTAACACAGTGTTCCCAATTCCCATTCTCCACTCTGTTATGACACAGCCCTACATGCTGTCCTAGACTGACCATCTAGCAGTCAGAGCACCTATCCCTGGTCATTTATTTATCTTACTGCTTTTCTCACAGAGTGTTTCATTGAAACTAATTAATATATAGATTTATCTTGCAGTCTATATCTGTGTTGGACTTGAAATTGTTTCATACGTTTTTGTTTGTTGATGTTTTTATTATTGCTAGCTTCAAAATGTTTCATGGGAAGTAATACCTTAATGGAACAAATGATAAAGAAATTAAGAGAGCTTTGATTTTCTGACCTTTATTCAATAAATGTGGTGGTCTTAAACATATTGTACAACTTTTTCCTACCCCAAACCACTATGCATGTCTTCTGAGACGTGCTCCTGGGCAAGTCACGTGACCCGTGCCTCATTCCCCTTCCCCCAGTGTTCTTTTCAGGGCAAGAGCACAGCGCAAGAAAGGATGAGATTGAGGCACCAAATATAGCTGCTGAGAACTTGCATGAAAAAAACGGGATAACACGTTTCCCCCCAGGGCATTTAGGAGGTATGCTTATATCCCCTCCCCTCATATAAGAATCTCATTAATCTGTTTGAGGTTGTACTTTATGCACAACACTCTACAACAAATTCCAAGAAGCTCTAATCTTTACATTCCTTTACCACGGTTCTTATGCCAGCAACGGAAAGAAAGCTATGCTGGTTCATATCCTTAGGGCTCCTGTGTAAATGTGCATGGCCAGAGAGATGGCATAAGATTTATCTTTAAAGACAGCAGATATGTATCTTTTACCACTGTCTGCTTTTCGTATAACTATGTTGGTTTCCACTGTAGTTTATCCAAGCAAGGAAAGGCCTCTGCCTTTGTAATCTACGATAGCCTGACAGTAAAACCCAAGTGTGTACGCTGCTTGCATTCCCCACAATAATTCTTCCATTATTAACAGTGCTACCGGTAAAGCTTCAAAGAATTTAAGGATCACTTTTCAGAGTCTCAGTCAGTTTATTTGGACATAAAAGAAGAGTTTTGCAGAAAAAGACATGGTGATAAATGAAATGGCAAGCCTTCATAAAGCATGTTTATGAAGGTAGCACCAGTTCTGCTGCCTAGAAATGGATGTACAAAAGAGGGATGGTTGAAAACTATATATTTAAAAGAGCAAAGATAAATTATGTCAGTATCTTTGCAAAGAAAATTAATGACTTTGGGGGCATTGATGCAAATTATATAGCAAGTGCAATAGCCATTCAAAAACTGCACACTAGGAAGTAAAGGGCTGCACGCATATCTTAACAATGGCAGTGAACAGGTATTCTCCTCCTCCCTGGAAATTGAGGAAATGCAAAGTAGAGAATAAGCTGTTAAGTAAATTTAAATGTAGTTGAAATAGGCCATTAGAGTGTTTTCAAAAATACATGTTAGTAGAACAATTAAAAAGCTGTGCAGCAGGGCAAGCCTTATAGACAAAAATATATAAATATGGAAGGAAGTTCATGTGAACTCTGTTTAATTATTGCTGTTTATTTCACTTATCAATATGATTTCTCTCCCTTTTACAGAAGTGCTATTGGAACAGTAATTACTACCCACAGGGCTGGTAATTTGAGCTATACAGTGAAAAGTTAGTGGCTCACAAGGAGTCATGGGGAGATGAGATATAAATGGTTTGGCAATACCCCTTTGAAGATACTGTTTGGTTCTGACAGCTGAGGTTTGAGGTAAGGTGATCACAAAGTTGCTCATTCATCCCCAAACTACTCGGTGTGTGTGTGTGTGTGTGTGTGTGTGTGTGTGTGTGTGTGTGGTATTTTTATTTATTTTCTGCCCAATAGTGTTGGGGGGAGGGGAGGATGGGGGTGAAGAGGAAATTGGGGTGAAGGGACTCACAACCCAGGATACTTTAAGCCAGAGGTGAGGAACCTGTGCTTTCCATCTGTTGCTGAATTATAGCCATCATCATCCCTGACCACTGACAATGCTGGTAGAGGCTGATCGGAATCCAATAGCAACCAGAGGCTCATAGATTTTGCACCTCTGCAAAATGGATTTTGCATCTGATAGAATCCTTGTAAAACAAATAAGGATTGTGAAGGAGTACTTTCCTGCTCATCCTAATTAATTTGAAGCCCTTTTGATAATTTGGGTGGGATTCACCAAAGCAATTCTGTAAGTGGAAGTCTTGCACAAGGACATTTGCTTCTGCAAGGGGCTTTCCTCCCTCTCTTCCCCCTATGCCAGCTGAAATTGGTTTGGCAGAGGGTTGGGAGAACTTCCAGAACAATGCGCATGGGGAGGAGGCATTGTTCCATTTGGCAATCTGGAACACTTCACAGACAGAACAAGTAGAAGATGCTAAATCCACCCTTTTAACCTATGTGTCTCCTGGACAGCAGTGAGCATGCTCAAACCTTGTCATGCCATATAATAATAATAATAATAATAATAATAATAATAATAATAATAATATTTAAATATGAACATTCCCCGCAAGCATCTAGGGTTCTCCTTGGCATGCAGATACACCAGGTCATCATGCAGCCACAATGCTGATTAAATACCTACACAAGACTTTAAATTAAGTGTGAATATGATTTTAAGTTCTGAAGGTTTTGTTTTCTATTGGACATACATATTGATCATTGTAGCTGTCAACTTAATAAAACCAAAATGAAGCCATACTTGTCAGTCTGTGTGCAACTGTTTTCCTATGCAACTGGCACAAAAACAATAGGGGACAAGAACTGAATATTCTCCCTTTAGTAATTCCAATACCAATTCTATATGGACCAAATACCAATTCTATATGGACCAAATACCAATTCTATATGGACCAAATTCTACTGTATATGGTCATTCATATAAGAATGTCACAATATGTAAATACCTTACATTTGCACCTATCAAACTAGCTGGAGAGATACATTTTGTGAAATTAAATTCAAGGGATATGTATCAATATGTATATATTGATATTTTAAATATCTGAAGTACATTTGTTACACAGGTAAACACAGAGATGCTGGGTGCAACCAAATGACTGAAGTCAATGGAAATGTTACCATTGATTTCAGTGGGATGACAGCTGCAATTACAATGAAATCCACAGGGTACTCCAGTGTATACTATTGAAATGAATGGAGTTTGCACAGTAGCAAGCCTCGACTTTCCCACCAGTAATTCCACATTGTAAAACAGAAAAAACACAGAACTTCAGGCATGCCTTAAAAAAATTAAGTATATGTCCCAGCGTTGTATTAATTTCAGTTAATGCAACAACTTTTCATCTGGATAGCCCAATTAATTGTAACAAAACACGTCCTATTTTATCCTAAAACCATTTCCTCTCCAACTCAGAAAATAGTAACACAGAAGAATAAAAGATCTGAGTAGCTTTGAGTGCTTCTATTGACTCGGGGTGGGGTGGGGGATCACAAACTGTACTGTTAACTGACATAAACTTTAAGTATATCTGATATACAAATAGCACAAACTTACCATCTTGATCTGTAGTGATTGTGATAGCTGTAAACTGCTTGGGTGAAAAACTTAATTCAGAGACTCCATTCATGGCTTCTATTTCAAAAGTGTAGTTCACATGAGACACAAAATCAAGCACAGTTACTGAGGAATTGATTAGTCCAGTATGTCTTGGAATGAATCGGATGCCTCCTCCACATATCTCACACTGGCTGGCATCAGATCCACATTTCTTGCAAATGACACTATATGTGAGGTCTTTTCTTCCTCCTGTGTCACTTGGTGGGCTCCATTCCAACATGAGAGCTGTTTCATTTATGTTAAAAATAACGTTCCTTGGAGCAGAAGGAGGCCCTAAGGAAAAGGGGAAATAGTTTATCATTAGAACATATACACACACACACACACACACACACACACACACTCCCAAAGCCCTCTTTCATCATTTACAGAAACAAATTAAATGTGGCAAACATGTTACATTCTTACATACTTAAAAAAAAAAAAAAACTCATCTACCCTCATATTGTTCTTAAGGAACATGTAAACTGCCCTATAGGAACTCATGCCAAGATCACAAGAGAACACGTTAAACACAAAGTCAGGAAACAAAGTCAGATAAAATACTAGGAACAGAACTCAAGACAGATTCAGGATAGGGCTTGTATGTTTAGGATGACAAAATATGCCTGCACCATAGAATCTGGTATCTGGATTTTAAACTCTCAGGGCCACAACTATTCTCATCCATTGACTTTTATCTATGAATGCCAACAGGAATAGAAGTATAGAGAATTCTACCAATCAGATGTTTGTAGGGGAAACAGAATCAGGGAGTTGAAACTTCCTCCCATTTCTGCTCTTGAAGAATCAGTCTTAAGAATTTTAGCCCTTTTTTTTAAAGAAAGGCTTTTGCATCAGAGAGCGAGACTATGTGCAGCATCACAGCCAATTATTGACAGAACACCTTTATGCTATCTTGATTTATTTTAGTTTGTGCATGTTTTGTATAATTATATTCAGTGTGCAGCAGAAAAAAATATATGCATGTTAGTTTCTTTCTTTTTCAATTTCCCAATGATTGCTAATAGTTCTGTTTGGTAAATCAATGTACAGAGAATCTTGGTGTTATTTTAGGATAAAAATATGATTTATTATGCATTCATATTGCTATGAATAGGAAAATTGTTATCAATTGTAGCAGGAGTGTTTCAAAGTTTATAACTGTCCGCCTGCAGATACTGAAGATATAGACACCCTTCATACTCAAGGGCCCTCGTGCCAATTTGCATGACGATTAAATAGGTTTTTAATTGCCATTAAATTATGCCATCTAAACTGTGATTTCATGCAAATATTAAGCTGTAATGACATGCAGTGAATCATTTACTAAGATTTAGAACTTGGAACAAAGAGAGACAATTAATTCTAATCCTCAGATTCTGCTAAATTATGTGTCATTGGGATTTTTATGAATGTGGCCTGATTGCTTTGTTATCACTTATAAATTATGCATAGATTATATGTCACATTGGAAAAAAAACTGGCAGCCATAACCTTTTTGCAGGCATCTGTGAGCAATACGCTCAGGAATTTCTTCATGCTATATATTTCGTTTAGGCAAGCAAATATACTGACAGTTTTAAAAGATTAATGTCTTTCACCAACATGCATCAAACATTGTGACTATTCCAGTTTTGTGCAGTAAAGGTATAATAATTATACTAATGCCTGCATAATTTATTTTATAGAAAAGAATTAAATGCTGCTTGGGATCCAGAAAGGTATGTTGAATATACAAAGAGATCTTGATGCATATTCAAAAATGATTTTGACACTACTTTGTGGTTCAGAAATGGCTTACTGCGTGGAGCTGCTGGTGTAGAATCATGCCAAAGTCATAGTAGGGATGAAGGATTTGTTGTGTCATTCTCTAGTCCTTGATCAGTATATCTTTAATATATGCTTTTCTTACTGAATTGTAATCCAGCTTCAACATCCCATTAACCTATCCCATCATATAAGTAGAATAAAGCTTTGCACCATTCAGGAACAAGACAGATTGAAATTTTACTGATGTACACATGATAAAATCATAAATTAGAAAGAAGCCAACTGTGGTTTATTTTCTTTTACAACTATTAATATGTCTTGTTTAGAAACAAAATATTAAGCACTAATGACTATTAAGAATCAGAAAGTGATTCATGAAGGCAAGAGGTATCAGACAATTTTGCAAATGCCTCTTTTGCACCCTAATGACCCTTTGCCCCTGCAACTGTTCTTCTGGAGTTTTAACAGTCCCAAAGGCAGTTAGAACATAGTTCTCATAGTATTTAATTAGAGTGTGTGCAACCTAGATTTTAAGTGTTCAACAAATTCTTCTAATAGTAGAAGTTGTTGTTGTTTGCCGTTATTGTCATCATCATCATCATCATCATCATCACCTCCTGGAACAGGACAACCCATCCTCTCCAGATCCCTAGTACTATGGGTTCAGCCGGTTGTCATGGTGCTGAGCAGGATTTATTTATTTTTAATATCATATCTAAACTGGACATTGTTAAGGAGTTATTTTTAGTCCACTTATTCTGTACTGCCAGGCTAAGATGATACCTGTGTTTACTTGGGCGTTGTAAAGTAATGTAATCTTGGAGCGGAGTTGAGAAAGTGCGAGAACATGATAAATATCCTGAAGCAGTTGTAAGGCGGCTTCCTAAACTATCTTCCATAACTCATAAATCAAGCTCTTTACAGCCTGCCAGATTCACCATCCTACTTATTGGCATGTGGGAAGGGGCTGGTAAAGTGGGCAGGGTTTCCTCAGCAATTCATTTGAATGAGCGGGTTGTGACAGCCATGGCAATATGTATAATGGTTTGAGACTCTTCGCCAGGGTGCTGTAATGGAAGTTCAATATGACTTTTTACACAGTTAGGCTATGTTACTTGCCACCCAGGACTGCCTTTAGGAGTGGCTGATGGGAATTGGAATAGCTTTATTTTGTTTTAATTGGTCATTTGATCCTGAGCCATAATGTTATAGTCCCATTTTAAACTCTAAGCACTGCAACTATATCTGAGTCTGTAAAAAGGGTCTGTACTGCATGGATGAAATGCTCATTTTGTACAAGGGTGTCCCCCCCCCTTATACACATTATATATTACATATACCAGTACCCAGATTTGAAATGTGTGGTCACTCTGTTAATAACAGAGTTTTGGTAACATTCTATCTAGTATTGTGGTGGTGTTTTTAAAAAGCACTTTAGATAGAAGAGCATTTTTTTCTTATTTAAAGGAGCACTGGGGATAAATGAAAACCTGATTTGCATTCTTGATTAACAAAAACATGCTCTCATACTTTTAGCTTTTGTGAGAGGAATATAAAATAAGTGCTATTTTTGTCTTCTGAGATAATGAGAGAGACAAGGAAAGAATTTCAAATACCAGTATGATTCACACTTACGGGTACATGCCATAGTTGCTGGATCCTTCTCAGCTCGAAAGTAACCCTTTTCACACTGACACACAGATGTTGCTTCCACAAAGGTTTGGCTGTGTGGAGGGCATTTTGAACACTTTATATTTCCAGCAAATGCTTTGTAGAATCCTGACCTACAAGCTGTAAAAAACAGAAGAACAGTTGATTTGATTAAGTATACCTCTTTTTCTAAATGTAAAAGTCAGATCCATCATTCAGCCTGACTCTCCCAGTGTGACCTAGAAACAGAACCTTGCTTGAGTTTATACAGACAGCAGCAAGTTTGATTCTCAGTGTTTCAGGTCAATAAAGGAAGAAAGCAGATTCCCTTCAGATAAGGAGTGTCTATATTTCTCCTTGCTTTCCCCCATATGAATGAATGCCCTATATATGAGCAAGAGAAGTAGGGTCACTATTGTATTATTTTATTCATTTGTTGTGTTTATATGTTTTCATTATAATTTAGTTTATAGCCCTATTAAAATACAAAATACAATCCATTGTTTAGACAATAAAGCCTATAATAAATAATAGAAAACAGCAGAAACAACAACAACAACATCCTAGCTGTTGTATCTATGCCAATATAAAACCAGCAAAGTAAATTAACTTGATGCAGGAATCTGAAAGCACCAAAAAATATATGCCCATTAAAATTAAAAGGCTTTGGAGGAAAGAAAAAGATATTCACTCAGTGTCTAAAAGACCGTCACATGGGACTAGAGGTAAAGAAGACCATGTTTCTGTACCATTTGGTGGGGATCATTTCTTACATGTGAAATTCAGATATACAATGCTCTCTTCCCCCAGTGAATTATGAACCTTTGCTTTCATGATGTGTTTTGCTGCTTTTATTTTTCTATATTATCTGCTCTCTATTTAATTGGAAATGTCAACCACTATACTGCTCCTATGTTTTGTAAGTTTGATTATGTTTTCTTTTTTCTTCATACTTTTGATTTTTGCATTAATGAAAACTTTGATCCTGCAGAATATATATATAGTATGTATTTGTGTGCCACACACACTGAAATGGACTAAAATCTCTATGGGATGAGTATGCACTCATACATCATACACATAATCAACGCGGGAATTTGGTAGATCCCATATATGCCACGTGGTCACTGCATATCAGAACAAATCTAAAGTATTAATCTTTTGAGTTATCTAAGTACATTAAAATGGCGAGGTTCCTGTATGTATACTCACATACGTATTTAAGTAGACTACTATCAGCCATTATCTATGTAACTAGATAAGGAATTGTAAACCAATATGTATGTGATTTGCCTTCTTAGTTGAACAGCAGAGTTGTGTGCATACAGACCTTTAAGTACAAATGAAATTTCACCAGTCAGAAGTTCAAGAGGAGGAAGAGGAGCTCAATTCAGTCTCTCTTGCTTCCTTTCCCATGTCATAAAGTCGGTTGATCAATGCAGTGGTGGATTTGGGGCTCTCAAATTTCAGTGGCACCCTGTGCAGTGCTAAAATTTGGTGCCCCTCGCCTCTCTGACTCCATTCTACAGCATTCACACCACCCTAAAACTGCCTCTGATCAATGTTCAGCATTTTTAAAAAGGACTACATGCTCACAACCCTAGCAACTCTACCTGTGTTCTGTTGGAACAGAAGCCACAAGTCTCTTCTCCTCCAAATAATTCTGATATTAGGGAAGGTGAACAGGTGCAGAAGTGGAACAATGTGATTATGTGACATAATTTCCTATCAGGGAACTTCATTTCCACTGTGTATACCTCTGTTAACTTTAACATATACAGTATTCTTTCTTTCTTTAGTGAATATAAGGTTACCCATTAGTTAACAGCAGTTTTATACCCTTAAAAACAGTCGAAACAAAATAGAAAATTCTTTCCAGTAGCACCTTAGAGACCAACTGAGTTTGTTCTTGGTATGAGCTTTCGTGTGCATGCACGAAACAGGTACAACCTTAAAAACAGGTACAACCAATTACAGGTAGGTAGCCGTGTTGGTCTGCCATTGTCAAAACAAAATAAAAATAAAATAAAATAAAATAAAAAATTCCTTCCAGTAGCACCTTAGAGACCAGTTAAGTTAGTTCTTGGTATGAGCTTTCGTGTGCATGCACACTTCTTCAGATACGAAGAAGGTACAACCAAATCATTTCAGCCACAGGGAGAATCATTTTAAAGATTGCAACAGAATCACAGAAGATTACATAAAAAATCACAAAAAATCCCAGCAAAGCTATAAAATGACAATAAAACCAGTTATAACAAGCCTGAGCAAACAAAAAGTCTCCACATCATTGAAAGTAGGTTAGAATTTTGACCAGGCATTCCTTCCTAGGGAGAGTGTTGCATATTCAAAGGGCCACAATGGCCAAGACTCTCTCTCCAGTCAACATCCACCAAACTTAAGATAGCAGGGTAACCTGGGAGAAGTCCTCAGATGAGACCAGGAGCAGGCCTTCAGATGGTGGACAAGGGAGTTTACTTTATACAGAGTGTGAGAAATGACAGACTTTAATTAGGTAGGCTCCAGAACAGACTATAGACTGACAGGACCTCCTGAGAGCAGTAGCTTTACAGCTTTATGGAATCAGCCCCCAAGTAGGAATAGATCCACTGATGTATAGTCTGCCAATCTCTAATCCAGATGGTTCATTCAGGAGCATGTTGCAATCAAGGTATCAAAAGTCACAAAGGAGAATTCTGCAGGTACAGTTTTGTGGTGAAAACTGGTATGAAAGCAGGTTGAAATGGATGCAGATAGTCAGAATCATCTAAGAATGACTGAGCTGTACAAACAGCAGCCACTTGAACAAATTGCCCAGGAAGAATATAGTTGTGACCAAGCAATAGTTGTTACAATTCAAATGTTACAAATATATATAAATAAATTTTTCCAAGCGTTTAGCCTACAGGGAATCATGTGTGGAATTGATAACCTGGTGGGAAGTCGATATAGCACAAATAATACATTTTGGAGACTAAGATCATTTACAACAAAGTAAATTTAGCTAATAATCCAGTTATGCCATCATTCAAAGCAGATAGTGCAGAAGCTTTATGGTTAATTTTACAAAACTATTGGAAAACCCCAAGGCCATACACAAAATGACACCATCATGGATACAAGATACATTAAAATAAAAATCAGGCCTTTATAGATATTATATGATAACATGCTGAGAAAGTCCAAACAATCACAGGCTTGGAATAATTGAATGGTGCAGAATGTTGATTGCCAGATTCAAGATGGAAAAAAGCAAGTTCTTTTTTACAGGCCAATGCATATACAATCAGAATCTGAAATAAGCATCTCAGTGCCCATATGCAATGGCAGTGTATAGCTGATTTTCAGTAGTAATAGTTCACCTTCAAATGAAATGTCTGCACAAAACAAAATTTTCCATTGAGATTTTACCAGCACCATAAGTGCTCCTAATGCTTTAAAAAAACTTGTTTACAAAGTTTTTTTCAGTAAGAAGAACAAAAGAAAGATAATTTGAATTTCCAAGAGAGTAGATGTAAATTCATACCTGAAAACAACTTAAAGCTAAGGTAATGCATGTATGTCTTTTAAGTCTTCTTCTTTATGTTTAAAATTAATGTTATGTAAAAGATGACTTTGTTGTAGGAGAAACAATTTCAGTCTCTCGCTCTCTCTTGAAAAGTAGACAATCCTTACACAGAAACTGGTGGAGCTGATTACATAATGGAATGGAGTACTATATTAGGGCACTGGGGACCCCTAACACCTAGCACTGCAGAACCAAAGGTATTAGTGTAAGGGGTTGGTGTTCATTGCTGTTGCCAGGCTGGAGCAAATCTGGACTAACAGCTGTGTTACTCTTCCCTCTTACCTCAACAAGTACACGGACTTGCAAGCAGAGGTTTTACAGCAAGGAAGGAAAGCCTTCTTAGAATGATGGGAAATAGCCTATATTCCCTCTTACTGACTTTGAAATGAATAAATCCATATTTTCTAGGAATGAAATGCAATAAAGCTTTATCTCTGTAATACAGTAATATCACCTCACATAACCTTTTGCCATAGAATGTCATTCAAAGTGACCAATACAGGCTGTTTGTGGCGGTTTACCAAGAATGAGAACCAGGTTATACGAAACCATTTCTGTAGTGTCTAGAAAGTCCTTTCACTCAAACTCCCACTGCTCCTTTGTAAGGCAATCAGCTCTAGCCCGTGTATATATACAGTGATGTGAAATTAATGCTTGTCAGAAGCTCTCCTGAGTTACTCTCAGAGAATTGTCAGAGATCTCAAGAGATTAAATTGGATTATATCAAGTTTTTCATAGCTACAGATATATCTTACTGAAGCTATATTTTTATTTAATTGTTCTTATAAGTTTTAGTGATTCAATTGTGTCTCACTCTCTGGAAAATGTAACAAGTCGTGGGAGCTAGCAAAGTGCCCAGAAGTAGTAGGATACTGTGAGAATGAACAGCTCAGCCTTTAATTCATTTTCAGTTTATTTCAGAACATTTTTCTTTTGGTTTTCTCTTTCTGGAATTCTCTAGGGTACAGAGTGCTGAGGAAATGCACCTTTATCTCATTAGATATGGACAACCATTCAGATTGTTTGACATTCTACCAAGGCAGCCAACAGGATTTGGGAACCTCCACTCTACCAGTAAAAGAGGACACAAACTTGAATATGCTTTGTGTCTGTTATGTACTGAGCTGAATCCTAGAACAATAGGAACCAGAATGCAGCAGTCTGATTGGTCCGCAGGAGCCACCCAATCCAGCTCCAGGTGGAAGTGAATCAGCGACCTGATTGGCCTGCAAGAGCAGCCAATCAGGCTCCTGGATGAAGTGAATCAGCAACCTTATTGGCCTAGAGGAGAAGCCTGGAATTAGCCAATCATGTGGGGCCCATTGTGTAAATAATGTATATATAGCAGACGTTTTGGGGAAAGATTCATTCATTGCTACTATGAGCTGAATAAAGAGCATGAAATTCACACTGGGCTCCGAGCATATTTCAGTGTCATATGCAAATTTACATACTCTTCTCTGGGTCTGGGTCAGGTGACAAGCTTCCAAATAAATCAGGGGCTACACACAACTAATAAGCTGCATGACAAACAAAATCTCAACACGTGAAGTTTTTCTTCTTCCTATATTTCCTTACTAGAAAAGGCATGGGGGAAATCTACACTGGTTGGTTCTATTGTTAAAAATGTGTTACAAAAATGTGACAACAGAGGGTGCTGCAGCAATACGTAGGCAATGGGAAATTGCATTGAGAGTTATATGTTTTTATTAATAGCCTTTAATAGCGTTTTTACAGATCAGTGTAGATCCAGCCTTGATCTGCTGAAGATCTTTCTACCACGAAGCTGTAAAGGAGCCCTTCTCTCATCGTGTGCCAACCTTAAACCATGCAAAGTACTCAGGTTTCAGGAGCTGTAAAGTTACAGTACTGTTGATCTTTCATCAATTGATCTTAGGCTGGCATTACTGCATTCAGGCCAAGACAAGGTACAGTATGATAATATTAGATGTGTGGGGTGTTGGGGTCAAAAGAGATTTCAGAGTTCTGACACCCATATTAGGATAAATTCAAAATTCAATTGTTAAAATGTAAGTAGTGTATTCTAAAAGCATTTGCTCTGTTTATTATTTACCTCATAATAACTACAGCAATGCTATTGGCATAGGTGATATGGCTAACCTTTTCTGTCTGGAGCAAAAAGATTCAAACCTTTGCCACAAATAAACCCATTTAAGTGTTTATAGCAGAAGCAACAACCCACTTCTCCAACCCCTTCATTTTGCACCCCCCCCCACACATAAGGTAGGAAAGCAATTATTCACCACTACCCTATTGATTGCTATTACAATAAGCTTCAGTGGCGGGGTTGCTTAAGGGAGTAAGCTACCTGCAGCCTGTTCATGTGGGATCTGTGCTGGCTGGCAATCTATTACTAGGCCAAGTTTAAGGTTTAGGTGCTAACATATTTGGCCCTATACAACTTGGGACCATGTTACTTGAGAGATTGCATTACCCTTATGTACTCAGTAGGTCACTGAGTTCTGTGGGAGAATCTACTTGAAGTGCCCACAAGCTCTACAGCAACCTGGGGCAGGGCTTTCATTGTTCTTACCTCTGGTAAGTGGAACACCATTCCTGTTTAGATAGGACATGCATCTGCTGCCTGTACTTTGAAGATTTTTTTTTTTGTCAACAAGCTTTTCCAGCTGGATGAAAGAAAGTTTCTGCCTTGGTTTTTAATTTGCATTGCTTTAAACATGTTTTTAGTTGTTTTACTGTGTTGTATATCAACTTCAAATTACACCAAGTTTACACAATGGTCTAGTGCTCATTTAAATATGTTCACTAAAGGATAAACCAGCATGGTGTAGTGGTTAAGAGTGATGGATTCGTAATCTGGTGAACCGGGTTCAATTCCCCACTCCTCCACATGCAGCTGCTGGGTGACCTTGGGCTAGTCACACTTCTTTGAAGTCTCTCAGCCTCACTCACCTCACAGAGTGTTTGTTGTTGGGGAGGAAGGGAAAGGAGATTGTTAGCCGCTTTGAGACTCCATAAGGGGAGTGAAAGGTGGGATATCAAGTCCAAACTCCGCCTCTTCTTCTTCTTCGACCCTATGTAATGTGTTGCACTGCTCATAGGCAGCACTGTGTAATGACTGGTAAATCTTGTATATTCCAATGAAATAAATGGAACCCATAAGAGAAGTGCTTAACTTTAACCAGAATTAATTCTTTTAGAAGAGTTTCTAACATTGAGTCTGTTTACCACTATTCTGCCCCCCCCCCAAAAGTGAATCCCAACTTTTCTGGACTTTCTCAATCTTGTCTTTATTTTCTTATAATGAAATTATTTGTTGGAAATTGTAGCTTTATTTTTCATTTTTGGTCATGGTGACATGCTCCACAGTTATGCTGGAAACAGGATTAAAAAAAAACACCTCAGAGATGCAATTAGATTGCTTAAAATAACCTTGGACACATTTGTCATAGAAAAGGTCAGAGAAAATGCCAAACTGGATTCTAGTTATTTACTGTACACTTTGACTTCTGCCTCCCTTACATTTGACAAAGTAATCTTCCAAAACTGTTCAAGAGTACAGGAAAGTGCAACTTTTTTTCCTTATAAAATACTCACACAGTTTCTAGTCGATAGATAAGGGACAATCAAGCATAAAGCACAGTCAAGTCCCTTTGATTTAACGGGATATAAAATGGTGAACTGGATCCTATCATATAGATGAAATCCTACATATAACTGCTATGAGGAGCATTCGGTTTAATACAGATGCAAAATTGCTATAGACAAACAAGCTTAGAATCGTTCTTGATGTGGTATGCTTGTTAATTCTTCTTTCTTATTCCTATATGGCAGGGATGTCCAACTCCCAAGAGACTGCAATCTACTCCCCTGGGGGGGTACCCATTTTTTTTGGGGGGGGTCAGAATTGTTGAGCTTTTTTTAGTGGGGCAGATCACAGTTGTTTAGCTTTTTTAAGGGGGGCAGGTCAACAGTTGTGACAGTTGCATGAAAATAACAGGTTTATTGTGGGATCAGTGCTCCTGTAGATCTGCTGCCAGCCAGCGCAGAGAATGCTAGATGGACCAATGGACTGACTTCCTTTGTTCTCATAATTTAGGTACAGTGGTACCCCTGGTTACGTACTTAATTCGCTCCGGAGGTCCATTCTTAACCTGAAACTGTTCTTAACCTGAAGCACCACTTTAGCTAATGGGACCTCCCACTACTTCTGTGCTGCCGGAGCACGATTTCTGTTCTTATCCTGAAGCAAAGTTCTTAACCTGAAGCGTTCTTTCTGAGTTAGCAGAGTATGTAACCTGAAGCATATGTAACCCAAGGTACCACAGTATAACATTTTATTTTACATATATACTAATACTGAACAGTTAAAGTTTGTTATCATACAGTCAAAATGACACCATCTACACACGTGAGGGATGTATAAGCAGGATTTGAGGAAACCCTGAGTTTGCAGTAGTTAAACAAACAAACAAACAATCAGGTAATGTGGAGGATTGTACAGGTTCCCTGGCATGAAAAGCTGACTGCTAGAGAGGGGGTATGGAGTATCCAGCAATAAGAGAAGCACTGTACACTACAATATCTTTTTGGAGACCTGCTTGCCATTATAAGGAAGAATTACTATTGATTTATGATGAGGATAATAATTATTATTATTCATTAAATTCATATACTGCCCTTCAGCCAAAAATCACAGGGCAGTTGCACCCAATGATGCATTAGTGGATTTCCCCTTCCTCTCCTCTTCCCAGTGATGCCAACAATCTTTTCTGGAGGGTCTCCGAATCCCCTGGAACAGATTTTGAAGAATGGAAGTAGGGCTGGGGGGCTGCATGGGGATGGAGAGGAGGGAGAAGTCTGTTGTGCAAGCATTGGATACAGCCCAATATATATGGATAAAACTCCTTTGGACTCACTACTGCACCTTTAATAGATGAAGTCATGGCAGAGAGGCTGTTACATGTTCATACAATTTGTTTTCTATGAACATGTAATGAACTTTCTGGAACACTGAAACTTTCCTTTAATAACCAAAGGTCCCAAATAGCAGAGATTCAAAACTGGAATGTGGCTGCACTTAAAAACAAGCTCTAGAGCACATAATTTGCTTGTACAGGGTGGATGGAGATTTGTGTGTATGGAGGCATTCTAATATAAATCCTTGCTAGAAAGTAGAAGGAACATCAGTAAAACATTTTACTTGATATATTAATAGCCAGATAACTAATCAGTGCTTGATTAAATTTGTAAATTGCTAGCATATAATGTGACCCCACTTAGATGTACCCATTAGTACTATATCATGTCTTACCCTGTGATAGTGTAAATTAAATATTGCATTGCCTAGTACAGTAATGTGCAAGATATCATGTTAGAGCTGGTTGCTGCTGTTCATGGGAGATTTGCAGACTTGACTTGCAAAAACTGTAGAATAAAATGGAACAAGAAAGTTGTGCCTCTACCCTTGCCAGCAGACTGCAGGCTGGGACAGAATTGAGTCTGGGCTAGAAGGAGGCAAGGCAGCCATGAAATCAGTGTGAAGATACATGCCATACTGGGGAAGGGAGTAGGGCCTGGGAAGCTATTTAAGTTCAGTTGACCCTGGCCTTGGCATGTTTCTGCTTCTGGAGCCCACCTACCCTTCCACCCTCGTTTCATCCCCAGTTTCTTCACCTTCTCTGCACTGTCTAGATGGGTGAGGAGGAACAAGTGGTTGTGTGTGTGTGTGTTTGTATTTCAACAGGTTAATTTGGTCACATTTGGCAAAAATGTGTGAGACAGTTAGCAGATAAGGATGGTAGTTGATAGGCAACCTGAGGCAATCTTTATGAGTTTGTGGCAATTCCCAAGACTTGCCAATACTTTATTGCATACAACACACACACCATGAACTACCCAGAGAGCTACTTCTTATAAGACAGTAAATAATGTGTGTGTGTGTGTGTGTGTGTGTGTGTATGTCTGAAGACATTAGTTTTTTTTTCTCTCTTTCTAATTCCACCCCCCTGTAATCCTATCAATAGTTCTCTGTCCTGCTGTGCTAAAATTTTGTTCAATTTCATCCATTTCAGATTGCCGTCTTTTAATGCTTTTATGTTTCTAGCTTTATCTAAAATTGTTCTAACACACTTTTTATAGTTTTATGCCTAAGATAAGCTTTTAAGATGATAACTTCTTATTTATCTTCTTTTAGTCAGTCCTGAACTTAAAAGATTTAAAAAGAAGCTGAACTGTGCTTTCACTTGTTCCCATGAGTTGCAATTCTTATTTTATTTCTGAAGATTGCATATCTAGAATTCACAGCATTCTGAAACCATCTGAATCTAAGTACCACTTGAACCCTTCAGCAGAAGTTGTTTCTAACTCAAATACCTCTCATGAGCCGAAGGTAATAATGAAATACACCTATTAACTTAAAGAGAAAATCCATAATGATCGTTGACTGTTAAAAAGAAGAAGATAGAGGGTCCCTCCAGACTGGCATTTTATTGTAAGTGTATTCTGGAACATGTTTTTGATACAATTATAGTTCATTAGTGGTGGATGTATTCTGTTTTATTAGTTGTTCTGTAATGCTTTCTTAATCCTACCTACCACTTTATGGCAGTCTGGAGGGGCTGTAGTGAAACAAAAGTTGTACACCCCTCACCTTGAACATTTGTGGTATGAAAAGTTACAGGATTTCAGCAGGAAGTTACAGGATATGCACTGATTGTAAATGAAGCAGTATGACCACCCCAAAACATTTGCACATCCAAATAGTATTGTAAGCAGGATTGGTTATGACCACCTTAATACCAACAACATGAGCGGAAATGATAATGAATATGGAATCAGAAGATGTTTTGGAGGGGCCCTAAGGGTGATATCCAATGTCAGACACACTCAGAACAAACTAATTAAAATAAATGGACTTAAACAACTTAAGTACATCAATTTCAATGGGTCAGCTCTGAGTATGACTTAGTTGGTTATTACTCTAATACTGCAATTGGAAAAAAGTTTTGAGGCCAGGATAAAACATTTAGGCCACACATCTATTTCAAAAGTTTTATTATCTTAAAAATACAATCAATATTAAGAATTGGCTTCTATGGTTTTTGCTGAAGAGTAATTGATAGAACTCAAAAACAGAGTGGTACATTTTGCTATCTTTCCCCGTACCATCTGTATTAAACTGAATGTGCATATTAGCTGCAAAGAAATTCACTATAAAGTATCAAAATAGACCTGTATTCCCATATCTACTTATAATTTAATTTCACTACCTCAGCTCATCAGCCCGCTAATTCTGATAAACAAATTAAACAAATTTCAAAGATAAATAAAAGGCCACTCTTTCACTTCATTAGTAAAAAAACACCAGGGCTTCTTAATGATAAATTAAACTTTGGAAGCACACTGCAGGCACAAAACTTTACCCTGTGTGGCATGAGTTATTCCCCCACCCTCTAAATACAGTATGTGATCAATTACTTGGTATTCATCTAGTTTGATGAATGCCAGAACACCTTGCCTGCATTTGAAAAACCAGATTGAAGACAACAACAACAAAATCTGCAAAATACCCTTTTCTGCAAGTTTAAGCGATGAGACCAAAACTAGCATAGCCCTGTTTACCTGTTTCCTAGTCCCATTTTAGTGGATTACATTACTGAGTTCAGGTTTCTATCAGTAAGCAACCTTGAATTCCATCAGAGGAAAAGACAGAATATAAATATATATAATAACAACAGTAATTAATTCAGTAACAATATTGCCAGAGTAGGCACAGAGATAA
Source organism: Lacerta agilis (assembly GCF_009819535.1). Classification (NCBI taxonomy): domain Eukaryota; kingdom Metazoa; phylum Chordata; class Lepidosauria; order Squamata; family Lacertidae; genus Lacerta; species Lacerta agilis. The sequence goes on along the minus strand of NC_046315.1, from coordinate 37,893,100 downwards.
AAAAGATGTCTGGGTCTGCATCAGTGGCTGGTCCCTGCAGCCATACCTCTGTTATATAGCCAGTTGTTGCTGATGAGCAGTAGGGCACATTGTTGTGGAGTGCTGCTGGCCACCTGACCCCAGGTTGGTTTCACTGCTGCTGCTTTCCAGGAGGTAGAAGGGGAAGGGAGAGGTGGCCGGAGTGCCAGATTGATTCCACCAGTGCATATGAACCATGCCAACTTTGCTGCCATGCCACCTTACCCTCCCTATCTCCCCATAAGCAGCAGCAATGCAACTGACCAGAAGTCAAGTGAGTAGTGGTGCCTCACCATGCTGCTTGCCACTGCTGGTGAGTAACCATTTTTAAGTTAGGAAGTGGGCTGTCTTTAAGAAAATTCAGATCTTCCACCCAAGGCCTGTGAGAAGGAACCTGTCATTGTACAAAATGGGCTGTAGCTTACTGATAATCAGTGCTTACCTGCCTTGAAAAACAGGTACTGGTACTCACAGTGAAGTTGTTACAGTAAGTGCCACACTTTTTAACCTTGGGTACCCTCTGGGAAAACAACAATACTGCTGATAATGTATTTCTAAAGTTTCACCTGAGAACCATAAGAACCATAAGAACCTGAGAACCATAAGAACCTGTCATTATGTCTTCTAGTTCTGTCTTGTATTAGATTACTCCTAGGTACAAGTCTGTCCTAACTGATTTGTCATAGCCCCCACCCCCTACTTCATTGGGAATTCAGATGGAATCAAATGCAGGATAACTGAGATGTGGGAAAAAGTGTTTCTGAGATTTTTTAAATAAAAAATTCTTTTCCTCTTTTTTTATTTATAAGACAGCCATTTTGAAGTATTTTTGCCTAAAATTATCCACCATTTTGTGTTTGGTGGCAGTCATTCTCCCCACGCCCTAGAATAATCCTATGGCTGGAGTATGCAAAATGCTGGCTAGGATGTTAGTGCAACTGCTGTTGTAGGCACTTACAGCAGCAATATAAAACAAATATATAACTTATCTTTGTAAAAAAGAAAGAAGCTGTACAACTGCAAATGGTGACATGTACTACCAAGAAACTGTTTGGAATGTTATTCTGTTCCTGGAAAAATTCAATTACCGTAAATGTTCCCCTGCTGCCAAAAAAAAATCCTCATTCCACAAACAAGGGGGTAATTCTAAGATGCAATTTCACATAGCCCAATTTCTAACAAGAAACTACAAGCTACTTCACATACATTAAAAAAAAGTTAACAGTGCAGTTCTATGGTTGTTCACTTGTAAGTCCCACTATATTCTGTGGAACTTACTCAGAGGGAAGTTTACACAGGATTTCAGACTAAATTTCTGTAGACTAAATTTCTTTACTGGAAAATGTGTATTTGATAACATGTCAAGTGTGACAAAATGTAATTTTTATTCTACATGTGCATATGAATCAGCAATGAATATCAGATTCATATATCAGCAGTGATTAATGCATAGCTACACTAGCCAATTATTGCACCTAATCTACAAATCCTATGTTCATGCAATCTTTGCATCTGTTGCTTACATCAGAAAAAATCTATGTACAAATTTTGAAGCTGACAGAGCGAAACTCAGCATCAGTCGTCAATACCAATAAATCAAATGTCAGTTTTAATAAATAATACATCATTAGGTGGCATTTCTTTCTAGGTTGGTAAGCTTTCTGAGATATATTAAATAGAACTTCTATTAATTATCCAGTTCAATTCATTTACAAGTGATTTTATGGTGTGTAAAGCTCTTCTGTGCATTAGAATATGCCAATTCACATATTAAATAGGAGGCCAGAAATGAAATTGTTCCAGATAAAAGTAGAATGTTAATTGGATTGCAACAAATAATTTTGTATTAAAGTATGTTTAAACATTATTCTCTTGTCTTAAAGCTTGCTAGGCTACCTATAAAGCAGAAAGGCTCAGAAGGACATCAGCTCAATGCTACAGCATCTGCTTTATATGCAGAAGGTCTCCAGTTCAATTCCAAGCATCTTCAGGTAGGACTGGGATAGGTATGGAGTGGGAAATTTATTTTGTTTACATTTAAAGGCAAACCTACCTAATTCACACATTCAAAAACAATATTCAAATTGAAGTTGCACTTCTCTGAATTTTGTAGTACAGTTTTCCAGTCAGGTAATGTGTACAAAGATGCATATACTAGGGTTAAGTGTGCATGAAAATTCACATATTCATGAAAGTAGCATACATAAAGGAATTATATTAAGGAATATTGCTTTGCAGAAAAGTGTATATTAGGGGAATTTGCATACAAAAAATTGGCATAATAAAGACAAATCCAAACTAAGATACTGATGAATGCTCACAATGACTTTTAAAAAATTAAATAAATCACAAACTTATGTAGAAATGTGGAAATTGATAGATTCACCCAACCCCAAAGACACACCCTTACCTGAATACAGAAGCACCACTGTCATTGTAGACAATACTGAGAACAGATGGACCAATGATCTGAGTCAGCATAAGGCAGTTTCATATGTTCTTATGATTCTAACAGGACCTTCTGGGAACCAAGTGTGAAACTTGTTTAAGCACCAATTTTCCCTGTTAGCCACTATTGTTTCTAGGTCTACTTAGCTTTCTCTTTGTGTGTAACTGGCTGAATTTCACCCCTATATCTTTTCCTATTCCTGCTTGCAGCTCCCACCCGTGCAATAAACTAATTATACATGCAGTGCTTTGTACCCTTGCTCTACTGGGTAGAAGCCTACCAATTTCCTGCCAAGGATTTTGTTGCAACTCCAACCCATTGCTGTTTTTATTTGCTCCTGTTCCAGCCTCAGTACTGCCATGCTCATTGGCTTGGCCCCTCAGCATTAATTCCTATCTGACGTTAAGGTGTAGACTCTATACAATATATCCCACTTGATGAATTACTTTGAATTAACTAGCCTTCCCTAATCTGACTTTAGGATTCTCTTTTGTTCCCAGCGAGTTCCATACACCTGCAGTGATTTATCCTCCCTCTTGGATCATGCCCAAATTATAGTCTCAGTCTGTTGTATGAAATTCTCCTTAATTCCATCCCAATAAAACTAAAGTATTTCATGGTTGCTACAACCTAACATATAAAATGTAAAATGCAGAGGAATTTAGTTGCTTGATAAAACAAACAACCTTAACCCTGTGAGGCTTGTTTTAGAGCAGGGGAGGAATTCAGGGTGGATGCAGTCTATCTAGTCATTATTATCCTGGGTTGTTAGTATTTAAACTTCAACTTGTATTACATGAACAGTTACATTTCTGGTTTTATTTTAATCATAAGATTAAAAATAATATTAGTGGATAAACATGTACCTCTCTCCAAAAAGTGCCACCTATCTATTCTATTTGCAGAATCTTTATGGAATAGTAGTAGTAGTAGTAGTAAACAAATGAAGTAGTGATGAATAGCAGAAACATGGCTTTTTTTCTGTCCATAAATGCTGCTCATACAATTTAGGCCAGCGTCTTTGTGGTGCATGTGACATGTTCAGTTTCCTTCCATTTCCAAGAAAGCTTGCAAAGGACTGCAGTCTTATCAAAGGACTGCGGTCTTATCAAGATGGTCAAGTTCTCATTCACACAAATGATCCCCAGTAAGTTACCACGATATCCCCAATGACTGCAGCATGCAAACTCATTGAGTACACTGAAAAGCATGTCAATGTCATACTAGAATAGAATAAAATTAAATATTCCTAAGAAGGCAAATGACAATCAAGTGAACAAATGATAACCAATTCACCAAATTGGGAGGGGTGGCTAATACCCCTGAGGACAGGATCACAATTCAAAATGACCTTAACAGATTAGAGAACTGGGCCAAAGCAAACAAGATGAATTTTACCAGGGATAAATGTAAAGTACTACACTTGGGCAAAAAAAATGAAAGGCACAAATACAGGATGGGTGACACCTGGCTTGAGAGCAGTACATGTGAAAAGGATCTAGGAGTCTTGGTAGACCATAAACTTGACATGAGTCAACCGTGTGATGCAGAAGCCAAAAAAGCCAATGCAATTCTGGGCTGCATCAATAGGAGTATAGCATCTAGATCAAGGGAAGTAATAGTACCACTGTATTCCGCTCTGGTCAGACCTCACCTGGAATACTGTGTCCAGTTCTGGGCACCACAGTTCAAAAGAAGGATACTGACAAGCTGGAACGTGTCCAGAGGAGGGCAACCAAAATGGTCAAAGGCCTGGAAATGATGCCTTATGAGGAACGGCTTAGGGAGCTGGGTATGTTTAGCCTGGAGAAGAGAAGGTTAAGGGGCGATATGATAGCCATGTTCAAATATATCAAAGGATGTCATATAGAGGAGGGTGAAAGGTTGTTTTCTGCTGCTCCAGAGAAGCGGACACGGGGCAATGGATTCAAACTACAGGAAAGAAGATTCCACCTAAACATTAGGAAGAACTTCCTGACAGTAAGAGCTGTCCGACAGTGGAATTTGCTGCCAAGGAGTGTGGTGGAGTCTCCTTCTTTGGAGGTCTTTAAACGGAGGCTTGACAGTCATCTGTCAGGAAATGCTTTGATGGTGTTTCCTGCTTGGCAGGGGTTGGACTGGATGGCCCTTGTGGTCTCTTCCAACTCTATGATTCTATGATTCAGTGGGAATAACCATTGGTTTGGGCATAGTGAATATGATTTCTAGCAGACTTTGTACAAATAAATGTCAAAAACTCACTAAAGTATGCTACCTAAACACTTCTATAGCCTTGCTGTGTTAGTAGTATTGCTTATATCACAAACATCAGTTCACATAAGGAAAGCAAATTATGAAAATGGCAAAATAGATGATAATATGGTGGTTTGCTTGCACAAATATTTGCATGGTTTTGGTATTGATGTCATACATGGTATATTGCAGCTCATGCTTAGGTGATTCTAAACACAGATATTCTATCAAACTCTGCCAAGGCAAGGCAAGACAAGACAAGGAATCCAAACAAAAAAGCAAACCATCTTTTACTTTCTCACCCAACAACTTTTCAGTCACAATGACTCCCTAATCTGATAATAAAATAGGAACTGGGAGAGAAAAATACTTGCTCACACACTGAAATAATTCTTTATCCACAGGCAAGGACCCGAAATGACTCCTTGATGGATGATTCTGTAGCCTTTTGTTAATGTGGTCTATGCTTTATATTTTGTTACTGATAAACTATGAAATTAGTTCTGCTTCAGTGTGGCATTGTATCTGGCAGCAGTTTCACTTGGCTGCTGCCAGACCAGAAACACCAGGTCCTCAAGAGAGCTCTGAAACCTGCTGACTGGCAGGCCTAGAAACAACTCCAGGGACAAAGGACTCCCAGAGCAGCAGTTTAATACTAAGCACATTAGAAGTTGCTTTATTTGATTGGGATCCATTTTTCACTTGCCATCTTCCATTCCACTGAGACGCCATTGAGCATGTAATGCAGAAGGGTTCTCATTGTTGCCAGTAATGAGAGAGAACAAAACAAAATCAAAACAATAATCTCTTCACCCTTCTGCAGAACTACAGACAGTTCTGCCTTCTTGATCCCTCTAGTGATGAACACCAATTATTCTCCATGGCTGTGTGTTTTCATTGCAAAAATGTTATATTGCTTTATAATTGACAAAACGTAATATAGTAATGCCTGAGATATGAGAAATCTAATTTTTTTACTGAGAAATACTTCATTTGGGCTACACATAACCTTTTAAATATCAATAACCAGCATTGATGTGGGCCAGTGCTCTGAAAATTTGTATATATATAATTCAGTAACTTATTGCATCCTAGAAGAATGCTTAAAATAATGATTAATTTTAAAAAATTGCAGTATCTGTGCCAGGAGGTTAAAGACCACTAAGCAGTTTTAGACATTATGGAGAGCCAGCTACAGGAGATGAATGCATTAATGAAACTAAGGCTGCAATCCTAACTCCAGTTTCCTGGGAGTAATATCCATTGAATTCAACAGGACTTGCTTCTGAGTAGACACAGTTAGGCTCTTTCTCGGTCCCTTCTACAAACACAAACTGTTATTCAGTATCACAACAAATTATGGGATGCAGAATGTAAATTATGGCATTAGAAGCTTGCTGGAAAAGGTAGCCTGGAGTGTGATGTGCACCATGAGAAAAGGTTATTGTATGCTACAGTGAGTGCCATCACTGTCCTAAGTTAAAGAGCAATATTGGGAAAGATGATGTATCCTAAGCAGAAAATCATCTCTGCTGTTGGCAGAAAGTCCTTCTTGGCATCCAGCTGAGGCATGTCTAATCAGCTGTCCTTTTAGAATTAGAAAAGGAAACTATGCACAATCTGCAAAGGAGACTGAAAAAACTGATAAAGAAACTAAATGATGATGAATGGTAGAACATTCCAGATCACATTAGAATACGACTTGAGTGCTTTGGTACTTCCTTCATATCAGGAATATCTTCCTCACAGATGAGATTTGCTTCCATTATTGAATACAGTTTATTGAGTTGAGAATTTACACATGATATACATAATTATGGGAGAAAATTTGGAACCTTAATTTAAAAGCTGGAAACCATAATTTAAAATGCACATTTGTAGTTAAGATTCCCGGATGTGAGATTAACACTTGTAAAATGTGACTTATGTCAATCAGCATTTCTACTTTCATGTAAAATAATCAACTACGTACACAGAATACAATGAACAACATTATCATGCAATCTAGTAGTCAAGATCCTGTAACCAGGAACTGTGCACATGAACATGGGTAGGGGGAATTTCACTAGAGCCCTATTACCATGAGGAAGAAATTGAAAGTAGCATAGATCATGCTTGAGGATATTTATGGAAGCCTATTTTCCTGTATCTATTACAGTATATAAATCTTATGAGGTTTTCTGGCACAAATCAGGAATGTTATATATCAGATCAACCAAGGATATACAAAGAGCTTGTTCAGTTAAAGTAGGATGTATAGTTATTGAAATTTCAAGACTTGTTGAATTGTCATGAGTTGTGCATAAAGTGAAATTAGGAGACTCTCCAGCAACAGGTGTCCTTATCAGGGCATGCAATCAACTAAGTCTGGGTCAGTGTAAATGAGTATGTGAATGAGTCAGAATTAGGTCTCTGGCTGGATGGCTAAAAAGAGAAAATTATTATGTTTCTTTGTTTGTTTTTCTTTTCTTTATTAATGACCAGTGTAAAGTTTTGTAAATAATATTGACTCTAAGAAACAGAGCCAAATGGTGTTTATTCATGTAATGGGAATTTCACTAAGAGATATCTGGAATGCTGCTGCTGCTGCTGTAAAGAAGTAAAGATGCAGGAAAAATTTTATGTAAAGGAACTCTGCTGCAGAAAAAAATTAAAACCCAAGAGTAGATGCTCATGCACCAACAGGTGGGTCTATATATAGTTTCTACATGCACCATATTCTTAGGTGAACACTTATGGTTTTCTAAAGTGTATTTTTAAAATTCAAAATATGAATGTGATAAGCAGATTTGTGAAAGCATACACAGGCCTTTTCATATGTTGTACAGTCATACCTCTAGTTGCGTTAGGTTCATGTTGCGGATTTTCGGGTTGCGAACGTGGCAAACCTGGAAGTGTATACTTCTGGGTTTTGCTGTGCGCGCATGCGCAGAAGCATTCTATGTGCTTCACGCATGTGCAGGAGCACTCTATTGTGTTACACGCAGAAGCGGCGCTCTACTTATGGACTTTTCGGGGTGCGAACGGCATGTATAATAAATGGGCATTGTTTGGGGAAGCAGCCTGCTCCCAATGGCATTAATTTAGTTCACCGTAATATCTGAAAACATATTATACAGGTACACTCAGCACAGCAGTACTGTCTGTTTGTCTCATTTCAATGTACACTTGCAAATCTACTATCCCTATGTATCATGCAAAATTGTCCTAATGATCATACATTTTCCATAACCATACATGAGGAGGGAAGTGTGCCACACACACCCTGAACAGGCAACTATGGGAAGCGTGTACAGTATTTGTGTTCTTTGGAATTGTGAAGCAGGTATTTATTCGCACTTGTACATAGTCTTTATTTCACTCCTGTGTAAACTGCATACTCAAAAGAGAAAATGTGGGACCAATTTCAGAAGCAGTTTGTAAATAAGAATACGTAACTTGCTCCACAGCTGAATCTTCTTCAGTAAGAGAAACTTGGCAGAATCAATTTAAGTGGCAGCATGAAATTTGGCACCTTTCCTATCCTTCTGTGATTAATCCAGCTGCTGCTGAACCCATTGATCGTTCTGCCCATCGATTGGTTAATTTAATGAAATATGAAGCATTAGAAACTGTACAAATTCACACTGCTGACACGACAAGATCCTGACAGAAGGTGCTTCTACAGCAAAGCTGCAAAGCACGATCCAATAAACAAGTTCAAGCTTCCTTTAACATTTAACCCTATAATGTATTATTTAACTCTGCCTTATAGGTGTTGAACACGAAACACAACTTGGATTTTATTATTTTACAGCCAACTAGCATTACATGTCAACAAAACCAGGATTTTAATTTCTATCCATATCAAGACATCAAACCCCCCTCCACTGACAATTCTGTGTATATTTTAATATACTTTTATACATCACCCCAATCTATGAGTGGTGCAAGATTCCAGGGGTTCCAGGCATTAACCCAGGGTTTGTGTTTCCTTTGGAAATGAGTTGGAGTTCTTATTGCCAAATAAATTGTAATGAATCCAAATAAGAACTCTGGCCAAAGTTTTAACAAAAAAACATGCGTTTACTCATAAGTAATTCCAAACGTATTATCAATTCTGTAAAGAGTTACAGTCTTAAACAACAAATAGTTTCATATGAAAGTTTTCTTTAAAGTCTTTTAGAGATGGCTGTCAGGGCTTCTCCAATGCGTGTCAGGTGTAAACCAGGGAGACCAGGACAGGGCCCCGTTTCGGCATGGATGCCTTCTTCAGCTTGTTTTTTATGGTAGAAGTATGTGAAAAATAGAAATGGTGTGTTTCTTTGATTCCTAAGAGGATATAGCGTCTTAGAAGTTTTGCTGTATTTTTCTCTGTTTTTTTCGGGCGTTTCCTGATTTTGCAAAGCTCAAATTCCCCAGCAAAACTTAATTTAAAACAACCTGTAGTTTAATGAGAACAAGGAGCACCCTAATCCACACTATCCAAACAGTTCCCACAGTGCTCTTTCCTTGTTTCCCAGCACTGCAGAAAGAACAAGCTAGAGTCTGGCTTGTTTAAACCAGGGTTCATAGCTTGTTTCCTCCAAACAAACCATGAGCAGTAACCAAGGTTTGTTGTTTGTTTACCATACGTGATTCGTTTGTGACACTACACCTTAGACAATGGAAGCAGAGGCAGAGCATCATGGGAACTTTCAAGAAGCATTCATATTAAACTATAGTTTATTTTAAAGTATGGTACCCACATGGGTACTATGCTGCAGGCACTGTCTACATAATTTATTTACAGCATAATTTATTTACAGATTTTTTAAAAATTTTTTTACCAAGGCACTCCAAATTGTGCAATGCATTCAAAATTCAATGAAGGCAATGATCATTTATCCTAATTAAAGAGTTCCCTTTTTTCTTTCAGTAAATAAGAAGTGACCATTGCTGCTGATGAAGGTTATGTTGTACTCAAAATATATCAGTAAATCTGGTGTGCTCCTATAAATAAATAAAGTAGTGGATTCTCGATATTTTCTTCTGTTTGCTGTTCTGAAGATTAGCGCTGCCCTCTTCCCCCACCCCAGTAGGATATATAACTGTACTTTTCCATCACAAGTTAATTTAAAAGACATGAGAGGTAAATTGCAGAGTCTTGAAATCCAGACTGCCACCAGCTGAATAATGAGACCTATATTAATAATGATTGTATCTTCTACTTTGGGACCTGGCTAATACTACACCTGACTTTTATTACTTATAATTCAATACTTGGAATGTGAGGTCAGAAATCAAACAGGCAGCCTCTTGGGCATAATGTTTTAAGATGATACAAGGATGCATGTTGCCAGTACCCAAGAACTGCATATAATGAAGAGGAAAAGAAGAGGGCAAATGATTAACCCCTCTCCTTGAAGATGAAAGGTTTTCTGTGTTAACACATCTGTCTAAGAATGTGGACTTTTGGTATTTAATATTCAATTTAGGCTGCAAACTGAAAGTGCAAGCATAGGTTAAAAGCTTGCAAAGACAAGTCGAATCGTAGGCCAGCCCAAAACATTTGGGGACTTGCATGATGCAATACTAATAGAAAATGACAAAACCTAGGTGGCTATAAAAAGCGCACAGACCCATATATGTATAAGAAATATTTTGCTGATCTGGAGGTTTTAATACCCAAGGTTAAACCTATCACTAATACGATGCTTTCCCAATAGAAATGTAAGTATCTTCCACTCTTTGAAGTGGTAAAAGATGTTTAGTGGTGCTCTGTAATAAATCCTCAGAACAGTAAGGGAGCATCCTTGATAGGACTTTTCATAACAAGCTAGTTATGGTTTAAAAACATAAAGCTGAATGTGTGTTTCATGTTTGTCTGCTGTTTTGTTAAGGTTTTTTTTATAGATTGCAACTGTTTTATTGATAATTTGTTAATTGTTTTATATGATAAATGCTGTATTCACGATGTGCTATTATGTTTTATTATGTTATGGTTATTTATTGGTTGTAAGCTGCTTTGAGATTCATTTGAATGAAAAGCGGCATGGAAATACAATCAATCAATCAATCAATCAATTAGAGCATATAAAGAAATACTCAGAGCACAGAGTAGTCTATCAGCTTCTTAAATTATAAGCAGTGATAAGTGTGAAGCTATTTTTGAAACAACAATAACAATTTTAGATGGCTTTATGGCCTTCTTAAAAAAAAAAGTATTTAGCTCCCAGTTCCCAGAATTCTCTGTGACCAAATTCGGCAGTGAGATCAGTTTAGTTTTGTATTACAAATGTGTGTTGGGAATATAAAATAAAGGTTTTTATCAAATGGTGAACTGTTGACTATAGGAAAAACTATGCAATAGAAATAATTTAAAATTTTGCGATAAATTTTGTGGATGCGTTTAATATTCCATATTCAGTATCTCCTCATTGTTCTTGAAGACTGGACAGCAGAACAGATATAGTATTCTAGCAGCAGTCTTGCTGAAGACATGTCTAGTAGTTAAATAATTCTGCTCTTTGGGCTGGACATTTGTTTATACAAAGCCAAGCAGCGTATTAGAACTTCCAGCTACTATACTGAGATGAAAGGAAGTTGAGATGCTGAAACTGTTATTGACTACAATAAAACCCATTGCTGTTTCTGAATCACTGCTTCAAGCAAGACAAAATGTTACCCTTCCCATGACAGGTGCATCCAGGTTTTTTTTAACCCCCACCCACCCAAATTTAGCAATATCTGATTCCAGATTCAATGAAAATGCCATTTTATTGGATGTCTCAGTTTTTCATGCTTTCTGTCACTATTAACAGACAGTGAATGGTTACTTCCAGGTATAAGTTGAAAAATGTAATGACTGCATCAGGTATGTTACAGCATTCGACAGTCGAAGAGCATGGCTATGCATCTTTCTGAGACATGCTTTTCTATAAAGGGATCTAGGGATTGGGGACCCTTTTCCTTTGGAAGGCTGCTAACAAGAAATTTATAATTGTTTTCTGAAAAATCTAGATGCAATATTCAGAAGTGTAGCAATGTTAATTTTCAGCTGCAATACACACTACATATGAATGCTGTATAATGTGTTAAGGGTGGTATATCTTTTAATTATATCATAGAACTTCGTGGGAGAATTCCATTGTGGTGGAAACATCTAGGAAATCTCCACTGTATGAACACACTTACCCAACTACTCCTGTAGGGTAGACAGAAGTGACCCTGGTCAGTATGACTGTTGAGCTAGAAGTAGAACTGAAAGCTATTTAGAATGGGGTTAAAATCAAATCTGCAATACCTTTTTGGTATCTCTGCGCAGAAGTGTTTTTGTTTAACTTTGTCTGGTGCCAGCTTCACCCATTTGTGTGGATAAAGCAGAGCGGGTCACAATTAGTCACATAATTTAAAGTTATATCAAGACTGGATTAGGTAATGTACTCTATGTCAGGCTCCCTCTGAAAAGTCCAACTAAAGTTTCTTTAATGCTGTAGGAACTTGCTGTCAGTCTGTTTCAGCTACAATTCAAAGTACTAGTTACTGGAGGACCACTAGCAATCAAGGTAGACAATACAGAGCTATATGAACCAATAGTATGACTCAGTATAAGATCTTGCTAACTCCTTTATGTGAAGTGGGGATTAGAGATCCTTCAGTATGTCCCATTTGCTTCTCAAGAGAAACTGATAAGAACCCAAAGGATAATATTTTTTGTTCCAAAATCACAGACTCTGGAGTTCTTAGTTCTGGGAGATCAATCTTGCCCTCTCTCTGGTGGCATACTGTTGCTAGCTGAAGACACTTTAAGTTTTGCAAGTCCTTTGTTTCATGATGCCTGGTTTTCTTTTTTTCTGCTATTTTTTTTGCTTATTCCATGGTTTTTTTTAATATGCCAGCCTGCCTCTTTCATGTTTTATACTGAGCTGCTTTTTTAATTTGTTGTGTTAGCTACCTTGGATCTCTCAATCCTGAATCAGAAAGGAAGGATATAAATGCTTTCGATTAAACAATAATTAAACACACAAGACCAGAAGCAACAGAGGTGCTTGAGTGCACCTCTCAGCTCAAACAACATTTCCAAAAACATTTCATCAGGTCTGCCACATCCTCTACAATATTGCAGCAACACACCTTTGTGGTCACCATTTGCTTCTGGCAATACTAGAACAATATTCATGTCAAATCCTGATGGGAGGTAAAACCACAGACTGCATTGTGCAGGCTTGATGGAAGTGAAAAAACCATCCTCTTCTAGCAGTGTTGTACTGAGTATGGAAGCACTGGCAGAGGAAGAGGAGTGCAGGGGGAGCGCAGCACACCCAGCAGCGCGATCCTGGTGGGGTGCCATCGTGGCTGCCCTTCCGTGCTGGTGTCACGCCGCCCAGGTGGTATGCCCAGGTGGTGTGTCATGCCCCTGGGATGCATGCCAGCTCCTCCCCAGCTGCTCTCTGCCCCCCGTGCCGGAGCATGAAGCTCCACCACTGTATGTAGGAGCTCTGCATAATAACCTAGCACAAATAAATTAATATTACAACAAAATATTAAAGTGTGCTTATTAAGAAGTTTCAGAGTGGCATCTTCCATGGATTTTCCCTTTTATATCCCATATAGTTTTCCTCATAACAACTATCAATATATCAATAACAACCAGAGTCTATGCAGGATTTGAAACATGTGCTGCCCAGTATAACTATCTTTCCCTAAATTGAGGCAATTCTGGTTCTGTGAGCTATGTAATCTGGCATTTCTCCTACTGTTACTGTATTTGTGTGCTTATGTGTGCTTAAAATTAAAGACAGCATTGTTTAGCTTAGGAGTGATTTGTTTTTGGTCCAAGGACTGGGGGGATGGGGAAGCATGTGTACTGTGCTATTCTTCACCCTACCACCATGACTGTGACTTGGAAGCTGTTCCTGTAGAAATGTGCATTTTTGCAACATTCCCAGCATCAAAAAATTGTCAAAATATTTTAAGTTGGGCACAGGTGACCCCCCTTTTTTTTTTACTGCATCAACCTATGCTGAGACAAAGGTCACTGACACATTTCACTCATTATACAGAAAATGGCCAGAAAGAGAGAGAAAGGGGACCATCACACTTCTTTGTGGGTGGAGACCCTGGTACTCATAGTCGTATCTGTGTAAAGCATGAGGACTTCCAAACAATCAAAATGGCAAGAACAAGCCAGATCTAGCTCTCAACTGTTGCACATAATATGCACAGTATGATTCTCCAATCATCTTGTAGGTCAAAACCCAAAGTAAGTTCATGCCATCATAAAGCTATGACTATTAGATGTGACGGACATTTGGTCAGCCAGAGGTAATGTGACAAGAGGAAGTCCTTAAAGAAGAGTTAAAACTACTACCCTATTAGAAACCTGGTTTCAGGCTTATTATTGATGCTTAATGCTTTTCCCTCTTGCTTTTGCAAAAAGCTTTATAGGTGAAGGTCAGATGACTTACTCGTGTTATATTTAGCGAGGAGGGTGTACAAGTTTCTTTCTGCTCATCAATCACAGGGGAATGCATGTCAGAAGGTCATTCCTCCTAATTCCACATATTAAGTTACATCAGTGACAACCTTTCCAGGCCCCGCTTGACATCTTTTTATTAAGAAAATGAATCCCAAGCCCTCCAGAGTAGAGGAAATGCTTTTTCATTATTTCTCTCAGCAATAAATGTGGACACTTCTCTCTGTCTGCAGTTAAATTGGGAAGTTCAGAAAGAAATCTATTTTCCCCTCAGCTACTGTGAGGTTGCAGAATGTGTCAAATTCAAAACGACAACAGTAGCTGTAGTGTTTCCACTTTCCCCTATGTTTCCCCTTTATTTCGTGCCCCCCTGCTGTTGCTTTGACTGTCTTACAGCAGCCGCAGCAGGAAGCAGAAATGAAAGCAAGAGCCACAAACGGTGCACATAGGTTGGATTTCCCTCCTGGAGCAGCGGGAGGCAAAAATGATACGAATTATGTTGCCACTTCCTCTTAGGCAAAAGCATTAACATATGAATATGTAAAGTTATGTTTGTCCCTCCTATTAAAACAAATGGTATCTGTTTTTAGGAAACTGACTTTTAATACCCTCAAAAAAGCAAAACTGTTCTGTAGTTTACAAACATATACTGCCAGCCTGGTGGGGTTATCAAAATATGCATAGATGGCCAAAGGCTGGATTCTGACTAGGAAATGCTGCACTGCCTATCCAGGCTTCAAGAGGTGACACTAAATGTCTCCTTTCAGAGATATTATAAACAAATGTTTATATTAGAGTTCTGTAATTGCCTAAGAAAGCATTGCCAAAGCAAAGCATCCCCCCCCCTCCGGTTAATGTCTCATAGGAGACAAGTGGCTCAAACAGAAATCATGCTGAAAGTTTATTTTCCTAATTCCAATATATCCTTAAGAACAAAATCCCTTGCACTGTAAGCTTAGTTCTATTTTCTTTATCGAATGTGCTGCTATTCACTATATCACATAGTATATGGTATGGTAAATGTCAGAAGTTTGGTGAAGACTGATCTTTGCTAGTAATTTTAAAATATATTTAGGAAGCTAATCACGCCACCATCATTTTAACCATTTACCCCAAAAGGACATCTACTGCCAGCTGTAAATGCTAAAAACAAATTTAATAACAGCCAGTCATTTCTGAAATTCAGCTCCCACTGTCAAAGAGACTAGCTGCTGCTTAGTTTCAAAAGCTGATTACTTGGTCAGCAATGTGCAGATGATGTCATAGAAAAGCAGCAGCTGCTGTGGCTGTTTATGCAATTCTTCTCATAAGTATGCAATATCTATCAATCACAGTGTTAAACAGCTGTGCCAATCAGGGAATAAGGCATCTGTGTTCTTATTAGTTAAGTGTTGACAATACTCTCTCACTTTTATTTTTATGTATATACATAGATGTACAGTACATCCAAAGTGTTCCCCTTGAGTTTTATTTGCCCCGATCCTTAGTTAAAAATTATGTGTGTACACAAGAACATAAACTGTAATACATTATGAGGTGAACATATTAAAATACATGTTTAAATGATGTATTCAGCACAGTGCTCGGATTTTCTTGGTGGAAGCTTGAAACAACCAAAAAAGTCAGAGTAGACATAAAATCACACAACTTCTGGCACTTCTGGGACAAGATCACAGCCAAAGTTCTAACAGTTGACACTACTCTATAAGGCATCACCACTGTTGCTCTAATGAGGTAAGTCTTCTAAAAGCAAGTCAGTTTGAATAACAAGTATCTGTAGCAGCTTTAATTATTGCTTCAGTTACCTATTGTATTGAAGGACAAAACTGTGTGGGTGTATTTGACTCCCTTGAGCTGGCATTTTGACAATAATAAGCAGATTCTGCCATAAAGCTCCTGTTGTTAATATTAGTTAGCTCCGAAAGTGTAGAGGCAGCAGCTTTTCAGACACTCTTCCTTTTACTAAAAGCCTCACTTTTAGTAAAGGTATCTCAGCTTTTAACTAAAAGCCTCTAAGCTGGTTAACAAGATATATAAAACAATAGAAAAACCATATATTAAAATCATGTCATGTTCTTAAAAATACCCTATAAAGCTTCTCTGATCTCTACCATACTCCAGAATGGGAATAGGGAAAACATTCCTTAATTTCAAAGCTAGAAGACGTGATTTCTGGAAGTCATGCATACGGAAGTCATGGTGTCTTTCTGCCCCCAGTGAACCACACTTCCTGTCAGATTTAGTTGTATGGATTGTTCTTGTTCTTTTTACAAAATGAAGCTGCAAGTGTTGCAAACTACAGTGGAAAGCTGAGAGCTCTTTATTTATTTCCTAGATTAAAACCTGCCATATTGCAAAAGCCTCAAGTTGAAGCTGAATTAGTTAGTCCAGGCCCTCTGCTACAATGGAGGGAGAGAAATATGTGACACCTTATTAATATTTCTGTAATTCATATAACAACCTTCACCCAAAGATCACAGAGTGGTTTACAACATAAAAACACAGAGTGTATAACATAATAATAAAAAACACAATACCTCCCAAGACACATATATGTGAAATGATGGTTCACGATCAAGTCTCAGGGTGCTTACAGGTGGGCTGTTTATTCACACAAATTTCAGTTGTTATCCCACACTGTCTAGTGCAATTATCCCACCGCTGTTCTATCCACAAAAGCTTCCAAAAATTGCATTAAAAAGTGCAGGATAGCATCCACTAGCTGGTAATGTTGTATAACCTCTGCATGAACATATCAGGATGAATGCTCAATAAACAGCTTATCTGGAAGCTCCCTGAGCTTTAGTCTCTGCTAGCTTTTCCTGTGCTCAGGAAGGAGGGACTATGTAAATCAGTGTTTTTCAACCTTTTTTGGGCAAAGGCACACTTGTTTCATGAAAAAAATCACGAGGCACACCACCATTAGAAAATGTTAAAAAATTTAACTCTGTGCCTATATTGACTATATATAAAGTAATTCTCTTGAATTTTTCAATTTTTCCCACGGCACACCAGGCAACATCTCGCGGCACACTAGTGTGCCACGGAACAGTGGTTGAAAAACACTGATGTAAATGTTACTAGAGCTGTTGTGAAACATTCCCACTTGATTTGCATAGCCCCATTTGTAGGAGGCAAAGAACGAAGACGTATTTCATTGATGACAGACATATTGGGGCAAACGTTTTAGGGGTAGGGTTATTGGTGGCAGCAGAAGCAACAACCCCAACCCTCCACCCATTGGCAGCTGCTGCTGGCCACAAATGTAACACTGCAATACAGAATCATGCAGAAAAGACTTCTGGAGAAAACAATGGCTTTTGGAAGCCTGCTATGAGGACCACTGCTGCAAAGCTTAACACCCTCAAATCTTCTCCCAAATTTGACCAAAAGAGAAGGACAAGTGTTATAATACTTAGGGCCACTGAGATAACCAGGACAGTTAATTGGTCCCAGAATGCATGTGAGCAAATGACTTGTGTCTCAGGTTTCCAGATTGCATTGAATAACAGACACAAAATCCCAGGTACAGAACACTACAATTAAAGGGTGTTTATTAGTTGTGTACATGCTATAAATGCTATAATTCCAAGCAGGAAGACTAGTTTTCTTCTTTCTTTCTTTTTTGGGTGGGTTACTAAATTTTATGGGCTTATTCTCAAAGCTGAAATAATATCATGATTGAAAACTACCACTTAATATGACTGGCTAATATTTCAAAATTACAGCTATTATGTATGATCATATTTATAATCATACAGGATTGAAACTTGCAATGCCATGAGCCTAAAGATTTAAAGAAAAAGGTATAATAGTCTTTTAAGAAACTCAGACATACAGCTAATACAGTGAGCAACAGTATATAAATTGCTGTGATATAACCCCACTGAGACAGAAGACTTTTTGTCCTCAGACCATATTAACCTTGGTCTTCCGGGAGGACACTTTGGCCTTCCTTACTTCTTGACAATTGCTGGCATCCCTGACGTGCCAGACACATAATTTATGAACTGAGAAGGACTTTAATTAAAGTAATAGGCATGTTAACCTTTGAAAATCGATTCAAAGAGGAGTTAAGTGGATTAAGTTTATTTTTTATTTTAAAGGTTCCCAAGCAACTTGTCCTCTGCTTTGTCATGGAGAATTATGCAGTGGAAGACATTCTGTTGTTTTTATATGCATTATATATATTCATGCAGTATGAATATGTTCCAGAACTGATATAACATTGCTCTCCAATTGCTGAAAAAAGGATGTAATCTTTAATATGTAACTAAGCAGGCAACTTCTTCCTTTTGTATTTTATTCAAGGATAGTGAGTGAACAAAAACTAGTTCCCAGAAGTATAACCCAGTCTCTAGATCCCTCCCTGCTTCCCCTCTCTTGCGAAGAAGCCTAGATATTAAGGGAATTTTACTTTGGCCTGCATTTTAAAGCAAACTGACCTAATTTGCATTTTCCAGACTTATATGTGAATTGGAATGCAGTTATCAATTGCACCGCACACTTCTTTGATTTTTTTCCAGTACAGTTTCAGTTTAAAATGTGCACAAAAATGATATATTATGTGGACAAGGACAAGGTTTACAGAAATGCATACAAAACCACACAAAAATGCATACTTTAGGTAAGGTAAAGGTAAAGGGACCCCTGACCATTAGGTCCAGTCGTATCTGACTCTAGGGTTGTGGCACTCATCTTGCGTTAATGGCCGAGGGAGCTGGCGTACAGCTTCCGGGTCATGTGGCCAGCATGACTAAGCAGCTTCTGGCTAACCAGAGCAGTGCACAGCAATGCCGTTTACCTTCCCACCAGAGCAGTACCTATTTATCTACTTGCACTTTGATGTGCTTTTGAACTGCTAGGTGGGCAGGAGCAGGGACCAAGCAATGGGAGCTCACCCCGCCGCGGGGATTCGAACCGCCGACCTTCTGATCAGTAAGCCCTAGGCTCTGTGGTTTAACCCACAGCGCCACTACTTTAGGAGGGAAATGTAAATAATAGAGAAAAAAGCATACATAGTAGATAAACTGGGAAGATATAATGTATTTTTTCCTGTACATAAGGAATGTGATATATGAAACACATGGAAACCTGACATAGAATAGAAATAGCTTATATCACAGAGCTACAATTCTCAGGGATGTTTAACATTCAAACCTCTTCCCAGGTAACTTTGGGAATTGTACCCATGAGAGAAGATTTGAGGTCTACTAACAACTCTTACCACCATTAATAAACTACAGTTCCCAGGATTCTTTGAGGTGGGGGAAGCTAGGTATGACACTGCTTTAAATGTATAAGTGCAGATGGGGTCCTAATCTTACAGTTCTGCAAATACAGGCCATTTTCAAATAATACTATACAAAAGACATAGGTCAATCTTCTGCAAGATAATAGTTGCAAAATACTAAGAAAATAAAAGTAAATTAATTAAGATCTTATCTGTATCAATGTATGTGGAACACAGAAGAGGGTTAGGGCAGCAGTCGGGGAGAGAAACTTGATGACACAAAGGAAAGGCCCATGTTAAGGGAACAACTACCAGGAACTGACTGAACAGAAATTAAGATGGACATATTACTATAACAAGTCAGCTAAAGAAACAGTATCTGACACTTTCTTTTTATTTCTACTGAAAACTTGCCCACAGCCCATATTTCTGTTAGCAAGTTCTCAAATCTGTTGTGTCACTTTTGTGTCCACTGTAATAGAATGTCTTGTCAGGGCATTCTGAAAACTCCTATATATCGATATTCAGTACTCACTAACCATCTTGATTAAATCAAGACAGAAGATAAGATGACAGAAGTTGCCCTACTTTAAAAAACAAAACAAAATATTTTCACTTCATTAGAGTTGTATTCTTTAGTATAACTAAACAACCTATAAAGAACATCAGTCTTCTGGAATAACAGTGCTTATATCCTGATACTGTGACACACAAAATGGTTATGAAATATTTATTAGGATATAAGCCATTCCAGCTCACAGGAAACAGCAGATCTATCCTCACTCATTTCTTAGCAACCTATCTCTCTTTAAAAATGTACTTTACAAATGCTTAGTCTTCAAGAAAAATACCACTTTTTAAAAGGAGCACCCAGCAACGGAGCAGAACATCCTAGTAACACATGATCCAACTTCCATTGCTCAGCACCTCACCCGAGGTCCAGCTTTGCAACTGTCACCCCGCCCCCGCATATTATTTTACATTATTGATTTGTGTGAGCCACCTAGGAGATCCTTCTGCATTGAATAGAATGGATAGAAATCAAATAAACAAATCATAACAAACTTACATATTAGTACTATCATCATCCTCATTCTAGATACACAGTTCTTTATAAGAAATATAATAAAACTAAATTAGAAAATACCGGTACTACCAGCATAACTACTCCTGTTTTATATACACCATTTACTGAACAATAGAGAACAATAATTATTGCATTCATGTAGGTTAAAATAGACAGCATTTTTCATTTTATAATACTCTAATATTTGTGATGGATTTTTATTACTTGTATTTTCTAGGGGAAAATGAGTTTAATGGAAGAAAGACAAGTCACTTTGGAAGAAAGAGAAGTCACTTTGGAAGAACGAGAAGTCACTCTGGAAGAAAGAGAAGCTTATGCTGTAAACTAAAATGGTAAAAATGGGGTGCATGAAAAGTAAGGATCCCACATTTCTCAATTTCTTAACAAGGTTGCTGGTTAAGTCACACTGGTTTCAAATAAACTTAAAGTGTATCAGTGTTGCAGGACTGTAGCATCAAAGAAGTAGACAGAGACAGTATCTTAATCACAGTTTGTCACCTTAACAGATTTAACACTCTAGAAATACCACAATATTTTTGTTAACATGTGTGGAAACTGGTGAACCTTTGGATAAGGAACTTTTAGATGAACAAAATGGGGGAGGAAGCAGTTAACTGTTCTCTAATAAGCAAATGAAAATTCAGTGCCAAGCTTCTGTTTTATCTGAGCCAGGATAACAGAGCCATCATTTTAAACCACTGCTGCTTCAGATGACCATTTTTTTTATGATTAATTTATATGTTTTATACTTCACAGGAATTCAACAAGGAGGACAGAAAGTCATTTTAGTCTGGGCTTGCTTGTCATTCCGATCAGTGACCTAAAGGTTTCTGCAACAAGGAGTTAAAACAGATGCTAGGCAACTGGACCCCATAAGCCCCACAAAGGGAGGAAAGTGTTTTCACTGTGTAATTAGTTTTTTGTTTTGCTTGTCATTGCACATATATTTGAAACATTAATGGAGGGATCAGTAAAAAAGTATTTGTTTTATGCTGGGGAAGATAAATAATGTTTACAAAGGAAAATTTAAAACATGGTGACTTGAACATTTTTTTTTCTTCCCTACTTGCAGTTTCGTAGAAGATGCAAATCTGTCTTGCATATTGCTTCCCAGCTGTCACTCTCTGCTTGGCATGAAAATTAAAACTATGATGACACACACTGCTTATTATGCTAAAATCGGAAAACAAAAGCTTAAGTGGGAATACAGCGAAACTCCTTTGATTGAAAAATTAATAATAAATGCTGGGAACATATAGACCAGGAAGAATATAATTGCTGCTTCATTCTGACTGTCAAGCACATGACACATAAATCCACTGATTCATATATACAGCTCTTTTAAATATAATTCAAGTTTATGGCTTATCAACAACTGCATTTCTTGAATATAAATTAATATGTCATATTTTAAAATATTTGAAGTTTTTTGCGGGGGGGAAGATGAAAGTTTAGAATATGGTTATAGCACAGGGTAGAGGGTCCCACAGCCAAAGAAAGAGTGCATGTTTGTCCATTATTTAGAGAACATTTCTGTATTTGATACCAGAGGAGGACACTATGATGCAATAAAACAGGCAAGGTGCCATTTACATGGGGGCAGTCATGGAATATTGTAAAATCATAGCAAGTCAATAAATAGGTCAATGAACAATTTTGGACCAATATTGATATATACCTGAACTTTAACGACAGCCCAGAAGCTGAAACCTAGCCCAGTTATATATGGGCAGGCAAGGCAAGCTTTTGAGCACCAGAGTTATGTGCTGGCAATAGTCTGTCTCCATCAACAATTTAGCTGCAGCATTTTGCACTAGTTGGAGACTATGTAACCCCATGTAGAACAGATTGAAATAATCAAGTCTTGAGTTTACCAATGCATGAATCACTATGGCCAGACATCCCTCTCCAAGAACAGTCATAGTTTATGTATCAGCCATAGTTGGTAAAAGGCACTCCTAGCCACTGAAGCTACATGAGCTTCCAATGCCAATGAACACTCCGAAAATCATAACCTAGTCTTTCAGAAGGAGTGCAATCCCATCCAGAACAGGCCACTGGCCAGTCTCTGGACACAGAACCCACAAACCCACAATGCCTCTGCCTTCCCAGGGTTCAAACTCAGTTTATTGGCCCTTATTCAGTCCAACACTGCACCTAGACAACATTCCAGCTCATGCACAGCCTCTTATGACTTGGATGTTATGGAGAAGTAGAGATGTGTGTCATCAATGTACTGATGACATTTTGCCCTCAAACTCTGAATGACCACAACCAGTGGCTTCATATAGATGTTAAACAGCATTGGGGACAAGACTGTACCTTGCGGTACACCACAGCATGGAGCCAAAATACAGTTTCCCAATGCTAGTCTGTGGATACAACCCTGCAGATGGGATTGGAACCACTATAAATCTGTGCTCCACAGAGCTGGTCAAAGAGGATACCATGGTCAATGGTATGACAAACCTCAAAGAGGAGAAAAGAGAGAGAAATAACCACAAAGAGATCAAGGAGCAGAAGCAGAATTGCACTCCCAATCCTGCTTTTGATACAAGTCGTTCATCAGGGTGACTAAGGCTGTTTCAGTTCCAAAACTGTACTTGAAAGTACCATGCAAATTGGTACTTGGTAAGCAGAATTATGTAACCTAACAAGGATTCAGTCTGCTTCAGAGCAAGGCTTCTGTCACTAGCACTCTAGTCATCTCCCAGCTTGCTTCATAATACAATATGACATACGTGCCAATTTAATTTGAGTGGTTTTAAATATTAGGAGAAGTCTATATGTCCCTTTCACTTCTCTTTGGGAGGGGAAGGGGTCTTCTCTGTACTATTGCCACAAATACTGTTCCAAACACAGTCTGCTGCCTACTTCTCTGTGTTTCACATTGTAGGTATAATTTACATTCCATTGAAGTCAATGGCAAAAGCCCAATGCTTTTAATGGAGACAGATACTACACAGTCTTGCCATCTGTTATCTATGGGCAAGTTCCATTGATTTCATTATGACTTATATATAGCTTATGAAAAAGTAAAATTATAGCCTACGAGAACTCAGTGACCACTACAAAGTAGACATGGAGCTCCTGCATGAACAAGCTTCCTCATTCACATTAAAATAAAATGAAATAATCTTAACTGCAAATGTAAGTGCTTGAAGTAAATGAGGTATTCCTTTGACACATAGGAATTCTCATGTATACATGCAAGGCTTCTGTGCTTGATTTATGTTTCCTGTTTAAAAACACTACATTTTTCATTTGTTTGTAACACACTCCTAAGCATGCTTTCTGGAAAGCAAAGCCCCACCATATTCAAGGGGACTCATTTCCAGGAATGTGTTCCTAACAGTTTGGCCTTAATATATAACTTTTCCTTACAAAGAGTCAGACAAACATAGGATGGAAACAATTTCCCCCCAATGTTCTTTGTTGTTGTTCAGTCGTTCAGTCGTGTCCGACTCTTCGTGACCCCATGGACCAGAGCACGCCAGGCACGCCTATCCTTCACTGCCCCTTGCAGTTTGGTCAAACTCATGTTAGTAGCTTCGAGAACACTGCCAAACCATCTCATCCTCTGTCGTCCCCTTCTCCTTGTGCTCTCCATCTTTCCCAACATCAGGGTCTTTTCTAGGGAGTCTTCTCTTCTCATGAGGTGGCCAAAGTACTGGAGCCTCAACTTCAGGATCTGTCCTTCTAGTGAGCACTCAGGGCTGATTTCTTTGAGAATGGATAGGTTTGATCTTCTTGCAGTCCATGGGACTCTCAAGAGTCTCCTCCAGCACCGCAATTCAAAAGCATCAATTCTTCGGCGATCAGCCTTCTTTATGGTCCAGCTCTCACTTCCGTACATTACTACTGGGAAAACCATAGCATTAACTATACGGACCTTTGTCGGCAAGGTGATGTCTTTGCTTTTTAAGATGCTGTCTAGGTTTGTCATTGCTTTTCTCCCAATGTTCTCACATATTCAGTAATGAATGGCATGGTAGAATGTGTGGCATTTACCTAACTTCCCAACAGCTGAGTCACTACTGTTCACTGCAGTGGTGGACTTTGGGCTCTCAAATTTCAGCAGCACCCTGTGCAACACTAAAATTCAGCCCCCCTGCCTCTCTCCCTTCTACAGCATTGCTTTGGTGCCCTTTGCATCATGTTGCCCAGTGCAGCAAATCTGGCACTTCTGCTATATATTTACACTACACAGACCTCTCCACCACCTTGTCTCTCTGCCCTGGTAAGCAGCATTAGCTCAAGTATCAGGAAGTCAATTAAGAATTGTCACCCCACCATGCTGTCCACTACTGTACACATTATAAAAATTGTTTTGGGTTTATATTCATTTTCTAGCAGATGTTCCGAACATCCAAGGTTAAAAAATAACACATTGCATAAATGTCACATAGTCCTTTATAAGGCTGTATTTGATTGGGCCAAATGGCTCTTGAAGCTGGCCCAGCAATCTGGGAAGTGGGTAAATCTTTTCATGCTTTCAGTACACCTTCGGCTCTGATTAGCTTGAGTTAGTGCAAGTTACTATGGACACATCTGGTAGATAGCAAAGCTGTTCATGACACCACTCTGCTAGTATCTGAATACAGCAGGGGTTCCTTCTTCAGTTAATGCTGTGTAAAACAGGAAGGGGGAGAAGCTTGTAGTAAGCCATTTGATCTCTTCAAAGACCGAGAAAAGAACCATACAAATCTAACTGTGAGGTCACACCCTGGCTATAAAGCAGTCTTCTGTCTGACTTGCTCATAACAATTTGGATTTGGTTGCTAAATTGATCTTAATGTAATCTAATTTACATTAATCCTGACAGCTGGGGGGAAAGAACAGACAACCTGTATTTCAGATAGTTGACTTAATGCAAGGGCTTTGTGAACACAAAACTGTGGCCAACTATTGTGACATTATTTTTTTTTTGGAATTTGAATATATAAAGAACCTATTACAGGATAACAAAGCTGCCAAAATAGGTAATATTTTCATTTACTAATGGATTTGAATTAGCTCTCACCGGAGAAGTGTTTTATTCCTTTTATTTTCAGAAAGCTATTCTGCAAGGAGTATGATGCAAAAAATATTGCCTTAGATATATCACAGTTATATACCATTCAGAGCCCTGGTCCTTGCCCTCATTAGCATTCTTGTGATGTGCATATGAATCTGGTAACACAGCTGGGAGCAGGTGGCATAGGAACAGACTCAAAATGAGTTGAAAGATTCATTAAGCTATGGACTAAGTAATTGAAAGCCATAGCATTAGGCTTGGTTGGGTTAGAAAAAGAATACTTCAAATGCTGTCATGTGCAAGCCAGTCCTCAAAGTGCTACATTAAAATAAGTCTTCTGAGTAATTACTATAGGATGAAAACAATATGCACTACAGAAAACGGGCACTTTAATTTACACTTTAAAAGTCCAAGAACAAATTAAGCTGCATATATAGTATGTTGGATTTATTGTGACACTGTGAGTTTCAAAATCATGTTTGGCATTGGCTATGTTTAAAGGGCTTGGATTTTCCAAACTTACATAGAAAACAGGAAAGAAACACACACACACACACACACACACACACACACACACAAACGTACTCTCAACTTGCTCTGCAAATTAACCAGTAGGTACCTAAATGCAAATGGTTGGATTTCGTTTACCTGTAAAGTTGTTACACACCACACAGCACTTGAAACAGGAGTAGCTTTGTGGTCACTTAGGCAATGAAAAGCCTTGGGAAGCAGCTTTGGCATGCGAGTGCATGCACTGGGGTGTGTGTGTGTGTGTACAGGGCAGATGTCAGGGCTATTTAAGCTCATCCCACCCTTCTTTCCTGCTGGCAGTGCAGGCATTGCTGGTTGCCATTTGGGGGCTGAGTAGGAATTTTGCTCCTCAGTGATAGGTTTCATTAATTATGAACCCCAAAATTTTGGATCCCCTCCAAACCAGTGCCAAGGTTTTGCAGTCTTGTGGGGTTTTGTAGCACGAACCCCATGTTTTGTGATCCCCTCCCCAAACTGAGTAATCCATAGGCTACTCAAGTCAGGGATCGGAGGTTTTACTCAGAAATCCATCAGTGTCCAATTCACTCCAAACTGGTCCCAAGGGTTTGTAGTCGTTTTGTTGGGTTCCTGCTACAAAACCAGGGTTACTGTTTAACAGAACTCAAAATCCAGCATCGTCTGATTCAGGAAATTCAGGAAATATTCTGAGTTCATCATATCTCTTTAAAGATGAGCATATTTAAATCTAACTACGTTTAAAATTTGAATAATTCCTTCATGGTTGGCATCCAGATAATGGTGGGAAACAGGACACAGACAAAAGATGGTAATTGCTAGCCATTGTACAACAGGAGCATGTTCTTTCAGCTCTTAATCTGCAATATGGGCAAGGAAAGAATTGGGCAGGAAAGAAAACCAGAGAACCATTGAAATTGCAGAAATGGCTCATTTCAAAGCTCCCTCACCTCCCTATAAGAATGCTTTGGCTAAAATATATTATAAAGAACCCAAGATTTCACTCAATCTAGCTCCTGACTCCCATGAGGATGCAACAAAATGACTACAAAACTTTGGCACCAGTTTGGTGTGAACCAGACAATGTTGGATTTCTGGGTGATACCAGTGATTCGAGTTTGAGTATCCATTACTCAGTTTGGATTGCCTTACAAAACACATGATTCACACAACAAAACCCTACAAAATGACTATAAAACTTTGTCAGTGTTTGGAGGGGGTCTAAATTTTGGGGTTCGTAGTTAATGAAGCTGTTGATGGGTTTCACTACATAGTCATGACATAGGTTAATTGGCCACATTGGCAGGTAGGTGCAGGAAGTTATGAAGTAGTTAAGGTTGGGTGAGCACCCTTAGACACCTTTAAAGGTTAAAGGAGTAGTTTTGAAATTTCTGTTCAGGGCTGTAGGACTTGTTGGTATGGTTAAAGAGCATCTTTGGGTCAACCTGTAACACCTGCTGAGAGTTGTGGAGTCCCAGGAGGAGGTTGACCAGGAAAGCCATTCATCTGAAAATGTGGGTCTTAAGTAAACGGGAAGAGGAAAATCTACCCCTCACCTTTGGCAGGGTTGGGTCATCCACAGTTTGGTTATTAGTTAGATCCTGCACCTTGTTTCCACTATTCAGATCATAAATGTGGCCCAGTTCACCCAGTCTTTGGTTCCTGTCCCTTTATTTCCCTCTTTGGTCACAAACAGAAATGCCAAGTTGTTTAGTGGTCACTTTAATTTCATTTGCATGTATGGTAAGCTAGATGCATAAGGCAGCTGGCATGCAAAAAACTGGTTTGTTTTGTAAGCCAACACAAACCAATACATAAATAGACTGGTGGTAAAATGTGTGCAATCTGATTCCTGGCTGTTTTGCAATATGGACTTGCCATGAGGTGCTCAAAATTAAAGTAGCTGAGCCCTCATTTGAATCCTTGGAACTGTGGTGCAAAAATTTTCAGGACAAAATATTTTTTCAAGCTGCTGATTATCAAGAGGCTTGGTTAAAATTAACTGGAAAATGGACTTTAATTACAGTATATCAAATGCCAATTTTAAAAGAAAGGCTGGACAACATTGTACATTAAAAGTAATGTTGAGACAGAAAAATAAAATTCATGGGCTTGACCTCACAAGTGAAAATGAAAATTTGCTTATCTATCTGTGAATTTTCGCTGGTCTGGATAAGAGAAAAGAAAGGAAAAATTGGACAAAACTGGGTCAGTGAACAATACCAAAACACTTTATACTATCACAAAATGGAGATTAAGTGCCAATGTGGCATTGTGGTTAGAGTGTCAGACTAGGACAGTGGGAGATGACGGTTCAAATCTCCACTGAGCAATGAAGCTCATTGGATGACCTTGGACCAGTCACCGCCTCTCAGCCTAACCTGCCTCACAGAGTTGTGGGAATTAAATGAGAAGGAGGGAGAACCATGTACATCACCTTGCTCTCCTTTGAGATCTAAGGTAAATGAAATAAGTAAATAAAATAAAATGCTACAAAAGTTATGGTCTCTTTTACCTTAGTTTATGCAGATTGTCCTGAAATACAGTGTTTCCCTATGCAAAGCAGATATGAGATTTTCATAATGCATTAAAGGTTTAATTAAAGTAATGTTTTCTGATTACAAAATTGAGAATTATTCTGGTGTTTAGTATAATTCCCCAAATGATACAGTGGTGTGAAATTACACCCTGCAGTTTATAATAAATGCAATATGGCATTCTGTCTTGATTGAAAGCAAGCGATATGTGATATAATTATTTTCTTTCTCTTTTTTGCAATATGGAATACTTAAAAACATTATCACAAATATTTCCTCCATGGGACTTTTAAAGATAACATTAAAAGCGATCAAATGTTATGGTTGGCAAAGCATGATGGGTAGGTTCTCAATCTGCTTGCTGAAAATAGATCTCCCAACTGTGATTAACAATGAGTGTGCTTATACTGAATTAATGAATATACATGTTGACTTTCAGCTTCAATTCACTGGAATAATTACTTCACATTAACATATCAACAAGCCAGGAGCCAACAGTCTAATGTTTCAGGTCACTGACTATGTATAACAAAAGGTTTTCTTTTGGTGGCTTATTTAAACAGCCTCAATGTACATTTTCTACTCTTCCCTTCTTTCTAACTGCAAATACTATCCATTAAAAAAGTTTATATATGCAATAAATGAACACTACAGGCATGATCCAGCAAAGTCTGACCACTGGGAAAGGAAAGTTAAGAATGCGTTGACATTTGTTAACTCACCTGAGATCACTGGGATTAAAATCTTCTTAATTTAAAAATGGATCATGCCCAAAAAAGTATGCAAAAAACTGAGCCTGATGCAATGTTTTAAATGTAGTGGAAACTGTCTGAATGAAAGCTTCTGAGGGTTGCAGGGACTGTTGAGAAATCTTTCCTTTCCTCAAGTTCCCTCCACTTCTTCTTTGCTGGGTGTTTGTGGCCCTGACAGTGGTGGTGGCTGCATACACACTAACTTTTTTTTAGCACCAAAATGTAGTTTTTCCTCAATCTGGAATTGATCATGTCTGTCCTCAACATGCTGCTTTAAATCTAGATTGATTCTAGATTCTGCCATCCACAAGGGTGGGTGTGATTACTTGGCATGTGTTTCAAAAAGCTTCCCTTGGTTAGGTTACCCACACT
Source organism: Lacerta agilis (assembly GCF_009819535.1). Taxonomy (NCBI): domain Eukaryota; kingdom Metazoa; phylum Chordata; class Lepidosauria; order Squamata; family Lacertidae; genus Lacerta; species Lacerta agilis. The sequence continues at coordinate 37,863,460 of NC_046315.1, read as the reverse complement.
TTCCCCTTCGTCCACATGCCCCAGGCGAATGAAGTGGTGATTGCCATCTTGGTATATGCCTAGCCACAACATCATTGGGCAAGTGTTTGTACACACACACCCATTCTTGGGACCATCTACATCTGTTTTAAACTGGACACAGTGAAGGGTAATGTAGAATCAATCTGCAATGACCTTTTATTTTGGGAATGAATACAGTTTCTCCATAAGTGCTTTTCAGGTGGGAAAAAATAGGCAATATATCTAGATTGTGTTTAAACCCTGCCCCCCTCACAATTTACAGGACAATTTGGCTTCAATCATAAAGTCAAATATCATTGGCTATTGGAAATTATCATCAAATCAAATCAGAACAAAGTAAACTTTCTTTGCCAGGTCTGATTTGGATTCCAGACATCACATGTCCAATGTTTGCCTGCTGAAAAGTCACTATAAGGGAGCACCTTTTTGCAGGTGAAGTTGGGGAAATGATTTCATATCAGCCACAGTGTGAACGCAAATTCACTGCTTAAAAAAGAAATGCCTCGGAATCTTCCAAATGTGCATACAAAGCAGTTCCACCACACTTAACATGTTATATCTGCCTTCGCTCTTCCTTAATTATTCTGTAAAATAATTAACATGAAAAAATATCCCAAGTCTTTCAATTAGAAACAGACATAATTCAACTTCACACACACACACACACACACACACACACACACCGGCTATATGTTTTCTATCTGCTTCATTTGTTATGATTCTTTATGATATGAATGGAAGCCATGGCTACTTGATCCATTTAAATGGCGCTTGTCCAGATTGCAGCCTAATCTAATAAGGATTAGAGCAGAAGATCCGGAAGCTTCATGATGAAGGAGTCATCATTCAAACCTGCTGTTTGAAGACTCAAAATGCCTAAAGTCATGCCTGTTTAGGTATATGTATTTAGTTTTGGTTTTAAAAAAAATTAATAATGAAAAAGACTTTTAAAGCTGTAGGCTTTTTTTTTTTTTTAAACCAGTTACAGTAATTCCCAATTCCTTATTTTTAAAATGTCCCACAACTATCTGATAGGAATCACTGCAAGAAATCTAGACCACTGATTTCCTATACCTAGGAAAAAATATCAGGTGTTGAAACCTGAATTGTACCAGCTTGTCAGCTGAATCATTTAAACCAGCACAGCTGTTTTCTCACAGGAGTCAAGACTTCCAGGTTGAAGCGGAGTGGGCTGCAAGAACTTTTTTTTTTTTTAAGTGCAGAAAAACAGGTATTTCAAAAACGAGTATCTAGATTTTACAACAATAAGTCACATGATAAGCCGCTCTCTTACACACATACAGTTGATGTATACTTTAATGTAAAAGCTGGTTACATATAATTTAATGTAAGAGTTACCTGATATTTATATAGGTAATGACATTATTGCAGCTAACATACTGTATAGTGAATATGAAATTACTACCATTTTGAGCATAATAAAATTTAGGACCTTTAATATAATTAACAATAAAATATTTGGGCAGCAACTGCATCATTTACAGAATTAAACACTTCCTTAGAATTGTAAGGGCTCTGGTATTTCATGTGCTACTAAGGGGGGAAATATATTATTAAAATGCAAGTTGAAAGTGGCTGCTTTGAGCTGCTGTAGTGGATCTTGAGGAGTTTTATATGAAATTATCCAATTCACACCTCTTGGACTAATGTGTGGATACAAAATATGAATTTCACACTTTTCTAAATGCTGCAGTACACTTTAAACATATCAAGATATGTGTTGAAGCACATATGAAATACACGGATGCATATATTTGGAAAGAGTTTTGTTGTTGGAGAACCAGGATGCAAAGGACTTACTGCACCCTCTCTACTTCACAGGTGGGCATAGTACTGCTGCACTCATATCTAGCTTGCAGGCCTCCCCTAGGCATCAGGTCAGCCACTACATTCTTCTGTCTTTGCTGGCATCTTTTTGGCACCAGGTAAAGACTTACCTTTGGACTAAGATAATGTTGTTTTGTTACTAATGTGTTGCCTAAGCTCCGTGTGGCTGCTATGAGTTTTGTTGTTCTTTGTTTTGTGGTATAATGTATTTATACATTTGTATTTTTAAATGTGCTGTAAGTTGCTTGGATAAAGGTAAAGGTAAAGGGACCCCTGACCATTAGGTCCAGTCACGGACGACTCTGGGTTTGTGGTGCTCATCTTGCTTTATTGGCTGAGGGAGCTGGCGTACAGCTTCCAGGTCATGTGGCCAACATGACTAAGCCACTTCTGGCAAACCAGAGCAGCGCACGGAAATGCTGTTTACCTTCCCTCCGGAGCTGTACCTATTTATCTACTTGTACTTTGATGTGCTTTTGAACTGCTAGGTTGGCAGGAACAGGGACTGAGCAACAGGAGCTCACCCTGTCGCGGGGATTCGAACTGCCAACCTTCTGATCGGCAAGCCCTAGGCTCTGTGGTTTAACCCACAGCTCTTGGATACCTTTGGGTAAATAGTGACTAATAAATCTCAAGAAGAAGAAGAAGAAGAAGAAGAAGAAGAAGAAGAAGAAGAAGAAGTGTTTTAGAACCCTTAAGCTTAATTTCAAAGAGCAATAAACCATAAGACTACTACAAATGTAAATCAGTCATAGAAGCTGATTTGTAGCACAATAAAGAACAACTTTAAATTCGTTTTTTTAAATTAAATATTTGCTTTAAAGCTTCATGCAATATTTGCAAAAACACCTGCAAAGATAACCTTCAAGCAATAGATGACGAATAAAACAGGGTGCTATGAAACCTGATGTTTAGGAGTTACACACTTCCATACCTAATGAATTTTAAGCACTGTGAAATGGTATGATAAAAAGTTATGGGTAAGAACAACTAACAACATGCCTTTTGTTACAGAATACTTGTGCTGTTAAAAGAAAGAGCTATCAGATACGTATGGCTAAGAGGATGAAAAGTATAATAGTACTGAAGAAAATACTTTTGTTTTTGATGCAGTAATTGGACTAACTTACAGAGAGATAGTATACTGTAAGTAATGGAAAAATCTGGAGGCAATGAAACCCACCACACTCTAAATGTGCCATTTTATGTTTCAGCAATGTAAGATTAGACACAGTACTCTCAGACGTAGAATAAACACATTTGTGTCCCATACATTTTACATTAATTTGGATAAGTGTTTACATTGCCTGTATACTTTAATAATTAGACAACAATACTAAGATGCGAAATCTTAAAAAATATTTCACTCATGACCACTCAAACAGCTGGTGCCACAAGTGAGTAAAAGCACTATCGCAAATCAGGGGTTTAGCGCTGTCTGCCGGCACCCGGGGTTTGGCATGAGCACGCCCCCCCAGGTGGGGCTGGAGCGTGCTAACCCAGCCCTTGCTGCCATCACCACCGGGCAGGGGCAGGGCATGGAGACTGAAGAACACCCTCTGTGCCCTGTTCCCACCCAGCACATGAGCTGCCTGTCAGTGGCAGGGGCTGGGTGAGTGCGGAGGGATAAAGCTGCTGCCTTCCAGGATCTGTTGTTCTGCTACTGCTACAGCTATACTTGGAGTGGAAAGCTAGCCTCCTCACACAGAAGGCACACACCTGGTTGGCTGGATGGCTGGGCAGGGAAACCGCTTTGCTTCATTGCTCTCTCTTTCCACCCCATGAGGCAAGAGGCTAAACTTTCCTCATGGTAGGGTCAGCCTTGTCCCCCAAACTGACCCAAAGACTAAACAGGGACAAAATTTAAGGGGATAAATCTTCCAGGGCCTGGTACCAGAAAACAAGAACTGTTCTTAAATAGTGCATTAGGAGCTTTCTGGAGTTAATGTTATCGATATAAAAAACAGAAACAAAAATACACAATTGTCAAATTAGTGTTTATTTTGCATTTCATTTACCACTATCAAAAATCCATAACTGCATGTTTAATAGCTTCTACATATCTTAGCACATGTTACTTAAATTAAAAAAAATTCTTTTTACTTATTCTCTTGCTGAAAATGGAAAGAAATAGAAGCAGAACAGTAAAATGGACTGGAGGAATGAAAGTAAACTATTTAATATTTCAGATTCTGGATGTGTAGCCGCAGTGTAGCAGGCTAATGTGTAAGCACTCAGCCTGTGTGCAAATCTTGCTTATGGTGACAAGGAAAGCAAAATGCATTAGGCTATCTAACCCTGATCCCTGGGGGACATTTGTCCACATCAGAAAGCTACTGCACAATTCAAGATGATTGCTTGTATTTTGCTTAAGAGAGGCTCGGGGCTGGAAGCGGAGGGTTGTTTCAGGACATGGGTTAGGTGGATCAACTCAGGATATGAGCAAATACTGAATATTCTAAATAACATAGCCAAACAAATAGCATACCATGTAGCTAATGGAAAGGGCCAAAAATATAAGCTATCATGAATAATAGAAAGTGCACAATTCTTTAGCTTTAAGATTGCAATGTTATTAGGACTGAAAAAGACAGGATATATCTGTCCAATACAATATAGAGTTTAGTATGGTGAATTTCCAGTCCTCCCACCACCACCCTTAGATTGCTGCTCCAATCGCTCATTTTTAAAGGTTTGGGTGTGTTCACATTGTCATCGTCTAGGATAAACTTCTCAACTAATTGATAAGTCTGGTGGTTGTCAGGCAACAACAGTCTAGACTCTTTCCTTCCTCTACCTGGCAAAAAGCTGCTAAAGAATGAAAAGGAATGAAAGAAACATGTCCCCCCCAGTCCCCTGCACATCCTCAAAATCAGATCTGGACAGCTGGGGGACACTTTGAAACAGAGCATGGGGGTGCACAGTGTGAGGAGAGGAAATGAAAACCCCACTGTGGCAGCAGAACCCTTCTGGAGCAGAACTGGATGCAACCCAAAGTTACTGATCAAAGTTATGCTGGCTCAATTGAGCTTACTAAAATGAAACCCCTTCCCAAGGATCAAAACAGATGTAGAGCAATATGTGACATTTTAGGACTCTATTATCATCTCAAACTGTCTAAATACATCACAAAGCTTCACTCTTGGCAAGCACATTTTCCAGATACTGTTGCTAAAGAACAGTCAAGAAAGCAGGCTGAAACAAACCACACAGTACATTCTCCCAGATCTGTTTCCAGAATTACTCATATTTCAGGCTTTGAACTACTCACTGTAACCTATAATAAATGAACAACAAATATATGAAAAACACTTTCTCTGACATTATCAGTCATAGCACAGATGAATGAACAGAAACAGACTCAATGCAGTTGCTTCTTACATTGTCAGTGACTCAGAAACTCAGGCAAGCATGAGAAAATCTCCCCAGAGTAGGCAAGACGAGTACCAGTATGTTTATTGCTACTTCAGAGTAGTGTGTTTCTCTCTCTTAGTTTCTTTGCTTATATCTGATTTTTCCCAAGACTGCTAACGTAACAGAGTTCCAGTGGTTGTTTTTTTTTTGAAACTAGGCTATAGGTTCAAATGCTCCCCAGTTTTAAATTTCCTTCCGTTAACAGTATGAATAAACTGTTTAAGTCTGAGAGACATATTAAACATATGTTCCTCTAAAAACTAGAAGGTACTGGCAGATCACTGCAGCCTTCACTCCATAGCAATGGAAGTTTTGCTGACACCTTCATTATACACCTTTAGGCACCAGGCAAAAATGTTCCTCTTCAACCAGGCCTTTGACTTATTAACACCCTATATCCTTTTAAATGTTTTTTGTGTGTGTGTGTGTGTGGAAGTGGGTGGGTGTTATTGGTTTGTGTTTTTACTGCTGCTGCTGTTTTTTATTATGTATTTTGTATTTTTATATTGTGAACCGCCCTGAGATCTGCAGATGGAAGGTCGGGACATAAATAAAATAAATAATGATAATAACAAGGCAAATAGTGGTACAGCAACCACATAACACTGCAAATCCAGCCATGGTTGTCTGTATTGATGCACTTTATCACCATTTAACACTTATTTAAAAATGAGAAAACTCTCACACTTACTGCTTGCTAAGTTTGTGTCAGGATCTTCCCAAGTGTTGCTCATGAGTAACGACAGAGCCTTCAGTAGCTAAGACTATTTATTGTGCATTACTATTTACAGTGTAGAGCTAGTTCAAAACATGACCGCTCAGTCACTTGCAGAATCCGGAAGTGCCCCTCTCCGGTTTCCCGCCCAACACCAAAGTCTTGGCACCCTAAAATGATGTCTGCGGTGGCTCCTGACCCCCTGATGCTGTGCTAGCACCGGAAGCAGCAGTTCTCCCTCACCTCCTCTCTGGCTGGTGGTGCTGGGTCTTTGCCCAAAGTCTCCAAGCCTTTGCAGCTCCCCCTCCCTTGGAGAGAGCTCAGGCGAAAGGCTAGAGGAGGAGGAGGAGTCCGTCGACAGAAGCGGCTGGGGTTCCCTGTAACGTAGAGAGCCCTCCTCTCGCGAAGAGCTGCTCTCCCAGTCCTCCTCTCGAGGAGGACTTCTATCCCTGCTTTCTTCCTGAGCAGGACCTCCAACCAGCCCTTCCTCTCGAGTAGTCCCCCCTGTCCCACTCCTCCTCGAGAGGAGGATCTCTCTCCCCTCGCTCCTTATAAGGAATACCTTTGCCCTGGCTCTCCTCCCGAGTAGGATCCCCCTCACCTTCTCCTCGCGAGGAGCCAGGCAATCCCTGACGGTTTGTATGCACACTATGGCACAGCATTATAAATCTGCCAAAAAAAGAGCTGAGTAGTAATGCAGTGGTGTTGAAATGCAAGCTATGCATTTGGTGTAGTTATTTCTGATTGAAGTACCAGATATGATTCACATATTTTCAAACAGTCACACAAACACATCTGATGCCTGTAAATTACTCTGCACAAAGCAGCCCATCAGCTTGGTGACCCAGTTACACCTGACTGTTCAGGTCTAACCACACCGTCCTTGACAATTCATAGGAATGTGGCAGGAACTGAAAAATATGCTGCTGTATTCACACACTTTAGTACTAGGAAGAAGTAGCAATACCCATGGACATGTCGGGACAGATATTACTTCCTTCATATGGACGTGTCACCAAGGCCATTCCACTGTACCCCTGGAGCTATGAAACAATTTGCCAACATCTGATTAATGTAGATCTGCAGGAAAATTCCATTTCTACTGGCCTTCCTCCGACATTTTCCCACTGAGGAGTCTTCAGTAGCTTCAAATCCAAGGGAGGGTGCTATAATTAGGAGGGTGCTATTTTCACCTCAGTTGTGGCATTGGGCTGGACAGAGAAGTCTAAACCTTCCCATCTATTCCACCTGCTGCAATGGAGATGGAAAGCAATACCCCCATGAATCCCCTGAAAGGGAGCTGGCTGGCCGTATGTGAATTTATATTTACATGAGTGTAGAGAGTGCGTGAATGTGAGAGATAAAGATACACCCACCCTTTGGGTCCCCTTCACCACTGGGATCTAGTCTGTAGAAGCCTTGGCAATGAGGGAATGTTGCCGTCAGGATCAAAAAGATTGCCCACTCTTGTGCTTGGAGGATTTAGCGCTCTGTGAATTGGAAAACTATAGTGGCATTAAGAGCCACGTAGAAGGCTGACACAGGACAGCAGTATTAGGAAACTGCCACATTGAGTCAGACTACTGGTCCATCTAGCTCAGGACTGGCAGCAACTCATCCAGCCCTACCAAGAAATGGTAGGGATTGAATCTGTGACCTTCTGTATGTACGAATTAGAGTTCCCTACAACAGTGTGATGATGGATCAGACTGCGTTTCCAATAATCATGTATAATTTATCCAACTCTATGGCTAGCAGTGCAATCCTATAACATCTGTTCAGAAGTATTTACCAATTAGCAGACTTCATTTCATGATTGTTCCTTAACCCATTAATAGTTTGTTTATCTATTACATATTTATCCAGCCCTTCCACTAAAGAGCTCAGGATTCTCCTCCACTCGACTGCATCTTAACAGCAAATCTGTGAAGGAGATGAGACTGACTGGTCCAAGGTGTAATGACCTCTGATAGGTCAGCAAGCCCCGATAAGAAGTAATGACTCTCCAGCAACTTTATGTATGTTTATTTACAAAAAGACACATTCAGAGCCCAGCTTCTTGCCTGCTCGCATTTACATCAATCTGAAGTTTTGCTCCTCCCACAGCAGGAAGGACACTAGATTCCCACCTATCCCCTCTTGCCCTTCTGTTGCCTTCTAATTTTATTCAAACGCCTAGAATGGGAACTGAGATACTTACCTTCCCCCTCCTCCCCACTCTGACTCAACACAGACTCAGACCTCTGCTTATCTGCTGATTGCCTAGCAACACTCTGGCTGCCTTCCAACTCTTCCTCTCCTTGAAACCTAATAGAGTCTTCACTAGGAAGGGGGGGGGTCAAGCTGCCCTTTCTTGATTTTGTCAGCCAGTTCTCATCTGCAGTCGGTTCCTCGTTCACTTAGTTCAATATCTGAGTCTAGCTCATTCCCTGAGCTCGGGGGGGGGGCATGTTCCTGACACAAGCTTCTACAAAAGCTTAATGACTGAGTGGAGATTTGAACCCAGATCCTCTTGATCCTACTTTGCCATGCTAACCACTGAGCAACACTTGTTATTCTACTACTCTTTTGAGAACTTGTAACAATGGATTACATTGATCATTGCAGCCAGTTGTATCACTTTATCCAAAAGTAAAGGGTGTGTAGAATTTACTTTGTTGAGTGCCCAATGCTGCAGGCATAAAGCTGCAGGCACAATATGAAAATACTACCCACATTGTCTTGCTGTTATTCTAGCTTCTGCTTAATAGAACCAGCACGGCTTTTTGAATAAACTGTTGTAAATTTCCAATTCACATTTTTATATGACAGGAAGATAACAGTTTTGTGAATAAGGCCTCTATTAGGACAGAAGATATGAGCGGCAATTACAATCATTAAATGTAATTACATTTAAAATGATTAGCACTTTAGCTATCAATTATTGTGCATTGCACAGCAATTAAGGAGACAGGCCAAATTTCAATTTAATTTTTATTACTCTGTTTTCCATTCAAAACATTAAATGTGCTGAATATTTCTTTTTATGTATGTCATGTTCTTTGCTAAATTATCACCATACTTTTTCTTAATAAGACAGTCATTGCAAATGATATAGATGTCAAAACAATACATTTTGGACTTTTTACTACATAAGGTGAGGAACTAAGTTACTGGCTGTGATTATTTCCCTGAGAAAATATAATTTAAATACCTGCCTTTTATCCCCACAGTTGAATAGATTTCCCCCCATTAAGCCTGTGATATATAAAAAGGATAAATCGGTCAATTATGATTATTAACAAGCCACTGGATCACATTGTTTGCCTGGCATTGATCCTGAAATGCACAAGTATGTGAATGAAAATCTCATACTAACTCCTCTTTTCATTACAGCTTATTAGGAATTATACAGCTTGTAGCGATGGCCATTGATCAAAATGTCTACAATGGGGACTATCCGGGGGCTTCCTCTTTTTGTTTATTTTACTGAAAATAACAATATTTACCACAACATGAAGTATTAGCTTTCATCAAAGCAGAACAAAAGCTCACAAATATGACTGTGCAAATGTGTGAACATTGAAGGCAGATTCATATATTGTTTCGACTGGTAGTGAACCGAATCCAAAAAGATAGGTATGCCCAGGCATGTAGGGGTCACTGGCTTCATGCCCTACCTATAGGCTTTCTAGAGCCCTCTAGTTTACCAGTGTAAGCACAAGGTGCTACACTAGATGGGCCCTTGATCTGATCTAGCCAAGGAATTCTTAGGTTCTTAAGTCCAATTGAAATCACAATAACCTCGTGGTTTGTGCTTTGCAATGAAAGATAGGGTTCATGTTTCTGCCACAGATCAGAAGGGCATGTGAATGCCTGAAAACATGTAACTACTGGAACATGTGGTTTCCCCCCAATAATGATAGGACAAATATCTCCGTCCCATTATTGTGGGGCCATTCACTTCCACAAAAGTGGGAGGGTATTCAGCGAATTAGGTGCATGGGGTGAAATTCTAAGGTCTTCTGTGTGGGTTTTCTTACCTTAATACGAGGTGGTCAAGTGGTTTCTTTCTTTCTTTTCCTTCCTTCCTTTTTCTAAAACAAAAAACAAAACAAAAACAGAAACAACCTTGCTGTAGCACTATTCCCGTGGGGCATTTTGTTCCAGCCTGAAATGCCCTTGGGCTGCTGTGGGAAACCAAGTTGTCACTTGAAGCAGGGGAAAGACTATTATTATTATTATTATTATTATTATTATTATTAAGATGAAGGGATGAAGCAAAACACACTGGAACCTCGTATTAAAATAAGAATATTCCCCTCACCCCAAAAAGGCCTAAGAATTTCACTCCCATATAGATTGATTTTTATCCCATCCACTAGAAATTGTCCACCAAATACACACATATGCTTTTCATATATTTTAGAAAAAGCATCTTAATTAAGATCTGCTTTGTATATTACATCATATTTTAAAAGTTGGGTTCACTGATGGCGATAGGACTTAGTGCATTTAACTTTTTCTGAGCTAAGGCCATGGCAATTAATCTTGTAAGATATTAACAGTGACACAAAATATATTTTTGCTTGGACGCAGACATTGGGATGCCAATGCACTGGGCTAGTGAAACCCCTGCCCACATCTGCAGCCAGATTTTATTTGACTTTCTAAATCCCCTGTTAATCATGAGCTGTTCAGTGAGAGGCAACTAAGAGAGGAAAGGGCTTTGTTGTGCAAAGTATACAAATGCACCTCTTTCCTCTGCAAGGAGATCTGCTGCAAAAAGATTATAAGACAGTTGGAAATGGTTCAGAAGAACTACATTCCTTGCAAATATGCAAAATATGCACAAAAGTTTCAGGATGCAGTTGCATTTTGCAGTTTGAGGTTTTAAATAGCTGTAAGGCAAGGCTTGCAGTTCAGCTGTGCTTTGGCCCTATTTGCATTCTTCTGCTGAGATTACAGTTCTTTGTGCCTTTTGCACAGTCAGGACAAGATGAAGGGTGTTGGAGAGCTCCCCCCCTTTTAGAATAACTATGGAAAAAAGGAAGGTTAAATGTGAGTGCAGTTACTAAGAATTAAATATATGCTTTTGCTTCCAAGAGGAATAGCTTTGGATATATGACTATTTATCTGTGTATTAAGGGTGTCTTGTCTGGTCTAATCTATTGCTGGAATATGGCCCATGACAGCTTTTCACTGCAGTAACATAGCCTTTGGCCTGGAAAATGTTCCCCATCCCTGAAATACATATGTCAATTTTTTAATTCATCTTCTGAAATCTAACATACACTTGCACTCTTCTTCATAAATCAAAATATAAGTTACTTGTTGGGGAAAAAGGAAGTATGAAATCATATTGATAGAGTCCAAAGAAGTTCATTATTAAGAAAATGCATTGAATTGGGAGCATCTGAGGTCGGCAGTGATACCCAGCCAGATGGGCAGGGTATCAACAACAACAACAACAACAACAACAACAACAACAACAACATATTAGTGGAGTCAGGACAGCTTTCAGTTCTACAACCAATACAGATATCCAAATGGGACTGGCTTTCTGTAGGACATCTAGGACTCCATCAGGTGGAAGATAAGTTTGACAACTTGTTCAACAAAAGGAGAGGGGAAACCCCAATTACAGCAGAGAAATAGGAGGGAAATCTGTGACAGACTTCCTAAGATTCACTGTATCATGTAGTTTTGGCAGATTGTGTTGGTTTGGTATAACGTAATTTGAGTAACACCAAGTAGCAAGTAGTCACTGCAACATAATGCTCATTCCTATAGCAGAGAGGTGTTTGGCATGAACCAAAGACATAGTTTTATAAGAAGTCTCTTTGCCTACAAAACTGCAAGGCACGGCAAATAATGTACTACTACTACTTCTTACTATGTGTTACCGCTCTTCTTGACTATGCATCATTACAAACCTTTGATTGACAACCGTCTTAGCAGTGAGTCCATAAGTGACTGTGGAGGCCAATACTGGATCCACATGTCCTTCCACAGTGGGGACATAGGTTTCCGGTTTGGAGTTGATCATGGTGAGGGTTTGCCAAACATGCCTTTCTCTTAGCTTGTTTTTCCTTTTCACCCTGATTTCATGGTTCTTCAAAGTTCATGACACCTATGGTAAAGGCTGTTCTCCAATTGGAGCACTTGCAAGTCAGTGTTTCCCAGTTATCAGTGCTCATGCTACATTTTTAAAGATTTGCCTTGAGAGCATCTTTAAACCTCTTTTGTTGTCCACCAGCACTGTTCTCTGGCTGTTGCTTTGACGACCTCTTCTGGCTCCTGCTCAACAGATGCCTACAATTTAGCTCTGACAACCCACCAAGCCAAAAACAGCCAGCCAGCCATACATGGTTTATCAGGATAGCTTCATAAATCATGTATCCTTACTACTTGCTTGGAACTGATAGATAGGAGAGTTGGCAAGCAAATCAAAATGCAATACAGTGGTACCTTGGGTTACAGGTTACAGCTTCAGGTTACAGACGCTTCAGGTTACAGACTCCGCTAACCCAGAAATAGTACCTCGGGTTAAGAACTTTGCTTCAGGATGAGAACAGAAATCGCGCAGCGGCGGCGCAGCGGCAGTAGGAGGCCCCATTAGCTAAAGTGGTTCCTCAGGTTACGAACAGTTTCAGGTTAAGAACAGACTTCCAGAATGAATTAAGTTCTTAACCTGAGGTACCACTGTATTTGGATTATCTGTGTTTGAAAAGCATCTCATTTTTTACTTGGCTGCTTTCCATACATAGCTTCATATTTTCAGAAATAGCAGCTTCAGCGTGTGGTATCTCATACTCATAGCTGTTAAAGCCCTAAGTACATACTTAGATATTCTGCAATTATACTTTAGGAATTTGGCTCAAACCATGTTTGCCAGTCCAATGTTATAATTAACATAGCTGCAAGGAGTTCTGTTTCTCCCAGGAAATTTGAAATTGCAGCATTAGGAGCAGTAAGTAAAGAAAAGGGATCTCAACAATCTGGATCTAAAAATATACAGTTACATGATTTAAAGTTATAGCAATGTGAATAGCAAATCTCTAGAGATGGGCAATCATCCCAAAGATAATATTTTAGAGACTAAGACCAAAACCACATAATATAGATAATATTTTAGAGACTAAGACCTAAACCACATTTCTAATGTCTGTCATATTCGTACTGTTTATTGTGATATTCGATTGTTAATTCAAACTTAATTCTATTGTGTTTTATGTTCGCTTAGTACGGTATGTGAATCTGGTCTGGGACCATAATAAATTTCACTCATTCCTTCTCAAAGCTTCCCTTGGCTATTACATGGGTTCTCCATAAGTAAAGGTAAAGGGACCCCTGACCATTAGGTCCAGTCGTGTCCGACTCTGGGGTTGCGGCGCTCATCTCGCGTTACTGGCCGAGGGAGCCGGCGTACAGCTTCCGGGTCATGTGGCCAGCATGACAAAGTCACTTCTGACGAACCAGAGCAGCACATGGAAACACCGTTTACCTTCCTGCCGGAGCGGTACCTATTTATCTACTTGCACTTTGACGTGCTTTCGAACTGCTAGGTGGGCAGGAGCTGGGACCGAGCAACAGGAGCTCACCCCGTAGCGGGGATTCGAACCGCCGACCTTCTGATCAGCAAGCCCTAGGCTCTGTGGTTTAACCCACAGCGCCATCCATGTCCCTACCCCCCCCAAAAAAAACCTCTAGAAGAACTCTGGTAAATTTTCTGAACCTACAGTATATATCCTCAGGGGACTTTTCCTTGCATCCATAGGGACAAATTACTCCATCCACAGCAATTCTTAGGAAATTGGCCTTTGGCCCCTGTGCAGTGTATTTCCCCCCACATCCACCAGAAGGCATTAGTTCCCTTGAGGGTAGAAAAAAGATGCTACAGGGGCAAAAGAGGAAGCCATGAGGGAAGACCTTGTTAGTCCTTACTCCCAACTCTCAGATTCTATCTTGCGCTTCTTAATATTAGCCTTTTGCAGCTTGGCTACGTTATGTTGTATAGGGTGAAGTTTAAGGAGTATGTGGGAGCTTTGGCAGCTGAAGCAATGGTAGCTCTAGCTAGTAAGTCCCCAGGATACCACACTAACAAAAACTTTACTCTGGCCATGAAAATAATTTGTCTTGCAGGAAAGCCAGCAATTCTTATTGTGCTCAGATTTAGGCGCTTTAAAAACTTGGATCTCCTTCATGGTGCACAAGACAACTCAACAAGAGACAGCAGCACCATGGATAGATCCACAGAGACAACCTGTCCAATGAAGTCTGAAATTCTGGTGAGGTTTTATGTCCTTTTGGGCCAGGCTGCTCTTTCCATGCTCTGCTTACCACAGAATGAACAGTCTTAGCTGGGGTAGCCCTCTGGCATTCTGTTTCTTCCCACCTCACACCTTATGTGCTGCCTATACTACAGATCAGGTACTTGGCAAGTTAAGTAGACCTGTGAGTTTGAGATCAGGGCAAAGAGGGCAGGGCACACCACCCTGCCCCTCCTTTCCTTGACCTAAAGGAAAATAAAGCTCTCAATAAAGTAATTTGAACTATAAAAACAATTCTGCAGGGGGAATGTAATCAGGGGCTTTCCAGTGGTTTGCACTGCCCATCACATGTACAACTATCTCCTGTTGGATCGAATTCAGGGGTGTGTCCAAGGTGTAATGAGCTCCTGGCATTATAGCTGTGTCCCACTCCCCTGCTATCAGAGAGAATGAGGGTAATTCTAAGGAAGCTAGAAAGACTGTCTTAGAAGGCACTGATTCCTTAGGGGACAAACAACTATCCTTTCCCATACTGCTTCAGTAAATATCCCATGAAACATTCACAATGCAAGAGAGAGACTGCTGGCTCTTCCTGTGCAGTTTCTCTTTGCATGGGCTCAGCCTCTTCTACATTGGACATGCTCCCTTAAACAAGCTCACATTTCATTGACCAGGCCTGGACACCTAGCATCCCTTCAATTCTGAATCGAGGACAGGATGCACAGAACTTCACCAGCAGTGGTTGATGCAAATCACCTTTTCCTGTTGATTAAGTACACAAACACACAAGCTTGTGGTCTTTTCTGCTCTTTTAGATGTGACAGCCATTTGTGTCATTTCACAACTTCACAGCAGCCACTTTGTGACTGGTGCCTTTGGCACTCTCAAAATCCCACAGGTGCCCAGTGGTCCCAAACATTAGCAACACTTGGCCTATTTTCAGCATATGGCTATTGACAATCTATCAGCCTATCCAGAAGGAAAAATGTGTGCAAAAAAACTAGTTACAGGGGTATTTAACCAGTTTTGTCAGTGGACATTGTATAGATAATTTAATTCACAGAACCATGTTAGAGAAATTCACCTTAGGGCCAGTTTATATATTAGTAAATAACTCCATGTGACGAGACCGAGGGCACCAATATGCAGTCATAAGGAGTAACATCTGACACTGCATATTCATTGCTACAGCTTCTGCTTTCTGATAATAACTGATCTGAGTTAGATAAAAAATATGGCTACCAAATTGGTCATGATATATGGCTAATAGAAGACTGTCAAACTATAATTATATAGTAGAATATAATACCATATCATGATAGCTGCACTGAACTGATACAATAACTGTTTTGGAAAGTAAGGCACAACAGGGAAAGGTTAGAAGAAATTGATATGATTAATCTGTCAAAAAGCCAGAGGAATAATGGCAAATATGAAACATCTAGTCTCATTAGTCAATGAATAAGGTATAATAGTTTAAATGTTACTGCAAGAAAGATCTCACTAATTTGGGGAACAGAATACTGAGAGAAAAAACGTAAAGCAGTAAAGAAGTTAAGTTGCCAGTAGTAGTAGAAGTTCAAGGTGGATTTTTTTTTTTTTTTTTTTTTTGCAGAAGTCAGCAATGTCTGAATTGGCTGAAGAAGGATTGTTTATCCTGCTTGAATATAATAAGAAAATACTTTGACAGTTTTCTGGTAAGACTCCCTTTGGATTTCTTGTCCAGGGTTCAACACAAAATCTATCTAAGGGACAGCCATCTGCCCCACATGTTAAATGTTGTTCAACCTATCAACAGCCTTTTGCATTTGCTGGTTACTAGAAATATGGACTTTATCAGAACAGGTAACAGGTGAGTCTACTTTGGACACCATCAGAGTAGATAACAGGTGATCCTACTTTAACCAAGTGACCATAATTTCACATGCAGCACAAACAACCCTAGTATATGCAGGAGATGTGTACAACCCTGTAATCCATTTGCTAGAGCTCAGGAAAAAATGCCACCCATATTTCTTGTTTGTGGGTGGTGAAACAGTTAAGAGAAATTTTGTCGAATATTTGAGGTCTCTCTGTGTTAAATAGTATGGCATTATTATTGCTGAATGAAAATCTGTTGTTCTTGTTAGTGAATTGGATAAGAAAGAAAGCAAAAAAGACTGAAAAGCACAGGGGCAAGCCCACTGCATCTTTCAAAAATATTACAATTGGATCCATGAATGCACCCAAAATTCATGGATAAAACTGGGGAGATAATTTCACTGAATATTTTCCAGGGCATTACTAAAAAAAATTCAACAGATAGTAGCAGCTTGAAAAACAGATTTCAAAAATTGCCTCAAAATAGTGTTCTGTGAAATTTTGACTCCTCTTCCCCCTGCCCCCCATATGTACAGTATATATGTGTACAAGAAAACATGAGCCAAAATTTCTCATATATATACACTAACATAGTAAAATGCTGTTGACAACTTACTGTCATGTTCATCCAGTTCAAGTCATACATCATGAAAATTGCTAAATACTTTCAGCATTCACTAAACAGCTTATCTAAGGCAAGGTCATATGCAAGCATTAAATCACCCAGAAATATAGTGTGAACATAATAGCTATATGGTGAATCACTTTATATTTATAGCACCAGTATTACTGTGCTATTATGACCCAGAATGTTCTATCATTTAAGCTGTTAGTCAAATCCTGTGATCACATCAATCAAGATATATTTTTGACAGAAAATAGTGTTTGAAAGCGGAGATAACTTCTCTGCTCATAAGAAATTTCCTAGTTAGTTTAGTAATAAAATCAATGTGACAACAACTATGGAATAATTGTTGCCATTTTCGTAGAGTTAGTTTTCAGGGCACAAATGCATTTGCCTCATGTTAAGTTCCTTTGCTGTTAATATGATATGATAGTTCTTTGAATCATACACATATGAATACCCCTTAGCTGCAAGATGCTGATTTTATGTCAAGAGAAAGAGAAAGTATGTGGAAACTGGTGTGTGTGTGTGTGTGTGTGTGTGTGTGTAGTTCAGTAGTTCTGCAGCTTTACAAAAATAAAATAAAAAATCCTATGTCAGACTATCCAGAAAACTGGATGATCCAGAAATATGTCCAGTAGATTTGTGTGTCCAGAATGTTCTGGGCCCATAACCTGTTCGATATAGCGCCAATAAACAAGGCCACATGTCTGAGGCAGACAGGCCTCACACCATTCTGACTCCCAACTGACCAAATGTTTCTTTGTCTCATGAACAAAGGGGGGGTTGCCCCTCCAGCTACTCAGCAGACCTCTGCCTGGGTGATAATCCCTGCCATCCTGATACCTGAGTGCCAAACAAAAGAGTGTGATTAACTTGGCTGGGAAACAGGGAAATGTAAATATCTCTTTTGTTTCATTTGATGGGCTTTTGGTGGAGGGCAAGAGGATGCATGGGCAGGGTCCAGAATGCTCAGATTACTGCCACCAGACCTCCCCTTTCATGATGTAACCATAATGTATGGGGGTGGTGGTCTTGGGTTACACCCCTTCTGTGATGTATGTGTGAGATTTCTGGGGGTGGGATGAACTCCAGCGTGGGGAAATTCAAATTTGTATTTAAGGAAAGGCAGCCCTTTGTTCGAGGTTCTTCCCTGCTCACCTGTGTGTGAGGAAAGCACCCTGTTGCAACAGCAAAAATAAAGACTTTGCTTCTCAATCATCTCTGGTTGGCCTCTGTTATATTCTCCTACCGATGGAGAACCTAAAAAGGGCTCTTGTGTACCCCATAAGGGAATAAGGGCAGATTTTTGCTTATTACAATTACAAAAAAAGAAGAATGATACACTGCAAAAGGGAGAAAATAGTTTTAGCATTACAAACTTTTCTCATGCTGATCCCAGAGTGAGGCTCTAAACATCAATATAGCTTTGTTGGTGGAGCATGAGACTTGTACTGTCAAGGTCATGGGTTCAAGTCCCATGCTGGGCAAAAGACTCTTACATGCAAGGAAGATGACCCTTGTAGTCCCTTCCAACTCTACAGACTCTTACATATACAAACACTGATAAGGTACTCAAATTACAGTTTTCACAAGACAGAGAAACCAGTAGGAGAACACTTCAATCTCCCAGGACATTCTATAAAAGATCTCAAAGTAGCTGTCTTAATACAAAGAAATTTCAGAAATAGACTGGAAAGAGAAGTGGCTGAATTGCAACTAATCACCAAACTTAAAACCATGGAGAAACCTGGTTTGAACAAAGACATTGGATTCTTATCTCATTATACATAACAAAGCCATCTTTAGCCATCTCACCCCTTGCCTTTCCCTGCAAGACTAATTGCAGCCGTTTAGAGTCGTCAACAGGTTTTCCACACTTATCCGCCTATCACCCATTCCCACCACCCTTCTGAGTAATACCCCTCCCCACTCCCCCACTATATTTAAGGATCTGGTGACTTCTGTTTCAGTGTATCTGAAGAAGTGTGCATGCACACGAAAGCTCATACCAGGAACAAACTCAGTTGGTCTCTAAGGTGCTACTAGAAAGAATTTTCGATTTTGTTTTGACCTGTAACTGGATATTTGTTGGTAGACAAAAGGGGGTTAAAGTCACACACATGCATACACACACACACACACACACACACACACAAAGCCTGGCATATGTCTAGATTTTAATTTGTGTATCTGTGTGTGTTGATTTTGTTCATGTCACCTTTGCAAATGCTCTGAACTGGAAGAGATGCAGGAGTGTGTGTTTGCATTCATGCACATGGTGTTAGAATGTGCACACAGAATTGGAAATGGTTGTGTCTTTCACCTGGCCATTGTCTGAGTCTTAATCTGCACCCTCCCAAACTGAGCTAGGAGGAGCAGCAGCAAAAAAGAACCTAGTTCACAATAGCATCTTTCCTTGTTTCTAGGCATCATGAACAATAGCAACACAGCACTGCTAGGTGGTAGGAGGAGGTGGCTCAATGGTGTGTGGCAACTCAGAGCTTGCCCATACTTCCACTTGTCACACCTCCTCCCCCTGGGGAAACCTACTCTTTACAGTTGAATCAGAACAAATATCAATCAAGTTTTCATAGGACTGACATGTGCTCCAATTCAGCGGCAAAGAACAGGTTTTTCCAGGGAAAGTAGTGGGGCAAACAGAAAACGATTCTGACATGCTTTCTAGGCACAGGACAGGTGAAGTGTGGGTCAGCCCTCAGAGCCACACCAGTTGGCTGATTGGCTTGTTTTTTATTATTATTATTACTCACATGGGATAAGATCAGCCTGAAGAAGGCAAGGAGTTACAGGCAGGAGCCACTGGCTTAAACAGCAGAAGAATTGCAGGCCAACAGGCCAGGGGCAGCAACAAAGAGCCTCTTGAAGGTCGCTAGCCCTTTCTTCAGCATTAATTGCCAATATGCAGGCTCTAAGCTTGGAGATGTTGAATTGCAGCTGGCTCCCTTGGCTACATGCATGAGACTATTTAGAAAACTGGTGAATGGGAGCTTTCACTTCTCAGAATTACAAAGCAGACAAAGATTCCCATCTATCTATGGCATCAAATATCAGAGTCAAACTGAAGCTTGGAATTTGAATTCTGACAGATATCTGGATCTAATAACTCTACCAAACAGCCTCCAAGCAGCAGGGAAGAAATGCAGTTGGAAGTTAAGAAGCAGGTGGAAGGGTTTTCCCTAATTCACAACCATTTCCCCCTGCAGACCTCTTTTCACGTTCTTCTCTCTCAGTTGTGTTTACCATATTATAAGTAAAAATGGTGGAAGGAAGGAAGGGAATATGATTTGGGACATAGGGGAAAGAAGAAGGGTTAAATACCCAAGCATTCATTATTTCAAATTGCATCCTGCTGCAGCTTTGCAACAATTCAGTGGAAACTCATGTTCTGAAAATTAGTGTTCTAACCCTGGGGGATAGCACTGTATATTGCTGATTACTGTAAGAGAACCTCAGGAAGAAGCAGAAAAGGTAGCCGGTAAAGAGAATTTTAAAAAGAAGAGAATTCACAATATACTCTCAGCAGCTATTTACAGAATTGACTCCTGAACTCAATTTGTTTGCATTCTAAGTGTAAATCAGTCTCAATGAGCTGAAAGATGCAACCCCCACCCCAACAAAATCAGATTCTTAACATATCTCTTTCACCCATGGCTAAGCAATCATGCAAACATTAACAGGGTTTCTGCTGCGCAAAGATCTGCAATACAAGTTGCAGAAATTCCTAGTGAAGCATAGTGATGTGTATATTAGGCAGATAGTAAAGTATGGGCATGTGATTGAAGCACTACAGAATTGTTTGTACACTGGATAACTTGTTAGCCCATTCCACATACCTGTGAACAATGAACACATGTAGACAAGGAGCATCGGAATATCAGGGGTGTTTTTTCAAGTTGGAAGATATAACTGTCCCCACCTTGCAAAAGTCAGAACCAGAGCCCACTTTTTCATCATTCCACAATCATCAATCATGACGATTACTTTTTCAGTATCTTTGGGTCTATTTTCATTCTCTGCTATCAGCTGAAAGCCTGTAGACACATATATCCAATCAGCAATCGCCATGTGCTGCTTGATGCCAATACCTTCCATCATAGATAGGTTTTAGCAAGACCCACTGAAAATAGCCTGGAAGGGTGTCATCACCAAGTCAACTCAATTCAGCCACTTTTCCTTGTGACTGAAAACACCTAGCCAATCTGGAGTCATTTGCATGAAAATGCTCCTTACAAACACATACAACCAGTTGTGTTGATGGTGAAGCCCCAACTTCCCCCAGAGCCTTTGTGGAGCATTCAACTGGCTCTGGACTTAGTCACTTGCTCTGTCCCCTGCTCCTCCCACACCTATAAGCAGGAGTGCAATGTGCCATGAAGGGAAAGAGCAGTTTCAAATTTGAGATACAGAGATGGACACAAGTTTTCACTCTTGGTGGCATCGCAACAAGATTTTTTTACTATTCCTTCTTTATGAAAGGTGAAAAGTCCTAGGATAAAACAGCAATGCAGCTTACTGTAAGTTTATTGCAGCCTAAATGTTTCACCTTTGAGGTTAGCATTGGAAGACTATTCAATGGTTTTAGGAAGCTGAGACTTTAGAAGGTCAATAGTGTTATGGAACTGGGCTTACCAAAAGGGACACCTGGGCTCTTTGAATTTGTTTTTCTACTAGTTGTGTCAAGACCAGAAATAATTCTACCAAGACTACCTCTGTTTCAGTATTGATTTAACCTGCAGCTGAAGGGTATAGGAGCTGAGAATTTCTAATTTAACAGAAGGTTTGACTGAGTACAAAGACAAATATTACAAACTGACATACTGGAGAAATTATAGCTTCCATGCCATGAAAAAGTCATAAAAACAAAAAGGACAAGTAAAAAATACTGTTTTTTCCCTAACAATAATATAGGATTAGTGCAGGGAAGCAGGAGGGGGCAAATTTAGACTCTCTTGATCCGAACCTACTGTAGAGCAGCACACAGGAAAACAGTGATTACAAAGTCAAAGAGTTTGCCAAAGTATCATTGCTTTACTGGATGAGATAGTTGAAAATTCTCTTGCGCAAACCCCATAGAAATGAATGGAAGCTGTGAATGGGCATAGTAATATATTTCATAGTAATTTATTCTGCACCTTTAACATTGTCCATCCATAGTTGAAGCTGCCATAAAACCAAGGCTAAGAACTTTCCCCCATGATATTCCAAGAGTTACAAAAATGCTTATGTATTTGGGTTAACTTACTTCTAACATAATTTATATTTAAATCCCATGTAAAACTTTCCCCCAAATGTTGTTGCTCACATTCCCTAAGCATATGCCTGAAATTCCCAATGTCATCTGTTACATCTGAAATGTAGTCTCTTAAATCCAGTCTGTTCATTTTGTCAAGTATCCAATAAACTTGTGGAATATTCTGCACTCCATGAAGCTTCACACATCACCTCTTATTGTGCAGTTCTTTCCCCAGTCCCGGGAATTAATTTCTGGCCTTGTTTTCTCATAGATCTGAAAATAGCATAATGATTACTTGACACAACTTCAAATATTTGCTCTATTTATTTATTTTATTAACTACATTGGTTAAAGCTTGTCTCAAATACATATCTCACAGCTTTAAGTTCTTATTCCATCATTTTTATACTGCTCCTCAGTGCTAAAAGTTGCCATTGTGATGTAATAAGAACCTTGGTTAAAATGATTTTTCTCCAGTATAATCCTTGACCTTTTATTTTAATGGTAAATTTCCCCAGATATAGGTGTATTTTCTCGGATATGATTTTGATATGTGCTGAGATTTTATCTGCACTATCCACTATGGCCTGGTTATTGTTTTTGTTGATTGTAAAGTTTACCATTAGTATTAAGAGAGCTTCCCCTGGGTTGCTAGTTTCTATGATGAAGTTTTCTTTCCTTACCCAAGGCATTAATTTTTCATGTTTGCTCTGTACTGTTATATTCAGCAGTGAAATTCATTTGCCATATTCTCAGACTGCTGGATAACCAATAATCTACTGTTTTGTAAGGGACTATTGCAATTCCCACTAAAGTTAAATTATGTCTTTCAGCTAATAACAATTGGAGTCAGAGGTAGTCTTCATAAAGAATAAAAACTAATTTTAATCCTTTCAGTAAACAGTAACTTCTAAATGATTTTCTCCAAGACTTGCACTGCCTGCTTAACACTATTATTTGAAATGGATTTGCTCAAATATATATACAGTAGTTGTACACAATATATCAGTCACTATTCCCTTTAGTTGTAACATTACAGAATACATATAGTATTTAAAAAGTTAGCAACTGTTAGCAGATTTTAAGGGTGGGGAAGAGAACCCAAAACAACAATGTATTCCCAGTTTCATTTCTATCTGTGTTCTTGTTGTTCTGAACCACAGACATCCTAGAAATGTACCTTAAATCACTCCTTTGTGTTGAGCAACAAACTAACCAATAGGTAATAATTTGATTCAGACATACAGTGACCCACAGGAATGGGTGCTCATAACACAGTAATGAGGCTTGACCTTCCCAGTGGTACGGCATTTATTGAGCAAAACAGTGGGTATCATTTTTTAAAAGTATTTTTTATTGAAGATTTTCTTGATTTACAAAGGTGTGTGCAATGTCTCTCTCGTATTTTTTCCATGTAACATTTTTACAAATCAGTTTCGTTTGTTGAGACATTAGGAAGAAAAGGGGGAAAGAGGTGGACAGGATGGGGAGATGGGTGGGGTGGGGTGACAATGTTTCTATTTTACTTTGTAAGCCAGCCAGTTCAGATCAAATGTGACTATAATACACCTAAACCAATGGCTTATTTGACCATTCATCCACATGACAGGGACAAGTAGCTACCCATGTGCTTCCCCTAGCCCAGCCCCACATGATTGGGGTTCTGAATTACATAGAGAGCCTATACTTGTAGAGTAGTGTTTTTTTTGTTATAAATTTGGCAGGCAGCAGAGCTGAGCAATGGGAGGGGGACTAGCAAGCATACTTTAGAAACTGATAATTTCCCCTTTGCTCTTTTCTTTCATTTTTTGTACCACCACTTTCTTCTTTAAAAGAAAAAAGGAAAAAGGAAAAGTTGAGGTAGAATAAGAATTTTCATACTTGTGTCACAGTAAATGTGCATTTTGCCACTCTGTATCTATTATTATTATTATTATTATTATTATTATTATTATTATTATTATTATTATTATTATTATTATTTGTACCCCGCCCATCTGACTGGATTTCCCCAGCCACTCTATTATGGCTGAAATTTTAATGGGATAATTAAGCCAGGGGCAGATTTACATATTTGGGGCCCTGAAGCTTGAACTGTTATTGAGGGCCTTTCACAATCAGGAACAAGGTCCGGGTAACCACTGTTAAAATTCAATGCCTGGTTTAAGAATTGTTGAAGTTATGAGTTTAATTTACACAAAATGTTTTAATTCTTTTAATGTATTGTATTTAAGTTGTTGTAAAAGAAGCTTTAGGGACATAGCCAGTATTCTTCCACTGGGAGTGGTAGACTACCTTGTGATTAAGCCTTGTCACTACATCACAAGTGTTAGGTCTGTGACTCAACAAATATCCAGGCCATTAAAAGGACTGTGCTGTCTCCACCCTGCCCATTATGTCAAATGATAACCATAATGGAAAGCTGGCTCCAAACAAACAAGCAAACAAACAAAAAGATCCAGCTTGCTACATGGAATTGGCACCATTCATTTGTGTTTCAAGAGGTTAAGCATACCAACATGGTATCCTAGAAAAAAATAGATACTATAGGAAATGTTGAAATGGGAATTAATATTTGAAGCCCCATTAAGCCTTTGTTGTGCTGTATGCAGCTGCCACTGAGTAGCTTAATGGGAACCCAGCCAGTGACAGCTGGTCTCCTTCTGGAACAGTGCTGTTGGAGGGCAATGAGGTCACAGAACACAATATATCTTTTTCCCATGGATTTTGATGATTTGTGAGCTTCGAAGCTTCCAAATTCCGATTTGGAGTGTGGCTTAATCCCAAGTGTATCCATAATGAATCTCTCTCTTGCTTTCCCCTGTTGTCTTTTCCCCTGTGCAAGCTGCCCTTTTGCTTAAAAGTAAAATAAATCTGCAAAAACAGTAGAGCTGAATGGATTTACATGTCACGGTTAATATAATAGATATATTGCTGAAGCTTGCACAGTTTGAAAATTCACTTGAACCTTGCTGGGGTTTGCATGCTTGAAACCTGCTTTCAACTTTTTATGTTGACCCAGCAGATAAGAAACTGATGAAAAGTCCAGGTGTGTTTGGGTGTCCTCATGTGTGCTCTCAGCACAGACACCCAGCAGATTAGGGATGTGTCTTCTGCCCACCACTGCCTACAAACTTGTCCCATATAACTTTGGCTAGAACAAGGAATGAGATGGATCCCACATTACTGCTGCTCTCCAATACTTGTGGCTTTACTGACAATGGGGACAGGAAAATTGAGCCTGTCTTGTTGCTGTTTCCGTGGGTATCACCTTGAGACTAATGGTCAAACTACACATGATGGTTAATGCATAGTGCACAGCTATGCCTATTTCTAATAAAATAAAATCAATAAGATAAAAAAGCTGTGGAGAGGGAGACTTTTTTTTTTTTACTGCATATGCTTATTTCCTTTCCTCTTCAGCTGTGACCCGCCCCCCCCCAAATAACTGGCCCCACCCAGCTATGAGGCTTAATAAAAATGTTTCCATTGACACCAATGGACTTTGTTACTGAGTCTTGTAGCTATGCAGGGTGTGATTGTTGGGGTAGAATTTATGGCAAGGGAGCAATGAAATATGTCTTCCCTACCTGCAGGGTATGGTCCTGATAGCAACCCTTCCTTCCGTGGAGATAATTAATTTGAGAAAATACCACAAGTGATTTAGCTGCATGCTGGGCATTAAGCATAACCTGTAGTTTGTTCCTAATGGCACTAATCATTGTCCCACTCCCTAAAAGGTTCTGTCTAAACAGGTGGACAACTGAAGGCAGAAGGAAAATAAATTCTTCCTAGTTCCCAACCCCATAGCTACACCTTAGTGTCAGGTTGTGAGGAATTGCAATTCCACATGTTTTAATAAATGCACACATACAAAGAAGTCATGAACAGACTTGGTTTCTTCCAGGGATATGACTGTTCAACCTCTTCAAAACAAATTTTTAGTTCAATCAGTTCTGTCTCTGGAAAGTCAGTTCCCATGAAAATGTTCTGCAGTAAACTCAACAGCGGAAAAACTGAAGGATAGCAAATACAAGACAAAAAAAAAATCTATTAATAAATTTCTGTTTCAGTAATTAATTGTAGAAGTGCACAAAAAACCAGTGTTGCACTACTTAGGTTTTAATCAAAGTGTATTTGATTGACTTTTCCAAATAACATTACTGCTCCTAATACAGTCATAACTACATACAGTAGTTTATTTTCCCAATAAAGCATTATATATCTCCTAATTGTCTGGGAAAATGAAACATGAATATCCTGTTCCATAAGGGCCCAAGTCCCAATGAATGAATGAATACCAACTTTTGTTTCTGACAAATTATTCTACAATTTATGCTGCAATAAAATCTATGCTACAAACCTAAACATGTTTACTGCAGAGTGAGCCCCATTGAATACAGTGTAGCTTACTTTTGAGTAAGCATGCATATTGCTGAATAAAGAATCTTAAGGAATCTCGAGAAATCTTAACTAGAATTAAGCAAAAATGAAATTGCATCCCTCTCTCTCTCTTTTCTTCCCATTCTTCCCATAAGTAATTTATTATAACATCCTACAATTGTAGGAAGCAAAGTTAGAAATTGCTTTATATCATTTCAACAGCTGTGTTTCTTTTTAATTTTACTTCGGAAATATTATTTCCACGATCCTTATTTTATTTAAACCTGCTACAAGCAGAAAGAGGTTCCTGCAAAGTCTTCGCAACAAATGAAATGTGAAATAGCTTGCTGCAAAATTCAAAAGAAAAACAGTATGGACTTGAAGGACAAACATTCCCTCACTAGTACTCTGTTCTTATTTTAGGTCTCAATGGGGAATGAAATCACAGATGGAACCATGAAGTATGTTTACTCATACCAGGCCTTTGATATGCAAATGACTGTTCTGAGAGAATTAGAAATACACTGACCAGTATACATTCTTTTAGAAGAGAGAAAGCCACTGCTACCTAAGGGAGAAGGGTGATAAACATTTCTCACAGCAGACACATGGTGAATAACTGAATACTGACTGCTGTTAGAGTGCTTTCCTGAGGGAGTTGTTGCATTCTCAATGCAACATATTTTCTATGTTTAAATGCAAAAGAAAAAACCAGGTTATAGAAGATAGAGAGGAATTTATATGAGGCTTTGGGATAAGCATCGGAACAGAATCTTTCAGGTGCTTCATTTTTTAAGCCAACTTGTTCTTTATTTGGTATTTATTAAAAGAAACCCAGATTTCCTACATACATATTTTCCTTTTATAATGCCAAATTTTATTTTGGGCACCTGATTATCAGGATCCAAGTGACAACTTAAGGTCACCCCAAGGACTCAGAGGTCCTCTGGGAACACATGGCAATTGGATCTTGGCCACTGCAATTTTATGGGGTAAAAATACAGTGCTTTACCCACCGGAATGCATTGTTGCTGAAGTTAGTAATTTTATTTTGAAATACAGATTTGCCCAGTTTCAGACTTTTATGAATTGAGACTGAAGCTTCTGATTGTTGACCCAGTTCTGAACCGAGTTCAGAGGAATTCACCTATCACTAATATACATAGCATGGACATGAAGATGCATACCTATATGTATTACCCAGTTGTGAAATCAGTCTTGACAAGGTTGGTCATCTATTAACAGGAAAAAGGGACTTAGTCAACTTTCTTCCAAACAAGCAGTCAGTATTGTCAAAGCCAACCAAAAGTTATTGCATCTATATACAGACAAAACCAGTATGGATCAATGTTTTTACATATTCTTTCACGTGTGGGACCAGATTTAATTCTGTGTTCAGGGCGGCTATCTACCAGCTCCATCTGGAACGCAGACTGAGACCCTACCTGCCCATGGACTGTCTCAGCAGAGTGGTGCATGCTCTGGTTATCTCCCGCTTGGATTACTGCAATGCGCTCTATGTGGGGCTACCTTTGAAGGTGACCCGGAAACTACAACTAATCCAGAATGCGGCAGCTGGACTGGTGACTGGGAGTTGCCACTGGGACCACATAACACCAGTCCTGAGAGATCTACATTGGCTCCCAGTACATTTCCGAGCACAATTCAAAGTGTTGGTGTTGACCTTTAAAGCCCTAAACGGCCTCGGTCCTGTATACCTGAAGGAGCGTCTCCGCCCCCATCGTTTAGCCCGGACACTGAGATCCAGTGCCAAGGGCCTTCTGGCAGTTCCCTCATTGTGAGAGGTGAGGTTACAGGGAACCAGACAGAGGGCCTTTTCGGTAGTGGCGCCCACCCTGTGGAACACCCTTCCATCAGATGTCAAGGAAATAAGCAGCTACCCTATTTTTAAGAGACATCTGAAGGCAGCCCTGTTTAGGGACGTTTATAATATCTAACGCTGTATTGTTTTAACATTCGTTTGGGAGCCGCCCAGAGTGGCTGGGGAAGCTCAGCCAGATGGGCGGGGTACAAATAAATTATTATTATTATTATTATTATTATTATTATTATTATTATTATTATTTACCAAGATCTGGATGCAGAATCCTACACCTTCACATGGGTAGCCATTGCTGGATTGGGCCAATTATGGCATACATTGGCAGGGATACTGTTATGAAATGTTACATTATGGTAGCAAACAGAATGTTAGGTTAAATGTATCTTTCTTCCAAATGCAAATAGCCTCTTCAAAACAATGATTTTCATCAAGACACCATAAGGGGAAGAAATGGATAAACTCCTTCCCCCACTGTATTAATTCTTATCATTGTAAGTTCACAACCTCCAACATTTCTCTGATGAAAATAGGAATGTACTAAGGAAAAGTGGGACATTCCAGGATCAAATCAGAAGCCAGGATGGCTTCTGTAAATCTGGGACTGTCCCTGGAAAATAGGGACACTTTTGCTGCTATTATGCAGATTTATAGGTACGTGCAGTATGCACAGAATTAGGGCCCCATGTGGCTGGAGGGCACCAAGCTATTTGTACACTTTGTTAGAGGATATCTCTGAAGTGTGACAATGTAGAATCTAGCATTTTGGGTTTGTTGTGGGGTTTCCACTCTTCATTTCTCCATGAAGGAAGATATTCCTCACACCTTTGGATCCAACTTCTACAGTAATAAGTTTTTTCCTATGAATTTAATAGTCAGAACTGAAAAGCTAGGATACTGCACAATAATTTATAAACATAATTTTCTATATTGATATTTGAACTAACATGCATTTTTGCAGTTGTTCCTTGATCTATTAACATTGCACTAACTTTATGTATTAATATTATACTAAAGAATGCAAATAAAGATTCAAAGTTTATTCTGATTTCAGCTACGCCACACAACTTTAAACAATCATCTATAAAGATTTTATTTCAACTCTAACTTGAGTTATGGGCTTTTTGGAATTTCAGCACTCTGCAGGGTAAGTAGTTATTTTAAAATGTCAGTGCAATACATTTACATGCAAATGTCAGATGGCTGATAAAACTGATGTTTAAAACAGATCTATAAAGTCTTGTGACAGGTTTGCTTCATGCACTGGCTGTTTAAACTCAGCATATTTATATGCACAGAGAGCTCAAATATAATAGCTACTACATATGTATAAAATCAACAGCTCACACTAATGGAAAATTATCAAGGTCACATTGCTTGATGATGCTTCCATAGTGCCATCCTCATCATAATTCAGGCCCAAAGATACATTTTAATATTTTTACATTTGGTGAGAAGTGGTGATACTGAATCAATAGGAACCGAGATTGGATAATCTGTTTCCTATACAGTACTGTAGATTTGGGACGCGGGTGGCGCTGTGGTCTAAACCACTGAGCCTAGGGCTTACTGATGGGAAGGTTGGCGGTTTGAATCCTACGGCGGGGTGAGCTCTCGTTGCTCTGTCCCAGCTCCTGCCAACCTAGCAGTTCAAAAGCATGTCGAAGTGCAAGTAGATAAATAGGTACCGCTCCAGTGGGAAGGTAAACGGCATTTCTGTGTGCTGCTCTTGTTTCGCCAGAAGCGGCTTAGTCATGCTGGCCACATGACCTGGAAAAACTGTGGACAAACGTCGGCTCCCTCAGCCAGTAAAGCGAGATGAGCGCCACAACCCCAGAGTTGTTCGCGACTGGACTTAACTATCAAGGGTCCTTTACCTTTTTTATACTGTAGATTTGCACAAACATAATACAGGTAACCTGCAAATTATTTTTCAAAATATGGGTCACTATTTTTTAAAAAAATCCAATGACATTTTGCTAATTATTTTTGTTAAAGCACATACAATTTAATTAAACAAGTTGTGGCATCATAGTAGGATATGGTGAAAGGATGTATTAGCAATTCAGCTCACAATTTGAGGCATTGTGCTGGTAATGCCAACCAAATATGGATGTTGCACTGAAGTATGTCAACCTATCATTACTAGATTGGGGGAAGCTGTAAGGCAAGGAAGTTCTGTTTGATGGGTGTAAACTATGACATTTTCTCAGTGCTTCCACAAATCTGTATAATTCTATATTATTCCTGTGCAGACCTTAATCCAGAAAACCTAATCTCCCATCTTCAAAGAAGCCAGCACTTCAAGTATTATGTACAACACACATTTGTGATAAAATATTAATTTAATACTATTTGATTCTGCACATTATGTTCTAAATCAGTGTTTCCCAAGCTTTTTTGACTGTGGCCCCCTTCCGACCTTGTTTCTTTCCTGTGGGGGCCCCCCCACCCCGTTCCTACTGGAAGAAAGGTAGCTATTTAAATTTTTTGTTTGTGAATAGAACATGTTTTATTTAAACATTTTATAATTCATACAAAATATAATTATATAAAATGATAGTAACATAATGAAATATTGTTGAAGCAGAAGAACATAGAATCATAGAGCTGGAAGGGACCCCAAGGTTCATCTTTCCAGTGCAACCCCCTGTAACATAGGAAACTCAGCTAAAGCATCCATAACCTCTGCTCAGAAACATCCAAGGAAGGAGAGTCCAGAACTTCCTG
Source organism: Lacerta agilis (assembly GCF_009819535.1). Lineage (NCBI taxonomy): Eukaryota > Metazoa > Chordata > Lepidosauria > Squamata > Lacertidae > Lacerta > Lacerta agilis. The sequence continues at coordinate 37,832,515 of NC_046315.1, read as the reverse complement.
AGGGAGATCCATCTTCCATGTATTATAAAAAGTAAAGAACACTTATTTGATACACAGGGGGAAACCTACAGATAACAGTCCAAAAGCATAGCCTCCAACATTTCTCTGATGAAAATAGGGATGTCCTATTCCATAATAATAATTTTACAATTTGTATCTCCAACCACTCTGGGCAGCTTCCAACATATATAAAAACATAATAAAACATTCAAAACCCCTTCCCTATATAGGGCTGCCTTCAGATGGCTTGGGGGTTGGATAACTCCATACCCTTCAACATTTCTCCAATAAAAATAGGGTTGTCCTAAGGAAAAGCAGGACATTCCAGCATCAAATCAGAAACTGTGACAACTTCTGAAAATCCGGAACTGTCCCTATAAAATAGGGACACTTGGAGGGTCTGCAAAAGGTGCACAGGGAGTTCTGTATATATAGGAGAATTTTTAAAAGCAAGTGGTCCTCACTGACCTGGTTCAAAAGATCTTGTCATCTGAAGGAGCCCTGGCTGCCTAGATAAAACACTATAGGCCCACACAACCTTACCTGGGCATAAGGCCCACTGAACTCAGTGCAGCTTTCTTCTGAGTAGACAGTTATTTACTAGATGCAAGTCAGCAGCACCAGACAACCCAGCTCAGCTAGGCACTGGGGTGGATTTCACCCTGTGCCTCGCAGAGCTAGGCTGATGCTGCCGAAGGGCCCTGTGCCCCTCAGCAACATCTGAATGCCCCGATCTGCTAGGCGCTGGGGTCGATTGCGCCTAGCAGAGTCAGGCCCAGGCTGCCACCTGGCCCAGCACTGGCAGCAGTTACAAGCAATGCTCAAAACGGGAGCCTCAGCAATCACCCCCTCCTATTGGAAACAAACCAGGACTGCTCCAAGCAAAAAGAAACACTAGGCCACCCCCTTATCTGCTTGTGATTGGCCAAGCAGATAGCCAGCCTATCAGGATTTTTAAAAAATAAGTAAAGTTTATTTCCCTTTTCTTCTCACTTCCCTCTGTGGTCCCCTAGCCTCGTGCTATGCCCTCCCCCCTCCCCATTTACGTAATTTTCACCTGTGGCCCCCTTGGAATATCCTGGTGGCCCCCGGTTGGGAAACACTGTTCTAAATTATCACGTAGGAATATTGTATAATAATACTAGTTATTATCATTATATAACTGTTACAATTTTATTTTTGATATTTTAAAATTTATGAACCATGCAGCCTAAAACACAAGCAAAAACCCCCAAATAAAAAAGAATATTTAAATACATTTTTGCTGTAAATACAAATACCTTCTGAGGTACAATTCCTTAAAGACACATTCAAGAACCCGAAAGATTCTGTTAAAATTGCATTGTCCCAGAAATAGAATGGATTGTGAAAAAAAACAATTGGAGCACAAATGTTTGACCCACATTGGAAGTTATCAAAATATTTCTGTAACTTTTTCCAAATGAAGACTTATTATGGATGCTATTGGACTGTACATCATTTTAATTAGAATTAACACTTTCATCTTGTCTGTGAATACATGTAGGATCAGTTTTGGAATACTTAGCTTGTGGGAATATAGTCAAGCTGTCATAGCAAAATTAAGACATTTTACATACATAGAGACTATTATAAAATAAGTAGATTCCAAATAACTAAGCATTCATTGTTGGTGTTTAGAGTAAAATCCTTCTGTGCATACAGTCTCATATCCTTTGGGAATTTATGCATACTTTGATCATTATCCCTTTGAAGTAACACTTCTTTAAAAGAGAGACATTTCAAGTGCAGTCTTCGACGCTGTTAGATGTTTTACTGGTAGGTAGGAGACTTATTTTACATAATTTATTCTGCAGATAGAGTGAATATCCTGGTTAATGCAAACTGCAAAAGATAAGTTTCAAATATCCATCTTTATCTCCTAGGAACATTTACTTTGTGGGTTACATCAATTTCAAATTAGAAGTTTTAAAGACCGTCCTCATCAGGTCATCGTCCTGCCATCAAAACAAGTTTGACCCTTTCACTATGTCCTCCAGTGCTATGACAAGCTCAAAGATTTAAGGAATGAGACTTTTCCCAGTAGTGGTGTAGTGGTTAAGCACAGTGGACTTGTAATCTGGTGAACCGGGTTGGCGTCTCTACTCCTCCACATGCAGCTGCTGGGTGACCTTGGGCTAGTAGTCACACTCCTCTGAAGTCTCTCAGCCTCACTCACCTCACAGAGTGTTTGTTGTGGGGGAGGAAGGGAAAGGAGATTTTTAGCCACTTTGAAACTCCTTAAGGGGAGTGAAAGGCAGGATATCAAATCCAAACTCCTCCTTCTCCTCCTCCTCCTCCTCCTCCTCCTCCTCCTCCTCCTCCTTCTCTTCTGTACCATTTTGATGAAGTCTGTAACCTGAAGCATCTGTAACCTGAAGTGTCTGTAACCCGAGGTACCACTGTATATAGAATAGATTATAGCCGCTGTCTCTGACAGGAGATGCAGGTCAGGTGTGAAAGTCAGATCTAGTTACATTTAAAAAAAGGGTGGGGGGAGAGATAAAGAGTGGTGCAAAACTTTTTTTGTGCTGACTTGATCTAATGTCTGCTTAGGAGACATACTGGATTAGTGCTGACCCAGATATATATGATGTGTTAACTTTGTGGATGGGTGTAAAAGGGTTATTCTGAACTCTAGGAGCATTGTGAGCTACTTTATACCAGGTCAGATTATTTGAGCCTGATGTTGTCTTTTCTGATTACCAGCAGCTTTCTGGTGTCTCAGGCAGGAATATATTCCATTACCTTTTACCAGATTCTTTTAAAAAACAGTATATGCCATCGATGGAATCTGGGACCTTCTGCAAGGAAAGGATGCATTCTAGTATAGACGTACAATTCATCTTGGATTTAATAGAGAATTTTATAAACGTTAATTTTCTAGCTCTGCTTAGCAGTCTAAGACAAGCAAAGAGGGAAGCAATAACATCTGAAGTTTATTTCTTCATTTATTATTATTTATTATTTTTATTTATAGCCCACCCTTCTCCAAATGGTCCCAGAGAAGTTTAAAATGTCGGTCTAAAAGGCTTTAACTAAAACATCAAGTAAAATCAAATCAGAAGCAATCATAGTACTAACAATACTACAGCAGGAGGAAAACAACATTAATTTAGCTGATCATCTTCAAATGCCTGGTCAATATATGCTTTTCTGTTGTAAGTACTGTACAGTAATTGATTATGTCTTAGAATACTGCCACCTAGTGTAGTACACTAAGGAAATAATGCTTGCAGAGAATCAGGGGAAATGTCCAGAATGGAAGCAATCTGCATATTTTGATTATAATTTTGTTCTCTAAAAAGCACAAGTGGGAATGCATAATGTGAATTATATTATTTCATGTCTTGGATTGGAGTAGTTACTGGATTGAAGTGTAGTCAAGACAGAGTCCTGGGGAAATACTCAAGAGCTGATTAGCATTCTGTTGTCAATTCCAATTCATATTTAGTGATTTTGGATTTTCTTTTTTTAAGAGAAGAAGCTAAGATGGACAGAATGCAGTTTTGCTGCAGTAGAAAAGTAGGAGATTCACTGCTTTGCCCTGTGGGTGAAGAAGAGACTGCTGATCCTACCCAGGCTAGCAGCTAATTGACATGCTTAATGGACTGAAGGGTGTTTCCACATAGCAGTTGAACTCAATATTTTGCAGCATCCACATAAAGTCATCATCATTAAATAGATGTCCCAACAACACTGAAGGAGACAGTACAATCCCAGTTTTGTTACAAAGATCCAGCCTGTGGCATCTGCAGCCAATCCAGATATGGGAAAGATCCAAGAAATTATAGGAGATGTACTCAAGGTTTCCTTGTACACCAAAGATAATTCTTGAAATGGCTTGAGAAAATGTGTAAGGAATGGAAATACGGTGCTGGTAGGAAATTTGTTGGCATGTGCAAAACCATTATGGGGAAAACCCAGGAAAAGTTCCATGAAATCATAAAAAGACATCTGGAGCAGGAAATAAGAAGTGCCTATCACTAAATCATGTGGAAGCAGCAATGAAGCAGTGCCCATTTTTATGGAGCATGCAGAATGCAGATCTTGTCAACTACCAAATAGTTATTACTCTGAGTTTAAATTAATTTGTGTCTAGTTTGTTTAGTTCACAATACTTGCCAGTACTTATTTCAACAATGTATTTTTGTATTGCAAAAATGTTTCTTAAGTATTTTAAGAAAATATACATAGAAAATGACCATACAGTAGTTAAAACGTGATCTCTTAATGATCTCCAAGATCTATGCTTGCTTCTTGAGATTTAATATGAATTAGGTCTTGTATGAACTTTGTTGTCAGAAGCACATTTGCAAACTGCTTAAAATTTGCATTTCCCAAGCTACACTATTCAAAAGGAAATCCTTTATTGATTTTGAAAGCACATTTCTCAGCATAATGCTTTGATAGTTAATCACTAACCCAAAGGAAAATAGGCATTATTATGTGGTTTAGCTAAAAATATGGCAGGCACTAATAACTTACTCCAATGAAAGTACAGATGATCATCTTAGAAGTCTGATTTTGATTTTATGTTGCTTCCTAGAGATATTACCATATCTATGGCATTAAATGATACTTTATAAAATGTAATTATATTCATAGATTGAAGATGTTTCCAGTTTTAAGCATTACTTAGGCATTGCATTCTCACTCATTCATTATTTTTTTATTTGCCTTTTATTAGGTTTCTGTACCTCATGTTTCTTCTTCATGTTGCTGCCCAAAAATGTACTCTTAAAACTGTAGCAATGCATGCTTCTTGATCTAATGTAAACACACAGGCATGTTTGCCAGAGAATGGCTGTGACTTCCTGTTGCAATGTACATCAGGAGTAAAACACAGTTTTATCATCGAGTAATGACTACAGGTAAAAAGGAAATAGCTTCCTATTTTACAGCCATTTATAAATTTGGATATGGATTTTTGTGTGTGCAAAAACATCAATGCAGTACAATATGCTGCTTTCATTTCATTTAGGATTAGATGAAGTTTTATGTCTTAAATAAGTCCACTGTATTATAAATATTAGAAACATGTATGAGTTTAGATAATGTTATCTGCATGTCTTAAGAATTAAGGTATAGCAATAATGGAGTGTGTATTTTCCACATTTTCAACTGAAAAATGTCAGCTGTCAGCCTTGACATAATTTTCAGCTGATCCCTTGCCTTCTAACCAGGGATGGGGGATCCAGGTGTTGCTGAATTCCAATTCCCATTAGTTCCAACTAGATTGATCAAGGAGGGCTACAGGTTGCCCATCCCTGTTTTAAACAATTGAATGATTAAATTTAAATAAATTTACATATTACCAAAACCTAAATATAGACATATTTTAAAGAAACTAGAAAAGAACAAGATAAATTAAAACTTAATAAAGAAAAAGATACCATTCATTGCTACAGGAAAACTTGATATTTTCTTTATCACTCCCTATAACAACACACAACAACAAAAACAGCTTTAAAAATAAGTACAGCTTAATTGTCAGTGCCAATGGCTGGTAATAATGGTCTCAAAAGCCTCTAATTTTTTGTACCAGGGATAGAGAGTTTTCTTCAGACCAAGGGCCACATTTCCTTTGGGAAATCTTTTGGGGGCCACATGGATCCAGAAGCAATGAATGTACATTTTATCTTTCTGCAACAGGCTAGTTTTACACATACTTTTTGTCCTTTATCTAGGTCTTCCAAGCTAGGGCATTTAGTGCTGAGACACTCTTGACAATGTCAGAATACAATGTCATATAGGATTTTTCAATCTTGCAGTAAGAAGGGGCTGCTCCAAGGACCGATACAGCAGTCCTGTTGGCCTGCAGCTGCTGTGGCTCAGAGGGTAAGAGCTGGTTTCCAGTACCAGTCCTAGGTGACAAGCCATTTTCTTGAACAACACTGGTCACACAGCTCTTGATTGTATGGTCTGCTGCTGCTGCTGTGCATATTTTCCAGACATTTCCAGACCACGTTTCCAGTCACTGTAGAGCAAGGCAATTGATTGCTTATACAGAGACTGACAACTGAACCAGAAGATTTGAGAAGTTCTTTGTTACTGTTCAGTTTTTAAAAATATTTGGCAGACAGGAGAGGATTTTTAGGGCTCTTAATCTTTCAGCTTCCTTTAGAACTCATTTACACATGCATGGACACAAATGTGTTGTGCAGAATTTAAAAACACATCAAATATAGCACCAACCTAGAACAGCCATTCAAAGATGTACAGATGTATGAAAATGCAATTCACCCCTGAGAATAATTCATAAAACCACTTGTCTCTATAGGAAGCCGAACTGAGGAACTACTAAAATAGTCATCTTACAACATGATCTGTTTAAACACTAATTTCCCACTCTCTAAGCAATTAAATAGAAATAGTTGAATAAGCATGCTTTTAGGTACTCAACTGTAAGTTCATTATGCTTCTGCCCAGGCATTCTTGGTTCTGTAGCAGACCTTATCCTCTTATTGAATATATACACAGTCAAAAAGTACAGGAGAGGTGGGGGGGGGACTAATATATAGATTTATAATGTGACTAGGGAGCATTTAGATGATAGTTCTACCTTTTATATGAGAAATTATTAATATATTTTGGACACAATTCATGGGCTAACTGATGTTCTAACTGTCCTACCACCCTTGCCCAAACCCAAATAATAATGTGGTTACATTTTGCATTTCCAGATTAATGTACTAGCATTAGTAATTAGTAAAGGTAAAGGTAAAGGGACCCCTGACCATTAGGTCCAGTCGTGTCTGACTCTGGGGTCGCGGTGCTCATCTCGCATTCATTTGCTCTTATGAGAACTTTAATCAAAGAGTTTTTCAACAACATTAAGCTCAGAGCTATCTAATCTGTTTATTTTGAATGCCAGGTCAAGCTATGGTGGCTGGTTGGGCCAAAAAGATGGACAATCCATAAGCCATGTATTCTGTTTCTTTTAAGCCCAAGTTTAATATATTTATTATTTGTAATTATTAGTCATATTAAACAGGTTATCTAGGGAGATACCTATCAAAGAACCTTTATCTGTTTGCATTTTTTAAAATTATTTTCTTTCATGGATGTAAGCTGCCCAAGAATATTGGAATTAAAAAGTGGTTCACAAATTTATACAAACAATCAAATAGAAATAAAATAAAATATTATATGTGTGTGTGTGTGTGTGTGTGTGTGTGTGTAGATATATATATATATAATCTAAAATGAATATTTATTCACATGCCCAAATATCAGAATGCTTCCCGCCACTCCATAGTCCACTGCTTAATCTGAAATGGGGAGGTACTGTATTGAGATGCAAATAAATTCCCTCATATTCCATTGTCAAAAGCCTTCATTTATAGCCTCAACTTACTAACAATATACACATTTCAATCTTTTCTACATACACTTGCAAATATAGTGATCACACTGTAATGTTTTACACTGAGCATTTGTTTCTGTGAGAAAGAACACAGCAATAACTAGTACCAAAGCAACTGTGCAGCAGAAAAATTTATTGCGGTGACCTCCCATACAATATTTGGGATGTACCTTCTACCTGTTCTTTAGTATTCATGCAAAATATCTGCTGTTTCTTTTCTCAGAAGTAACTGCTTATTTCATCTTATACAATATGTAGTGTTTTAAATACAAATATTGCCTTAATATTTTGTATTGTTTCACACTTATGAATTTATTTATCACCCTCAGGATCCCCTCCAACTCTACAATTCTATGATACTATGATCCTTAGGTACATAGCAGTAAACCTTTAATCTTCCATTGAATTAATCATATTTGGTATTCATGCAGCAACTTGAATTTTGTATTCTTCACAACTAATGACAAACTATTGTGCTTTACCCATTAATTTATTACAAGTAAGCAACTTTGTTTCCCCCCAAACATGCACATTATGTATTCTATGTTGAAAACAGTTCTGATTTGAATATATCCTGAGCAAAATTCAACAGTAAAATAGACCACGAGCTCAATCCATCTCCTATTAAAACTGATTTTGCCATTAAGTTCAGTGAAACATGGACAACAGGCCATGTGGTAAAACAAAAAACAAAAAGTGTCCTGGAATTAATTAAGAACAATTATCTTACCATGGCAGGAACCATCCACTTCTTCATACCCAACACTGCAGATGCATCGTCCTAGAGGCACAAGCCAATCCCCATCTGCTCCACAATATAATTTTGGAGTGTCCCGCTCCTCAGCACTCTTCACACAGGAACCTCGTACTTCCACCAAAGATGAAGAATCAACCCTTGGAATAGTGTCAGGAAACATAGCCAAATTCCGAACAGTGAAAGGACACTTTTTGTAGTAAACACGGACAGAGACCAAAGCAATGCAAGCACCAATGTCTTGAAAAGCAAGAAAAAATCCTTTCCTGTTTATCGGTCCCACCTCACGAACTTCTGTGTTCAGTTTAAGGATGCGATCACCCAAATCCATCTGAGTAAAACTCTCATCAGCTGCAATAGTATCAATTTTACTGTACTGGTTTGGCTTGAATTTAATTCCATGGGATTCGTCTGATTCCAGGTAGTAGAGGTTAAATGTTTCTTTGCATGTTCCAAGTACCCATGGAATGCTGTTGCAGTCCCTCAGTGTAAACTTCATTTCCACATAAATTTTCTGAGCTGCATCACGGGAGATCCAATTTGTACGAAGCCAGTTGTTCTGGCTGGGTTCCATAACATTACATACCTGGTAAGTGTGGATGGGGCGATTATATTCATCCATTTCTGTTATAGCATCCCACTGAAAAGAAAATACAATTCATGAAAAAAAATCCTTATCCACACTCTCAGTTGTTGCCAGTATAGAAGACTGACCTTAGAATTGCAAGGAAACCAACATAAATATTAAAATCAGATGCATATTAAGGATCAGCCTACTATCATTCTAATGATTCTTATTTTATTTTCCTCTAGATGACTTTGAACCACACAATAATGTATGAAAAAATAACCTAAGTGGATGATCTGGGATCAAAACAGGCCACAACGTTTATTGATTACAGATGTAAGTAGGCTTAGGGGTATCCTGAACCATCCAGTCAGTCTACTGGTTGATTACAATTGCTATGATGTAGGCAAAACTTCCAGACAGGCCCAATTTGTCTGGAGGAGAAATTTCTCACCTGGTCCCAAATACTGTGACTGAGACTTCCATAGCAAGGTCTTACTGCAGACACATCCAAACTGAGAGTGGGTCATAAATATGCATAAGAGGGTGAGAGATTAAACTCCAACTGAGCTGCCAGTGTAACGGGTAGTCCCAATTTATATCTGAGGAGTGTACCCACATGAACTCAACCCTAGGAAGACCTCAGTCAGATCTACTGTACGTTCAAAAGAAATCTTGAACTTATTTGCAAACACTTGCAGATTAGATAGTAAAGATAAATACAGTACAACAAGCCAGCAGTACCGAGTGGAGGATTCTGGATAACATATGTAATAACATCATCATGAAGAATAAAGTTTACACAGAATAAATAAAAGATCATACTGTATGCAAAAAGTTAAATAATATATCAGAAGATAGCACTTCTAGGCATACATATTAGTTGCAGATCTGAATACTACAGCTGTGCCAAAATGTAGTCATGTAGGAAACTAATCATACCACTCTATTCTCCATACAGAAGGAAAATGTGGAAATTGCACTTTATTTGTATTTCACTCCAGCATGAATTTGAAAATCTTCACTGTCATTAAACATGCACACACGCACACATGAAGGAGAGTCTTTATTTAAAGGTGGAGGAGAAAGTTATCATAAATATTAAGTAGTGGGTGGACATAGCAGACGGCACAGTGATTCTCCAAGCAGCTCTCTTTATTCTCAGGCTGGAACAGAACTGAACTGAAGGGCTCAGCCAGCCTGCTTATGTAGTACTCAGTAATATGCAACAGTAACAACTCTCTCTAGCTACCCAATCCGTGAACGGCACTCTCAATCCTTCATTTGCATGTTATGGACCTGAGTGAGAACTGCAGCCAAGGTGGGCAGAGTGAAACTATATAAACACAACGCCCCTAGTGGCCTAGGGTGAGAACTTCAATACATAACAATAAAGATATGCTTTCCACAGCCTTGTACACGAATTCACCCAGGAAAGAACAGCACCCTGAAGGAGGCATAGAATATTGCCGTAAACATTTTTGAAGCTACATCACTCCAAAGGCTACAATTAGACCCCATAATGCACAGAGGTCCATGTGGACACATGTGCACACACTCATGAGCCTCTGCTGCTTTGCAGCAGACCAACTGGTTCATGAGAGATCTCTTTAAAATTCTTTGGACAGTTATATGAGGCACTCCCATAATTTCACAGGAAGTGATCATGCCTGAACAGCAAACAGACCCAGATTAGGCCTCTCAGCAGAACTTGTTACTGGCTAAGGGTTCTGCAGATCCTTGCCTATTTGTGCTCCTCTTCCTCCTTGCCCCAATACACCCTATTTTGTCAGTTTACACTGTCTATTCCCCATGGGTAAACTGGGAACAGCCAGACTAAACTAGTTAGAAGTATCCAACCCTTCGCCATCATGACAGATCAGGGGTCTGGACTGCTCTACTCATAAGTATTTCAGAAAAGGAGAAAAGACCCACAAAGCAAGAGGCAATAATGAAAAAAGTTCCCAATTAGCTTTCATAGGCAATCAATTTCAGTCCACACTGGCCTGCCGCCAAAAAGGAGAACTACTAAGTGCAATTGTTTTTGTCAAATGTGCTATGGCAATGCAGCTGCAACAATTAAATAGGGGGAAAGCATGGCACCATCTAAGGTTTTGACCGTGAGAAGACCCATTAATCTGAGGCAAATAAGTTCCTGCCTCCTGCTAACTCTTCCTGCTTAGCAACTGGAAGCAAACATGACTCTCCATGTGGGAATGGGAAAAACCTATTACGTTTATAGCCATTGAAGGTGACAACAGATGCAGTACAACAGAACGTATTGTTTACTCTAACCACTCCTATAGAAAGAAAGGCTCCAAATGTGCGCGCTGTTGCACCTGAGGAAGAAAATCACTAACACTAAGCATATGAGCTATAAGGCCTTTGAGACAGGCAATAAATGAGTAGCATTCTGCCTATATATTGATTGATTTACCACAAAGATGAGCATCTGTTCATAAATACCACTTCAACTACCAGAGTTCTTCCCCTTACTGTTATAAAATTCCATAATGTCTATTACTAACTTTTACAGCTTTTCATATTTGCTGTGCAATTGTTCTGAGGAAAATGGAATAAAATTTGTTTGTGTGCCTATCTACATACACTATAACATCCCTTCTCAACATTGGGTCCCCTGATGCTGTCAACTACAACATCTGTGGACTGAAGGTTGAAAAAGGCAGCTCCAGAGACATCAAAATAAAGTTTTAAAAATATCTATAAGTATATAGGTTTCACACAGCTCTGCCTTTCCAACATACTCAAATTAGAATGTCTTTATTTTGTATGTTCCTGTCCTCCAAATGTGCCCTTTTGCTAGTAGGAATTACAAGTGATGCTATTTATTCATATTTCTTGTGCACAATGTTTGCAGCATACTGCCTATTTTCCAAAACTTAAATTAGATTCTGTAACTTGTCTAATTAATGTTGCCTATTTAAAAGATACATGTAAGCAAACATTATTTGGTTTACAAAAACAAGAACTGTGTTCAAAGACTATGCACTTGTCTGTTCAAAGTCAGAACACACCTCAATATGAGTATGAGTCAATTTCTCATTGTTCTACAGTAGCAGCTTTTACAGATGACAAAATTTCACAAGAGGGGCATTTCACCCTTATAAATGTACAACAGAAGCTGACATAATGTCATTTTTTTCTAGTGGTACAACTTGAATAGCCATGTTAATAAACAAATATATAACCCACAATCTCTTATTACCTGTCAAAAAGCTGAGAAGGCAGAAAGATACTATTAAAGCATGTGCTAAGTTAGTGAAACATACTGAATACATTTTTTATTTGAAATGCAAACATAGTTCTCTAAAGAATAATGTTTGGAAGGGAGGTGGCAGGGGATTTAGTCTCACTAAATCCAAAAAGAAGAAATTTCGACATGCATAAAGAACCAAAGTTTGGCTTCATCTATGATTACTTGGAATAGGAAACAATGGATAATTTGATTTAAGACAAACATTGAATGCCTTCAGAATGCCTGGTTAGACCCTGAACTCACCATTTATAGCTATTATTGGCCACAGTCGGGTCCACGACTTGGGATTCACTGACTACGGTATGTGTGCAAACACATCCATGAAGAAATTAGGGAGAAGTTTTAAAAAATATGTTAATACTACATTAAATATGAGAAAGGAGGATAGATCTACTTTCAAATATTTAAAGAACTGCACTAAAGATTATGGAATTCACTGTTTTTATTCTTTGCCACAGAGAGAAGCAGCAGGCAGTGGATCTGGGCTATAGGAATAGTAAGGTGGCAATTAGCAAATGTTTCTCAATATAAATAAGAACTGGTGAATACAGTTGAGGAATAGGCTAATGAAGCCAGAGTTTTTCTGCTACTTTTTATTTTATTTTCCAATCTCTTGTTTTTTGCACAAAGAAAATATTTCCAAAATATTATGAATGGTGTGTGTGTGTCTGCTTGGCTGGAGACAAAATACACACACCCAAATGGTGCCTCTATAAGCGTAGTATTTATAAATTATGCTGCTCACCCCATTATTTTTTTTTAGAATTGGTTCTTTTTTTTGAAAAAAATTTTTTTATTGAAGCTTATAACTCAAAAAATATAAGATGCTGTACTGCATGATATGCTACACAAAGCACTCTGAGGTGCATGTTTGGTTTTGCGTGTTTAGGAAATGCAGTCAGGAAATGCTGTCCAGAAGGTGCTTACCAGATTTTCCACTGCATTATGGCAACACTGCAAACCAACCCATGATACTGTTATCAGTTTATGGGGTGTGTGACACCTTAAATTCCTGGGTCCAATAAAAGGTAGAATTAATAAAGATTTGGGAAGTTAAACCATTACAAATCTCTTAAATAAAAAATAAAAGGCAAGCCAACCTGGTGATTGCTCATCAGTTTGTTACAGGTTGTTAGGGGAGCAAAGCCTGTTAATAACTGAGTCATTATGTAAACAAGGGGGGGGGGAAGGGAGATGGGTGATTAACAAAGCAGTTACTTTGTGCTGGACAGCAGTGGGGGGTGTGCCCCTCCTTCCTCTAGAGAGATAGTAAGTAGGAGACAAAGGGACAGAATTTTTAGGATGAAAGTTGGCAGTGATGCGCTGGCAAAAACTGGGACAGGCTGTAAGAAGGAGACGGCTGTAAGAAAGGGACAGAAAGCATGGCTGATTTCTGATTTTAATCCAAGGCTGTTGTGCCTATGGGAAAGCAAGAGCCCCTCTTGGAAACCTCTCCATCGTAGACTCAGGTTGTATATATGCACAAATAAACCACATATAATAAAGACATCACAGTCTCCACTGTGCCTCATTTGTAAAAGGAAACAAAAATCTTCGGTAAGGCCTGAACCCCTGGAGCCTCACACCATTCAGAGATTGGGGTGGCATGCAACAATTCAGTACTGACACAACAGAGTTTATTTTGGCAGGGGTGCTTGCAAATATGTGCATGTTCTATCATATAAAGCCATCCATCACAAAAACAGATATAGGAGCAGGCATGTGAGGAGCAGAGAACCACCAAATCGCTACATTATATGTATTACAGCCATCACAAGCCTATATATCTGATATGCCAAAATGCTAAAAATGGTGTTGGCTGCACCTGACATCCAGTATGACAATGACAATTCTGAACCCAAGGATCTATGCAGCAATTATTGTGAATTTTTCCTTTGGACTAAGGCTACAATTTCCCATCCTTTACTCTGGACTTGTTTAAAGTAAAAAGAATTGCTCTAAGTTTAATCAGATAGTGGACAGATTGCTTATTTGGATACAAGTTCCACTGACTTCAACAGACTACCCAGAAAAGATGTTTAGGATTATAGCCTCAATGAGAAATGTGATTACAATTTGTGACAGCTATGTAGTTACTCCAAAAAAAAGTTTGATTTAAAAGATTTTTCTTCTTTTTAAAAAGGAAGTAGAAAAGTAAAGTAGAACACAATGACTGTAATAATTTGAATTTGAACAGCTTAAGCATGGAATTGTCTTGCTGCAGGGAATTACTTTTAAAGCCAAAAATTACAAAGTGCTTCTTTCTCACCAAAAAGAAAAATGGTTGAACTGTCATCCTCCTAATGGGATAGTTTCCATGAAAACTATTTAAATATTCACTTTGAACCAATATCCTGGTTTGAACTTCAAAAATTAGAGCTACTAGACATTTAGTTAATAGTGCAAATCTCCATTCTTCATGAGGAAAGAAAGGATTCCGAATTTAAATAATGACTAATTTAAAGGATAAAATGGTGGTGAGGGCTATCAAATATGGATAATCTCTATTGCATTCAAGGCAAACAGTAAAAAATGCAAAGGGTAACTATAAATGATGGATAACTAATTTATTTTAATGTAAGTTAGTATCTAGCCACTGTCTCCAAACCAAACTAATGATGGTTTGACAACCACTACAACACATTTGGCTGACAACTTGTTTAAAATGGGACTTTAGCCCAGAGAGGTAAGTTGGCCAAGGCCACCAAAAGGGTAGAGGGTTCATCACCAAACCACTCTTAGATCTATTGTGCCCACTTACACATCACACAAAGAATAGCATATGCATAATTGAAAAAGACATAAATTATGGATAGAATGTGCATATGGTAATTTAAATATAAATAAGCAACTTTTGAAATAATTTCTAGAATTCTTCAGTCAATTAACCACACCTCCAAGGAGTTCAGTGCAATGCACAGTTGTTCCCTGTTCCCATTTTATTCTCATAGGATAGCAAGTAACCCAAGTCCCAAAGGTTTCTTAGTATGGCACTCTAATTACTTTATCAGTGAAGTATACTATACTCCACCAAAGCCTACACCACAGTAATAAATATTTTCATATTTAAGGTATGAATCATTTCTACTTTTGCTGCAGCAGACTAACATGCCTATACTTATGGAACACAAAATTATGGCTTGTCATTTCTGCGCTCTTCATAATGTACAAAATGGTTTGCAGACTCTAATACTTTGCAAAGTATTGTCCTCCTACTCTGTGAAGATAAACACTCCCTATAGATAGTATAAGAGTTGCCCATCTGCTGAGTACAGAGTTCAGTTGGACTCTAAACCCACAGCAAGTCTTCTGCACATTTCTAAACTCCTGTTTTGAACCAGCATAGTTAAACCTCTGCATAAACAAATCTGAATTGCTGTACTGGATTTTTCACTGTCAGATCCACAGTTGGAAGACAGAAGTACTGTGATATTATTAACACATGCAGAATTCTGATGAAACATATGCTAGCGATTTTACTTTGAGTGTATTTTTGCATGGAGGAACATCCCAAAGGCTGGGTTAGAGAACTATTATTTAAACATGATATGAAACTTCTGCTGAAACATCAGAACTGACATTTATTGGCCTGCATGGGAAACTTTGTATATAAACTTAGCTGAAGTCAGCACTATTTTGTCCTTCACTTAAATAGAGCATGAAATTTTTATGAATTTAAGTGTGTTGGTAGAGAGAAAGAATCACAACAAGAAGAAGCATTTTGAGTGAAATGCTCAATTTATTAACACCTCCTCTATGTTTATATCAACTGCTGTTTCCTGGGTTTGAATGAAATGCATTGCAAAGATCTTTCTAACCTTGAGTGGTTCAGCAATGGAACAAAATAGCTTGACAGGCTGTGGAATTTGTTTTCTTTGATAATTAAAGGAAACTGAGAGGCAGTATGCATTTTTTAAGTATACACTGTTGATTGATTGGCTCTCTTAACTGCTTATGCCTGAGCTGGTTGTGCACTGTCAGGGATAATTGTCTTTTTAAAAAGCCCATATGCAAAATTATATACAAAATGTAAGCATATTGTAATGTATATGAATAAAAGTCTGGCTCTACGTGAGAATATATTCTTGGAGCATATAAGCATTAATTCACATGTATTTTTATCAAGTAGTATGCATTGTATGGATCTGTTTATATGCTGGTAACTTTAGGGAACCTGATGTATATGCATATATGTGTATAATATGTGCTTAATATTATACATATAATAATAAATACAATTTGTGAGAAATGTTCATATTTTTAATGGAACTGGGGAAAAACCACCTCCCTTCTCATCAGGGTCAAGACAAGAAGTAGAAAAAAATCAGAGGGTAAGGTCAAAACTGAGTAAATTCCATCCTTATGGGTATGAAAGGTGCTCCATATATTTTGGGCAGTTTTAGTCATACCATCCATGAACAAAAGATCCATGGAGCCAATATTAGGGTACGATGTGTAGCTTTGTTTACATGGTTTCAAGAAACCACATATATGGATTGCTGCACATATGAATGAGACCTGAATATTTACTGCATTGTAAATATTGCTGTATTAAGGTCAGTATCATGCAGCCAATGAAGCATTTTAAAATACCATGGAACTATGGAGATACATAAAGGGCAAGACTGTATTGAAGAAAAACAAAATGCTGAATGGGTATTTGGAAAACTGATTTTATAGTTTATGTTGGCTATACTGAAGAACCCAAATCTTCACAATAAATCTTCTCAACATTAGAACAGTTTATAATCCTAAAACTATGATAATCCTAATAATGTATATCTTCATGATTTTCTTAAAATAAATATGAATACAATATATTTACCACAGTCCTTTTGACTGCCTCTTTAAAGAGGAATTGCATGAAACTGAAGACTTTTTCTCATGGTTGCACTTTCCAGTTTTAAAATAAAAGTTTATATTAGTGACATTCTTTAGCAATGACATTTTATAGCCTTTTTAGCCAAATGTGCTTGAACAGGCATTTCTACACTCAGGGTTCTTCTTTTTGTATTGCTAGTATTTCTTTTTTAAGCTCTGGGGATAGTTTGTCTGCATGATAAAATATTCTGAAATGTAATTCCTACATCTTATTAAAAGTCTGTGACTCATATCCAATTTGAACAGTAGTGAGATTCGCAGCTTTGTAAAAGTGTCCCAGAGCGGACACCGGATCTGAAATCTACACAAAAAAATAGTGTTAAAACCTTAGTTCTTCTTTCTGATGGGCTTCAGCAACAACATTACTAATACTACTACAATCATTAATAATGCTTAACATTTGTGCAGAGTTTTTTGGTGTCCAAAGCACTTCCCATGCATATAACTTCTAAGACTTACAACAACCTTGGGCACTCCTATCTTTGGTATGACAAAGTAAAAGTTCATAAAGGTTTCTTGCACCATGTGATAAGGAGGGCCATTTTTGAAGTGTGGGATAGGAATAAGAGACTTCTGGAGAGAAAAACCCCATGGTGGATCTCACCGATTGATGTACTTACATTAAAGAAAGTTAATATGGAAGGTAAAAGATCTACATATGGGGATTTGTTAATGAGAACGGAAAGAGGTTGGAAGTTAAAGCCATATCACCAGATTGAAGATACTTTTACAGGATGGATACAGTATCACCAGGTGAATAATCTGTTGTCAGAAGATAAAAAAATTGGTTTTGAGGAGAAAAAATCTAGATTACAAACTGAGCTACTGGAAAGTAAAGGCAAATTGCTTACAAAAATGTATGATTTGTTGTTAGAATGGTATACTAAAGATGAGTTGACGAAAGAAGTGATGATAAAATGGGCCATAGATTTTGGGCATAATATAGAATATGATGCATGGACAAAACTATGGAAAGAGACGATGAAATTTACTGCGTGTGTAGCTTTGAAGGAAAATCTTTATAAGATGATGTATAGATGGTACTTGACTCCAGTAAAATTGTCAAAAATGTATAGAACGCATGATAAGATGTGTTGGAAATGTAGACAGGAGGAAGGGAGTTTTTATCACATGTGGTGGACTTGTGGTAAGGTCAAGACCTTTTGGGAATCTATTTATAATGAACTTAAGAAGATGTTTAAATATACTTTTCCAAAAAGACCCGAGGCCTTCTTATTGGGTTTGATGGGAGATGAAATAGCTAAGAGGGACAAAAGACTGTTCATGTATGCAACAACTGCAGCGAGAATATTGCTTGCCCAAAAATGGAAATTACAGGAACTACCAACGATTGATGAGTGGCAGACGAAGATGGCGGAATACGCTGAACTTGCAAAACTGACCGGCAGGGTCAGAAACCAGGACGACTCGAGGTTTCGAAAAGAATGGAGTAAATTTGTGGAGTACTTAAGATCGAATAGAGGAAGTTTGAAAACACTGGTAGGATTGGAATAAACCTTTGACATTGGTTAATATGAAGGAATAAAAACTGTGCGATAAGATTGGACTAGAAAACCAACTGACGTGGGGGAGGGAAGTCATAGCTCGGCGGAGCGATGGTTGAATATAATTTGTGTTAGATATTGAATTGATTGGTTGTATAATTGGAAAATTAATAAAAAATTTTTTTTTTAAAAAAAAAAGACTTACAACAACCTTGTACGTTCACTCACCTAATGAGTTCAGGTAGAGCTGAGAGTCAAATCAGATACTTTTGATTCATAGATCAGTCTCTTAGCTGCTACACCACACCACAAAGGTCTCATTTAATTCCATCAGTGTGCTATAAGGAGTGCAAACATTACAAGGTAGAGAGAAAGAGGGCTTATACAACATCTTAAGTTTGTTTTTTTTTTAATGTGTTGATGTTGACCACAGTGTTACCTCGGGTTACAGACACTTCAGGTTACAGACGCTTCAGGTTACAGACTCCGCTAACCCAGAAGTAGTACCTCTGGTTAAGAACTTTGCTTCAGGATGAGAACAGAAATCGTGCTCCGGCGGCGTGGCAGCAGCAGGAGGCCCCATTAGCTTAAGTGGTACCTCAGCTTAAGAACAGTTTCAGGTTAAGAATGGACCTCCAGAACAAATTAAGTTCTTAACCCGAGGTACCACTGTATTTGCATAAGCATCATTTAAAATGTGTAGCCTGGAAGCTGACTCAGAATTGTACAAAAGACGAATTCCAAAACAATACCAATCTTTACAGACAGGGCAGCATAACAGGTCCTTACATCTTTATTTTGATAAGGATTTGCTTTCATCTTAATTATAAATGACTGTGATAAGACCAATTTTGTCACAGCATCATTTGTGAAAGGGAAGTTATGGTGTGCTTTTCACTGCAATTGGATTTTATAAAAAAATAAATGCCTTATTATGTTTTTGATTTAAAAGTCCACGTAAAGACTCATTCTCTTATCATCTAGTTTGTAACTAAAGTGATATACTGTGCATTTCCAATATGTGAGAACTGAAGCATTTAGTAATAGTACATTGTATTCATATAAATGACTGAAAATGTTCCATCAAATTAAACTCTTGTCTTTTGAATACAGCAGAAACTAGGTGGCATTTGCGGAATGGGGAAGTAAATTATTTGGGAGGTATATGTATTACTTATTTATAAGATAGTTTAATATTTTCTCTTTTTCTTTTTTTAAGTTTACAAAGCTAAGCTGTGTGATCAGCACCAGCTTGGCTCCTACATGCCTTGAAATCCATCCACTACTGTCCTGGAAAAGACACAGTGAAATGGTGTAGTGCTGTTGCCAGGGTCACTGTACAGAAAAAATATTGCTGTACCCATGATTACCTACATAGCATTCATGCATACATACATACATACATACATACATACCACTATGTTATGTGGGCCACAATTAGTTGAATTTACCCATCTAAAGATTTCAGGAAGAAGCAGCAGTAAGCAGAATGGGAAAAAAATGCATTGAAGCACTGAACAAGAATTGAAGAGAATATTCTCATAAATCAAAGTATAATGTTACTTATGGAGAAACTGACAAAGTTATGAAAGGCTGGGCTAAGGAACAAACTCTTGGGGCCATAAACATATCGAAAGTAAATCTTTGGCTACATATGATTTTCTCTCATCAAGAGAAAAAATATTCAGTGAAACTTTGAAGTTAAGTAGATTGAAGCAACTGGCTAGTTCCTACAAATGAGACCACTGAGCTCCCTGTATGCAAAGCAAAATACAAATGAAATAAATATATCCCTGTAATATAAAGCACCAGAGATTATAATGCAGATCTTAAAACACAGACTAGAAATAGTGACCTTCAGCTTCTCCTTGCTGTCACATATTACCCCAAATTTATTTCTATGTGACTAACATTTTCAGTATAACACAAATGCTCCAAGGTTTTAATTAAAGTTCTTCTTGCCCACATCTCATTCTCATCTTTTTTCTTCTTTAGACTCTGTTGATCAACCTCTTAAAATCTCTTCACACATCTTGTGATATACTTTCTGACAGCATCTCTTTCAAGTATTCAGGCCTCTGTTTTTTCTTTCTCTTGCTGTCTGCAGCTTTTTTTTATTTTTATGCTCTGTTTATATGTGATCTCATCCTGTCACAGGTCTTCTGTATGCTAATGACTCAGAGATATTTGCAACACTACATGACTCCTCAAGGGGCCCATTCATACATTATGAGTTGAACTAATCTGTGAAACAATCAACTCACAATAGTGGTCTCATACTACTGTATGAACAATGCCTAGCAGAAAAGATACTCATAGAAGATATCAACCAGTCAGATTTTTATTTTGTGTAGGCAGTGCTCATTACAGTGCAAATAAAATAAAAAACAAGCAAGAGAAACCACAACTGCAAATTATGAAAACTTAATATTGAAGATGTAACAACAACTTCAACAATCAAAATGGGGGAATAGATAGCCCTACACCTGAACATTTCCATCTTTTTCTCTGTGCACATTCTTCTCCCATGTTATATTGGCCACAATTATTTGCAGCAATAAGGGCTGATTCATAAGGCATTCTAATTTTATAGTTTTGACTTTCATGAAATTTCAACTCCTTTGTGCCCTGGAATATGTGGGTCTTATCAAAGGCCACCTATTGGAGATGCTGGGTCACAAAATTGTGATACTAAGCAAGTATTTTGAGGAGAAATATTTCGGAGAGTTTATCAGTCATATATCACAGATTACTCTGTGGTTTGCTTGGGGAACAGGGAGTACATAGGGACTGGAATGGCAGCTTGAGAAAGGATTCAGCATAATGAGGAAGCTAGCTTTGGTTGGTTGCGTAGGCACTTGCAAGCAAAACAGGAAAAAGCCACTTGGTGACACAGTGAAAGATCCTTGTGTTCTGACTACAGCTGCTTCTGTCTGCAGGAGAGTTAAAAAGGCTCAAAATAATGTGAAATAGTGCTTGCTAATTTTGATTTGTATCTCTGATTCTATGATGTCCAAGACTTCTATTTTTTAAAAGGAGAGTGAGAGAGAGGGAGGGATTTGGAGACAGCCAATGGCGCAAACATGCATTTGTGGTCTGGCTGGAAAATGGCTATAACCTGGCGACCTGTGCAATGTGTTAACCTTTTGTGCCCCCTCCTTTGAGTGGCAAGGGCATTTTCCAATGTGGTAGTTTTTGTCAGCTCTGATTCTACAGTGATATGAATTTATTTCGGCACCCCCAAGGGAAGAAAGATGGACCCAGGGAATTTGAGGTTGATGAAACAATAACGAACTGCTCCTTCTCATTTTGAGCCATCTCCAAGTCATATACAATTTATTTATCCCACTTTGTCCCAGTACAGGACCCAAGTCTTCTCATAGCATAAATTAAAACAAACACAACTACAACAGATATTTGATAAAAACCGCCGCAAAATTGGTCAATTGGTTCTCTTTTTCACATTGGTAACTTTAGACATTCATATATTTTAAATAATTTTTAAGAAACTTTTTTTGAGAGTACTCTACATTTTTGTGCAATAACTACAGGTATTAATATTAGGAAAGAAACACTTAATTGCATTTCAAAACAACTTTGCGTGAAACTGGGCAGATTTGTTCAATGGGCTGCTAAGGTTTCTAGCATACCACAGTTTCCAGATTCCATCAAATAAATTATTTCAGAAACTGCTCTCTCGTGTCTTTAATTGTGGGTTAGATCCAGGCTGCACATTCTGAAATACAGATCATACCTATGCATTCTCCATAAGGATGTATAGTCATTGCTCCTGCTCCTCACATGCCCACTCTTCCACAACCAATAGCTTGAACGGATTGCCTAAACTTAACATTAACTTTTCTCACTGGGGCCATTAATACTGAATGGTATTTTAATTGAAGGAATGTGGATAGGCTATTTTTTCCCCTTGCAGCAAAAAGAGCTTCCTTCTGTCTTTGCAGTGGCCAAATTCCTATCTCCATTACCGGTATATATTCACAAGTAGACGTCACATGGTCACACTTCAGTATGATGAGCTATCAAGCTAGCTAGTTATTTTTCCTTAATTAAAATTCACTGAGGTGAAAATCATTAGCATGGTATGAAAATAGAAGGGGGGAAAATGCAAAACAACCTTTAGTCTATTGGGCACGGGTAATAAAGTTTTGTTTTTAACTCCATGAGAATCATCTCTGAAGGTCGAGTTGAAGGTTAACTCAGAGGAAATAAAATAAAACATTTTTTGAACTTCCCTTGCTTATTGTTCAACGGTTCTCTTTCAGACAGAAGCAGGAGCTTCCATTGCAAGACTTTACACACACACACACACACACACACACACACACACTATACACACACTATACACACAGTGTCTTGATCCACTTTCCAGTAGAATAGAAGTTGCCTATAAAAATGCAAATCCAAAGTATGCATCAATATAGATGGAACATGTTTAACTTTAGCATAAAAAATGATGCAGAGAATCGTTCAGGTCTCTGGGTAATTTAAATCACAATAATGAAATGGGAGTTGTTATTTGGAATAACATAGCGAAGACAAATCAGTACTTGGGCTCAAACAAAAAAAGCAAAATAAACTTAACTATTTTAAGGTTGCTGCAATATTTTCACATTTTTTTCTGAAATGGTATTTTAGCTTATCAAATGATAAAGTGAAACTATATTTTAAAATATATCTCCAGGATAGGAATTAACAAAAATGTGTAACTTGAATTTTGTCAAACGCAGAACGAAGTGAAATGAATAGTAGAATCTCATGATAATCAACTGGCCTGTATACCCCTCATAAAAAACTCAAGGAGAAGACTGTACTGATTCTTTCTTCATGTGCTTGTCATCACTGTTGAAGAAGTTTTTGGGAGAGCATTCTCCCATCAGCAACCTGAAGTCTTGCAATCTGTGAAAAGCTTTACCACGTGATTCTGCTGATTGTATAAATAGGCCCTGTTCTTTAACACAGAAGATTCTGTTTCATTACAATAATACACAAATTATGGTTTCTGATTGAAGTAGTCAAGATTGCAGAGTACTTTTAAAACTTGTGATTTAAATTTATGCTCCTCCAAATCTATTCACATCACTTTGTGAATTTTAAGCCCTCAAACACATCCTGTGTAATCCAAGTTATAATATGGAAAAAAAATACTACTTCAATTACACATACATGTGCTCACAAAGCCAGTTCTCAAACAAAACTGATGATCAGTAGTGCCAACTTGGATAGCATTAATCAGCTGTTTGTCATGGGCCCCAAGGTGATGCTATGGTGATGCAGGTCAGATCGGGAAAAAGGTGTTGCCCATGGATGACCCTGGAGTGGTGCCCAGCGGGATGAGGCTGGTCTCTTCCCAGGAATCTCCACCCTTAATGACTCATTGGAATCACTACTCTGACATCACTGGCCCGTTCCCACTGGGCCCCTCTCTGGGGTCAACTATGGGCAACACCTCTTACCTTTCCTTGCAGTCAGAGCAGCCGCTGCTCTGATGTTTTCCCACAAGTACAGTTCTTGCTAGTGCTCTGCCCATCACCTCAACTGCTTGTTGTGGTCTGTGATTATCTCTCCAGACAAGGTTTTCAGCAGCAGTGGAGAGCATGTGGGGGTGGGGCTGGCGCAAGTCCTGGGGGTGTGCGTGCCGCCCTTAGGGGTGTGGTGCCCAGTGTGTGGGAGGGGCAGCCGCGATTGCACCCCACCGGGATTGGGCTGCCTGGGGTGGTGCGCTCCCACCACACTCCTCTTCCTCCACCAGTGTTCAGCAGTACAATTTTCTTGACCGTTGGTCTAAAAGCTGCCTTCATGCCTTTGGACAATGCGAGTGTTGCTGCTGTCAGCAGCAAGCTGAATGCTCTGATGCAGCTTTAGCCAGTAGTCATTAGCATATTGCCTGACAAGGACGTCTCTCCTTGCCTTTCTCAGTGCAGTAAGCATCTTCTGACAGGGTGCACACTTGTAGTTCACAAGTGCCTTGTGCTTTACAGTGATAACTGGCTCCATGTCCTTAATGCCGGCCCCAAACTGTCGGATATCTGCTTCCCTCTCTTTCCAAAAGAGGACGTAACTGTGTTTTTGGTTTCCGCTTTGATGAAGTTCCACCTTGCTTCAATGCTGTCTCTGGGACAGTTCAGTAGTGCACGTTGGACAGAATCAAGAGTTCAGCTATGACTGTTCTGGCAGTGTTGATTCAAAGCAGCACTTGCTGCTTGCTGCTATGGGTCCTCTTTGGCTGGAGATGGATCTTGTTCACCACCAGGGAGTGATCTGTGTTGCATTTGGCACTGTGTTAGCTCCATGTGACACAAACACACTTCAATACCGATTGTCTAGTAGTGCCAGTGGCCTGACCTTGGATGTATCCAGGACACATAGGCAAGCACAACCAGTGTGGTCACACTAGGTGTAGAGCTTGGGGGGGCACAACTATCATATCCAATGGAAGGTGAGAGGCAAGGGATGCTGGATTTTGGGGTCACATAGGGCATCACTGACATTTGAGATGCCAAGGTCCGCCACAGCATATATGAAATATTTTATGATTTAACATGTTTTTCCTATCCAGAAAACCTTTGCAGAGTGTAGTGCACACATCTCAGCTTCCCTATGCAAAAAGGAGCTACTGGGTTTCCACTCTCCCTCTCAAAAGTAATAAATTTAACTTATTCCACCCCCCACAAAAAACAACTTCCCTTTTCTCTCCCCCTTTTTGCCCCACTTGAAAGTTTGCCAAAGGGGACTTGGTGGGGACCCCCTGGAGCATGTTTGTGGTAAATGGAAGACTGCAGGGAGGAACAGAGGAGGGTGAAATCCCATTATGTGAGCTGGTCTGTTTGTGCAATGTTGTATTCTGCAAAAATGATGATGATGATGTAGAGTGGGTGCTGAAAGAACCTCCCCTGGGGTTAGTCACACTTGAATGCAGAGATTAATGGGATGCCTGGATAATGTTTTGGCTATCTATGCCCGTTTCAATTACCCTGATTGAGATTTAGTACTGGAAAATATCCCCACGTTCTGGGTGCCCCACATGATCTAGAAACGAACTTGTGCCCAGTACAATATGTCATTCACAATGAAAAATGCTCTTTATGCAGCAGTGGCACTGTAGTGCTTACACATGAAACAAGACAAAGTTCCACTGATTTTAGTGGACTAGCAAGCAATTGTAATTAAATAGTATAGCCCAAATACAGTACCCCCCCCAACTATTACCATCAATACTAGATTTAAAAAAAATCACACCAAGATGACCTATAAGCCTTTTAAATGTTGTGAATGTTTTATGTCAATTTCAAGGTATATGTCCTATGTTTTTATGTCTGATCAATAATTGCAAAATGTAACAAAAATATGCTTCCTATTACCAGACTATTGCATCCCATTTACATTTTGGTTATTGCCTGTTTGCAGTAAAATGGTAGCAGCAAATTAAATTAAAATATACAATACTGCAGCCATTTTGAATCAATTAATTTCTCACAGTAAGATTGGATAGGGCAATATATCCTTCATGGCTCTTTATACCCAAGCAAATGGTAATTTATTTAGCTATGAATGCTTTATTACTTAAATTCAATAAGCTTGAAATAGTTGATCCATAAATGGCAGATCAAATCTGCCATCTTTAATTTAAAAACGTAATGTAATAATAAAAGCTTTACTCAAATTGATAGACTAGCCTAGTATGATAAGCTGAAATATCCACTCATTAAACTGAAACTCCCAAATTCTAGTTCAAGAGAGACTGCAAAAAAAAATAGTTAATGGTGAATAGAATACTTTGAAATAAATTCAGGGGTGGCCAACTTCCAAGAGACTGCGATCTACTCACAGAGTTAAAAACTGGCAGTGATCTACCCCCTTTTCTGGGGTTCAGTTCAAAGTTGTTGAGTTTGTTTTTTTAGGAAGGAAGAAGGCCCGTTTTTGGGGGGTTTGGGTCAAAGTTGTTGAGTTTTTTCAGGGAGGAGGTAAAATGCTGAGGCTTTTTTAGGGGGGCCACAGTTGTTCAGCTTCTTTGTGGGGACCCAGTGATCTACCAGTGATCTACTGCAGATGTCCAGTGATCTACCGGTAGATCACGATCTACCTGTTGGACATGCCTGGACTATTAGAATGCCACCAAGCTGTAAGCAGCAGTCTACTTACTTAACTATTCTCTATCACTGAAGGCTCCTGCACAAGGCTTCACCTTTCCATGAGAAACTTGGGACTGTGTGGAGAACTTTGTGGAGAATTTCCATGCTTCTGAAACATCCAAATGCTGGTGCTGAAATTCCCATAGTGACTGGCAAGTCATATTGCACATTACAGCTGCAGTGTAGGAGTTGCAGGTTTCCTGACCCAGGATAATGTAATATATGGACTGGCCCTAAAATTAAAGGTTGTTACAAAAGAAGCAAAATGGTCCATCCAAAATGGTGAAAAGGTACCCTTAAAAATATTCTGCTATTATAGAGAGGGACAGGACTAAAATCTTCCATGAGCCTAAGTCTCAAGTTACTTAGTTTTTTTGGTTCAGTTTAGCTCATGTCCAGGGCCCAAACTTGAATGATCTCCACTCGTTATCTGGGCTTCAGTAAGATGTCTGACTTGGTGAGAAATTCTGAAGCTAGTGGCACTGAGGCTGCAGTTGCAGTTATTGTAGCGACCAAATGGCTTGCAGAGTGTCTAGGAGCAGTATTGCTATATTTACTAGAAAGTATCTACTGGTCACACTGGATCCAGATGTCCCATGAGATGAGGCTGGGGGCAGTAAGCCCCTTAAAGCTTGCTGACAGGAATTTAAAGGTTTGGACCAAGGAAGCATCGCCTTGCCGCTCAACCTGCTTCAGGCCAAGCCAAGCACACGGGAGGAGGAGTTAGATTTGGGTGACAGTAACCCACTGGATATAGCAGAAACAGGCACCGTCTGATGGTTGTACAAGGGAAGGTAAGCGCATTCAATACATGCCGCTTTCCCTCAAATTTCTGTGATGTACGTAGCTGTCATTATAAATACATATTGCCTCAAACACAACACTTTCCGCACAATTAGCTGCCAGTAATTAAGTGTAGATACATGCCTATGCAAAGCATTCCCGTGTGATCAGTGGTACTAAGATATACAACATATTTATGGGTATTGCCAGTATTTTAATTGTATGAGGTACACCCTAACCTCAAAATTAATAAACAAAACAAAATTTGATCTAATTAGATCTTTTACTGCCTTTTTTTTAAAGGAAAGCAAACAAAAGGGTGAGATCCGATGCTGGCTCCCCAATGTAGCCTGCCACATGCCGGGAATCTACTTCAGAGGGCCTCCCAACTCTCTGGAGCATGTGAAGGTCTGGGTAAAGGGGAACAAAGGGTAAGTCTTGTTTGCACAAGCAGAAGTGGGACAACACAACTGAATATCACCGTATATATGTTTGCTGGAATCTAGAAGAATAAAAATTAGCCCTTAATCCCAGGGCTGTCTTAAGCATATGCGGTGCCAGGGTGCAAAGATCCATCTGGCGCCCCCCCAGTTGCCCAGTTCCAGGTGCGCAGGAGGGCGGAGTCAGCCGGCCGCCTGAATGTCTCACTGGCTCAGTTGCTCCCGAACTCACAGGAGCAGCAGAAGAGCCTGTTGCGGCGCTCTGACCGATGGGCGGGCTCTTCCCCGGACTCATCTCTCAGGCCCCGGACTCTCGACCTGGTGTCTCTGAGAGCCCGGCACCCAGGTGCCCTGCACCCATAGCGCCTATAGGTAAGATGGCCCTGCTTGATCCATAAACAATGTCTTGGCTAAACCATGCCAATTTTCACTTCCTAGTTAACAGGCAGCAAAATTGGTGGCAAATATTTTGGCAATTTCGGGGCTGAAGTTAAAAGAGCACCGTACCTTCAGGTGTTCCTTTTAGTGGTTGCATTCCCCACCCCCACCCCTCACAGTTCCCCTCTGGTGGATCGTGCATTGGTACTCTGGGGAAATTGTGTGTGTGTGTGTGTGTGTGTGTGTGTTGGAGAAATTGCGGCCATAATCCCCCCCAAATGACATTATTTGATGATAAATACTATTTGAAGATTTTGGCATGTGGCTAGAAAGACACACTTGGTTTAGAGAAAGGATCAACGGAACTGCATAGGTTGAAAAAGGCATCAACAAAGGAACTTTCTCTCAACCATCCTCTGAAGTGTTCGCAATTAAAAAATAGGCAGTGCTATGAAGAAAAACAGTTATCTTCACTATAGAATGTTTCAGATAAAATTCTGCCTGGTGCATTGTTACTTAGCTTAAAAGCAACAGGGAGCCAAGTCAGATTTTAAAAGGAAATAGAAAAATAGAAAAGGACGAGTTAAAGCAGAGAAAAAAAGAGTAGCTTAAAGATGTATATCTACTTCTAACAAAGAACAAAAAAATACCATAGTGAGGGATCCTACAATACACATTATGGTACTAGAGAAAAAAGCAAATATATAAGGAGTGCACTATGGACAGGTTAAAATAAGTCTTCACCCACAGCAGCTCAACAAACAGCTGCTCAGAAATGTTACATAGGCGTAGGAAATTTCAAAACATGTACACTGAGTCAACCTGGCTTATTTTTTTTATCTTAAAAGAAAATCTGACAAACTAGCTCAAAGGTAGATTAAAGACAAATTCAGGGCTTCAGAAAAAAAAATTACAGTGAGAAATATTTGCAAATGCCTGTTTCATGAAAGAAAATAATGACTGTGATAAGCAGCAGAGAGATAAAATCATTCCATGCACACCCTTTACATATGCACAAAAGCACAATATTAACATTAAGGCTGCAATCCTATGCCAATGTACCTGGAAGCAGGGGCGGAGCAAGGGCGGGGTGTTGGGGACGGTCCGCCCCGTGTTCCACCCTGGAGGGGGTGACACTCGGGGCCCCGCCCTTGCGACCGGCCAAGCCCTGCCACCCGGCAAAAACCTCGCTCGGCGTGGTGGTGCTGTGGCTTGCTTGCTCGCTTCTTCTCCTCCCTTCCTTCTGGGTCCTGGTTGGGAGGAGCCGCGGGGGCCAGGGGCGGGCCAGCGAGGCATCATGCTTGTGGCTAGCGTGATGCCCCTTGCTGGCCCGCCCCTCACCCCCACAGCTCCACCCAACCAGGGCCCAGCAGGAAGGGAGGAGAAGAAAAGTGTGCGCCGGAGAAGCAGCAGGCAGCCCGTGCTTCACTCCGAAGCGCGGCTGCCTGCTGCTTGGCTGGTGTATGCTTTTCTTCTCCTCCCTTCCTTCCTGCTGGGCCCTGGTTGGGCAGAGCTGCGGGGATGGGCCAACGAGGGGCATCACACCAGCTGCAAGCGTGATGCCTCGCTGGCCCGCCCCTCACCCCCGCGGCTCTGCCCTACCAGGGCCCAGCAGGAAGGGAAAAGAAAAGAAAAGAAAAGAAAAGAGTGCACCAGCCCGCCAGCACGGACGGTACCCCGCTCATGCGCCGTTCGTCCTGACGTGTGCGTAAGGACGCATGCGCACTGCGGAGTGACGCCCTGCCCCCCGGGGGGTGCCTCTGCATTTGCTGCCCTGGGGAGCTAAGTGGCTCCGTTCGCCACTGCCTGGAAGTAAGACTTACCCAGCTGTAAGAACTGAGTGAGAAGACTTGTATGGGATTACAGTGTAAGTTATAGCAGCAATAGTCTCATGACTAAAAATTAATATTACAGATTTATTACACAATTTGTTAGCAGTTTTTCATTTCCTGATAGTTTTGGTGTGTTTATGGTGCCATATTTAATACTACATATTTCAATATAGTTTTTGAAAAAAGTGTACTTTTTATATTAAACTTGGAAATTAAATGGCATTTTGAGAGTTTCCATGGGGAACATGACTGAAACGAAGCTCATGATGACAGCTTAGAGAACCACCATAAAGAGAAAACACACATTTACACTGTGCTTTTAAGAACATTTCATCCTAAAATGCAATTATTTATTTTTCTTCTGTAGTTTCTGGCTTTATTAATATATATATTTCTTTGTATAAATACTGCTTATTGTTTCTGGTGGTGGTGGTGGTTGAGGCAGGGGTGAGGAGGGGTCAAAATTCCTTTCCTGTGCAACCAGCTGACAAAGTCATCAGCTGCAGGGACTCTCAGGCCTTTCCACAGTCAAATTTAAATGGTCCAATCACAACCAACAAAAAGGCGTGGCTTGGGGCGGTCCTGTAGGGAGCCTGGTTTCAGTCAGATCTGCCTCAAACTAATTTAATCTGCGCTTAAGAGTTAGCAGTGTTTATGAATTTTTAAATTTCTCCCCCTTTTATTATCTCAGTTCAGATATCCTTGAGGAATTTTAACCTTGGCTTGGCATGACATTGAAATTGACAAATCATAATTTGTAATCTGTCAATAAACCAGAGAGAGCTAGAAACTATTTTTTTTTTTTTTTGCCAACTGTTTATTCATATGTCATAGCAAAACGCAATCACATGCATGGCTGATGCTCCATCTCTGAAGGCCACTGCACCATAGAGATGGTAGTGCTTAGTGGAAAATTGAAAGCACACAAGGCCCACTAGTGGTTACCTAGCAACACCCTCTGTTGTGTCAGTTTTTTCCAGGCCACAACCTGTTCCCACTATAAAAGAGTTTTCAGAACCATTCACAGCAGAACAGTAAAACGATTAACAACATTAAAAAAAAATCAATCAACAACATTTATTTCTAAGAACAAGAAATTAAAATTAAAAGTCTCCAGTTTAAAGATAAATTTCACTGTAATCTTCTCCTCAAACTTAGATGTTCTTAGTATTCTTGAGCAAGAAAGCCAAAGCTGTCATTATACGCACAAATAGAGCCTGACATGTCTGGTTTTCAGGTATAAAAGTGGCGTTAGGGAAAGCCCAGATTTATGGTGATAAATTTTACTTTTTGAAATATGGCAACCTTAAATGGAAGTCTCCTTGATCTGTGGGTGAGCAGCTATGGTCACGAGGGACTGAAGTCAATGTTTCCAGAAGGAAATTATCTTCATTTAGTGGTCAGACGAGGTGGTTAAGAGAGGCTCTCTCACGCTCTAGACATACTGTGGGCAGCAGTATTCAGCAGCCACACAGACACAAGAGATGAGGCAAGACCATATCACTAGCCATTCAAACACCTCCCACAGTTCAGTCACAGATGGTCTCCAGTTATGCCAGCTACTGCATTCAGCAGCTGCTGTAAATCTGGATCTGAAATTACACCCTGGTGAGTATCAATATAACAACCAGGAATAACGAAATAATGATAAATCTGAACAGGACCAAGAAGGAAATAGATGTTACCTAATTCAAGAAAAGAGGGACAAAGAAATATTTTTGAAGCATTAACATCTGCCATAAAACTTATCCATCCTTAAAGAAATCAGCCCTGAGTGCTCACTGGAAGGACAGATCCTGAAGTTGAGGCTCCAGTACTTTGGCCACTGTCGGAATACACTTCGTGGATTCTTCAGAATCCGTGGTTATTTGTTTGTATTAATGTTTATTTAAAGCACTACTTTTCGTGTGCTCGCTTCGGCAGCACATATACTAAAGCACTACTTTTCGTATCCTTCCGTTCTAAAGTGAAAGTAAAAGTAAAACTCAGTGAGCACTTTGCCACTGAGATCACTCCGCCTAAAAAGTGTAGTTCCAGAGGTTTTCAAAGTTGTCAATGGACGTTTATTCTGCTTCCCGCATTTTTGGGGGGCAGCAACAGCGATCTCATTGGTAAATATATCAATCGTGATGTCACTCTTGGAATCAATAAAAGGCTGCGGCTCCCCATGTTAGGCATGTTAAGTTGGGGACTCAGAGATAGACAGTATTGAACAGCCGTTCAGTTAGATCTCAGTTAGCTCTTTTAGAATCTTAGTTGGTTCTTTCATCCTTTAGTTTAAGTTTAGTTTAAGGGGTTTTTGGGGCTGAGGGTTGGATGGGCTGGACGGGTTGGAAGCGCGTGCAGGTGGTAGTTAGGGTCTAGCTCGCGGAAGACTTGGCGGTGAAGGTTAGATAGCCCTTAGACCTAGCATAGGTTTAGATCGCGGAAGATCTGGTGGGATAAGTCTAGCTAGCCTTAGCATTGCGGAAGATCTGGCGGTGCAGGGTTTGTTAGCTTAGGAGCCTAGAATAGTGGTAGGTCAGAATCAGTGTAAAGAGCCTATGCGGGTCAGCCAAAGCCATAAAAGAAACATCGGTGTCTGTCTTTATTGGGGAAAAGGTTTTTATTTTAATTTGAAAAACGTCAGGGGTTTCACCTTAGTGCTTTAACTTTGCCCTTAGTTTAATTGCTTTCACTTCAGTAACAGTACAGGAGGTCGCAAGTAACTTCAAGGTTAGTTCGAGGCATCCATTCATTTTCGAGGCATCCATTCATTTTCGAGGCATCATCATTTCCGACTTACTCACGCAACTTCAGATTATGAGGCTTGGCCGGCGCCCGTGCCAATACGCACGTGGAACGCTGGCCGCATTTCCCTGGCAACTGGTATCCCGTGTGTAGGTGGCCTATACTTACACACGGGAAGCTCCAGCACCGAATCCCCGCAGGCCACCTCATTAGAAGACTCCCTAGAAAAGACCCTGATGTTGGGAAAGATGGAGGGCACAAGGAGAAGGGGACGACAGAGGATGAGATGGTTGGACAGTGTTCTCGAAGCGACTAGCATGAGTTTGGCCAAACTGCGGGAGGCAGTGAAAGATAGGCGTGCCTGGCGTGCTCTGGTCCATGGGGTCACGAAGAGTCGGACACGACTGAACGACTGAACAACAGCAACGTAAGTTCTTCTACACTGTCCTGTATACGGAAGAGAAAATGCTTGCTGTTATGAGAACCTATTGCATTTTAGGCAACATCTGCCAGAAGTGGAAGGCATATTGCTGGAGGAGACAGATAACCTGCTGGGGTATACCAGGAAACCTGTGGGAGTGTGTGGGTTGGAATATCAAGAAGAAGAAAAACTCATTAACAGCTGTCTGTGCTATCCAACAATATCCCAAGTTATAAACCCAAGGGTTGCTTTACATAGGGAAGTTCTGTTACTTGGACAGTCATCACAATAATGTTTAACTGTTTGTTATTAATACATTACATGATTTTCAGTGTTTCAAAATACACAAAAATCATTTCAGCATTCTTGCTGTATTTTTCTGGATATTTTGATAGAGCACCTTGCAATGCTGAGAAAGAGGAACAGCAAAACACCCAGATGTATTACATAGGGTCTGTAAAAAACAGGTAGTTTATAGATGACTGGTCTTTGAATTGTATTTGCCTTTTGTAGAGTCACAAATTTCACAGGGATTGCCATAAGGAACACAGAATTTATCTCTGTGAAGCACTTTTAATATGGCAACGATTAATATTTAAATTACAACTACATCTAGGAATCTAAAATAAATCACACTTCATTAGATCCCTTTCCAGTAAGTTTAAATAAGAGCTCCAAAGATTCGAGTTGCTAGATTTATATTGGCTGTGTAACCTTAATTTTCCCCACTTATGCACTGCTCTCAAGACAGACTTCTGGATTTAAGACTCACCACCTTTTCTGTAGTTAATGCTGCTGGCTCATGCAATTACAACAGCCACTCTGTAAATTGTCTTCTTTGCTTATGAATGCCAAATATCACAGCTGTTGTTGTTGAGATACCTTGGGTTTAGAATACATAAGGACAGACAGGTGTGCCAAGGCTAGTGGTGTTCCTGAGGCATCAAGCACCAATCTCAGACCTTTGCTTTGAGCAGGTTGTATTAATTCTTTCAGGCTCCTGTGAATTAGCATGGACAATACAGAAAATACTTGTTGTGCTCAGTGCAATGGACCTATGCTGTATCAATACTCCACCATTTATCGGGTAGGTTTGTTTAGGGCATCATCCATAATTTGGAGTGCTGCTGCAGCCTCCAGCATTAAATTCCCAACGTAAAAAAATGCAGTTCAGGTGGTGTAGACCAAGTTTTACAGATCTTTCTTATATCTGATTCTACCCAACTTAATTCCCAGCAGGGACACAATTACTTGCTCACTGGATGTGAAAGCATTTGTGTAGGCTGGTAGGAAAAATAAATGATAAAATCAATGTTTTAATGTAGGAGACATGTGCATGCTGCTCATTGGTGAAAATGACAACTGTCCCTCTCCACCTGTCCAACAAGTCTGAACTAGATTTAGCTCCCATAATTTTCAAAGCACTGTCCCAGGGGAAAAGCTCACCTTAAATAGTCTCCATTTGGTGGAGGGAGGATCACTTGGCTTTGTGGTTTGCTTTTGAAGCTTTTACTACTAGCTATGACTCTCTGCTTCCTTGTCAGTCAGAGGTGGGAAGAGAGCGTTTGATTGGCTGACTTGAAGAAAATCCACAAGTTATTCTATTTCTGTAAATTAGCTATCAGAAAAAACCGCACTCCCTCTCTTTACTGCTCCTTTTTCTTTATTTGGTAGACATCTTGTCTGTAGTGACTGCAACAGCTTGTGAAGGATTGCAAATAATCAGATACTTTTTCTTATAAAATGAGAGGGGAGAAATAGGAATTCTCAACAGAGTAACAAGCTCAGAAGGTAGAGAGCCTGCTAGACAGCTGAAAGCTAGGCATGTTTACTCAGAAGCATGGCAACTTGTTTTCAGTGACACTTATTTCCAATTAACCACACTCATATTATGTAGCAAAAAAGAAAGACAAAATACTACTCTCTTGCAGAACCATCAGATCACAAGGCAGAGAGGGAGAAGCAAACACTTCTTCCCAACCTTGAAATAGTGGCCTCTGCTTGGGGATGAAATTCTTCTCTCCCCCTAGTTTAGAGGGTATTTTCATGTCCTTAGAAATGTACATGCACCTCTCTGTTCCATAAATGAACAGACAGGATCAGGCTATCTGATTAAGAACTGCTATATAAAGATATTGGATCTAAGGATCTAACTGAATGCATCACTGCCAGTCATGTCAGAATTTTGTTTGTTTAATAGAAAGTACAGGAACAAATCTTATTGACACTGCATCACATGAGAAAGGAGGTTATATATATTTGAATTTTCCATATATATATATATATATATATATATATATATATATATATATATGGAAAATTCAAATATATGCAGCAGCATGCGATCTTTAGTTATGGTAAACTGTTAACTGGATCTGCCACAAGTCATGAATGATCATCACAACATGTGCAATTTCCAAATTACCATGCTATCTGGGATACAAACTGGAATAAAAGCTGTAGCTTCACATGAAGGCTGATGTTGGCACCCATGATCCTAAAGCAGCCGCCAAGGCTCAAGTATCCAGCCAAACCTCCTATGCTATGGTCGACGACACTGGCCATACGTTGAGTGCTGTGGGCCACTGTGGGAAATTCAGGTGTCCAGGAGCCCACAGGCATAGAAGGGAACCACACTTAAAATGGCCAGTTAAACCTGAAGTCAGCACTGTCTCACACAGCCAGCATACTGTGTTACCTCTGGTTACATACTTAATTCGTTCTGGAGGCCCGTTCTTAACCTGAAACTATTCTTAACCTGAAGCACCACTTTAGCTAATGGGACCTACTGCTGCCGCTGCGCCGCCAGAGCACAATTTCTCTTCTTATCCTGAAGCAAAGTTCTTAACCTGAAGCGTTATTTCTGGGTTAGCAGAGTACGTATGTAACCTGAAGTGTATGTAACCTGAAGCATATGTAACCTGAGGTACCACTGTACACAGTTACTTAATATGGTTGTTCTGTAGCACCCAAATGTTTAACATGTAAATATACCCTGCCTCTTGCACTTTGTATGCATATCCTTCCTGACCCAGCACTTTCCACTGTACTATATACACTTGGACCCATCTCTGGATGTCTAGATGCCATCTTTGGTCCCACTTAGGTGCTCAGCCCTCTGCTTACATATGTAAAATGATGGAGAATGTGAAAGTAGTACATGACTCCTCTGTTGAGAAGGAATTAATTGCTAAAAATAAGCAAATAAAAATAATGTCTTTTTATACATGTTACAGTCTAAAACAAACACCTTTGTCTGCTGAGATCAAATTATTTTTCCCCTTAGCAGAGAAAAATAACAATCATGTAAGATGCAGCTAAAGACAGGAGAACGGGAAGGCACAATATGAGTTTCTTAACTAAGGGGGGGGGGAGAAATAAAAGGGTTATCAGAAGAGATATTTGAACACATTACATTCAGATCAGTGCTGAAATTTGTTTCAGTCATAACAATACAAGATTGTTCTCATGAGATAGTTACATAATCTAAAGCATGGGATCACATTTTTGTAGATTTCATTTATCCAGATGGCAGTCAAAACATGAAAGATTGATCTTGCTTTGGCCAATGCCAGTACAAAAGTGCTCATTTTCTGGCTAGTTATGCCATTGTTATTTGAGCAAAAATTACATGTTTTGTGAGCCTGACCAATGCTCATGACCTTTTAGCAGCCTGAGGAGGAATTTTATCCTTGCACTCTCCATAATGGAAAGCAAAACAAAGAATGTAGCAAATTCTTTTTTTCTGGATTCTGCAGATAGAAATAACACACATTATCATTATAGGAATATTATTGTGACATCTTCCGTCTAATGCTGCAGAGGGCATTAACTGAAACCTGAGACAGGTAAAAGCTCTCCTCAGAGTGTATTTATTCACAGCAGTTCGATCAATTTCAAGGCTATGTTGACATTAAAATACTCTATGAGGGGATATGTGATACAAATTTTAGCCAGGGAATACAGACACCTCTTTGTGTACACATCTATCAGTCTTTTAATAGGACTTTCTTGATGGTGGTGATGGTAGAAGCATCTTCTTCATCCAAACACCCAAGTACTGTGTTTACATCAACAATCAACAATCTGCACAATAATTGAACTGGATAAGTTGATTTTTTATAGTTCAATTACAAGAAAAAGCTTTAGAGACAATGGAGTGTACCTCCAGGATGAGTCAAACCACTGTTAGCAGCACTGAAGTGACCTCCCTGGGGAGCAAGCTTGGGCAATGTGTATGGAGGTCCTGGGCTGCCCAGATGACAAGACCCGCCTCTCAGCCTCATTGATGTGGTCCAAAAGAAAGCAGAGCAATACAGCTTGGCTGCAAGAGCTGCCAGAAAGAGGCATGCAAGGCACCATCCAACCAACTTAGGGACTACACTCCAGATATGTGTAGGATTTATTCTCGTTAGCCTTTATACTTCTTAGCCTTTTCTTCTCCTGAAGATATCACGCAAGGCAGCAGATACTTAGGACCAGAGTTTTATTTCTCCTGGATGGGCTCCATCTGCCCCTCACTTCTCTCTACAGCACTTGCATAAACCACCTTCTTGACCACTGGAACCACTATTGGCCTTGTCCATTCAATCTGCCACAGCCCGTCTTCTCATGCAGGGGAATTCCCTAACTCACTGAGGATTTGAGACCCATTGGCTACCCTCACCTGGTTTAGCCAGTCAGTGTATGTATAAAACAATGTGACATACATATTTTAACTGCAAAGATGCTAAGTAGATGTGTATGCTTATTTACTTGTTCACCACTTTTCCGTGTGTTGTTTCCCCACATTATCATTAAATTTTAAGGCAAATTCAAAAACACACACACTTAAAATACTTAAAAGGCTACTTTGGTACTAAGTGGTATATAAATATATGAAATAAATATATATAACTTTGTTCATACATCTTTGTACTCAGGTGTTGGTTGTAAGCATGCAGCTGAATCTCCTAGTTAGAGAAATAGTGAATAATGTAGGCAAAATTAAACATTATTAAGGCAGATTGATTTCAACAGGAGAAAATAATGTACTTAACTGTCTCATTTGCTTAAAACATGCTTAAATTCATCAGAATTGTGGCCAGGTCTGCCAGATTCAACACTGCCGGTTACCCACTGGGCAAAGACTGCTTGTAACAGTCACCACCTCACTCTGCCTAACCCGATTATTGGTTCTATCAAAATGGTAAGTGCCAACCATCTGTTTTAGTACAGCATACATGGATGAGATCAAGCCAAAAAGCACTGTGCATGCTATGCTGAGTACTACAATTGTTTGAAATGTGAATACTCTCTATCCCCTCCCCCCAAATTGATCATGAAGGGGATGACTTTGTTACTGGTTTTTATGTAGACTACAATCTACCATTATTTTCTTTTTTTGCCTTATAGTTTGATGCTACCAACAAATAATCTTCATTCCTCTGTAGTTACATTTCTGGTATATGACATCCTTCTAGAAATAAAAACATCAATAATTAATGTAAAACTTCTAATTTACATGGCACTCTACAGCCCTGTTTCTAAGTCTTAGATTTGGTGCCAGAGGACCTGCATCAGAGTTTGACTAATATTAACAGGTTTATAGCTTGATACAAGCAAATGTGCTTAGACAGTCCTAACAGGGTCAACGGGACTCGCTTCCTAATAAGAGTGCTAAGGATTTAAGCCTTCTCCAGATTCTAGCTAGATGCTAAAGCAGGAGCAAGTAGTAACATAAAGTCAGTGGGCTGCATGCAGATAACAAGACTTTTGTTTCAGCTGCACTGTTGTCTCCTGTGCTGTGCTATTGTCATATGGCAACTTGCTCTATGACTGAATTATATCTGATAGAGAGATTGGGTAAGTAGGGGGGAAATTGCACTGCATTCTTTCTGGATCCTGGATGGGGTGTACTCACTTACAATACATTACCTCTCCCAATCTACTTCTGTTAAGAAAGCAAGAAAATCGTGACATTTACCCAGCAATTCAATGAAAAAATATTTTTTGAAATGCCCCTATTCCTCACTTTGCTTCCTCAAATCATTTAAATTTTTCACCATGTTTACTTAGAAATAAGTTCCACTGAACTCATGAGGCTTGCTTCTGATTAGCAGTGTAGTGCTATGCATGCCTAATCTTTAAACTCCCTCACCTGCTTCAAAACCACCTTTTCTTGAGGAGGTAGGTCTCTCTCTCACTATATATAAGGGTCTGGTGACTTCTATTTCAGTGTATCTGAAGAAGTGTGCATGCACACGGAAGCTCATACCAAGAACAAACTTAGTTGGTCTCTTAAGGTGCTACTGGAAGGATTTTTTTTATTTTTTATTTTGTTTAGTTCTAACCTGGTAATACTGCAGTGTCACTGGAGAGCAACATCCCTTTAATCTGCAAAAATAAAAACCACACTAAGCACTGCTGAGTTTCTAGCTGGCTTCAAAGGCATGTCTTACTGAGTCATCTGTAGGTTACACAAGTAATCATATGGCAGAGGAAGAAAAAAGTGTTCAATATACACACTGAACCTCTGTGTAATAATGCAGTAACATTGCCAGTGCCTAGGGCAAAAGCATTTCAGCACACAAACAGAGGATTAATGATCTGTTTCTGCAATACACTTTTGATTTTAATGTAACTTTTGATCTTTAATCAGAATATCTTTTTAGAAAGAACATCTGGCCTAAAATTTATTCACATACTGTCGTGAGCAAATTTATCCCTTTGAAAACAATGTTCTGGTGCACACACTGAGCTTCCCACTTTTTTCAATGGAGAGGACATTTCCTTGCAGACAAATGAGTGCACAAGGGGAACAGCACTCTTCATTTTTGTGAATAAAGAAGGTTGTATGCAGCAGTATATTTCAAACCATTTAATATAATCTTTGGAAATGCAGTTGGCTAGTTTCATCCCTTCCTGTTATTACTACTTTCCAAGTTGAGAAACTGTTTTCTGCGGCAGGCAGGGAGCAGGTCAGGGAGTCTGATTTTCTTTAATAACCATACTGACTGACACCTGATGTATTTATTCCTTCCTTTTCTTTAATGGCAAATAACATATTTACAAAATAGCAAAAGCAATTTTAGCAAATTTGTCATGTTTCCTTATTTGAACTCTATAAATACAAAAATTTACAAAAAATAGCTTATTGACAATTGTTGTTGTTTAGTCATTTAGTCGTGTCCGACTCTTCGTGACCCCATGCACGCCAGGCACTTCTCTCTTCCACTGCCTACCGCGGTTTGGTCAGACCCACGTTGGTAGCTTCGAGAACACTGTCCAACCATCTCGTTGTGCTGGGCCCGGGGGTTAATCCGGGAAGCGAGGTCCAGGTCCGGTCCAGAGTTTGAAGAGTCAGCGAGGAGTCAGTCCAAAGAGTCAATGCAGGAAACGGGGCAGGAAACCAGGCAAGGTCAGGTACAGGAACACAGGCAGGATCTGGCAAACAGCAATGTTGCTCCTGTAACCTTGGGTGGGGTCTGGAAGCCTTTTATCTCTGGCGAGGTAATGGCCGTTCCCGATCCCCCGACGACTCACCACACTCCTTCTGCGAATACTCAGGTCTCTCCTTCTCTCAGACCTGAGTCTCTGCAGCTCGGGAGACGTCGGTGGGTTACTAGACCCAGGGGCCGCCTCAGCCTCTCCTGACCCAGCCGGTAGTGGAACAGCTGTCAGTGATGGCCCAGCTGATGGCAACGAGGTATTCTCTGCATCTGGAGCCAGGACAGGCTCAGGCCCCTGACTCGGCCAATCTGGTGCTTGTTGCAGGGGAACCTGTGCAGACTGGGGCCCATCAGGATCAGGCCCCAGACTTGGTTCAGATGATGTCTGAAGCAGAGGATCCAGTGCAGACTGAGACTCCTCTGGTTCCGAGCCCGAGTCCCAGGCCATCACACTCGTCCTCTGTCTTCCCCTTCTCCTTGTGCCCTCCATCTTTCCCAACATCAGGATCTTTTCCAGGGAGTCTTCTCTTCTCATGAGGTGGCAAAAGTATTGGGACCTCAGCTTCAGGATCTGTCCTTCCAGTGAGCACTCAGGGGTGATTTCCTTAAGAATGGATAGGTTTGATCTTCTTGTAGTCCATGGGACTCTCAAGAGTCTCCTCCAGCACCATAATTCAAAAGTATCAATTCTTCAGCGATTGGCCTTCTTTATGGTCCAGCTCTCATTTCCATACATCACTACTGGGAAAACCATAGCTTTAACTATATGGACCTTTGTTGGCAAGGTGATGTCTCTGCTTCTTAATATGCTGTCCAGGTTTGTCATTGCTTTTCTCCCAAGAAGCAGGTGTCTTTTAATTTCGGGACTGCTGTCACCATCTGCAGTGATCATGGAACCCAAGAAAGTAAAATCTCTCACTGCCTCCATTTCTTCCCCTTCTATTTGCTAGGAGGTGATGGGACCAGTGACCATGATCTTAATTTTTTGATGTTGAGCTTCAGACCATATTTTGCACTCTCCTCTTTCATCCTCATTAAAAGGTTTTTTAATTCCTCCTCACTTTCTGCCATCAAGGTTGTGTCATCAGCATATCTGAGGCTGTTGATATTTCTTCTGGCAATCTTAATTCCGGCTTGGGATTCATCCAGTACAGCCTTTCGCATGATGAATTCTGCATATAAGTTAAATACAGCCTTGTTGTACTCCTTTCCCAATTTTCAACCAATCAGTTATTCCATATCCAGTTCTAACTGTAGCTCCTTGTCCCACATAGAGATTTCTCAGGAGACAGATAAGGTGGTCAGGCACTCCCATTTCTTTTAGAACTTGCCATAGTTTGCTGTGATCGACACAGTCAAATGCTTTTGCATAGTCAATGAAGCAGAAGGAGATGTTTTTCTGGAACTCTCTAGCTTTCTCCATAATCCAGCGCATGTTTGCAATTTGGTGTCTGGTTTCTCTGCCCCTTCAAAATCCAGCTTGCACTTCTGGGAGTTCTAGGTCCACATACTGCTTAAGCCTGCCTAGTAGAATTTTAAGCATAACCTTGCTAGTGTGTGAAATGAGTGCAATTGTGTGGTAGTTGGAGCATTCTTTGGCACTGCCCTTCTTTGGGATTTACAATAGTGGCCTTCAAACACAGCAGTCTTGTATCTTGAATTGCCCCAAAGCAACAGATGACTCAAAGTCCTAAGTTTGCAGCATGTTCCTCAGAATGTCTAGTATCTTAAAATATTTTGTTTTAAAGTCTACTGAACATGCTCAGTTCAGTGCCATTTTCTATGCTGAGTTCATTGTCAGTTATTGAGCAGTGATCTTTGCACCAGAAACTGTCTGCTTTGTTTTGCTTGGATCTCTGCTGTCTATATCCTTTTTGCACTGATCAAGAACTCAGCACATTATTAAGGTAATGAATGTAACTCACCAGATTTCCCGTGTTCTGTGAATATGGTGTTTGACTTTGGAGTCCCAGCTCCTATTTACATTTTTTTTTTTTGTCCAGAGGTGGAATCGTAAGGAAAAGTGTGATCTTAACCCTAATTAGGAGTTTACAATTGCTGTAAAAACTACAGCTGCCTTCAATAAAAACTTCTTTTGTATGAAATTTTGTAATTGAGGCCTATGCCAGATTGCTGTAGTCACATCCCTTTCATTCCCTTGTCCCTCCAATGAGTAAAAGTCAGTGGTATGAGAATGCAAGTAGGGTACTGATTGTGTGTGTGTGTGTGTGTGTGTGTGTTGTGTTGTGTTCAGCACCTGGTATTCTGGAATTGTGTTCATAAGGAAGATTAGAAGACATAAACTTATTGAGTTCACTATTTTGGTCTGCACTATTGAACAAAACACACCACGCAAATTATGGGAAACTTCACAATACACCATTCACACACCTTTCACACAATGAAAGTATTGTAGAACTATTTTAGATCTTTCCCATGGTATCATTCTGGACTGTCTAGGGAGGGTGGGAGCTGGGGGCACTGTTATGCAGCGGTTCAGATCCTTCCTCCTTGGCTGTGTCCAGAAAGTGGTGTTGGGGGTGAGTGTTTGGCTCCCTAAGTACTCACTTGTGGGGTGTGGAAATACGTTTTATTTATGTTTTATTTATGCTTGTGTTTACTGTATCCTTCCACTCTGGAAGGGAAAGTGAAAGTAAGATCCAGCAGACAATTTACTGTCTGGATCAATCCGCGGGGCAAAAAGGCTCCAACTTTGAATTTGAGTTAATCTTCTTCCCGCCCTTTTTAGGGCAGCAACAGAGTTGTTATTGGTTGATGTATTGATGATGACGTTGCTTATTCTTCTCAATAAAAGGCTGCTGCTCCCTGCTTGGAGTTAGTTAGGTTAGTTGGTGGAGAAAAGCCCAGAAGCGAAACCAAAACTACCCACTCAGGGCAGCAGTAGGCTCTTCCACCAGATCACGATCTCTCTTGTCTTTTATTTCATTTTATTTCGTTTTACTTCTTAGTATTTTATTTGGCTACCAGTTTTGGCCACCTTTTAGTCTTTATTTTGTGGAACATCTTCTTATGGACAGACGCTTGCAGAGGACTATCGAGGCATTCTAACTCACAGATCCAACCTTCAGACTCAAGCCAACGGACTTTCATTTCATGGCGCGGTGGGAGCAGGCTCCGGAATTACCGGCCATCCCGTCCGCAGGCTTCCCACAACTGGCGCCCCATGTGAGGCAATACACGGGAGGCGCTGGCTATTCCCACAGTGGGGTGCCTCAGGGCTATGTTTTCACTCCCGTGATTTTAGCATCTATATGAAGCCGCTGGGAGTGTATATTATTTGCAGTCTCAGAACAGTTGAGTTTTCAAAAAGTATGGCTTCAAAGGTCTGAGATTGCAAACAATTATTTTGAGAAAGTATTTTTAAAATTCAATTCTGTATTAATAGACAGGATATTATTTTGGATGGGGAGGGTAGGTTAGTAATCTCCTTAGGC
Organism: Lacerta agilis; assembly: GCF_009819535.1. Lineage (NCBI taxonomy): Eukaryota > Metazoa > Chordata > Lepidosauria > Squamata > Lacertidae > Lacerta > Lacerta agilis. The sequence goes on along the minus strand of NC_046315.1, from coordinate 37,788,524 downwards.
TAGGTTATTATCTTCCCTTACTCCCCCCCCCCAAAATATATATATGAGACAAGATACGGAAACCAAATAGCCTTTTCAGTTATATACAGGGATTGCTATGCACATACTAGGACTACATTAAATGTTCACTTATTTAACTTTGGGGTAATATTTTGTGGGAGAGCAGAAATATTTTCTGAAAGAAAATCCTTACATTACGGCCAATGAATTCCCCCCCCCCCAGAGGGCTGTACTCCCTCATGTGCAACCTTCCGGGGGTTCATGTAAATGGTGGCTGTGGCAAAAGCAAAGGATGCAATTCCCAAATTCAGAGGTTTCAACACACTTTTCCATTCGGGCAAGCAAGAGGTATAATCTCAGTTCAAGGAAAGCCAGGCAGAAGCACACAAGGAGGATATAGGGAGAAGTCAGTGGAAGGAGTGACCTGGGTAGGAGTGGTTTGAACTAGACAGAATCCATAGTCCAGACAGAGAGGTCTAAAGGGCCACATTCAGCCCTCAGGCTTGAGGGTACACACTTGAGGGCCTTCTTGTTTTTCAAAGCTGTTTGTTTTCCCCTGTCTGCTACTGCTTTCAAAACAGTTTATTTCCTCTTAAGGCTTCTTTTCCCTTCCTTTACATTATATAAACTTTCTCCACCATAAATTGCACTACATAAGCTGTTACTATCCTCTTCATTGATTCTTCCTACAATGTCAAGCTGAGCTGTCATAACCAACATGTCAAATTTATTTTGTAGCATGGACTAAATTCTCCCAGCAATCACATTTCAATAAAGTTTCTCCAAAATGAGAAGCTCTTACTGTTATGTGGCACTTCAGTGTCTGAAGACAGGTTATTCTCAGGTAATCTCAACTTCCCCTTCTTAATGACATTGTCTGTACAGGTTCTATTTTACCTTGTGAATTGTTTCACCTTTTCATATTGCCGTACTTCTGTTCATTTTGCTTTGTATTCCACCAACAGATTTGCTGGCTGTGAGCCCTCTCATTAAGACTTTAAGGAAATGGGAGAGTCTAGCTTCAGCCTGAAGCAAGTTTACATAGGGCACTGCTGGTTTGTGGAGGCATCCTGGTCTGTGTGAAACAAGCTAATACTCAATTTTACTTTCTTTTAATAGTTTCTTTGCTGACGCCACCTGCTGTTTGCTTTCCTCCATATGCTGCTGGTGGCCTTTTACATTAGGAATGGCCTGTGTGACTTCAGGCAAGGGTGAGAAAACATGTAATAAGCAAGCAATTATGGGGCAGCACTAGTGCAGCAAATATGGACTCTTGTTTGGCTCTGCAAGTGGGAAAGGCTCCCTGCAGCCAAGGGGCTTTAAAGTTCACAGTTGCTTCATGCAGAGAATGCTCAATTTAAAACCAATTATTCTTGGGATTTGGCACATCAAATGCTTGAGTGGTAGGTATAGGGCTGAAAGGTAATGTAATAATAAAGAAGAATGTGTGTATCTGACAAGCTGGAACGTTTCCAGAGGAGGGCAACCAAAATGGTCGAAGGCCTGGAAACGATGCCTTATGAGGAACAGCTTAGGGAGCTGGGTATGTTTAGCCTGGAGAAGAGAAGGTTAAGGGGTGATATGATAGCCATGTTCAAATATATAAAAGGATGTCATATAGAGGAGGGAGAAAGGCTGTTTTCTGCTGCTCCAGAGAAGCGGACACAGAGCAATGGATTCAAACTACAAGAAAGAAGATTCCACCTAAACATTAGGAAGAACTTCCTGACAGTAAGAGCTGTTTGACAGTGGAATTCGCTGCCAAGGAGTGTGGTGAAGTCTCCTTCTTTTGAGGTCTTTAAGCAGTGGCTTGACAGCCATCTTCAGGAATGCTTTGATGGTGTATCCTGCTTGGCAGGGGGTTGGACTGGATGACCCTTGTGGTCTCTTCCAACTCTATGCTTCTATGCTTCTATGGTACACACATATATTAAAATGGCCATGCCCCTCTGCTGGTATGCAATCAGCAGTTAACATAAATACAGCGAAAGCACACTTTCAGACATTTCAAAAAAGGAGGAAATAGGAAGGGAAGTTAATAACAACAACCAGCTGTAGCAATTTCTGAGCCACAAACTCATATAAATTTGTTCTTTCATTATTGTGGTATGGAATAAATCTCTCTCCCTCTCCCACCCTCGTGTGTGTGTGTGTGTGTGTGTGTGTATATATATATGTGAGAATGATGCAAAGACAGAAAGTTGTGGTGTTATATTGTAGAATATTGTGTTTTTGTTACAGGCATATATTAGTTTTCCGTTGGCTGGGTCCCTAAGCTCCGTGTTACATGCTAATAAGTTAACATAGCTGAGGTCAGAAAAGACCAAGAGACAAAGGTAGGCAATGAAGACTGTGCCAGCAATAACCAATCAGTGGATAGGAGCTGAATTGGTTGTGCTAGTTGAGCTCAAAGGGATGTAGAACAGCATAATTAGTATTCAAATATTGCAGCAAAGAAAAGAAACAAAGGGATTGTGTTTGACAAAGTATGGCTAGCATCCTGAAGTGTATGCAAGCTGTCTGGATTAATAAAGTGTGTTCACCTGCCCATAAGCATTAGTGCTCCTCTGCTGCAGTCATCTGCATTCATGTGGATAAAACTGGAAGGAAGAAGGCAAAAACTAGGTGACTTTGAATACAACAAATGAAATGGGAACAAATGAAAGCCAGGAGAAAATGCAGTCAGCAATGTAAAATTGAGACAGCAGCAATAAAAAGGAGCCCAGTAAAGAGAATTTAGCAGCCGCTTAACAGTACATAGGTAACAGGTAGCCAACCATCTTATACTTGCCAAATAACAATTAGCTTATGCTTTCCAAGGAGGGTAAATTGTATTGACATCAAAGTGCCTTAATGTAGCTGCCAAGTTCAGGGAGGGGGGAAGATGAAAGGAAAGAGAGAGGAGCCAATTTTAGAAAGGAATTACTTATCCAGAATAAAAAGTACATCTGACAACTCAAGGAGAGGAATGGGGGCGAGGGAGGAGAGATGAAAATTTTGTCATGGTTGTGAAAGGAAATAAATTCACTGTGCAGAGTAAAAACACAGAAGTCTCATAACTTTGCATGAAAAAGTTCTATTGGCATTGAAAATAAATGCAATCTTCCTTGTGATGCAGCATACATTAAAAAGAGCCATTCCAGTTCTCCCCTCTCTTGTAAAAAAAACAGGTTCTTGTTTGTTTCTGTATACTAACTGCAATTCAAAGTACTGGCTATGGTTTTTATGGCCCCAAATGGATTAAAAACAAGGTAGAATCTCCCTGATTGTTAAAATCTTGTGCAAAGACTCTTGCATGTCCCATCAGTTTCAGAGTTGTGCTGGCTGGAGACAAAAGAGGCATGTGTGCCTCTTTCCCAAGACAGGCATGTCTTTCCCAAGACATGGCTTTTCCCTGTGGTATGGAAAACCTGTTTAGAGACTTCTATACTCTTAAGATGATTTGTTTTATGCACTTGATACAATTTTTGTGAATAATTCGTCTGCTTTTGGTCATTTTAACATGTTTATTGGGTTTTATTTTTGTACTTGATAATTGTCTATTTTTCATTATCTTAATTCTCATTGGAATGGTTCATGGAAGGGCAGGATAGATAAATGCTTACAATAAGCAAATGATGGTTTTGGAACCTAGGCTTTTAGAAACATTTAGTTCCTCTCTTTTGCTCAGAGAAATAGCTGGCATTTTCAGGATTTTGTGCCAGGCTATAGGAGCTATATTATAGAAAAAAAATCTACAACAGGAAAAAAGTGTAATTACAACCCCATGTTCTCCAGAAATAAGCACAAGAATATAGCCTAAAGTTCACATTATTTTTGTCATATACTGAAAAGGGGTGGTGGGAACACACAAACAAACTAAAATAATGGTAGGAAATTGTCTACACTTTTATATTTAATAATTTATAAAAATACTTTTAACTTTAAAGGGAATTTTAAAATCTCAAGATCAATAATTCTCCATCTTAAATACTGTGTTGGTCAGCATCTTTATAATGTTAGGTTAGGAAAAAATAATGATGAATCAAATAGGAAACAACACCTTTCTAAGTATCCAGGAGTGACTAGTGCGATTACAGTGACCTTGATTCAGAAATGCATAAACAAGCAAAAGTGTCTAAGGAAAGTAAGGAAATTTATTAGCTTTGCATATGAAGAAATAATGTATAGATTAGGCTTGTCTCTCTAGGACATGTTGGCCACCTAAACTGTTCAAGGCTATCAGCAAATAACAGAAGTGTGTAGTTGTAACTGGTAACCCGGGAAATTAGATAATTGTCCTAATTCGGTTATTCCTTTTCAGTCCAGGAGTTCCACTGCATACACACAGTTTCCCCTTCTGTAAGAGGACCACCATTCACTTAGTTAGTTCAGGAGGCAGTTTTTAAATTGCAAACATATTTATGTATATTGAAGCAACTGGGTAGGGCTTTGCCATGTACAAGATTACATCAAGGCAAATGAAACTGTGGAACAATGCACTGTGCCAAGATATGTTATACCATGTATAAACTGGAAAGAGTGGGAAATAGGAATACATTTTTCAATCTTACAACTTGCTTAAGTGGGTAAATTTGCAGTCTTCTCATAGTCCAAATAAGATTTAACAATAGAGCTCAGCTGAGTAGGTATGCTGTCAAGACGTCTGTTGTATCAAATGTTATGTCTGTATGTACATGCATGTTTATTAACATAATTTGCATTTATAGTCAATAAAATCATTGCAAAAACACTTGAACAATATAATTTTAGCAGAACAAAATATGGAAGTACAAACAGCAATATTTTAAATGAATCTGAAAATAGCTTTTCTTTCTTCCAGAGGAGTTTCCATGATACCCAGAATATCTGACAGTTCCCAGGGACAGGAAACAATGTATAATGGGCATTTGTCAACTGTGTATAATTAATATGCATACACACTCCTTACTTCCATGTCTGACTAAAAATATAAATCAGGCACCCAGAAACATAGGGACCTTAAGCAATAGGTTTTAAAGAAGGTAAAGGATACCATCAAATCCAACAATTTTTCAAAACACAAAAGGAATTTCATGGGAAGTGGGAACATGTCAAATAAATAAAATAATGTATTTATTAAATATATTTTAGCCAACCCCTCATCTAAAGTTCTCAGAGTGCATTACACTTTATTTGAAACCACAAAAACAAATAAAATAGCAGAGAAAACAACAATACAAATCACTCAAAAAACCCTAGAGAACCTACAATGGCACTCACTGCAGTGGCAGGCTAAAATCCCGCAAATGCTTGGGCAAACAGGTCCACTGTTACCTGATGCTGAAATGCTAAGTGTTGACACCAATCATGCTTCCAGGAGGAAGAAGTTGAAGCTGGGCGCTGAACCAAGGTAGGCAAGTGGGACACTGGACAGAGGAAGTATACCTCTGAATACCAGATACTATAGAAAAATGGAAGAGGAGACTGAATATGGATTTGCTTCTAGGCTTGTTTTTACTTCCTATGATATGCCTTTGGTTAATGTTACCTACAACTGCTTACTCTGATTGGCAATGAATCTCTAGTGCAGAAATAGGCAAATTCAGCCCTCCAGATGTTTTGGGACTACAACTCCCATGATCCCTAGCTAACAGGACCAGTGGTCAGGGATGATGGGAATTGTAGTGCCAAAACATCTGGAGGGCCGAGTTTGCCTATGCCTGCTCTAGTGTCTTCAGCAGAGGGCTTCTCCAGTCCAGCCTCTGAAGATTCCTCCCTGTACTGGAGAAGCAAGGGACTGAAGAAGGTGCTTTATAAATGCAAAGCATGTGCTCTACTACTGAGCTATTGCTCTCTTACTGAAGTGCCATATCTTTCCCCCCTGAATATTCCTACTTGTAGGGTATAAAATGTACTCTGAATTTTAATAAAGGCGCATTATCTAGTAGCAGTACATCAAAAGGACTGCCATTGGTAAGAATTTAAATGCCCATTTAGTGTCCAGCACAGAGCCCAGCATCTATTCACAAATCATCACAACTGTAATATATAGTGTCTTACTTTCTTTGAAATCTGTGCATATTTATTTATATTTAGCTTTTAGATGTTATCCACAAAAGCTGCAATTCGGCCCCTTACTATTTATACATAACTCTCATTGATGTTTACTGGTGCATATGGCAATATTGCTTGGGAGAAAAAAACGTGCATTTTATATGTTTGTGTGTGCATGGCAAGTTAATGTTTCTTATACAGTTTAAGTGTCAGAAAAAAGAATGTGAAAGTTACTAAGTTTAATGCAATCTGTGAAAAGACCTCCCCAAAGATAAAACCTTATGGTAGTCATTGCAGTAACACCTGTTTGCTCCTTTGTGCTTGCCATCATGACATATTTGGGATGTGCTATACTGGCAAGTTAATGCCAACAAGACACCCCTGAATTCTCTGTTTCAAAATCAAAACCATTATGTGTTGTAAATATCATGTTACATTGCTAATGTCATCCTGGTTTTACTTTTTTTCTTTTAAGGGAAAGAGAAAATAACTAATGGATACACCACTGGAACTGGAGTCAGGGAGAATTTGGGATCAAGTTCCAGAAATGGCCTAGGGAAAGCTTCTACCTTTCACACTCAATCCCCGAAGTTGCAAATTGGTATTCATATTGTGAGGACCAACATACAAACATAGAAAAACAAGGTACCAATTAGTGACATGCACAACAATTATGGAATGAGCGAATAAGAGATAGAAGGAACTGGACAGCAGATTTTGTGAACGTAGAAGTGCAGTAAAGAGACATTAGAGGGAGTGCAGACAATATAGCTTGTTGAATGCAGAGGCTAGGAAGGGTGTAAAAGGAGGATGTCTAATCAGCAGTGCATTTTTTCTGGGTGTATGCAGGAGAACGCATACCCCCTAAACATTTTGTGAATATTTGTACTTTTGTCCATTCACTGTATTTATTCTTCCTGATTTGAACTATAAAATGGTGATTTTCTTGAGTAAAACGAGAGTACCCCTAAACATTTTTTTTAAGGAAAAACACTGCTAATCAGGGCTGAAAGATGGTCAGCGCTACTATGACTTGTTTTAAATCCATACACAGAAAAGGTGCTAGGTTAATCACTTTAAGGAAAAAAATCAAGTGCCATGTAGTGTGTGGTAACTGGAATAAAAATACACATACAACCTGATTATTTTTATCTGATAGTAGGAAAAGATAAAGCTGTTATAAAAGGCAGGAGTCCTTAGAGCAACTAAATGGGCAGCTCCAGTAAATGCCCTTAGTTACTGTGGCATGAAATGAGGAGCTAAAGCTAATCCCTTTAGCTATCCCACATGAAAATGAGATCTAAAGCTAATCCTTTTACAGTAGCTATACCACATGAAATGGGGTATTTAAGCAAATCCCCTTAATCATCATGGCAAGAATCAGGGAGCTAAAGTCAATCCCCTTAGCTATCCCACATGAAACAGAGAGCCAAAGCAATCTCTTTAGCTATGCTGGAGTTAAAAAGGAACTCCATCAGCCCCTTTAAGCCATTATGACTTGAAATGGATACTAACATATTTCTCAACACAGAAAGGCCCTAATTAGGGAAACAATAATATCTACTGGTGCAGTGAACTGGTTGCATTCATATATTACATGCTAATTGCTCTTTTAATTACTTATATTGACAATATAAATCACAGTAAGAGCATATTGTACAAAACTAAACGTGGTCTTAAAAGGTGCAGACCACAAGATGAAGAAAGTTGAGAACTATGGATAAAGACAGCCCCATGCTTTTATCCATAATTACCTGACAGGTCACTGGCCATTAATGCAACCCTTGGAAATAGTTTCCCATATAGGGCATTGTGTTCATGAAGTGCTAGGTCTTGATATTGTGCAACTCTAAGGACATTAGCATTAGTGCAGGGACCTTGAAATACATTTGCAAAAACCTTCAACACCCGACTAGGCAGCCAGCTTCCAGACATTTCCAGGAACCGCCACCTCAGCTGTGAAAGGCTCCACAGAGCTGCAGGGGTGTGTGGTAGGTTGAGGATATACTTGCCTCAGGATATACTTGGTTGAGGGTATCCTTGCCTCACAATGACACTGCACTGTGGAAGAATTTAAACAACCGATATAAAGTCAACATTGGATCATTGAGCTATATGTGAGGTTGCTAAGTAGAAACAGTGCTGGACCAGATGTTTACTGCGCCAAGTACATCTTAATCCTGTTTTTATCATCATCACCATGATTTTATTTTTATGTTGCTTTCCTATAGTTAAAACTATGCTCTAGGCAACTTACAACATAATCACAAACATAACAAAAGTCATAAATAATAAATAAAACACATCAAAAAGTACACAACCAAATTGAAATAATATCCACATAAATCATAAGATCTAAAAATAAAGATGCAAAAATTAATATCATTAGGAACAAAAAACCCAAACAAAGCACCCTAAACAATACCGCAGCCCAAGAGTGTGTTTAGCAGCTTTTGTAGCTGGAGTCAGACAGGGCCCCACCCTCCCAGACCAGGTGGGAAAAAGGCTTGCAATGCAGGGAGCCGGTCTTCCAGGACTAATAGCCAAGATCTTGCTGGCGTGACTCGCAGACTATTTGAAGGAGCTTGTTCTTGTACGTGTCAGCCAGCCAGCATCTGCATGGCCACTTCTGCTTCTTGTACTCCAGAAATGTCAAAAGAATCGTAGAGTTGGAAGCGATTCCAAGGGTTATCTAGTCAAACCCCCTGCAATGCAGGAATCTCAACTAAAGCATCCAAGACAGATGACCATCCAACCTTTGCTTAAAAACCTCCAGTGAAGGAGAGTCCACAACCTCCCAAGGGAGTCCATTCCATAGTGACACAGCTCGTACTGTAAGACAGTTCTTCCCAATGTTTAAGTTTAGTCAGAATCTCCTTTATTGTAACTTGAAGCCATTGGTTTGAGTCCTACCCTCCAGGGCAGGAGAAAACAAGCTTGCCCCATCTTCCATGTGACAGCCCTTCAGATTGTTATCATATCTCCTCTCTGTTTTCTCTTTTCCAGGCTAAACATACCTAGCTCCTTCACCTGTTCCTCATAAGGCTTGGTTTCCAGATTCCTGATCATCCTGATATCCTCCTCTGCACATGTTCCAGTTTGTCAATTTATCCTTGTTAAATCGTGGCACCCAGAACTGGACACAATATTTCAGGTGTGGTCTGACCAAGGCAGAATACAGAGGTACTATTACCTCTGTACACTATACTTCTGTTTGTGTAGCCTGGAATAGCATTAGCTTTTTTTGCTGCTGCATCACACTGTTAACTCATCTTAACATGTACTACTAGTAAGCCAGGTGTCCCCCCCTTCTTATATTTGTGTATCTGGTTCTTCCTGCCTGTGTGCAGAACCTTACATTTCTCCCTACTGAAATTCATTTTGTTGGTTTTGGCCCAGTTCTCCAATTTGTTAAGGTCTGTTTGAATCCCAATTCTGTCTTCTGTAGCATTAATTACCCCTCCAGTTTGGTATCACCTGATTTTCCCCTTTGTCATTCAGCCTCATTCTCCACATACTGTATTTTGTTACCATCTTGCTGACTCCGTCCACCAAAGTCTGTCTTCTGTCGCTTTTGAACTCAGTTCCTAATTTTCCACACAGAAACTGTTGGATGGCCTCCATACTAGTGCTGCAGATGTCATCAGATAAGTAGGAGAAGGTTTGTGTCTCTAGTGTTCAGATGTAAGTCAGTGCCTGCAGCAACTCGCACACTAGGTTTTTGTTGATGTCTAAGTCTGCAAGCTGTTCAGGGAAGCCAGCATTTCCCTCAGCTTGTTGCTTACTCCCTCCCTCTTCCCCTTCCCACAGTACATCTCTCTTGACCTCCTCAGGCGGGCCCCTTCTACAACCAGTGCCCTTCAGTTTGGCAACAAGCATTGGTTTGCTCTTGCTTTCTTTAAAATTATTAAATGTGCCCTTCAGTTTCAGAACAAAAAAAGCTTTCAGGGCAGCTCACATAAAACAAAAACAAAAATATTTTTAAATTTTTAATTTAAAGTGGGGAAATAACCTTTACAGATTATAAAATAATAATAAAATAGTTTTAATTTTAAAACACGGAGCAACTCAGAAACTGCAGAAGCTGGCATACTTGAATCCAGGCTGCCCAGTTCTTAAGGTAACAAAATCATTTAAAAAAAATTTTTTTTTGGAAGATAGCTTCAGTTACACAGGCATTCTCTGCTACCAAGTGGACAGGCTGCTATTCATAAATTTGAGAGAAAATTCCTGAACAACCCTTGACATACTAAATGGTATTGGACAATTTTTTTTATCTCAGCCTCACTTACCGATTTGTAGACTAGAAATCTTAGCAACTTACTTATGTGGATGGATGAGATAATGAAAATCACAGAAATGTGTATTTGTTTTTTGAGCCTGATACTCAATGGTAGTGCTACATTTAACATACTGTATTTAGACAGCTAGCTATGAGGTGTCAACTTTGTGGCTAAAAGGAGAGTTTGAGTCTTTTTTGAAAATAACAGAATCTCTAATGACAAGTGCTTGAACTTTGCTCCTGCATCACGATATCTGTGGAAATGTGGCAATTTCTGAAACGTTTCTGAGGCAGTGACGTGCAACTACTCCACTTGATAGCTTCAGGGGGTGATGCTGAATAAAATTACTGTTAGTGGTACTTCCTTAGCCTTAAAAATATATCAGAACATATACAGATATACTTGCAATGCATCTTGAATTTCCATAAACATCGTCTTTATGTTCAGCATGCAAGCTCATTTCCCATCTTTCCCAAGATTTCAAATATTCAAGTAGACTTATTATTCTTTACACTTCCTGCCCTTTTCAGCATTGTATGTGTGACTACAAACATACAAACTGTACTTTTCCAACTGGGTGAATATCCAAACCAAATCAATTTCTTTTAGCAAATAGAATAGAATTGAGCATGTGTGCGCGCACACACACACACACACACAGAAGTGATGTCAGAAATGCAATGGCAGAAATGGAGAGCAAGAGTGGGCTGCTATGTACATAGTGTTGTTGGACACTGAAGGCTACTTGCAATTGAAGCTGCAGGTTCCTACCACAATTTCAAACAAAGGACATATTGCCTTCCAATAAGGGATTGACCTACACCAGAGGCAAGGAACCTCTGGTCTGCAAGCCAATCTTGGCTCACCAAGGTCAATGCAGAGTGTGTCCTATCAGATTGGCCATTGTCTAAGGATGAAATCAGACATGCCACTAAATATGCCCCAAGAAGCCACATGGGGAGGTGTGACTTTCATCAGCAGTGCAAAGTGTCCACACTTGTTGTTTCAGAAGGAAAATTCATGGTGTGGTTTCTAATGATAGGCTACATCTAGTTTGGCCCTAAAAGCCTTGAGAAGCTACAAACATGTATCACTTCAAGACAAATGATCATAGCTAACAAACTGCTAGTGGACTGACAGCTATGAGATAAACAATGCAAAGAGAGAAAGAGGGGAAGAGTGAGAGTGAGATGCCAGAGAGCCTAACAATGTTATCAAATTGGTTTAGGAAAAGACAAATATTCTATGGCTGAGTGAAAAATATACTGTGAATCATTATAAAAGGAAAGAGCAAAATCATACATCAACTGGAAGCAAGCAACAAACCACAAAATCCTCAAAATCAACAATATGAAACAACTGTTTGCATAGTATGATAAATTTAGCACCACAGACGCCTTCCTCAAACTTTTAAACAAATAAATAAATAAATCAGCAACTGGAAATTATTCAAAGCCTTAGAAGAGCTCACTAGGGAGTGGAATACATTTATGAAGCGAAGTAATTACGTCTGTGGTTAATTTCATCGGAAGCTTGCTAACTGACAAGGAAGCATTTACAATAGCTGCAATCACAGGGATTACATGTTCTCGGGAGTCCTGCTGTAGCCAAACAATCTGGGGTGCTCACACTAGACTGTTCAATGCAGATGTGTTCTAATTAGCTATTTTAGACACAGGTGTGCATATAAAAAAGTAAGCACAGCTTACTGATGAGCTGGAAGATTCACAAGAAACTCCCCGTTTAACACTGGCACCATGTGGATTCCAGGCTCAGCATTCATTTAAAAATAAAATAGTGTTTGTTGCCCTTCCCCTTGTAAAGATAGCCTTGAAAATGTAAACTTCAAATTGATCCACTGAGATGAAAGCTATGGCTTTTGAAGCTACCGTGAGAGTAAATTTGGCAGCTCTTGTCCTAGCAAGGCTCTTATTCCTTTAATATTAACCTGCTAAATCTTCAGTGGAGGCCCTCTTGAATGCCCCAACTTCCTCAGGTGAATGTGTGGTTGTAGGGAATGTAGGGAGTGGGTTTTTTCTGCGGCTGCACCTAAGCTCTAGAACTTCTAAGGGATGTCTGTTTTGCGCCTTTGCTAATATACCTTTACTGGGCAGTAAAACAAACAAACAAAAATCGACATTCCTTTTTCTTATAAACAGCATTGGTTCATAAGTGTTTTTATTTGCTGAGACTTAGAAAAGCTCTGCTGAAATTGGTTTTAGTTGGATGATTTCTTTTTTATTCTACTGGTCTTAGCTTCGTGTTTCAGGTTTTTTACTTTCAGATGTTTATGTTGCTTTGACATCTTGTTTCTTGTTAGCTACCTTAAACTAGTCTTATTTATCTTATGTACTTATTCAAACAATAAATAAAAGCTGCGTAACAGCCAAAATTCAGCTTTCTCCACCATTGCATTTCCATTCAGGGAAAAGTGTTACCTGATATATTTCAACCTGTTTAAGACAGAGCGACATAGCTGTCAACTTTTCCCTTTTCTTGCGAGGAATCCTATTCGGAATAAGGGAATTTCCCTTAGAAAAAAGGGAAAAGTTGACAGCTATGCAGAGCGATCCTGCTGAAGAAAGAAAGAAAAGTTGCAACTTTAGGTGGACTTACTCCTGCCCTTGCCTTGCTCACCATGGTCGGTAAGGGAGGTAGCAGACAATAGGAATGGAAAGGAAACACTTGAAAGAAAGAGTGGAACTTGACAGTATAGACAGCTGCCAGTCAGCATGGTCATTACTGAGCTAAGGTAGGCCACTGGATAAAGTCAGTCTAAGGCAGCTTCCTATGTCCATTTATCTCTAGTCTCACATAAGGATATTTGAAAGTTATGCACCTGACAAAATGTCAGCTCTAGGCAAGAATCACATGAATGGAGTTTCAATACATTAGAAACCACTGTTGTACAGAATTGCCAGGTACTACCTATTTCTTCCAAATCCATAATTGACTATGCCTTATTTCTGATTAACACAGTTCTAAAGAGAAACCTGATCTTTCAGATCTCTCTCTCTCTCTCTCTCTCTCTCTCTCTCTCTCTCTCTCTCTCTCCTTTAATGGCAGTATTACCACACAGCCTACATGCACATTTCATGAAATGGCTTTCTAATTTTAGTAGGTCCAATGACAAATAACTTTCTGGGCCCTTTTCTGAAATACTGAGCCCAACTCCTGCTTATGGAATTATAAAAATGAGAAAATAACAAATGATTGAAACATGAGGAAAATTGTCACTTCAAACACTGAGGGAAGCAGCACACCAGAAAGCAAACCCTTCATAGATCTTCCCAGCAGTTCTGAAGCTTTATCCAATAGACATGAGATTTCCCCACCCCTACTCCGACCTATTCAGAAGTGATAAAATGATAATAGAGAGTACCGATTTTATGGAGAAAAAAGACACTGAAGGTAGCAAGGAAGCTGCTGGAATAGTGGGGAGTAGCAAGCAGTTTGGTCTCCTCTAATTTGCTTGTTTCCCTCAAGAATCAAGTATAGGAATTTGTTACTGGGTTTTCATTAATTTCTTCAGATGGATGGAAATAATAAAACAGAATGTCTGGATATCATTTTAAAGAGTAGTCATGTAATCAACATAAGGGTCTAAACTTGACAGTTTTCAGAAAGGTATGCCTCTAATTTTTACAAAGAAACAGAATATGCCATATTCAGTTATTCATATTGTAGACCTATACAGAGCTATTTTTAATGCTCACTTCTGGTGGGACTTTTAATTTCAGATGGATATGAATTAGTTTTAAAATTGGAATCATCTGCCTCTTATCATCCTATTGATTTTAAGAAGGATTCTGCAGATGAATATAATACCACATCTTGTTTTCTCTCTGTATTCCAAGGAAAACACATTTCAGAGTTAAAAAATATAAAAAACAGAGGACTGCAAATGTAAATTGTACTTATTAATAGACTGGAAATACAACCCGAGAATAAAAAGGATTGTAAAACCTTGAAAAATTTAATCCATAAACTTGAAAACAGTCTAAGATTAAGAAATGCCATATTGCTTAAAGTCCCTAAGGGCAGAGTCACTAAAAGAACTTTTAAAATAGATATTTCAGTATTGAGGAAATATAATATATATTCCTAGAAATAAAAGAGCCAAAGGAGGAAACAAAAATTAAACCACTTTCAATACTCTGTGTGCACAACCAAGCAGGACGTTCTGCTGCACAAAACCCACTAAATTGAAAAGGAGTTGCATGGTGATATGTGCCCCACATCTCTGATTATTTTGCACCATCTCAAGCATCGTCATAAAAACTCAGCATTGAAAAGGCAACACAACACATAAAAATAAATTATATACTGCCAACAGAATTGCTTAATTTAAAGAGTTCTCAGGATAAGAAGCTAATCTATAAAATGGATTAAGTGCTTAAATATATTGCATCTTAATTAAAAGTTGAACTATACAAGTTCTTCCAATGTGCTGTTAAGTGAACTAGCCAAGTGGAAAGCGTAACCCGATTTCTGAAGTGAAGAACTAATGATTTCTAGCGGGGTAGTGTCTCCTTTTCTCAATCTCTCACATGCACCAATCAAATTGAATTATGAATTTCTAGCTGCTCCCACCTTTATGTTTTAATCATGAGAGCACTCCCGCCACTTACTTCCAGCTGTAAACATATAGGGCCTAGTTTTATAGATAAGTGTTTACTCCTTCATGGAGAGCACATGTTGCGGTGGGGGCCAGCAAGTCACCCCTCCAGAGTTGGGCGGGAGCGTACAGATGGCCATGGCTACGATTGGGTCCTTGGTGTTGTTGGGGAGATTTTTATGTTGCAATGTGTTGATGGACAGCCCAGTGGGTTTAAAATGCTTGGCATGCCTTGCAATATTCCTCTTTGCTGTGTGCAACAGATCATCCGCCCTCCCCCCCCTCTCGTTTATTAGTCCTCTGCATTGACCTTGCTATGCCTGTCATGGGGTCGTCTGCTTTTGTGGCAGGGGGCTGGTAGGAATTTTTCCATCTGGCTGATTGGCTGGTGCCTTCTGGTTTTCGCCTACTGCGTAGCAATGAGTCACAACTTGTAAGGTTGGTGGTTAGGCATTGGTTATTACGTTGGTTGGTGGAGGGGAAGTGGTTGGCTGTGCCTGCCCCTCCAATGCTGCTGCTGCGCAGGGAATTCCGTTAAAGGAAACCAGGGGCTTGCAATGCTTTTGTCCGTATCCCCCGGTCGGGGGCCAGGGCCGCGCAAGAGCTGTCTGTGGTGTGAGTTATTCTGAGGGGTGATTGGGGACCTCGACGAGCAACTGCTATGCACAGAAAAGCATGTGGACTGTCAATATTCCTTTTTTGCAATAAGTTACTTTCATTTGCCAATCAGAAGCTGATTCCAAGATCTTTTTAATAATCCCTTCATATCTAAATAGTGCCAGAAGATTGAGATCACATAAGCAAAGCTTGAGACAAGTGGTTCTCCAGAGGTGCCCATTATGGAAATTTCAGCAACGCTAGACTCTGAAGGCGACACATCATGGACTTGTCATTCTCACATGACATTACTTTTGATATTACCTGACCACAGTGAGTAGACCACATACCGCAGTGGCTTGTACACTGGTAATGTAATGTCAAAATGAGCCATAGGAACCAACTCCTAGGGGCTGAGGTCCCTTCGCCCCCCCAATAAGGCATTGCCATTCAAGTAGTGTGTGCGTGTGCTCTGTCATGTGATTATGTGGGGCAGGGCTTACCCGAGCCACCCCAATATTTTAGTCAAGTTGGCACTCCTGGAAGGATCCTTGAACAGCAGAAGCCAAGAGAGAAGCCGAAAGGCCCAGCAGGCTGGAAAATTATTTTTGCCCTGGGCGTGGGGCCAAGTGCCACTATTGGTCAGTTGGTCCCACACCCAGGGGAATTCTAATTCCTGCCGCCATTGGCCAATTTGGTGGCAGGAGGATGATCCAGCCTGTAATACGCCAGTTCACAGAGGAACCCCGGGGCTCGCCTGCAAAGCCGTCTGCCTAAGAAGGAGCGAATGGACCTACTGAAAAAAGGCTAGGCTAGAATTATTTTGCTGTTCATATTTTATTTACTGGAGCTATCATGTTTATATATTGGTCTCCTATCAAAATTGAAACAGGTGTACAGAATCACTCCATTGGCTCATTGCATACCCATAGTATTCTGAAACTTTGTTTAATTTCTACAAATAGGAGTGCTGTGATAACTTCTAACAAAACGTGTCAAGACTAACAGTTCACCAGCTATGACAACTGAGGCATCATAAAGCACTCCCAGCAATTCGTATCCTCAGTATTTTATATTTGCATAACATCATGGCCAGAATCCAACAGCTGACTAATGCAAGTGCAGCTAGGGCTTTCCCCTTGTTAAGCAACAGCTTGCATTTGCTGACCCATGACTTCCATAGCTAGCAATGGGACCCTGTTTTGCAGATGGTTCATTGAACTGGGGTTAATGTTTGCAATAATGAACTTTTAAACCTGACAAAACAAAATCTAGGTAACATTCATATTCTTAACAGCAGGTAGGGAAATTTGCTACTTACACTTTTCAAATAGCCCTAATATACATTTTAAATCATGCTCAATATGATTTGAAGTGTAACATTCAATTTCATGCATATACTTTTTAAAATAGTAAATCATAATTTTCACAAGGTTGCAAAAAAGATATTCACACCTTAGCAACAACAAAAATCCTGTCATAAATATTTATGCTGTTTTGTATGTATAGCATTTTATATATGCAGTTCTATTATTAGAAATATTTACTAAATGCCAGTTTTTCTTTGAGCTAAGTACTTTGAGCTGAGTACTGCTCCTACTGCATTAGTCCTCAAAGTTACTGCCCACTTGTTTGACTTTATTTTAAAACTGCAAATACAGAGTAATCAAAATCTAAATAGACTTACCCCATTTAGAGGATAGGTTTTCCATCCTAGCTCTCCAATTGCAGTGGTTGTATCAAGCAATACAACTAGAAATAAAAAAAGTTAATTAGTTGAAAGAAAAACCCACTTTATACAGATATGAAAAAGACCTCTTATAGGTTTACAACTTGTGTGTAAATAACAGCTGCTTTGATTTTTTTTTACATATCTCAGATAATAAAACTTACTTATAGCAAACACTTACTTTCTACAAAAATAAGAAGAAAGATTGGCAAGTTCTGAGGTTAGTGTTAAAACATAACACATTAACACAGAAATACAAAGTGAAGTTGAAAAACCATAATGAAAGAAGAAAGAAGGGCAGTTTAATGACAATGAATGCCCATTCTTACATCAGCTCTGCAATAAGGCTCCTCCTCCTTCCTTTCTAAAAGTTCAAGGTCATGGGAAAAAGCCCCATGCTATGATTTCTTTCCACAGCAACATTGCTTCCATTACAGGGTGACACTGTTGTGGGAAGGGGCAAGGCAAGGGCTCCTCCTATGTGACCTTACCTGTGTGCTATTGGTGCTCTATATGTAAGTAAAATATACACCTGGAAGGAGCTCAATGTATTAAACCCAGGTGTGGAAGTTTCCACCTTCCCATTGGAACAGGCAAACCACCTTTCCAATTTAAAGTGCTGTAGGTTCAGCCAGATTATTTGCTACATAGTAAGAATGTTCAAAATGCCCATGGTTGTGCATAATTCCCACCTGAGTTTTGACTGCCATTTTGTGTTGGGATTATACACCTCCCGAGCTGCAGATATGTAGATTGTTGCATGTCACATGTCTGTTTACATTCCAGCACAGATTGCTGGCGTGAGCGGAACTTCCGCTCTGTATTGCTTTTGTTTTCAGTCTCTCTCCGAGAAGACAGCGAGGAGAGAAGCCATGTTTCCTTTGTCCTGATTTATGTATAATAAATGCGTAGTTTAGTATTGTGTCCACGCCTTAAGCCTCATTTGTTGCGCAGTTTACACTGCTGAGCAATGTGTGCTCAAGGCTGCTCTGCAGCTTGAGTCACAGATGCACGTCGGAGGAGCAGAAGTCGATGGATCTCACCTCCGCAGTGGCAAGGCTAAGAGGGGAGACGCTCCAGCTGGGGCCGAGCCAGCTAGCTTTTCATCCCCGATTCTCACATTTTGAACCTAACCTACTGGTAATCTCTTTGTTTTCCATATCAGCAAAGTATATGCATTTCTGCTACTATTTTCTAATGTGTGTGAAAGAACATCCAAAATTTTGCATGGATGAGTGTGACTGAAGAAGGAACACACAAACTAGGATGAACCGCAAAGGCAATTAAATTGCTGGTAAAAGTGCTTTTATTTGCATTATTCATCCAATGTAGTTTTTGATATTTTGTGGAACTTTGAAAAAGTGTCTAATTGCTCTATGGAGAAAAAATAAAGTTCAATTTTGGAAGACCCAAGGGTAGTGAGCTTTGTCTTCAGCAATTTATTTTAAACTGTGAGCCTCTGTAGATAATACATTATGCACCTAATATTTCTCTAAGTAGAAATGACAGTTCAGCAGCAGCATTAGGTGACCATAAAATCTAATCTCTGTAGTAAGTCTCTGGTTTGCTTATTCTTCAGGGAAACTTTGTTATAAGTCGAATGTATGATGTTTGAATAATAAAATGTGACATAATTAGAGAGTCAAATCACAAAGGTATTGATTAGGAAAATGTAATACAAGACAACTGGGTTACGAACCTACAAGCTGTCCAGTTATAGTAAACCTCCACAACTAAGAGGGCAAAACACATCCTGGACTAATTGATTAAGCTGTCTGCGGACAAACGCCGACCTCGGTCTATAGAGCGAGATGAGCGCGCAACCTCAGAGTCGTCCGCGACTGGACCTAACGGTCAGGGGTACCTTTACCTTTACCTTTAATCCTTATCCTAGTATACAAGGAGTGATGAGGCAAGCAATACACGGAATGGCTTTTACATCCCAAAGCCAAACAAGATGCTGCTGAATATTCACCAAGTACGTCTTTGGTGAAAACTAGAAATACTTGTTTTGTATCACTGATAACATAGAAGACCACTGAGTCCAGACTCAAAATCACCTAACTGCTCCACTGCCTAGAGTTGCTAAAAATACATTTCATATCTAAGTAAAGCAACTCCACAAGGACATACAGGTTGGTCTATGCATGTTTACTCAGTATTTCCCATTATATTATTAGGTCATAGTCCTAAATATGTGCTCAGAATAAAAATTAAAATGTGTTCTAAGCTAAAAAAATGAAATGTGTTCTAAGCTATCCTCTCCCTGGATCTAGAAGAAACTTTTTGAACATAGCGCCTGCTAGATGTTGTTAGACTACAACAATCAACAGCCCTTGCTAGCAGGCACCAGGTTGAGGATGGCTGAACTAGTCTAGCTCTTGTACCCGGACTTTCTGATAGTAAAGTCATCCTAGTGTGATCATCAAGTTTGCACACACAACTTATTCTTTGGTGTCAATTTATTCTTCAAAAAATAATGACAACTAAGAGCTGAAGCTTTATAAAGTAAGCCACACAACTGAATAAAATTCCAGTCTCTTTGGCAAGTACCATTAGGCAATTAAAATGGGGAAAATATGGACTCCTGACAATACAGCTTTTTTATTTCAACTTTCACTAGCAGCATTTTCTACCAAAACAACTCTAAAGGCTTAGAAAATGTTCCTGCTATGCTGAAATCTTTGACAATATTTGCATAGAAACTTTTCTAGGATAATGGGTATAATAGATGCCTACCCAGGGTTAGTATTTTTAACTATAATTTTTACCGCTGTGCAAATTGTTCTGCCTGAAGAAAACAGTGCATTCAGAATATATTCAGAAGCCACAAATAGCTGCCTGTTTTCCAAAAGAGTCTAATCCATAAGCATAACAAAAAGTATAAAGGGGATTTAAAAATTTACGTTAATACACTGAGTGCAGAAGAGTTGGCCTTTCTAAGGTTTGAAAGTGCAGAAATAAGCTTCCTATTTTGTACATTAAAAGAGAGGAAAGAGTAAGAACAAATTTGTATTGGATTTAGGTTAATTTTTTAAAAATAATAATCTTGGCCTACCCCAAGAGTTATCCATGAATAATTAGAAGTCATTATCCTTCTGTTTGCTGTGGACTAGTTTACTATAAAAGTCTGTCATTTACTTCAATGGAATGGGAAATCAGTTTGTAAATGTCCCATACATGAAGGGACTCTTCATGTACATCAATATATTGAGAGAGTGCTTTTTTCTAAAAAATAAATAAATGTTTAGGGGTACTCTCATTTTGACTCAAGAAAATCAACATTTTATAACTCAAAATGGGAAAAATAATTATAGTAAAATGGACAAAATACAAAGATTCACAAAATGTTTAGGGGTATGTGTACCCCTGCATCTCCCCAGAAAAAGCACTGCATTGAGGGAATGGTTAGATGCATGTCTTTGTTAGTGTAGTAACATCACAACAAACAAAGGGGAGTTATAGTCCAACAAAACTGGAGGTTAGCCACCCCTGCTTAGAATGTTCATAAACTTTTTATGTATTGACAGAAATACAGAGTGTCAACAGGCAAGTTTTCAGATAAAATTAAAAGATATTTGAAAGCAGTGTTTCAATAATAATAATAATTATAATAGAAACACTGCTTTCAAATTATTATTATTATTATTATTATTACTATTATTATTATTATTATTATTAATCCCCTGCCCATAGTCCTTGCTTTTCTGATGGTGTTTCTGGAAAAATCACTATTTCTTATTTGCAATTTGGGGATACTTGGAGGTCCAGATACTTGGATTTTAAAATGGTGCTATCATGCATGCATGCATTGGAGTTGGCTTCTGCTATGTGAACAAACCCAGGCTATGTCTCAATTCATTCTTTCAAGAGGTCTTGCAGTGTAAACACTGCCGAATGTGTTTGCGTTGTAGCTGCTTTATAAAACTTGCAACCAGCTTCTGAATATACCTGCTTCAGAAGCCTGTGGAGAGACTGGCTGCTGCAAAGAAAACCAACACAGCACACCACAGGTGCAAGATAGAGTCTCAATCAGGGGTAGGCAACCTAAGGCCTGGGGGCCAGATGTGGCCCAATTGCCTTCTCAATCTGGCCTGCGGACAGTTCGGGAATCAGCGTGTTTTTACATGAGTAGAATGTGTCCTTTTATTTAAAATGCATCTCTGGGTTATTTGTGGTGCCTGCCTGGTGCTTGTACATGAGTAGAATGTGTGCTTTTATTTAAAATGCATCTCTGGGTTATTTGTGGGGCATAGGAATTCGTTCATTAGTCCGGCCCACCACATGGTCTCAGGGACGGTGGACTGGCCCACAGCTGAAAAAGGTTGCTGACCCCTGGCTCTCAACAGTTGTGGGAGAACTCATTTTTGTGTTGTGAAAAAGGTGTACAACAATGTCCCTATTTTCATCTGTTACGGGTAAATGTAAGACACTTCTGAATGTCCCAGTCCCAATGTAGCATGTGCTTCTTGCAACATCCATTATCTATCTATATAAAAAACCATATATAATATAATAAGAATATCTATACAGCTTATATAAAGGCAATATAACAATAACAATGAATGAATATTTAAATAAAGAAACATTGGCGGGTCTGGAGATTGCAAAAGCAAGAAGAGCTGTGCTGGCAAGGTATGAGAAGAGCATATAGGAGAACCCCCTCTTCCTTTATAGCTGTTTACTTTTGTTGTTGTTTTATTTGCTTTTTGTTTTTGCTGGGTTTTTATTCATAAAGATACCCTTGTTCTAAATAAATGGGAGAGGAATAAAAGGAGGTGGGGGAGAAGAAAGCCCTGAGGCTAGGGGAGAGAAATACAGAAACCTGAGGTAATGTAGTTACAGGGGAGGACAGAGCAAAACCGAAAAAAGGAGTATACACTAAAGGGATATGGGAAAAGCTCACATGGGGAGCAGAAACTCAATATTACTGGCAGGAAGTTAAATGGACAAAACAGGTGGGAATCCAAGGAGGAGGAAATGATTGAAAGAAACAAGCCTGACTAGGTCATGGCAATCAGACATATGGCTTTATGGCAACCTTCACCAACCTATTTCTCTCCAGAATGATGTGGGGCTGAGGCTGATGGTAGTCCAAAACATGTGGAGGGCACCTGGCTGCCAGAGCCTGCTCAACTGTTTCACCTTTGGGGTCCCCATAAGAGCCTGCAGCATCCCTCCTACACTCTACTTGATCCAGTCAGCTTCAGAGTCAGTAGGCCAAGGATGGCAGGCTGCCACACTTAACAACCAGATGCAATCTAGAAACAGACCCATCCTTTAAATAACCTCAGGCTCGGGGCAAGCTTTTAGCAATGAAACAAAACAAAATAAAAGCATTCTACCCCTTAGGAACATGAGGCAAAATGCTGCCTGCTAAACCATGAACACCAGATTTATGGTGCTGTACAAGTGCAGGTAGCTTAACTGAGTTCTCAAGTCACTGTCTGGCATAGCTCTAAAAACATAGGCCTGAAACTGGGTGTCTCCTACTCTGAGGGAAGGAGACAGGCTGGTCCTTGCCAAGGAAGGGTGGCGTTTTAGAAAGCTTCAACCAGGATAATCTTTGCCTCTTCATTTTGTCTGGCAGGGGCTTCTGTGCCTTTTAAAAAGCTTTGTGACTGGCAAAAATGTTACAGTATGTGTTACTGTTTTTCCTGTTGTTGTAGGGTGGGAATATCTGCAGCTGTTACATTCCCGCCTGTCATGCACCTTGGAAAGCACAAAAGCTGTGTGTGGTCACTCTGTGAGAAAAGTGACTAACAAATATTATTATTATTATTATTAACAACAACAACAACAACAGTAACAACAATAATATTACAAAAAGCCAGCCCTCATTAGCTATGCCTTTTGATTTAATAGTAACAAAACAAGTAATAGAACAAGAGAGTCAACTAAGTGAGGCAGCTAACCCCAGTTCAGTTCAGGAAACGCCATTTTAAAAGTCTGTTTCCAGCTTGCTAGACACACCTTGTTGAGAATGCCAAAGGACTCAAAAGTAGGCTTCCCCTCACATCACAAACTGCCCACATTTGAACAGACTATCACTCCCTAGCAGGAAAGAAACATTCTGTTCTGCCATCAAGTAAAAATAAAAAAAATAAAACCAACCACTAAATCTTTGTTGTGCGTTAAATGGGCCAAAGTAGTCAAAATTCGTGTAGAATGTAATATTACAAACAGGAATCTGTGCTTCAGCCGTTAAATAAGTGAACTTCTTGGAGAATAATCAAAACCCTGCTGCTTTGTGAGAAAGGGATTTGCGACAAATATGTCCTAGGAAAGCAGTTCTTCTTCTGAGACTTCCAGTGGCCTGTAGTGAATATATCTGGGGGAAGGATGATTAGGCCGGTGGAGTGCAGCAGAAGTGTTGCATCACTACTCTTGAAAATGAAGTAATGTCACTTTGAGTGACTTAGTTCAAAGTAATTCTCCAAAGGTCTACTTCAGCCTTAAGTGCCTCTTATGTAATCCAGTGAGGCAAGGGGAATGTCAGTAAGAATCTCTGGAGTGCTGCTGAGGCGCTGTGGAGGCAAAGCCAAATATATATGCTGCATGCTGCATCAACAGCAAAGATGAAGGCTTTAGAATATTTGCAGCTTCTGGGTTTCAGCAAAGCGTGTTTTTCATAGTCACTAACTGCAGTTATTTTCCAATGTATTCTTCTTCTTTTTTGGTAAACTAATTCTCTTCATGAAAAAAGAAAGAAAGCTTAAATGCCTCAGAATATTTGACAGATCTAATTATTTGAAAATGAGAGGGGAGGGATATACAGAGTTAAAAGGGATATGAATATTTGTTTTCTGGTAAAAGGCTATCTGACCGCTCTGAAAGATAAGAAGTAAAATAATTTTATTCTTTTACTGGATCACAAATATTGTTAAAATTATTATTTTTTAAATGCTCCACTCAGTGCCCAGGCCAAAGCCTACTTACATCTGTAATCAATGAAGTTCTGGCACTTCCAGAATGTTGTTTCAATTTTTTCACCTGTTACTGCCTCACCCTTTCCCGTCTCCGGGGCACTCTGCACTTGGATCCCCAACATCAACTGATATAATGAACATGGAACTTTTCTGAATGAATATTGGCCTGTTATACAAATAGTACAGTTTATAACACTGTAACAGATGCGGATCTTCAACTGACCCGAGCAATTCCCAAAAGGCAGTTTGCAGTGCAAAATTGGTCTTGTGAATTAACCTTAAGAAGTTCAACAATGTACTAACAAATTGGGGGGGGGGCTTTACAAAAAGGCTTGATACAAATGGAAGGAAGATCTAGGGCAAGAATATAGAGTAGTAGGATTATATGAGGTCATATATTCATTTGTATATTTGTTAGCACTAGAAGCAGCACATTAATATATCAACAGGAAACTGGTTGCTTGTTTCCTTCAGTTAAGTTGTGGGTATGGTGTACTACCGGTAAATGTCAGCACATAATCAAATCTAATCTATTATTGATTCTGTCTTCGTTTGCAAAATGCCTATCTGTGTCCCTATCTGCAATAAACATATTTTATTCTGCATATTTCAGGTAAGATACAAGACCCTTCAGAGTGATGAATAAAAATAAGTAATACAACATGCATTAATTGAATTTTGACAATTTGGGACATCATTTTTTCCACATTCAATACTAACTTGCAGTAGCTCTTCAGAGTTTACCAGCCCTACCTGGAAATTATGGTGGTTGAATATAGGACCTTCTACAAGCAAAGCATGTGTTCTGCCACTAGGTTATGGGGGGAAATGTTGCCACAGAGTGCCATTCTGCCACCATTTTGGTGTCCCTGCTGGGGAACTGAGCTAGTAAGAATATAGCAAACTAATATAAACTGCACTTGAAAATCACCTGCTTAAACTATTGAAATGCACTAGCTCTAATCTAATCAAAGCAACATCTATCAGTTGATTTTTAACTGACCTGCACAAGAGGAACACGATGTATGTGACCTACCAATGTCTTAAGATCGCCATTTGAGGACTATTCCCACCTCAATGGCTCATTGGGGATGAAAGATAGGACAAAATAATAATTAATAGAATTAATAAATGAATCTGAATGTACAGAGTAGCTAGCTATTAGTGAGAGAATCTTTTCATCAACAGCTACCTTCCTCCCTGTCCCCTGAGAAAGGTTTATGTTATTTTGACACATTCTCATTCTTTCTTATACCTGAAGGAACGTCTCCATCCCCATAGTTCAGCCAGTGAGGGCCTTCTGGCAGTTCCCTCATTGCGAGAAAGCGGGTTCTCCTTGCGGTGGGGGCCAGCAAGTCACCCCTCTGTTGCTGGGCAGGATTGTATAGATGGCCACGGCAGTGATTGGGCTCTGGGTGTAGTTGGGGAGATTTCCATGTTGCAATTGTTGATGGACAGCCCAGTGACTATATATTGCTTGGCTCGCAGCGTGTTATACCTCTTTGCTGCGTGCATCGGATCACCCGCCCCCCTCCCTATTATTAGGCCTCTGTGTATGACCTTGCTTTGCCTGTCATGGGGTCATCTGCTTTTGAGGCAGGGGCCTGGTAGGAATTTTTCCATTTGGCTGATTGGCTGGTGCCATCTGGTTTTCGCCTACTGCGTAGCAATTAGTCACAACTTGTAAGGTTGGCGGTTAGGCATTGGTTAGTAATTGGTTGGTGGAGGGGCAGGGTTGGCTGTGGCTGCCCCTCCAATGCTGCGAAGGGGAAGGTTGGCTGTGGTTGCCCCTTCAATGCTGCTGCTGCGCAGGGAATTCCGTTAAAAGAATCCAGGGGCTCGCCATGCTTGTCCATATCCCCTGGTTGGGGGCCAGGGCCCACGCTAGAGCCCCTGGGAGCATTAGGGGAGAACGGGCGCACATTCTCTCCCCAAAGTGTTTTCCCCTTTACTGACTCCACAGGCGGGTGGATGTCAGTTCTGTCCCCAGCAGGACAGATAGTCTTAACCAATGCCTAAGCAACCACTCACGTATTTTGTATTTTAATAAAGTTGTGGCCAAAATTATGCCAAAAACCTGAAACTTAAATTTCTGTGTGAAGTGTGTTTCATTTGAGGGGTGGTTTGGAGACCTCGACACGCAAGTGACGTTACAGGGAACTAGGCAGAGGGCCTTCTCAGTAGTGGCACCCAGCCTGTGGAACGCCCTCCCACCAGATGTCAAGGAAATAAACAACTATCTGACTTTTAGAAGACATCTGAAGGCAGCCCTATTTAGGGAAGTTTTTAATGTTTGATGGTTTATTTCATTTTTTAATATCCTGTTGGAAGCTGCCCAGAGTGGTTGGGGAGGCCCGGCCAGATGGGCAGGGTATTAGTAATAAGTTATGATTATGATTATGATTATTATTTAGTGTTAAGTAAGACTGATACTGATATGTTGTTTTTTAACTTTGATGAAATGGTTTTGGTTCACAATATAACAAAAATACAGTAACATGAAATTATTTATATATTTTTATTTGTTCTGTTTTGGATGTTATTGACTGTGTGTTTCCATTATCATTTGTGCTTTTGTATTTTGTAATTTGATTTAAATATTTCTTGCCTAGAGAACCATGTTAAAAAATATAAGAAATGAATAATGCAAGATTTACTTTAAACTCCACTAAAAGGCCTTGTCATTGTGTACATGAAAGTTGCTACCCTACTTTTTTTTGTAACCTTAGTTTCAAAGGTTTGTTTTGTAGTGTTTGTTTCAAAAACTATAACTGATCTTAAGTCCTGAGATTTCAGTAGGATTTGCAGAAAGACCCTATGAGGTCACATAAGCAGCATGTTATCAGAAGCCTCACTCTGACTTTGGAGGTCCTGTCTGAATGCCCACTGTTGGATCTCTAATCCCTGAATTCCAAGTGATTTGAGCGTTTTTGATAGGATAAACTAAACTTGACCGACCAGAAACTCCAACTTAATCTGGAATTAGGTCAACTGTTTTTAGCATTCAGGGTTTTACTATTAAAAGGATTTTGTGTAGTGCTTTTTTGTGATGGTACTCACCAGTAGAGAGTATCATAACTTCTTTTACTACTGCACACAGCAGCTAATTTGTCCTGGCACCCATGGCACTTCTATCAAGATAGGAGTACCAGCACATCATTTATTTATTTATTTTTAAACCAAAAAGAGTACTGATTGTGTGTATGGTTAAACTAAGACATATTATTGAAACCGATTGCTAACAACAGATCTTTCTGACTTTTTCATTCCATTCATCTTAATTTTACACATACACTGTCCCTTTTCAATCAGACTAGTATTTCAGTTGTTTAAACTATGACATACAAATATCATTACCAGATATTACAAGTCTGAATGGTGCTATCCAAGGGAATTATGGAAGGAAGCCAGTCCTCACTCTATGTAGAGTATTTTAATAATCCTGAAATATGGTTAATGAGACGGTTGGGAGGTTCCTAATGCATGTAAAAAATTCTTTTCAACTTTGAAGCATTATTATGCTTCACAGTCATTTAGCTGGCCATTTTCACTACAAGAAGGCTGAGATTAAAGACAGTCAGTTTGAACCTAACAGAGGCAGTATTTGAAAAAAGGGTGCTTTCTCTAGAGAAATTTATTTAAAGGGCATAGGTGCCTTTTGCCAACCCATATGCCACACATACATAAGCAAGCAACACAAAATCATACTGTTCTTCAGGATAAGAAATATAGCAGTATAGCAGTATGCTTCACTAGTGTGGTCACCACAATGGAATGGCTTGGTTGTTTCAATTTGTTGGATTTTTATATGCTTAAATAAAATAAAATAAAATAATTAAATAAACATATATATCTGCTTCTGTAATTTGGAAAAAAATGACTAGCTGCTGTCTTGTCTGCTGTGCACAAATGAAGCACGGTGTTTTCCATCTTTTCCAGAGCAAAGCAGAAAGAAGGCATTTTTTTTCAATTATCTATGCTAATGAGTTCAAAAATATATGCACATTTAAATATGCACACTTAAATTTGCCTGCTATCTACAACTGACACTAAGCTACTGAAAGAAAATGCATCTGGATAGCAGAATTGCTGGAAAGAATGTCTGAAAACAGACTAGGTGATTGGCAACCCCATGGAATAACTATGATGTGTGTGGAGTGTCCCCCCCCCCCCGCGTTGTGATTTTAAAAGAGGCTGGTGGAAAAAGCAAGATGCATCTCTTCACTTCAGCACATACTGATCATTGCATTATAGCAGACAGCATTATGAATATCCACAGAGGAAGCTTCCCATGCTTGCAATTGATGCTAGAAGTTGTAAGTACAGGAAGCAGCACTGATGGAATAAGGGCACAGGGAATCTGGGGTTTGCCATATCTGCTTCCCTCATTTGAATTCTGTAATCTGTTCAAGGCTGCAAGGCGGAGAATAGGGGTACCATGTTACCTGCTAGTTTGAGCACTGCTGAATGTCTTACTGAAAAATATCAAGGGACATGTAAAATAAATTCACCCACGTGGGCCTGCACACTGCCAGTATGTAATCTGTCCCCCTGCTTTCAAACCCTCCACCACTTGCCAACCCTCCATTACTTTCCCCATAGTAACACCCTACACCTTTCCCTTTCCTCCAAATCCAACTTAGCCTGCTTTGCACTTTCCCAACCCCATTTCTGAAGCTTCGCCCTCATTTACATGCCACTTTCTCCCCCCTTCCTTTTCTGCCACCCCACTTGCATGCAGGCAGTTTCCTCAGTCACCTGGATCTTCCTCCTTCAACACATTGCAACAACTAAACCTCATTTTCACCTCCCCCCCACCCACATTCTGAAGCTACCACTGCCTAGTGTTTCACAGCCACTGTACACACACTACAGCATTATGATAAACCAGAGCAAATATATGCAGTGCAGTCATACCTCAGGTTACAGCCGCTTCAGGTTGTGCGTATTTCGGGTTGCGCACTGTGCCGAACCCAGACATACCGGAACGGGTTACTTCTGGTTTTCAGTGCTCATGCATGCACAGAAGCACTAAATTGCACTTTGCGCATGTGCAGAAGCGCCGAATCACGACCCGTGCATGTGCAGATGCAGCACTGCGGGTTGCGAATGCTGCGGGTTGCGAACGTGCCTCCTGCACGGATCATGTTTGCAACCCAAGCGTCCACTATATAGAGAAACTGGGTAGCCCCATTATATATATGTAGCTTTTGCACACCATCTATTTTCCCACCATCTATTTTCAGTTCACATGAGCTGTTCCCTGGTATATATTGTCACGGATCATTCAGTAATAAAAAACAAATAAACTAGTGCAGGACATACACCAGAGTCAACAATGATTCACATGTTATTTTGGTCCATGGAAATGTTTGTCCAAGGAAGTCTGGGGCTGTTCGTGTGAAGAATAAAAATGTATTGTACAAAGGATCCTAAGTGAACAAAAGATTCAATACGTAGCAGTAGCAATCAGATCGGTGAGCCATTAGTTAGGTTCAAAATGTAACAGTAAAGAATAAAATTGGTGTGCTGTTTCCATGAAGTCCGAGGGAAAAGGTTCCCCCTCCCCACATACACATTTAGAGGTTGTAATTTGATTTTTTTTGTCATAGCCCATTTTGCCACCTAAATATTAGAATTTTGAAATTCAGTACATACTAACAAGGTGGTGTAGGTAGCAATTCTAGACATACTTATCCTATGAGCATGTCCCATTGCTCTTAACAGAGCTTATTTCTGACTAGGCTTGTATACGATTGCATAGTAAAACCATAGGCATAGTTAATTAATACTGTATAGTCACAGAATGGGCACGAAGCAACAACAGCCTATATTCCTAATGAGGAAAATATATTGTTGAAGGATATGTAAAACATATTTAATTCTTTAATTCTCAACCTCACCGCACCCACAACTCTGTTGCTAGAATTATTTATATCCTTCCCTTTTTCCAAGGTGCTTAAGGCTGCATGTGTGGTTCTTCTTCCCCCTTTTGACCTCTGTAACAGTTCTGTGTGAGGTAGATTTGGCTGGCAGATAGTGACCTAAGGTCGCTTGATGAGTTTCATGTCTGAGTAGAGATTTGAACCTGAGTCTCCCTAGTGCCAGTCTAATAAGCTAACCACTCTAGCATATTGAAACTGGATGGCTACTCATTTCCCCATATGTAGTGACTCAAAACATTTTTAAAAGGCAAAATAGAAATAATGTTTTCCAGAGACTGATATCAGAAAGTTAAAACTGCCCTCATAAATAGGATAATTGGAGCCTATGTGTCTTCTGTATGTAGGAAGCTGCAGCTAACCTTTGAGAATACCTAGGAAGCAGCAGAGAACAGTCAGAAAATAAAAAGGGCAGCTGCAACTTCAGTCTAACCAGAGGGCCTCAGCTACAGCAAGTCACATATTACATGCACCACTGATGGGTGGGGTTTCTTTGCTTCTTTGTATTGTAAGAGGAACAGTGTCTGTATGTTTACATTGCAATGCAGCCGAAACAAATTCCAAGTATGTTGGAAAATGTACTTGGCCAATAATAAATTATTCCTATTCCTATTCCTGATAGTGTTTACTATATGTGTCTTTCTCCCTTTTGTTCTATGTGCAGAGACCATAAAATGGATCGAGACTGAAACGCTCTTGGAAAATATATATTTTACCATGCCCCGTATTTTGTATGTGCATATATAGTACCTTCACGCTGTGTTTTGTCAAGAGATAATCCTTACTGGTTTGCCTTCATCTCTCCATCAAGAGATGCCAATACAGCACTTCCCTTCCCATTCAAAACTATACGTACTTCTTGCAGTAGTCACAACATGAAAATGAAGAATGATAGAAAACTAGTGTTGTCCTGTTTTCCCACTGTAGCCAAAGTTGGATGTAATGTAATTCTAAGTAATGCTATAGTACATCATTTAGCTATAATATGAAGATGCACAACTGCACAGGGAAATCGTTGGAAAAGCCAATGTCGTTTTGTGAATATCATTAGCCACATGTTTGCTCATTTTCAGCCCTTACATATTATAACAAGAGAAAAGAAATTCCAGGTAACATTGATCTTCACCATCAAATTTCCATAAGTGGCTAGGGAAGAAGAATATCATCACTGCACCTTCTCCCTTTCAGGTTTAATACAAGCCCTGTTGACATAATAAACCTATTCAGGCATCTTCTTTACTTGCATGAAAATAATCACATGCAGGGGAGTGCAAGCATGTCCCAGGCTCTGTCTCTTTCACTAAGTGTTTAAGAGTGAAAGTATGAGGCAGGGAGCTTCCTCTACTTGTGTAAGCACCCTGCGTAGTTTATAATACAGTGGTACCTCGGGTTACATACGCTTCAGGTTACATAAGCTTCAGGTTACATACTCCACTAACCCAGAAATAATGCTTCAGGTTAAGAACTTTGCTTCAGGATAAGAACAGAAATCGTGCTCTGGTGGCACAGCGGCAGCGGGAGGTCCCATTAGCTAAAGTGGTGCTTCAGGTTAAAAACAGTTTCAGTTTAAGAACGGACCTCCAGAACGAATTAAGTACTTAACCAGAGGTACCACTGTACTGGATAAAGATAATGTTCCAGGAGGAGCGCAGTAAACAGCACACCTCCACTCTTTCTCATGTGTTTATTTATACACGGCAAGTAAATAGAACATCCAAATAGGATCGTTATCTTTCAAATGTGCCATTACATTAATTTACTCATTATTCCCTAAATATTTATTACATGAAAGTCTTGCTTAAGTTTACAGGGGCAAGTAAGCAGTAGGGCAAGTGGCCACTGAACTTCTATACCATGATAACACAGCTGCTGGACAGCAATTCATAGGTTCCATTGCCTTTTTGGCCACTCAGGGATCCTGTGAATAAGCAATCGATGACCACACATTGTACTGAGGCACTAACCTAGAAGTCTGGAGTGCCAACACAGATGGAATAAACCCAGTCCTCCCAGCACTTAGGCCTGTCCCCAGCCCGAAAAAGTTAGAGTGCTCTATCACATATGAGAAGATTAATTTGGGCCATGAATAACCCGTGGCTTTGGGCCATGAATAACCCCCCAGTGCTTAATCTCAGGACCTATCAGCAGAGATACTCCTACTCTCATACATAGATACTAGGTTGTGCCTCAGATTTATGACTGTTTCTAGGTGGTAGAAACAGCCAGGTGTACCTCATTTCTTCAGTGTAGGAACTGCTCTTGTCAGAGTGAAATAAATCTATTCACACTTTGCTGGGTAGTTATTATGTTTCATATCAAGCAGCTCATAAAGCCTGAATAGTTGGTATTTGTAGTTTTAATTTTTCAAAATAAAATGTCTAAAATATAATTTATTTTCTTATTTAGACAAAAACTTTGAATGCATATACTCTGTGAAATAATAGGCTACTAGACTTTAAAGGAAAGCAGAGGTGAGTGTGACCGGTTCAATCACACTGGGTGAAGAGTCTCTGGGGCACCCATTCTCTGATGTAGCATGGAAGGTGAGAAGCAGAGGGTTAGGGCACTGAAATTTGAAACCCCACAGTCCACCACTAAGGGAAGGAGCCAGTGCATTCAAGATTTGCATGCAGAAGGTTCCAGGTTCAGTTCCTGGCATTTTCTGTTAAAAGGATCAGATTGCAAAGATAATGTAAAAGACCTCTGTCTGAAAGTCATTGGCAGTCAGAGTAGACACTAATGAGCAAGATGTGCAAATATTATGACTTGGAGGGCCATAATAAATATACATAGTGGCATGCCTATTTTTCCAATTAAAAAGCAAACTGGTGATAATATGGCAAATAAAGTTACCTGGCGAACTTCTTGATGCCTTTACTGTAATGATGAAATCATGTTTTCATACACATACACACATGCACACGCACACGCACACGCGAGCACACACACACAAATATACGAACAGTTGTTTTTTATTTAGCTCTAATTTGTTGGAAGCAATTTAGCAGTAATAATTGTGTAAGAGGTTTAACTGGGAGGGAAGGTTTTTTTAAAAAAACAAAAACAAAAACACGACGTAACTTTACAGACTTGTAGACATTTTTCTACAGAGGCCCAAGAGGGTTAAAATATGTGGATCATACCTCTCCCTGTCTCTGAAGGATTTATGTGTATCATAAATTCTTAAGTAAAATTTAATGGAGTGTTCTGAGTAATTTTCTTTACAACCTTTTTGTCACCTTAAAGTTGGTTTCAGGCAGGGGAAAATTTATGTAAATGTCTGTATCAGCTGCGATTTCCTGGGTCATGGTCAGATCCTACAGCTACATGAAAAGCTCTACTCACAATGGCTGTTTTGGACTATAAATTGCCATCAGACAATGACAAAAGCATTATACTGTGGAAAGACTTCTTTTCTGGTCTCTCCAATAACCAACGTATAAAATGGCATTTCATTCCTTTAAAATAAAATAGCATATATATACTCCAACTTTTCCTATTTACCATTGATGCTCAGCCTCAGTTTTTTTTTGTCCCTTTTGCTTTTTGGGGGTACATGCTCAGGATGCCTTTTTAAACATTTGTGTTAGCACATTCACATAGGCACTCAAGTCTTCAGGTTTTCACCTGTTCCTGTCTCTACTGCTTGCACATGCATGCAGAAACTGGTGCATATAGTTTGTTTGTTTGTTTGATTCTAGTTTGCATGCATGTAAATGTGTGTGCAAGGAGACAAAATGCCACTGTATTACTTGCTTTCCACTTCTTTATAACCACCAGTGTGGGGGTTAACTGACTATGTGCCCTGTTCTACAGAGGTCAGTTTTCTGTTTTAAGGTCTTTCAGAGGGCAGTCCTATATCTGAAGAGCTGTCTAGTCCAAATACTGTTTGAAGATAAATAACCATAAGAAGGGAGAATCAAACCCTTACCCTTTAAAGTTGCCCATTAACAGTGTGCAGCTCCTGGTCAGCAGACTGAGTAGACACTTGGTTACAGTCCATCCCACTATGGTGAAGTGTATTATATTTCTGTTTAAATGATTATTTCTAAATTGCAACTATACGATATGCAAAACAGTGCCCTCTATTTGGGCAGCAATAATAATCTATTATTCTTATTTTTGCCAACGTGCTGGTGCTTACTTCCAAGTAAAAATGCACAGGATTGTGATGTGAATGTTTTGTTAAACATGACTGAGTCTTTAAAAAGAAAAGCACGTATGACAAAACGACAACGCAACATACCCTAATAGCCAGCTTGCCACAGATTACTAGAGTAAATGGATACAATACTCAGCCTGAAAAAAGGACTCAGCAGGTCATGATCTTTGATGTAAGAATAGATGTCTCAAAACACATGTTTCTATTTTCATCCGCAAAATGTTCAGGGATATGAAAGCATTAATAAAGCTTAAGTATTAGCTTTTAGCAACTAGAGATCCAATACCAGTCAAGAATACACTATTTTTCTCACTTTACTGATGTTTGAAAGCCTTGAGCTGACAGATTGGCCACATATAATATACTGTACTTTCAGCCCCAAGTAGCACCCACATTAAATGAATGGTCCTACAGGTATAAAACACACCCACTTCCTGCTGCTGAGTCTCCATTGAGCCAATAGCATGTGAAGCTACACACGTGCTTTAATAAGTATGCTTAATGTGGTCATTTTTATTTTGATGAAAAAAGCAACTGTAGGAGTCTTCTTTGGAAAGTGCTGCCAATCTGTTCCCTGAACAGAGCTTGCACAGAGAAAAAGGGGGCTGAGCTGCACTGAA
Organism: Lacerta agilis; assembly: GCF_009819535.1. Classification (NCBI taxonomy): domain Eukaryota; kingdom Metazoa; phylum Chordata; class Lepidosauria; order Squamata; family Lacertidae; genus Lacerta; species Lacerta agilis. The sequence goes on along the minus strand of NC_046315.1, from coordinate 37,753,629 downwards.
AATGCATTTAGTCTCACTTAAGTATCTGACTCCCTCTGCTCCATCTCAAGAAATATGTCACGAATCAAAGTTACAGGTGAAAGCTGTTGATCTTTCTCATCTGCTCTTCACATTTTGAGTATGAGACTTGCTGATAGGGTCGATTTGCCAGAGTCTCCTATCTGGAGCATACAGTGTGCAGTGGTTGTACTGTAAGAACGTCTAGGCTGTCTTCGGCTGCAAACTTCTGACCCTAAGGGAGTTAGAGATCCTTGAACATCTGCATGCAGGGAGAAGTTGACAGTTGTGGTTCCTCCCATTATAGTGTGGCAGAATCTCTATAGGGAGTAAGACAGATGGAGTAATATTCCAGAAGATGCAACAACTGTTAAGTTTCTTTCTTCATACATATGTTAATGGAACAGGAGACATCTTTAGGCCATGAGCTGGTAACCCTAACAGCAGCTACATGCTATCTAGGCCCCTAAAGTGCAGGGAGAATATTCTACATAGTCTGAAAAGGGCTAGATTTAAGATTCCTCATAATTCTAACGAAGAAAAATGATTCCCTAGCATAAATAAATGTTTTATTCAAGATTTTTAACCATAAAACACTGCACACGAAAGGTATAAAATCTCTCCTACAAATCCCATTGCTTATTTTAAGAACAAAACACTGCTGTAGTGGTTTCACAAAATTATACTTTCCAAATTTTACTTAATGAGTCAGCTCTCTAGGCCTCCATTTCAGTATTAACCTGCACATTAATATTCCACCCCTCTTACCAAAGAACTCAGGGTGGCGTACTTTGTTGGGCTACCATTTTATCCTGACAAAAACTCTTAAGTTAGGATAAGTCTAGAGAAGCTGACTGGCAAGAAGTCTTCCGCTGAGTGTCACGGCTGAAGCAGGGATGCACACCAGGTTTCCCCATCCCAACACTCAAACCCAACCGTTTTCAACCTTGGGTCCCCAGATGTTGTTGGGCTATAATTCCCATGATTCCTGACCACTGATCCTGCTAGCTAGGGATGATGGGGGTTGTAGTCCAGCAGCATCTGGAGACCCAAGGAAGCTATTCTAACCACTATGCCACATTTGCTTTCATAGAAGTGTATAGAGAAAATTAATGGATTTTGTTAGGACTGAGTATACCACCAAAGACTCCAAGGTACTCTTTTAAAAACAAAACTGCTTAGAAAGATTGTTGCCACAATTCTTCATCTACCCTGGTCATTCCACCCCCACCCCCATTGTGCACTTAGTTCCCAATATGTATTTGCTATTGTTTGTCATAGTATTTTAAACACATGGAATGTCATTACACAGTGCTCTCTCTCTCTCTCTCTCTCTCTCTCTCATTCACAAGATACCTAGAATGAGGATAGAATAATGACTTCATTTATTTATTATCCTAAAGTGCCAAGGCAGGTTACAACATTACAACACAACCTTAAAAACAGTTTAAAACAACTTGCAACAATAATAAAAAAGCAAAATCAGAGAGAGGGCCAAGCTATCTGCCCTCCTTCTGGTATCTTGTGGTGAACAAAATAAACAAATAAAAGATGGCCACCAGAGGGTGCTGTTCACCACCGTGAAGACCACAACCAGATGCCAGTAAGGAAGGGTTGTGTTTTGGAATGCTCCCTTTTCAGCCAACACAGTTCAACATGCTGAGCTGTTGTGATGATAGCTGTCTCACATGTTCTCACTCAGTCATATAAATATACTCTTTAATGGGATGAATTTCACATGACTTTAAGACTATCTAGTAGGCTTTATTTTAGGGCTAAAGCAAGTGTAACATTAAATGTGTGCATTTATTTAATGTGACTTTTTTTTTTACTTTAGCAGCAGCTTGGTGTGTGTGGGGGAAGTAGGATCAGGAATACATTGCAAAGGGACCCTGTTCCCCTCCTCACAATTAAAGTCACCTTCTCCAAAGCTGCTTTGCCTTAAGAATGACATTTCTATTGACACTAGTAAAGGAATAATAATAATAATACTTAAAATGTATGTCATTTTAGCTCTTTCAAATGTGCAAAAATCTTTACATATATTATCGTGTTGGAATCCTTCCAACAATCCTTTAAGGTAGGCCACAATTATTATCCATATAGGAGATAGGCAAAGTATCAGTTGTCCACTGGAATGATTTTTTTTCTATTTTTTATTTTGTTTTGACTATGGCAGACCAACACGGCTACCTACCTGTAACTCCAGCTCCAACTAGTATGTGTTCATGATAGATGGGAAATTCAAACCATAGACTTCCTTATCCATTAGGCAGTCTTTTAGCCATTACTCTGCATCAGCTCTCTAGGCCTAGGACTTCCTCATTCAGTAAATGTTTCAGTCCTAATGCATTATTTCCAGCACCTGTCATTATGTTCCTTTAAATCTATTCCAATCATTTAAAAACATAAGCATTTCCTTTTCTGTCTATGTTTGTTATGGAACTGAAATTCCCTAACAAACCTAGAAAGAAATTATAATCAAGATAAAACATGCATGTTAAGTGAATCTTCTATATTTACTTACTCTGCTTAATTGCTCCCATTGGTATTTTCAGTTTGTGAAATTCGAGTGTTCTTACCCAAGTGTGGAACCTGAGTCCTTTCACCTGAGATTAGGGGTGTTGTGAACTTTGCAGCCAGCATTGAAACCACTGTGGTTTTTTGTTTGTTTGTTTTGTTTTGTTTTAAATCTTACCCCTTCAAAGGCTTGGCTATTGGTTGAATACTAATGGAAGGGAACTAAAAACAACAACAGTTTACATGAAGAGCTCACACAGCCAGAATACCAAGATTTCAAGTTGATTTTTGATGCAGTGCTTGTGCACAGCATTCCGTGAGCAATTATCTGGGCTGTCCACAGATCTCTTCAATAGTGGAGGCCAGTCCTTACCTCGGTCACAATTTATTTTTGAAGTTACCACTCAATTAAGACAGAACGAAGAAGTTTACTCCTTTGTCAATACTATTGTTTCACTCTGCCTTGCCACAGATGGAACTCGGCACCATCCATTGATTTACAAGGGAGGGGAAACCATTGAGAAGTAAATTTAAAGAATTAAAGCTTCCGTTCTGTTAGCACAGCAGAGAAGAAAGAGCCATCAGCTCATGAATACAAATTTTTTTTTTATTTTTTTTTAAACCACAACACAAGACTGTGGTTTCATGCAGCCGATTAGAATTCTACCTGTTATTATGGGGAATTATGCTTTCAAAGAGAAACTGTAGATACAACCTTTTCTGCCTTACACTGGGTCAGACTATTTGTCTTTCCAGCCCATATTATCTACTTTTGTGGGCAGTGGTTCTCTAGGGTCTCAGGAAGAGATCTTTCCATCGCCTGCACCTTCTTTCTCTTCTTTACTTTTAACAATTGTAAATCCTAGAGTTTGAACCTAGAATCTCATGCACATAAAGCATATGCTCAGCTATGATTTCTCCCCATGCCTTGCATGGTGGAGCATAAACTGAGTTGTTCAAAAATAAAATAAAATGTGGGTTTGAATTTGTACAATATGCAGCCGCAGTAATATGAAGACAATGTCAATAATGATGCTATTAGCATCTTGGCAATGCCTAAATGCAGCTGAAATAGGTGAGGCTTAACATTCCAGTGGTCCACAAGTTTACTTCAAAAGCAGTCCCATTATTTTTAGTGGGTAAAGAGGGGAAACCAAGACTTTTCCCTTTCTGGTTCACACCCCCCCCCCCGCGAGAATTTCTGTGCAACTTGTGCTTTATCACTAAATTATCTTGAAACAAAGGAGGACAAAGACATGGGTCGCTCAAAGCAGATCCAAGTCGAAACTTTCTTTGTAGCTGACAGAGCAATATGCAAATAGAAATGATTCAGCCCTTTGCTTATATTCTTAAGCAAACTGTTTTGTGAAATTAACACTACAAAATATCCTCATGAAGTGCTTCATTGTGTTTTTGCTGACTACAGAAGAAACAGATTATAGAACCTTGATTTTTTTCCTTCCTATCAATTAAAATAATTAATTGATACTTGCTCAGGTACATTTATGCAGTCAATGGTTCTGCACTTGCAATGCCCCCTTTCTATATTATTCCACCTCAAGGCTATGCAAGTCTGCTTCCCTTTTCAACATACTTTGTTTAAGCAAATTATGTGTAGTGTATCCTTAAGGAGGATGCTGTGTGGTGCTTTTGAGCTTACAAATAATATTTCATAGACTTGATCAGTACTAGTCTGAGCAGATTTTTAAATTATATGATTGACAGCATGATCATGCTGCCCAAGACTGGCATTTTGCAGAGTGAGTGTGAAAAGGTTTGAATAAAGGAACCAACAATTGAATAAAAAGAGGTAAAGGTAAAAGGTAAAAGACCCCTGGATGGTTAAGTCCAGTCAAAGGCCACTATGGGGTTGTGGCACTCATCTCACTTTCAAGCCGAGGGAGCCGGTGTTTGTCCACAGACAACTTTCTGGATCATGTGGCCAGCAGGACTAAACCGCTTCTGGCACAACGGAAAACCATGATGGAAACCAGAGTGCACAGAAATGTTACTTAAATACAAAGAACCAACATGCAAATATGCCTTAGTGCTATCTACAATGTAGAACTTTTTTTTTGTTTATTCATCATTTAGTATTTATTTATTTAACAAAGTACCACCACTGTATATGTAAATAAGCATCAGGGGGTGGTTGGGGGTGCCAGGTTCCTGTTCCTGAGTAGACATTCCCCAAAGCATGCAGAATGATTTAATTTAGTCAGTCACTTCAACGACCTCCTTTGGACTCACAGCTAGTGTGCTTATGCTAGGGAAAAGGATCAAATGATTTCTTCTAAGTGCCTGGTGTAGCAATTGAATCTGTATTAATGATTTTGAATACAAGCTCAAGAGTGGTGGTTAATGTGGGCTAACAAGTCTAGAATAAATTATAATCTTCACAAAAAGGTTAGCCATCCTGTCCCTGAATATTATTTCACTCTGATTTTTTTTTAACTTCCTAATAACATTTGAGAGTGGAATTCTGTCATGACAGTTTTTGCTGGGGTAGTGGTTAGCCTAGTTTTGAGCTTTCCTTCACTGCTATTTTTACAATAATTTCCATTTAAACACTGCTGGTTTAAAGTTTCTTGTTTTGAAAACAATAAACATGATATCTAATTTGAATTTCTTTAAAGTTCTTCCTCTTCATAATACATTTAAGGAAATTAAATTTGTAACAATAAAATAGGTGGTGTAGCTTGGTGGTTAAGTGCATGAGCTATAAACTGGTAAGTCCCTTGATTAGCCCTTCTCAACCTTAGATCCCCAGACATTGTTGGACTACAACTTCCATCATCCCTAGCTAGCAGGACCAGTGGTTATAGATGATTGAAGTTATAGTCCAACAACATCTGGGGACCCAAGGTTGAGAAAGGCTATTCTAGGTCAATGAATTCACTGGATGGCCTTAGGCAAACCACTAAATCTGATGCGCAGCCTATTATTATTTATCTCATTGCTTTTTAGAAAACATCTCAAAGCAACTTACAATATAGTTAAAATACGGTAACTTACCAAGCATATAAAATCCATAAACACAACAATAAAATATTAAATTAATGAAGGAATGAAGGTGTTCATCCATCAACAAGACTCAAAAGGACAAATCAGGTCATAGATCATATTACTGTACATTATGATCTAAATTTAGACTAAAAAGCCAGGGGAACAGGAATGTCTTTTTCTGGTGTTCAAAAAGCTACCACTGTTGGTGCTATGCAGGGCTTTTTTCAGCTGGAACTCACTGGAATTCAGTTCTGGCACTTCTCAGGTGGGTGCCATTGCTCTTATAAGAGAACAATGATGTTGCTCATGCTGAGGCCTTCATGCTGAGTTCTGGCATCTCTTTTTCTAGAAAAATAGCACTGGTGCTACGTGACTTTCCTGGGAAGAGTGTTGCACAATTGGGGAGCTATCATTGAAAAGGTCCATTGTCTCATTGACAAACTCTGTACCTCCATCAGGAGAGATACCCAGAGAAGACCCTCTGATGGTGATAATAAATACTAGGTAGGTTCATATGGGGAGAAATATTCCTTGAGATATCAGTGTCCCAAGCCATATAAGCCTTTATAGGTTACAACCACCATTTTTGAATTGAAGCCAGAAACCAATGGGTAGCCAGTGCAGCTGGGTAAGGATGGCGTTATATGCTCAGAACACCTAGTCTCATTCAGCAATCTTGCTGCCAACCTCTGCACTAGCTGCAATTTCTGAACCATCTCCAAAAGTGCACTAAAGTATAAGCTATTGCACCACACGAAACCCAGACAACAGAAGCTAGGCTATCCCCATCCAAACAGTCACAGCTAGGCTACCAGCCTAAGCTGATGGAAAGCACTCTGTGTCATGGATGTCACTTGTGCCTCCAGAGACAGGAACAAACCCAGAAGTACTTCCAAGCTGCACACCACTTTCATTAGAGAAAGTGCAATACCATCCAGAGAAGGTTGAATCCTATCTATCTGGTCTAGAGAGCCACTCACCAACACTGACTCAGTCTTATCTGGATTAAGTATGGAATAGTATGTAAAGGGAAATATTACAGGGTTGATGCATGGATTACTGATGGCTCACCTTCATGCAGTAAATCCAACTGATGTCAGTGACATCCATTTTAGCCTTGTCACAATTGCCTTTCTCTGGAGTGGGTGGGTGAGTGGTATAAAAAATATCACCATCAGGGTGTCCCACATTTATATAGATACTAGAGGAGCAGTTTGGGATGAAGTCAAAGAGAGATGGCAATCACACAGCATTTTAGTATAAGACCCAGACAAAATATGTGAAGTGATTTGAGCTCTTGGGGGAAAAACCACACACTGTACCGATTTTGCTTAAAGGCTAATCTATAACACAGCATTTATTAGTTAAGTGCAACATAGCAGATACTGTTTAAGAGTAGATAAGGTTATCAGTATAGTTTAAATGCAATTTTAGTAGAGCATGTAGAGAAATAAAATGCTAGGTCAACTAGCTATTTAAGAAATGGAGGTAGCTGCCAATGTGACAGTTTATTTAAAAAATTGCCTAGTATTAGTTTGCTGACTACATCTTTGAGTTGTTTTCTGAAAATGTTTTTTGCTGTGTTGATTTATGCAGATGAGACCAAAGAACAACTAGGGTCAAGGCAACTGACATATACAAAGTTCTGTCTAATGTATTTTGGAATACACATTTAATTATTATGTTGCTTGGCCTATAGGTAAAATTGGATCAATTCAAATAAGACAAATGGTTTGAGGGGCAGGAGTTAGATGTTGGTGGACACAAATAATGAAGGGGTCAAATCATGCAATTTTGTTCTCATAGCACACTACATGGGGGATCATCAGGAGATAATTATGCTCAAGCTCGCAGATAAAGGGATATAGTTTTAATATTTCCCATATACCCTGCAATAGTGCACATAGTGCATTTGAGGAAATGTATTTGGTTTTTTTAAAGCTCTGGTACATTGTTGAAAGTAATAGCACAGAAATGCAAATTTCACCATAATTTCTGTTTATATATATATATATATATATATATATATATATATATATATATCTGGAGAATCTCCTCCCATTTAATAATCAACAATATGCTGGATGCTGTACAGAACACCGGCTCTGCATGGAAGGCTAACAGTTATTAGTTAGTCAAATGCCATAGGGCTCAAAGCAGGAGTCAGTGGTTCTCTTTAATAAAGGTAGGCACAGCAGTACATTTTGGTGTGTACAGAGGCTGCCAGAGAGCTAAAATACAGTATAACATGGTTAGTAAAACACTGCTAAATGCATTTTGCATCATGCAAATATGAATGAAGATTAAGATCCACAATTCTAAACTGACTTTATGATAAGGCATTTAGAAATGGTATTTACGGTGGGCTTGAACATTCATTATGTGTATGATGATAGATGAAGAATCTTATATTGTTTGTTAATAGTGCAGCAGTCAACCCATGTTGGGTTGCATGGACCTGTAAAATTGGATCGTCAGTATGAAAACTGAATTAGTTACTGGCAAAATTGAAGCCTACAACTGATATCCGAATTGAAAAAAACATACTGCACTTCCACACCTTGGCTGTCTATTTTCCCCCCAGCTGACAGCAAGTTTAGTTACCCAATTATAAATCTCTGGAAATAGTCCTTAAAAGAGAGAGCCTGCCTGCAGCCTTACTTACAGCGGTGCGGATTGATTCTTTCTTTCATCTTACATTATATGTTTCTTTATGGCACTCTCACATGTAGCCTAGTTTTTAAAAAAAGGCTTCCCCAAAATAACCTTGCTTTGATGATCATCTTTTTGTTTTTTTGCCCAATGTCTCCTGCAAGGGTAGAATTCTGTACTCTCAGAAATCAATAGAAATTCATCTGTTGACATTCTGTGGCTTTTCCTGTCATCACGAGTATCCACAGATTGCTAAGTAGTAACGAGATTGGTTGCCATGAGGCTCCCCAAAGAAAGAAAATCAGGATCCAGAATGGCTCAGATGTTACCTTTTATTAGACCAATTATGCTGCTAGGAGAGAATAGCAAATGCTCAGAAATCTCCTGAGAAGAGCAGGACCCACCTGAAAGCTTTTCTACTGACTCAGCCAACAGAGGTGGTCACTTTAAAATATTTAATCTGAAACATTTTGGGAACCCAGGTTTTTTTTTTTTTTTAGTGGGACAGCCAATGCAGTCTACTGGATATAGTGTCTGATATTTTAAATGAATTTTATTTGATAAAAAGTATCAAACAATGAAACCATGCACTACAGGGTTTGGGTTTTAGGACACCTGGGTTGGACGTGTATAAGGGCAAGCAAGGCAAAGAATGCAAAAGCATATTGCGCTTTAAAATAATTATATAAAAGATAATGCTAGAGAGGGTGGTAATAGTGAAAGTGCACATGCATGCAAATGGGATGATCACATTTATGAAAGATACCTTTGCTACAGAAAGCTAAGGTCAGGATCCCACTTTGTAAACTGCTTTAGGTTTTATTACAATGCAGCAGTATACAAATCCTGTGAAATAATTGATAAATAAATATGATCCAAAAAGACTCATGTGCACAGACTAATCTGATATGCACTGGAACTCTCTGAGGTTTCCCTTGTGGTTGCAAGGGCTCATGTGGGACTGGAGACTATTTTACAGGAACCCCTGACTTTTCAGGGGAGTAAGAGGCTTCAGTGTGAATATAGGCCTCAGAAGTCTACTGTGTATCTGCATAAGCAATGCTGGTGTCTTCATAATACCACCCAAAACAAATGAATACTAATTTTGTTGTTAGGAAGGTGACCAGGGGGTGGGTGTGCTTTCATGGCAGTGTGATGAAAGAAAAAGAAAATGAGTAATAAACCCACAAATGAACCCAGAGGCACTGGCTTTCAGCTTTTCGTTTAGGCTATGCTACTGAAACTGATGCCCCATGGTTCACACCCACCCCCGGTTTTCTTAATTACAGTAGTTTTAAAAAATTTCATCCATCTCAGATACCTGTAGGAGAAGCAGTGCTTTCGATCAAGCAGTGGTCTGATCTCATGGTCTTTAACTCACTTGAGTAAAACAAGAGTCATGATCTGTATGCAAACTAAAATGGAGAGCTCCGAAGTTTCACTGAGATTTCTAATCAGCAGCACAGCTTCAGATCACTCTTCAGGCTTAGAATAATTGACCCGCCACCGTGGCCAGAGCCTGGGGAATCCTGCAATTACCACCCCGAGTTCAACTTCCTCTCCACCATGCATGAGAATGCAAAGGCTTCTTCCCACCCCCACCGTCAGCTACCAAAGTGGGGCAAGTCAATAGACACTCGCTGATGTGAAGAAGCCAAGCTTTTGCCAGCCCATCGAGAGGATCCAATAACCCTTCTATGCCTGTGGGGGCTGCCCTTTCCCCCAGCCGCCACCCTGCAGCCCTGGGCTGCTTTTTTTAAAAAAATATTTTATTATTGCACATTCAGTCTTGCCTCTCTCTCCAGCGCATCCTTCTCCCTTCCCACCCAACAGTTTCCCTTTACCTTGATTGCTGGAGACGTGGCTGCAGCCCGCCGGACACGCTGTCAGCAGAGGGAAGACCAGGCTAAATTTCCAAAAGAAGAAGCCCCTCATTTCACTGCTGCCCATGGCTGGTACTGGAGCCCCTTGTTCTGGCCTCCGGGAGAGGCAGGGGGCTTCAGCTTCTCTTCCTCCTCCAGGCTAACGGGCAATGCCTGAGGCCCCAAGGGGAAGGAGGGTCCAGGCTACCAGGCGCTGCCAAGGCTGAAGAAATCGCATCCACCTGAGTGGGAGGGCGTCCTGAGCCGAGCCAGGCTCCCTCTGAGCAGCAGCAGAGGCCGAGGGACACCGTAGAGTTGGGAAGGCGAAGGGCTTGCGAGCAAGGCGAGGAGCGCACGGCAGGCAAACTTTCCCTGGCTGAGGCGCAGTGTGCGTAAAATCCGTGTGTGTATGTGTGTATGTGGAGGGGGGGGGGGATTGCCCAGCCTGGTGGAGCCCACCTGGCTGCCTTCTTGCGTCTCACTTCTCTTTCAGCCTTGCAGCACCATCCCATTTACTGGCCGCCAACCGCACAACTGCAACAGCCTCCTGGGGGGCAGCGACATCTTCTCCCCCCTGGCAGAATTTCCGCCCTCCCGGCTGCCCATGAGGGGCAGGCAGCGCCCGGGTGCCAGAATAATTTCCTCCCTTGGTGGTGGGAAGGTCCCTTGCCGAGGCGCCTTCTCCCGTCCGCGGCTGGAAGGTGCTGAAACGCTGGACAGCTCCCCGCCTCCGCTCAGCCGTCAAGAAAACTTGCCAGGCGGGATTTCCCAGCCGCCGCCGCCTCCACGGACTCCCCTTGGCTGGGACGGTGGCTCCCTGACGCCAAGCAGTCGCGGATCACACTCAGTTGGGCTGGTTGTCTTCCGCGCGCCTACCGGCATCTCCGCGCCTTCCCATCGCCTGCGGTTTGGGGCTGGACCATTCTCTTCCCCGCCCTGCCCTCCTCCTTTGCTTTTCTGGAGGGGGGTTGTTTTTGAAGCAAATGAGCCCTGGGCAGGGGGGCTAAGCAGGATCAATATTACCTGGCGTCCGAGCCGGCAGGAGGGCTGTTGAGGTTTTCTGGGCACGCCACATTTCAAGCAGCAGCCACCGCTTGCTGCAGAAATCTCTCTCTCTCTCCTCCTTCCTTGCCAAAAGGGGGGGGGGGTCCACGATAATATTGGATCCTTAAATGGGTGTGTGGGAGGGGAGGGGAGGGGAGGGAGGAAAGCAAGCAATAAAAGAATTCGGACTCTTGTTGTGTCACCTCCCCAGTTCTCTGGAGAAGAGGTGAGACCGGTATGTATACGGATGTGTGGGCAAAAGGCAGAGAGGGAAGAAGATGCTCTCGCTTAAGCTGAGAAGCTGTGAGCAGCCCGCGGGTCAAATACAGCCTGTTCGGCACTAGAGGGGGTTAGTTGACAAGAAAGAAAAAAATAACAACCCCGAAAACAATACACAGAAAGGTCTCTCTCTATTTTGCTTTTGGAGGGCGGCTGTGGCTAAACTTTAAAATTGCATTAGCTTAAAAGGACACTAGTAATCCTTAGGGCGCAGGTGGCAAGTTGTTATCTCCAGCTTTCTCGTCACTCCCCAACACAAGTCGCTTTCTTCCTTTGCTATGGAATACTTATTTTCCCTTCTTATTTTCTGCCACTCATAATGCTCAAGGCTAAGGTCACGAGGAAGGTGAGCGATTGGGGGCTGGGTAAGGAAACTGGAGCACTGAATTCAGAAGTTTTAATGTATTTTAATTGATAAGCATAGGGGTGTGAAAAAGAAAAAAAGCAGCACTTGCTTTCAAGTCTCACTTAACCTTAGAATAGTGAATATAAAAGTAATTTAGTGCAGATCAAGCCACAAATACTTTCCATATATAAATATGTGGTTATGTATTTGAGACCATGTCCCTCTGCTCCATTATTTTGCAGTATGAATTAAATATAACATAACTCATTTAGCAAATATTTTAAACAGATAAAAAATAAATGACCCTTAAAAGTGACCAGGACTTCTTTAACCCAACTGTATTTGAAAGCATCCCAAGTCAAGTATGCTGGGCTTCTAGGAATACTGCATTACTGGTGAAACAGAAGAAAGGGGATGCTGATTAGGTGTAAGTTGAGGTAATATAGTGGTTATGAGCTTGAGCTAAGAAATAGAAGTTCCCTCCTTCAAATCTCATTTCAACTTCTTATGCGGCTTCACTCCATAGCTGTCAACTTTTCCCTTTTTTAAGGGAAATTCCCTTATTCAAAATAGGATTCCTCGCAAGAAAAGGGAAAAGTTGACAGTTATGCTTCACCCCCAATGTGCAACACTTGGATAATAATGCAAGTACATCTCACAGCTTTGTGGTAAGGATAACTGATATAACATAAGTGAAATATTTATTGCATTAGAACTTGTGGCCCTCCAGATGATCCTGAACTACAATTCCCATCAGCCCAAGCCAGTGTAATGGGAACTGCTATTCAGTAATATCTGGAGGCCCATGGGTCCGGATTAGGGGAAATGCTATATAAATACTGTAGAGTGGTGGCACAAAGAGATCTAAAATGTCTTGGGGAAAAAGGGGGGATTACAATAAGACTGTGAGGCAAAGGGAAGCTGAGTGATGTAATGACGTGAGAATGGAATGCCTGTGCCAAGATCAACTGCCTTGAAGTACAGTTGGGTGTTTTCAGCCACTGGAGAGGATCATGCACGAGCTCTGTGCTCTCCTTGGATCTGGCAGCAGCTGAATGCTACTTGATCAGTGCTGATCAGCTGTTTGGCAAGATCAAAATTGGTGGTGGAGGGAGCTCTGGCCAAGGTGAGACACAGGGCTTAGCTGCTAAATGTGGGATTGCTGGCCCTCCTGGGTGGGGAGAACAGAGGAGAGGCTGATATTCAGGGTACTGGTAGCAGCCCAGCTTTTTGCCTGGGTCAAAGCTTTTGTGTTGCCTGACCTCAGTGAGTGTGTCTGCCACAGCTGCAACCTCAGAGGCAGCAGGCTGAGCTGCCAAGAAGGAGGGGCAGGAGGAAAAGGCAACCCCCTAGCTAAGTTCCTTGGTGGGGTTGAGGGGAAGAGGACCCTCATAGACAGGGAAGGGATGGAGAGGGCCAGGCAAGGGAAGAGGCACCTGATGGTGGCAGGAGTAGATACTAGCCAGCTGTGTGGGATCCAGGACGGTTACAAGTTCTGTGTCTCTCCAACTCCCTATGAGGAGGTGGAGGGCAGGGCTACCCTACCTCAAGGAAAGCTGACAGGAGTCTTAAGTTGAGATGTTGAGGACAGGGGCAAAACGGGGTCAGCAGTAAGAAAGAATCTGGGGGAGAAAGGGCAGCCTATGCCGTATCCACTGATTTTTACTAAAGAAAATGGGGTGGGGAAAGTGAAGGGAGAAGGAGGGCATCACTGATTCAGCCAAGGAGGGCTGACCTGGGAGCCCAAGTCAAAGCAGAATGTAGAAGCTCGCTTCACTGAGGGGTACATCAACACCCCTGAAGCACCCTCTGATTGGAGGAAGGGTGCAGGGTGTCGCTAGTGAAGGTAACTAAGGGAGGGGGAGCACAGAGAACCCATCCCATGATGTAATGGGTGGATGAAGAAAGCACACAAGAGCATCACTCTTCAGTGCTTCTCCTATACTGTACCTTTGTTTGAGATGCTTTAATGTGTACCTTTGCCCAGATGCCTATAACTTCCCATTCAACTACACAGCAAACTTTACCTCATTGACATCAAATGAGAACACAGGACTCCCTAATCAGAAGCATAATTTCATTTTCACACATTTTTAAAAATAAATAAATTATCAGAATTTTGGAAATATTTGAACTCAGGAAGGTGCTTCGTAATCAGTGCTGTTGTCTTCTCTGGTTTGGTTCTCTAAGGTCTCAAGCAGAAGTTTTCCTTGTCTAGCTACTTGCAAACATTGCCCTTGTAGAGGCCAGGTGCTGAACCAGGAATCTTCTGCATTCAGATCTGCAAGTGTTTGGCCAATGTCTTATGGTAATGCCCTTATATCTTGGAAAACATAGGAACATTGCAATGAAACAATGGAGGCCTCCCATTCCACAAATACTATCAGCATAGTATTCCTAGTCATACTTCCAATGTGGCTATGTCTGCCACAAAAGTGGACCCATGGACCACATCGAGAAAGTTGACTATATTATCTAAGTTGTACTTTAAAAAACAAGCATGTAAAAAGATATTTTTTTAATACCACAGATGACATCCCAACCCTTTTATGTATTTCTATGTGTATGTTCGCGTGCTGTGTCATAGGCTGTGGGAAAGGTGACTGACAATATAACGGGGGGGGGGGGGGAGGACATCACAGAAAAAAATATTGCTTCCACTACCAAGCCGAGTAAAGGCTGAACTCCAAATAACCTTGAACTCTTTAAGACACAGGAAACAGTTACACAACAGAACACTGGAAAGCGCTAACAGTACATCTTAGGTGCATGTTTTGTTGGTGAATTTCTTATTAATTGTTCTTGATCATAGTTTGAAAAATTGATTCTAGAGAAACTTACTAATATTTATATTTCCATTAATTCTTTTAGGCTAATTTTTTTAAGCTTAGAGTTAATTATAATGATTATGCACACCCTATAAAAAACATAATCACTCTGAAAAACCTTCAGAATGTAATAGCTAGTGGGGGGAGAAGGATTTATATTATCACCTCCATAGAAGGGGGTGGCTCACATTCAGTATTTTTTGTGATTAGAAAAACCAGTGCAGATTTTCCACTGACAAATGTAAATCAGGTATGGGTGTTTCTCATTATCTATCTATCTATCTATCTATCTATCTATCACCTCTCCAGAATCAGAATAGAATTTGGCACACTGTTTACCAGCAATAACAAAGAACTTCCCTGAAAAGTTTAAATATTATTTTAGCATGGCAATCTATAGAGAACTACAATTTATACTGTAAAATCATTTATTCCATTAGGGCAGAATCAAAGGGAAAGCTTTAATCAGACAGACCTGCTCTTGGCAGACACGCACAAAAGTGTGTGTCTCTGTGTGTTTTTATAAAAAAATATTCTTTTGATGTTAATTAACTGTCCTCAGAGCTGAGAGGAGGTATCCAACTGTCCTATTATTTAATTGATTCTCTCTTGCTTTTAAAAACATATAGAAATATAGACAATGAAAATTTTTCAAACCGACACACATTGATGGCATGCTTATAAACCATTTATTAGTCAGGAAAATACAGAGGAAGCAGCTGTAAAGCATACTTTGTCTGCAGTTTTCTGTAGGCACCTTGTCTAGATCTGGAGGGAACACTAACTCTCTCTCTCTCTTTTTAATTCTCTGCCATGCTGCATAGATCAAAATTCTGTGTGGTTGTCTTCTTCAGGATGCAATGTGCAATGAGATTACTTGGAAGTTTGGCATTATCCCAGGTATTAAAAGGACACTGTGATCCAAACTTTACTGTGCTATTTAAAGATTGTGCATGTTTTAGACAACAGAAATAGATTGTTTTATTTAATTTTATTTGTTTTATTTTTTAAAAAAGGATTCTGAAAGAGATGGTATGTTATGGTTATAAAAAATCTACTTAACAGAGAAAGGATTAAAAAAGCTAACCCATTGTCAGCTGACAGTTTATTTTAACATGCCATCGTTAGTTTTAGTTCATGTTTTGCCTGTTCCTAAATGTATTATTCTAAGTCACCCAATATTAGAATTTAGGATTGCAGCCATAATTTGGGATAAATGGTTCATATCTATGCAGACTGACTTCCCAGTACAGAGTTACAGTCTAGGTCTGCTGTTCATTTCATAGGCCAATTCGTTATCCCACTTCTACTGCATCTTAATCTGACCCTACAGTTATACTTCCACCAGTCACTTGAAGTGGTCTTATATAGTGATTTTAAGACAAGAGTGCCATTCAGTATTTCACAGACCAAGCGAATGATAGGTGATTGATTATTTACAAAATTGGTGCAGAAGGGAAGAAGGCTGATTATTTAGCTCAAGCTCAGCCTTCATAAAATACAATCAAAGCCCTGTCAATAGTTCACTCTGTTTTGTAATTAACAGTCCTGCAAAATGTGCTATTCAGTTGTTAATACTGCAATCCTATACCCACTTACTTTGGAGTAAGCACCGCTGAACTTCACGAGACTTAATTTGGAGTAGACATGCATAGGCTTGCATTGCAAAGAGTTCAATTATATTAGTAATTTTCAGAGCTCATGTTTTAGGAAGCAAAGTGAGTAATAGTTCATCAGAAATCAAAAAAGCATTCAGCAGAAAGGTCATGTATAATGTTTGAAGCATGTGAAGGAAATAAAACACATATCAGTACACAATCAAAGAGAATAAGAGATGTTAAAGATGAAATAGATTTCTGCTACAAAGTTATATAAAATATGCCCTTCTTTGTTGGAAATAATGCTGGAAAAATGTGGTTTTAAATTGATATTATCAGCTGTTGAGACTTCACTTTTCAAAAACATACAGGTAGTATAAAAAACAAATTAAACAATGGTATCTTAAATTTTATTGTGATTTTGTTAGTCAGCCTTATATCCAATGACATTCAAAATCATATAGAAAAATTCTAAATATTTTTACAGAATAATATGGGGAAATTATATCACACAATGCAGTTAAAATTTTGAGCTCTGATATAATTTACAGTCTGGTCCTATTCCAACATTTACTCACTGTCAGTGGCTAGCAGCAATTTTCTAGTAAATTTTTGCAAATTTTGTTATTGACTTGTGCTGTAGATATAGCAAAGAACGTAATAACAGATGTTTACCTTTGTGTCCTGCCAACACATTATTTCTGGTTTGATGCCAGGGATGCAAAACTATTTTCTCCTACCAACTATCTCCATTGTAAAAATGTGTATATACATTCTCTGTTAATGGAACTTTAAACTGTACTGCTAAGGTGAATTGCCAACATTTTTGAGTATATCAATCTGATTTTCTTTGATATTGGTTCTAATTCCAGTAGACACCTGCTAAGTTTTATAGTTTCATAACTGAACTTCAGCACCTGTTCATACATTTCTACAATTCATCTTTATATAAGTTGAAGTTCAACACCTGGCCCTAGAAAAATTGCTAATTCTCAACCTTGCAGGGTGTGATGATAATGCGGATGGTCTAATCAGCATACATAGCATTTTAGAGAGTAACAAAAATGAAAATAAATAAATAAATAAAATAGGGTGTTGGGTGGGTTTGTAAAGCTGATATATCTACTAGTTATTGAGCTTTCATCCAGTATTTCATTTAGTTCTATTCTGGATCTTAATCTAATTTTAACAAGGCATAATTGTTAGGTTGTCACAAAGGTTTAGTTATTCATGGATATAATCTTTCATTAACTGAATGCTTGTATGTTTTCTGGATTAAGCAGTGCTAAAGTCAGGAGATATATGTTTTCTGGCAGGAGTGCATGTACCTGTATACTGCACACACACACACACACACACACACACACACACACACACACATGCACACTCACTCACTCACTTGCAGTCCTACAAACCCTCATCTGGGAGTAAATCCCATTGAACACTGTAGGGCTGGGATGCCATTGGGAGTGAAGGACTGCACCCACATAAAAGTTGCAGATAGATGGGATCCTGAGTGAAGATCTCCCAAGGTGAGACACTGGGAGAGGAAAGGAAAGTTCTCAGGTGAGACCTGGAAGAATCTGTCATTTTCTGTGGTGAGCTGGGATTCAGTCCTGCCTTTGGATAGAAAGAAAATTCTGTGAGTACTGTTTTTGTATTTTAGAAAACCTGATGCTGATTTTCTCCTTCCCATTTTATGCTGTTGCTGTTATGAGAATCTGCATTTTATTATGTATTTCTTATCATTATAATTGCATTTATATAACTGTTTTGATTTTTATATTGCATAGCTATTAATTTCTGAATTGATGTTTGTGTTTTGTGTTGTAAACCATTTCAGTGATGACTATATAAATGATAATAATAATAATAATAATAATAATAATAATAATAATAATAATAAAAACAATATCATTACAAGAACACAGTTTTTTTTAAATCAACAATAAAGCATGAATAATAAAATCATACACACACAATCACAGCTATAATACCTACCAAACTCAAGGTTCAAAACAGTTTAACTGTGGCTATATAAGCTAGAGAAAACAAGCCGATCTTCACTAAGTTCTGAAACCCCATCAATGTTGTGGCCATCTGTGCTTCTGCGGAAAAAGAGCTTCACAGTCAGAACACAACCACAGATAAGGACCTATTGTGGGTTCCTACACAAAACCCTTGGTGGAACCACAAGCAGGAGCTACTCTGTCAATCTTAACAGGATATTCTGTGAACTGTCCTGAGACCTTCAGGTATAGGGTGGTATATAAATTCAATCAATCAATCATTAAAACAAGCCTGGGCTGCCTGATAAAAGGAGAGGCACTCCACTAAACACCCTTGTCTGAATTTATTCAGGGCTCCATATATAATCATCAACACCTCTGCTGTTGTAAAATTTGCCAGTTCTACTCAGGTATGAGCCTTCTTAATATTGTGAAGACTTGCTGAGGAAGCATAGGATGGTGCTTTAAGATACAGACACGATCAGAGAAATCTCAGTACAAATCCCAGCCCTTGCCATGACAGCACTATAAGTTTAGAGCAAATGCAAATTGCTACTATATATTCCATTTCTATATGTTCTACTTCATTTCACCATTACCTTTGCTATTAGAAATAATGGGGAAATGTCATGGTTTTGAATTAAAAGCGTTTGGCTACTGATTGACTGTCAGGACCTAATATGGTATCTACTTAAAGATTTTAATTGTTTGGGTTTTTTAGGTTTTTTTTTTTTTCTCTCCTACGTCCCATCTCAATACAGGTGCCTTGCAGATGAAAATGAGAAAACACTGAGGTTGTAAACCACAGCACAGTACAAATAACAAGAAATGCAAACAACTCGACTTATTACCGAGACGTATATCTTTGCCCTTATCCATAATGAAGAAAGTGCTTCAGGCTCAAGAGCAGACACGGTTATCGTCACCACAGATGAATGTTCTGTTTGAACAATAACTCTGGCTTTTGTTGTGCCTGTATTATCTTTCTGTTTGGCATGATGTGGCATGTATGATTCTATGCACTATGCTAAGATTGTTTGTAGTAAAAGCAAGCAATTCATCCCACAGGACACTATGCTAATGTCGGCATGATTGCAATCCCTTGCACAGAGAACATGTCTGATCTTGGCTGAAAATCGTTTTCGCTATTACTATACACAAATTCCACTGTTCATGCTCAAGCATCTGCAACCACAGCACTCAAATGGAAACCAAGCTGTGCCCTGTGACCCTGGCAAAATGTTGTGCTATGCAAATATTCTATTATATTTGTTTATTACAATAATGTATAGTCTACCATCCTATTAAATTCCCTGGGTAACTAGCAATGCAAAATAAATGCTAGAATGAAAACGTTTAAAAAACACAAAAACTCTATAGAGTGAAAACAGCTGGATCCAGAATCTAAACTGAGCAGTGTCAGAATCTCATGGAGATAAAACAACTTAGGCAATTAAAAACAAAGCTCTTCACCAGGCACCAAAATGCATCTAGGAGTATGCTGGGATGGGTTTTTTTTTGTCTCAGCTGGAGACAATTTCAGGGCTTCTGGCACTTGCTTCTTTTTGAGGTATTATAAGCACTCAAGGTCCTGAAACTTCTATCGTATGCTGTATTAGGTTTTTGTTAAATTCTTCTACATACAAAGTGTCAAAACACTTTAGCCGTTCCTTCTTCGCCCTCCCTTGAGCAATTTTGGTTGTTCCTTTTCTAGCTGCTTTTAAGATGAGGCAACCAGAATAGTAGACTGTAATCCACAGCACAATATTAGGCAATTAGTGGCACAGAATAATTCATGGCTTGCTCCATATTTACATTTTCCCCCCTGGCTGGAAACATTTTGAAAATATTCCACAGTGCAATCCTATGCATGTTTACTGAGAAGTAAGTTTCCAATGGGGCTTACTCCCAGGTAAGTGTGCACAGGATTGCAGACCCTCCTACATTTCTCCAATGAAAATAGGGACATCCTATTCCATAATAATAATAATAACAATAATTCTATTATTTATACCCCACCCATCTGACTGGGTTGCCCCACCCACTCTAGGCGGCTTCCAGCATATATAATAACATAATTGAACATTAAACATTTAAAAAACTTCCCTGTACACAGCTCAGAGGTGTTCTAAACATTGTATAGTTACTTATCTCCTTGGCTCAGGGGTAACATGCCCTCTGATGAAAATAGGGACATCTTACCATACCCTCTAATATATCTCCTAAGAAAATGCGGAAGGAAAAGTGAGACATTCTAGAATCAAATCAGAAACTGGGACAGCTTCTGTAAATCTGGGACTGTCCCTGGAAAATAATGACACTTGGAGGGTCGGAGATTGTTCTGTCGTCAGTACATGTTCTGGGTTGTAATCAAGTAACCAATGATTTTGTTCATAAAGTATGTATGTCTCCAAAGACTTTCAACACAAACATGGAGACAGTGTTCCTTTTAAATGCATAAGTTTAAAAATAATGGCAGGGGTGCTTCAGTTGTTCACAGTGTCTATGATACAGACATGCCTTAGAGCATCACTTCCTTTGAACTCCATGTTCCCTTTTGTGACAGGAAATTTTCATGAAACATAAAAGGAGACTTTACTACAAACATTCCCAATTAAAATAAATA